>NC_091749.1:17210693-17810693 GCF_043380555.1 Nothobranchius furzeri | reverse complement strand
CCTTTCTCCTGGAGGTGCTCAGTCAGATCCAGTGTTGACATGTGGCAAGACGCTCCTCGGGGCGCGTCTTGCTGGGGCTTCTCTCATGGAGGCACTCAGTCAGACCCAGTGTTGACATGTGGCAAGATGCTCCTCGGGGCACGTCTTGCTTGGGCCTCTCTCCTGGAGGCGCTCAGTCAGACCCAGTGTTGACATGTGGCAAGACGCTCCTCGGGGTGCGTCTTGCTTGGGACTCTCTCCTGGAGGCGCTCAGTCAGACCGAGTGCTGACATGTGGCAAGACGCTCCCCGGGGCACATCATGCTTGGTCTTCTCTCCTGGAGGCCCTCAGTCAGACCCAGTGTTGACTTGTGGCAAGACGCTCCTCGGGGCGCGTCTTATTTGGGCCTCTCTCCTGGGGGCCCTCAGTCAGACCCAGTGTTGACATGTGGCAAGACGCTCCTCGGGGCGCGTCTTGCTTGGGCTTCTCTCCTGGAGGCCCTCAGTCAGACCCATTGTTGACATGTGGCAAGACGCTCCTCGGGGCACGTCTTGCTTGGGCCTCTCTCCTGGAGGCGCTCAGTCAGACCGAGTAGTGACATGTGGCAAGACGCTCCTCGGGGCGCGTCTTGCTTGGACCTCCCTCCTGGAGGCGCTCAGTCAGACCGAGTAGTGACATGTGGCAAGACGCTCCTCGGGGCGTGTCTTGCTTGGACCTCTCTCCTGGAGGCGCTCAGTTAGACCGAGTAATGACATGTGGCAAGACGCTCCTCGGGGCGGGTCTTGCTTGGGCCTCTCTCCTGGAGGCGCTCAGTCAGACCCAGAGGTGACATGTGGCAAGACGCTCCTCGGGCCTCTCTCCAGGAGGCGCTCAGTCAGACCCAGTGTTGACATGTGGCAAGACGCTCCTCGGGGCGCGTCTTGCTGGGGCTTCTCTCATGGAGGCACTCAGTCAGACCCAGTGTTGACATGTGGCAAGATGCTCCTCGGGGCACGTCTTGCTTGGGCCTCTCTCCTGGAGGCGCTCAGTCAGACCCAGAGGAGACATGTGTCAAGACGCTCCTCGGGGCGCGTCTTGCTTGGGCCTCTCTCCTGGAGGCGCTCAGTCAGACGGAGTGCTGACATATGGCAAGACGCTCCTCGGGGCGCGTCTTGCTGGGGCCTCTCTCCTGGAGGCGCTCAGTCAGACCCAGTGTTGACATGTGTCAAGACGCTCCGCGGGTGTTTCTTGCTTGCGCCTCTCTCCTGGAGGCGCTCAGTCAAACCCAGAGGTGACATGTGGCAAGACGCTCCTCGGACCTCTCTCCTGGAGGCACTCAGTCAGACCCAGTGTTGACATGTGGCAAGACGCTCCTCGGGGCGCGTCTTGCTTGGGCCTCTCTCCTGGAGGTGCTCAGTCAGACCCAGTGTTGACATGTGGCAAGACGCTCCTCGGGGCGCGTCTTGCTGGGGCTTCTCTCATGGAGGCACTCAGTCAGACCCAGTGTTGACATGTGGCAAGATGCTCCTCGGGGCACATCTTGCTTGGGCCTCTCTCCTGGAGGCGCTCAGTCAGACCCAGAGGAGACATGTGTCAAGACGCTCCTCGGGGCGCGTCTTGCTTGGGTCTCTCTCCTGGAGGCGCTCAGTCAGACCGAGTGCTGACATGTGGCAAGACGCTCCTCCGGGCGCGTCTTGCTTGGGCCTCTCTCCTGGAGGCGCTCAGTCAGACCCAGTGTTCACATGTGGCAAGACGCTCCTCAGGGCGCGTCTTGCTTGGGCCTCTCTCCTGGAGGCGCTCAGTCAGACCCAGTGTTGACATGTGGCAAGACGCTCCTCGGGGCGCGTCTTGCTTGGGCCTCTCTCCTGGAGGCGCTCAGTCAGACCGAGTGCTGACATGTGGCAAGACGCTCCTCGGGGCGCATCTTGCTTGGGCTTCTCTCCTGGAGGCCCTCAGTCAGACCCAGTGTTGACATGTGGCAAGACGCTCCTCGGGGCGCGTCTTATTTGGGCCTCTCTCCTGGGCGCCCTCAGTCAGACCCAGTGTTGACATGTGGCAAGACGCTCCTCGGGGCGCGTCTTTCTTGGGCTTCTCTCCTGGAGGCCCTCAGTCAGACCCATTGTTGACATGTGGCAAGACGCTCCTCGGGGCACGTCTTGCTTGGGCCTCTCTCCTGGAGGCGCTCAGTCAGACCGAGTAGTGACATGTGGCAAGACGCTCCTCGGGGCGCGTCTTGCTTGGACCTCCCTCCTGGAGGCGCTCAGTCAGACCGAGTAGTGACATGTGTCAAGACGCTCCTCGGGGCGCGTCTTGCTTGGGCCTCTCTCCTGGAGGCGCTCAGTCAGACTGAGTAGTGACATGTGGCCTGACGCTCCTCGGGGCGCGTCTTGCTTGGGCCTCTCTCCTGGAGGCGCTCAGTCAGACCCAGTGGTGACATGTGGCAAGACACTCCTCGGGGCGCATCTTGCTTGGGCCTCTCTCCTGGAGGCCCTCTGTCAGACCCAGTGTTGACATGTGTCAAGACGCTCCACGGGGCGCGTCTTGCTTGGGCTTCTCTCCTGGAGGCCCTCAGTCAGACCCATATTTGACATGTGGCAAGACGCTCCTCGGGGCCCGTCTTGCTTGGGCCTCTCTCCTGGAGGCGCTCAGTCAGAACCAGAGGTGACATGTGGCAAGACGCTCCTCGGGGCGCGTCTTGCTTGGGCCTCTCTCCTGGAGGCCCTCTGTCAGACCCAGTGTTGACATGTGGCAAGACGCTCCTCCGGGCACATCTTGCTTGGGCCTCTCTCCTGGAGGCCCTCAGTAAGACCCATTGTTGACATGTGGCAAGACGCTCCTCGGGGCGCGTCTTGCTTGGGCCTCTCTCCAGAAGGCCCTCAATCAGACCCATTGTTGACACGTGGCAAGACGCTCCTCGGGGCGCGTCTTGCTTGGGCCTCTCTCCTGGAGGCGCTCAGTCAGACTGAGTAGTGACATGTGGCCTGACGCTCCTCGGGGCGCATGTTGCTTGGGCCTCTCTCCTGGATGCGCTCAGTCAGACCCATTGTTGACATGTTGCAAGACGCTCCTTTGGGCGCGTCTTGCTTGGGCCTCTCTCCTGGAGGTGCTCAGTCAGACCGAGTGCTGACATGTGGAAAGACGCTCCTCGGGGCGCGTCTTGCTTGGGCTTCTCTCCTGGAGGCGCTCAGAAAGACCCAGTGTTGACATGTGACAAGACGCTCCTCGGGGCGCGTCTTGCTTGGGCCTCTCTCCTGGAGGTGCCCAGTCAGACCCAGTGGTGACATGTGGCAAGACACTCCTCGGGGCGCGTCTTGTTTGGGCCTCTCTCCTGGAGGCCCTCTGTCAGACCCAGTGTTGGCATGTGGCAAGACGCTCCTCAGGGCGCGTCTTGGTTGGGCCTCTCTCCTGGAGGCGCTCAGTCGGACCCAGTGGTGACATGTGGCAAGACGCTCCTCGGGGCGCGTATTGCTTGGGCCTCTCTCCTGGATGCCCTCTGTCAGACCGAGTGTTGACATGTGGCAAGACTCTCCTCGGGGCGCGTCTTGCTTGGGCTTCTCTCAATGAGGCCCTCAGTCAGACCCAGTGTTGACATGCGTCAAGACGCTCCTCGGGGCGTGTCTTGCTTGGGCCTCTCTCCTGGAGGCGCTCAGTCAGACCCAGTGTTGACAGGAGGCAAGACGCTCCTCGGGGCGCATCTTGCGTGGGCCTCTCTCTTGGAGGCGCTCAGTCAGACCCAGTGTTGACACGTGGCAAGAAGCTCCTCGGGGCGCATCTTGCTTGGGCCTCTCTCCTGGAGGCGCTCAGTCAGACCCAGTGTTGACACGTGGCAAGACGCTCGTCGGGGCGCGTCTTGCTTGGGCCTCTCTCCTGGAGGCGCTCAGTCAGACTGAGTAGTGACATGTGGCCTGACGCTCCTCGGGGTGCGTCTTGCTTGGGCCTCTCTCATGGAGGCGCTCAGTCAGACCCAGTGGTGACATGTGGCAAGAAACTCCTCGGGGCGCATCTTGCTTGGGCCTCTCTCCTGGAGGCCCTCTGTCAGACCCAGTGTTGACATGTGTCAAGACGCTCCACGGGGCGCGTCTTGCTTGGGCTTCTCTCCTGGAGGCCCTCAGTCAGACCCATTGTTGACATGTGGCAAGACGCTCCTCGGGGCCCGTCTTGCTTGGGCCTCTCTCCTGGAGGCGCTCAGTCAGAACCAGAGGTGACATGTGGCAAGACGCTCCTCGGGGCGCGTCTTGCTTGGGCCTCTCTCCTGGAGGCCCTCTGTCAGACCCAGTGTTGACATGTGGCAAGACGCTCCTCGGGGCCCGTCTTGCTTGGGCCTCTCTCCTGGAGGCGCTCAGTCAGAACCAGAGGTGACATGTGGCAAAACGCTCCTCGGGGCGCGTCTTGCTTGGGCCTCTCTCCTGGAGGCCCTCAGTAAGACCCATTGTTGACATGTGGCAAGAACTTCCTTTGGGCGCGTCTTGCTTGGGCCTCTCTCCAGAAGGCCCTCAATCAGACCCATTGTTGACACGTGGCAAGACGCTCCTCGGGGCGCGTCTTGCTTGGGCCTCTCTCCTGGAGGCGCTCAGTCAGACTGAGTAGTGACATGTGGCCTGACGCTTCTCGGGGCGCATGTTGCTTGGGCCTCTCTCCTGGAGGCGCTCAGTCAGACCCATTGTTGACATGTTGCAAGACGCTCCTTTGGGCGCATCTTGCTTGGGCCTCTCTCCTGGAGGCGCTCAGTCAGACAGAGTGCTGACATGTGGAAAGACGCTCCTCGGGGCGCGTCTTGCTTGGGCTTCTCTCCTGGAGGCGCTCAGAAAGACCCAGTGTTGACATGTAACAAGACGCTCCTCGGGGCGCGTCTTGCTTGGGCCTTTCTCCTGGAGGTGCTCAGTCAGACCCAGTGTTGACATGTGGCAAGACGCTCCTCGGGGCGCGTCTTGCTGGGGCTTCTCTCATGGAGGCACTCAGTCAGACCCAGTGTTGACATGTGGCAAGATGCTCCTCGGGGCACGTCTTGCTTGGGCCTCTCTCCTGGAGGCGCTCAGTCAGACCCAGTGTTGACATGTGGCTAGACGCTCCTCGGGGTGCGTCTTGCTTGGGACTCTCTCCTGGAGGCGCTCAGTCAGACCGAGTGCTGACATGTGGCAAGACGCTCCTCGGGGCGCATCATGCTTGGTCTTCTCTCCTGGAGGCCCTCAGTCAGACCCAGTGTTGACTTGTGGCAAGACGCTCCTCGGGGCAAGTCTTATTTGGGCCTCTCTCCTGGGGGCCCTCAGTCAGACCCAGTGTTGACATGTGGCAAGACGCTCCTCGGGGCGCGTCTTGCTTGGGCTTCTCTCCTGGAGGCCCTCAGTCAGACCCATTGTTGACATGTGGCAAGACGCTCCTCGGGGCACGTCTTGCTTGGGCCTCTCTCCTGGAGGCGCTCAGTCAGACCGAGTAGTGACATGTGGCAAGACGCTCCTCGGGGCGCGTCTTGCTTGGACCTCCCTCCTGGAGGCGCTCAGTCAGACCTAGTAGTGACATGTGGCAAGACGCTCCTCGGGGCGTGTCTTGCTTGGACCTCTCTCCTGGAGGCGCTCAGTTAGACCGAGTAATGACATGTGGCAAGACGCTCCTCGGGGCGGGTCTTGCTTGGGCCTCTCTCCTGGAGGCGCTCAGTCAGACCGAGTGCTGACATAAGGCAAGATGCTCCTCGCGGCGCGTCTTGCTGGGGCCTCTCTCCTGGAGGTGCTCAATCAGACCCAGTGGTGACACGTGGCAAGACGCTCCTCGGGGCGCGTCTTGCTTGGGCCTCTCTCCTGGAGGAGCTCAGTCAGACCCAGTGGTGACACGTGGCAAGACGCTCCTCGGGGCGCATCTTGCTTGGGCCTCTCTCCTGGAGGCGCTAAGTCAGACCCAGTGTTGACACGTGGCAAGACGCTCCTCGGGGCTCGTCTTGCTTGGGCCTCTCTCCTGGAGGCGCTCAGTCAGACCCAGTGTTGACATGTGGCAAGACACTCCTCGGGGCGCGTCTTGCTTGGGCCTCTCTCATGGAGGCCCTCTGTCAGACCCAGTGTTGACATGTGTCAAGACGCTCCTCGGGGCGCATCTTGCTTTGGCCTCTCTCCTGGAGGCGCTCAGTAAGACCGAGTGCTGACATGTGGCAAGAAGCTTCTCGGGGCACGTCTTCCTTGGGCTTCTCTCCTGGAGATCCTCAGTCAGACCCATTGTTGACATGTGGCAAGACGCTCCTCGGGGCGCGTATTGCTTGGGCCTCTCTCCTGGATGCCCTCTGTCAGACCCAGTGTTAACATGTGGCAAGACTCTCCTCGGGGCGCGTCTTGCTTGGGCTTCTCACATGGAGGCCCTCAGTCAGACCCAGTGTTAACATGTGTCAAGACTCTCCTCGGGGCGCGTCTTGCTGGGGCTTCTCTCATGGAGGCACTCAGTCAGACCCAGTGTTGACATGTGGCAAGATGCTCCTCGGGGCACGTCTTGCTTGGGCCTCTCTCCTGGAGGCGCTCAGTCAGACCCAGTGTTGACATGTGGCAAGACGCTCCTCGGGGCGCTTCTTGCTTGGGCTTCTCTCCTGGAGGCCCTCAGTCAGACCCATTGTTGACATGTGGCAAGACGCTCCTCGGGGCACGTCTTGCTTGGGCCTCTCTCCTGGAGGCGCTCAGTCAGACCGAGTAGTGACATGTGACAAGACGCTCCTCGGGGCGCGTCTTGCTGGGTCTTCTCTCATGGAGTCACTCAGTCAGACCCAGTGTTGACATGTGGCAAGACGCTCCTCGGGGCGTGTGTTGCTTGGACCTCTCTCCTGGAGGCGCTCAGTCAGACCCAGTGTTGACATGTGTCAAGACGCTCCTCGGGCTTTTCTTGCTTGGGCCTCGCTCCTGGAGGCGCTCAGTCAGACCCAGTGTTGACATGTGACAAGACGCTCCTCGGGGCGCGTCTTGCTTGCGCTTCTCTCCTGGAGGCGCTCAGTCAGACCCAGAAGTGACATATGGCAAGACGCTCCTCGGGCCTCTCTCCTGGAGGCGCTCAGTCAGACCCAGTGTTGACATGTGGCAAGACGCTCCTCGGGGCGCGTCTTGCTGGGGCTTCTCTCATGGAGGCACTCAGTCAGACCCAGTGTTGACATGTGGCAAGATGCTCTTCGGGGCACGTCTTGCTTGGGCCTCTCTCCTGGAGGCGCTCAGTCAGACCCAGAGGAGACATGTGTCAAGACGCTCCTCGGGGCGCGTCTTGCTTGGGCCTCTCTCCTGGAGGCGCTCAGTCAGACGGAGTGCTGACATATGGCAAGACGCTCCTCGGGGCGCGTCTTGCTGGGGCCTCTCTCCTGGAGGCGCTCAGTCAGACCCAGTGTTGACATGTGTCAAGACGCTCCGCGGGTGTTTCTTACTTGCGCCTCTCTCCTGGAGGCGCTCAGTCAGACCCAGAGGTGACATGTGGCAAGACGCTCCTCGGACCTCTCTCCTGGAGGCACTCAGTCAGACCCAGTGTTGACATGTGGCAAGACGCTCCTCGGGGCGCGTCTTGCTTGGGCCTCTCTCCTGGAGGCGCTCAGTCAGACCCAGTGTTGACATGTGGCAAGACGCTCCTCGGGGCGCGTCTTGCTTGGGCCTCTCTCCTGGAGGCGCTCAGTCAGACCGAGTGCTGACATGTGGCAAGACGCTCCTCGGGGCGCATCTTGCTTGGGCTTCTCTCCTGGAGGCCCTCAGTCAGACCCAGTGTTGACATGTGGCAAGACGCTCCTCGGGGCGCGTCTTATTTGGGCCTCTCTCCTGGGCGCCCTCAGTCAGACCCAGTGTTGACATGTGGCAAGACGCTCCTCGGTGCGCGTCTTGCTTGGGCTTCTCTCCTGGAGGCCCTCAGTCAGACCCATTGTTGACATGTGGCAAGACGCTCCTCGGGGCACGTCTTGCTTGGGCCTCTCTCCTGGAGGCGCTCAGTCAGACCGAGTAGTGACATGTGGCAAGACGCTCCTCGGGGCGCGTCTTGCTTGGACCTCCCTCCTGGAGGCGCTCAGTCAGACCGAGTAGTGACATGTGTCAAGACGCTCCTCGGGGCGCGTCTTGCTTGGGCCTCTCTCCTGGAGGCGCTCAGTCAGACCCAGTGGTGACATGTGGCAAGACACTCCTCGGGGCGCATCTTGCTTGGGCCTCTCTCCTGGAGGCCCTCTGTCAGACCCAGTGTTGACATATGTCAAGACGCTCCACGGGGCGCGTCTTGCTTGGGCTTCTCTCCTGGAGGCCCTCAGTCAGACCCATTGTTGACATGTGGCAAGACGCTCCTCGGGGCCCGTCTTGCTTGGGCCTCTCTCCTGGAGGTGCTCAGTCAGAACCAGAGGTGACATGTGGCAAGACGCTCCTCGGGGCGCGTCTTGCTTGGGCCTCTCTCCTGGAGGCCCTCTGTCAGACCCAGTGTTGACATGTGGCAAGACGCTCCTCCGGGCACATCTTGCTTGGGCCTCTCTCCTGGAGGCCCTCAGTAAGACCCATTGTTGACATGTGGCAAGACGCTCCTCGGGGCGCGTCTTGCTTGGGCCTCTCTCCAGAAGGCCCTCAATCAGACCCATTGTTGACACGTGGCAAGACGCTCCTCGGGGCGCGTCTTGCTTGGGCCTCTCTCCTGGAGGCGCTCAGTCAGACTGAGTAGTGACATGTGGCCTGACGCTCCTCGGGGCGCATGTTGCTTGGGCCTCTCTCCTGGAGGCGCTCAGTCAGACCCATTGTTGACATGTTGCAAGACGCTCCTTTGGGCACGTCTTGCTTGGGCCTCTCTCCTGGAGGCGCTCAGTCAGACCGAGTGCTGACATGTGGAAAGACGCTCCTCGGGGCGCGTCTTGCTTGGGCTTCTCTCCTGGAGGCGCTCAGAAAGACCCAGTGTTGACATGTGACAAGACGCTCCTCGGGGCGCGTCTTGCTTGGGCCTCTCTCCTGGAGGCGCTCAGTCAGACCCAGTGGTGACATGTTGCAAGACACTCCTCGGGGCGCGTCTTGCTTGGGCCTCTCTCCTGGAGGCCTTCTGTCAGACCCAGTGTTGGCATGTGGCAAGACGCTCCTCGGGGCGCGTCTTGCTTGGGCTTCTCTCATGGAGGCCCTCAGTCAGACCCAGTGTTGACATGCGTCAAGACGCTCCTCGGGGCGTGTCTTGCTTGGGCCTCTCTCCTGGAGGCGCTCAGTCAGACCCAGTGTTGACATGTGGCAAGACGCTCCTCGGGGCGCGTCTTGCGTGGGCCTCTCTCTTGGAGGCGCTCAGTCAGACCCAGTGTTGACACGTGGCAAGAAGCTCCTCGGGGCGCATCTTGCTTGGGCCTCTCTCCTGGAGGCGCTCAGTCAGACCCAGTGTTGACACGTGGCAAGACGCTCGTCGGGGCGCGTCTTGCTTGGGCCTCTCTCCTGGAGGCGCTCAGGCAGACCCAGTGTTGACATGTGGCAAGACACTCCTCGGGGCGCATCTTGCTTGGGCCTCTCTCATGGAGGCCCTCTGTCAGACCCAGTGTTGACATGTGGCAAGACGCTCCTCGGGGCGCGTCTTGCTTGGAATTCTCTCCTGGAGGCCCTCAGTAAGACCCATTGTTGACATGTGGCACCACGCTCCTCGGGGCGCGTCTTGCTTGGGCCTCTCTCCTGGAGGCGCTCAGTCAGACTGAGTAGTGACATGTGGCCTGACGCTCCTCGGGGCGCGTCTTGCTTGGGCCTCTCTCATGGAGGCGCTCAGTCAGACCCATTGGTGACATGTGGCAAGAAACTCCTCGGGGCGCATCTTGCTTGGGCCTCTCTCCTGGAGGCCCTCTGTCAGACCCAGTGTTGACATGTGGCAAGACGCTCCTCGGGGCGCGTCTTGCTTGGTCCTCTCTCCTGGAGGCGCTCAGTCAGACCGAGTGCTGACATGTGGCAAGACGCTCCTCGGGGCGCATCTTGCTTGGGCTTCTCTCCTGGAGGCCCTCAGTCAGACCCAGTGTTGACATGTGGCAAGACGCTCCTCGGGGCGCGTCTTATTTGGGCCTCTCTCCTGGGCGCCCTCAGTCAGACCCAGTGTTGACATGTGGCAAGACGCTCCTCGGGGCGCGTCTTGCTTGGGCTTCTCTCCTGGAGGCCCTCAGTCAGACCCATTGTTGACATGTGGCAAGACGCTCCTCGGGGCACGTCTTGCTTGGGCCTCTCTCCTGGAGGCGCTCAGTCAGACCGAGTAGTGACATGTGGCAAGACGCTCCTCGGGGCGCGTCTTGCTTGGACCTCCCTCCTGGAGGCGCTCAGTCAGACCGAGTAGTGACATGTGTCAAGACGCTCCTCGGGGCGCGTCTTGCTTGGGCCTCTCTCCTGGAGGCGCTCAGTCAGACTGAGTAGTGACATGTGGCCTGACGCTCCTCGGGGCGCGTCTTGCTTGGGCCTCTCTCCTGGAGGCGCTCAGTCAGACCCAGTGGTGACATGTGGCAAGACACTCCTCGGGGCGCATCTTGCTTGGGCCTCTCTCCTGGAGGCCCTCTGTCAGACCCAGTGTTGACATATGTCAAGACGCTCCACGGGGCGCGTCTTGCTTGGGCTTCTCTCCTGGAGGCCCTCAGTCAGACCCATTGTTGACATGTGGCAAGACGCTCCTCGGGGCCCGTCTTGCTTGGGCCTCTCTCCTGGAGGCGCTCAGTCAGAACCAGAGGTGACATGTGGCAAGACGCTCCTCGGGGCGCGTCTTGCTTGGGCCTCTCTCCTGGAGGCCCTCTGTCAGACCCAGTGTTGACATGTGGCAAGACGCTCCACCGGGCACATCTTGCTTGGGCCTCTCTCCTGGAGGCCCTCAGTAAGACCCATTGTTGACATGTGGCAAGACGCTCCTCGGGGCGCGTCTTGCTTGGGCCTCTCTCCAGAAGGCCCTCAATCAGACCCATTGTTGACACGTGGCAAGACGCTCCTCGGGGCGCGTCTTGCTTGGGCCTCTCTCCTGGAGGCGCTCAGTCAGACTGAGTAGTGACATGTGGCCTGACGCTCCTCGGGGCGCATGTTGCTTGGGCCTCTCTCCTGGAGGCGCTCAGTCAGACCCATTGTTGACATGTTGCAAGACGCTCCTTTGGGCACGTCTTGCTTGGGCCTCTCTCCTGGAGGCGCTCAGTCAGACCGAGTGCTGACATGTGGAAAGACGCTCCTCGGGGCGCGTCTTGCTTGGGCTTCTCTCCTGGAGGCGCTCAGAAAGACCCAGTGTTGACATGTGACAAGACGCTCCTCGGGGCGCTTCTTACTTGGGCCTCTCTCCTGGAGGCGCTCAGTCAGACCCAGTGGTGACATGTGGCAAGACACTCCTCGGGGCGCGTCTTGCTTGGGCCTCTCTCCTGGAGGCCTTCTGTCAGACCCAGTGTTGGCATGTGGCAAGACGCTCCTCAGGGCGCGTCTTGGTTGGGCCTCTCTCCTGGAGGCGCTCAGTCGGACCCAGTGGTGACATGTGGCAAGACGCTCCTCGGGGCGCGTATTGCTTGGGCCTCTCTCCTGGATGCCCTCTGTCAGACCGAGTGTTGACATGTGGCAAGACTCTCCTCGGGGCGCGTCTTGCTTGGGCTTCTCTCATGGAGGCCCTCAGTCAGACCCAGTGTTGACATGCGTCAAGACGCTCCTCGGGGCGTGTCTTGCTTGGGCCTCTCTCCTGGAGGCGCTCAGTCAGACCCAGTGTTGACATGTGGCAAGACGCTCCTCGGGGCGCATCTTGCTTGGGCCTCTCTCCTGGAGGCGCTCAGTCAGACCCAGTGTTGACACGTGGCAAGACGCTCGTCGGGGCGCGTCTTGCTTGGGCCTCTCTCCTGGAGGCGCTCAGGCAGACCCAGTGTTGACATGTGGCAAGACACTCCTCGGGGCGCATCTTGCTTGGGCCTCTCTCATGGAGGCCCTCTGTCAGACCCAGTGTTGACATGTGGCAAGACGCTCCTCGGGGCGCGTCTTGCTTGGAATTCTCTCCTGGAGGCCCTCAGTAAGACCCATTGTTGACATGTGGCACGACGCTCCTCGGGGCGCGTCTTGCTTGGGCCTCTCTCCTGGAGGCGCTCAGTCAGAACCAGAGGTGACATGTGGCAAGACGCTCCTCGGGGCGCGTCTTGCTTGGGCCTCCCTCCTGGAGGCCCTCTGTCAGACCCAGTGTTGACATGTGGCAAGACGCTCCTCCGGGCACATCTTGCTTGGGCCTCTCTCCTGGAGGCCCTCAGTAAGACCCATTGTTGACATGTGGCAAGACGCTCCTCGGGCGCGTCTTGCTTGGGCCTCTCTCCAGAAGGCCCTCAATCAGACCCATTGTTGACACGTGGCAAGAGTCTCCTCGGGGCGCGTCTTGCTTGGGCCTCTCTCCTGGAGGCGCTCAGTCAGACTGAGTAGTGACATGTGGCCTGACGCTCCTCGGGGCGCATGTTGCTTGGGCCTCTCTCCTGGAGGCGCTCAGTCAGACCCATTGTTGACATGTTGCAAGACGCTCCTTTGGGCGCGTCTTGCTTGGGCCTCTCTCCTGGAGGCGCTCAGTCAGACAGAGTGCTGACATGTGGAAAGACGCTCCTCGGGGCGCGTCTTGCTTGGGCTTCTCTCCTGGAGGCGCTCAGTCAGACCCAGTGGTGACATGTGGCAAGACACTCCTCGGGGCGCGTCTTGCTTGGGCCTCTCTCCTGGAGGCCCTCTGTCAGACCCAGTGTTGGCATGTGGCAAGACGCTCCTCAGGGCGCGTCTTGGTTGGGCCTCTCTCCTGGAGGCGCTCAGTCAGACCCAGTGGTGACATGTGGCAAGACGCTCCTCGGGGCGCGTATTGCTTGGGACTCTCTCCTGGATGCCCTCTGTCAGACCGAGTGTTGACATGTGGCAAGACTCTCCTCGGGGCGCGTCTTGCTTGGGCTTCTCTCATGGAGGCCCTCAGTCAGACCCAGTGTTGACATGCGTCAAGACGCTCCTCGGGGCGTGTCTTGCTTGGGCCTCTCTCCTGGAGGCACTCAGTCAGACCCAGTGTTGACATGTGGCAAGACGCTCCTCGGGGCGCGTCTTGCTTGGGCCTCTCTCCAGAAGGCCCTCAATCAGACCCAGTGTTGACACGTGGCAAGACGCTCCTCGGGGCGCGTCTTGCTTGGGCCTCTCTCCTGGAGGCGCTCAGTCAGACTGAGTAGTGACATGTGGCCTGACGCTCCTCGGGGCGCGTGTTGCTTGGGCCTCTCTCCTGGAGGCGCTCAGTCAGACCAAGTGGTGACATGTGGCAAGACACTCCTCGGGGAGCGTCTTGCTTGGGCCTCTCTCCTGGAGGCTCTCTGTCAGAACCAGTGTTGACATGTGGCAAGACACTCCTCGGGGCGCGTCTTGCTTGGGCCTCTCTCATGGAGGCCCTCTGTCAGACCCAGTGTTGACATGTGTCAAGACGCTCCTCGGGGCGCGTCTTGCTTGGGCCTCTCTCCTGGAGGCGCTCAGTCAGACTGAGTAGTGACATGTGGCCTGACGCTCCTCGGGGCGCGTGTTGCTTGGGCCTCTCTCCTGGAGGCGCTCAGTCAGACCAAGTGGTGACATGTGGCAAGACGCTCCTCGGGGTGCGTCTTGCTTGGACCTCTCTCCAGAAGGCCCTCAATCAGACCCAGTGTTGACACGTGGCAAGACGCTCCTCAGGGCGCGTCTTGCTTGGGCCTCTCTCCTGGAGGCGCTCAGTCAGAATGAGTAGTGACATGTGGCCTGACGCTCCTCGGGGCGCGTGTTGCTTGGGCCTCTCTCCTGGAGGCGCTCAGTCAGACCAAGTGGTGCCATGTGGCAAGACACTTCTCGGGACGCGTCTTGCTTGGGCCTCTCTCCTGGAGGCCCTCTGTCAGACCCAGTGTTGACATGTGGCAAGACACTCCTCGTGGCGCGTCTTGCTTGGTCCTCTCTCATGGAGGCCCTCTGTCAGACCCAGTGTTGACATGTGTCAAGACGCTCCTCGGGGCGCGTCTTGCTTTGGCCTCTCTCCTTGAGGCCCTCTGTCAGACCCAGTGTTGACATGTGGCAAGACGCTCCTCGGGCCGCGTGTTGCTTGGGCTTCTCTCCTGGAGGCCCTCAGTCAGACCCATTGTTGACATGTGGCAAGACGCTCCTCGGGGCGCGTCTTGCTTGGGCTTCTCTCCTGGAGGCACTCAGAAAGACCCAGTGTTGACATGTGACAAGACGCTCCTCGGGGCACGTCTTGCTTGGGCCTCTCTCCTGGAGGCGCTCAGTCAGACCCAGTGGTGACATGTGGCAAGAAACTCCTCGGGGCGCGTCTTGCTTGGGCCTCTCTCCTGGAGGCCCTCTGTCAGACCCAGTGTTGACATGTGTCAAGACGCTCCTCGGGGCGCGTCTTGCTTGGGCTTCTGTCCTGGAGGCCCTCAGTCAGACCCATTGTTGACATCTGGCAAGACACTCCTCGGGGCGCGTCTTGCTTGGGCTTCTCTCCTGGAGGCGCTCAGACAGACCCAGTGTTGACACGTGGCAAGACTCTCCTCGGGGCGCGTCTTGCTTGGGCCTCTCTCCTGGAGGCGCTCAGTCAGACTGAGTCGTGACATGTGGCAAGACACTCCTCGGGGCGCGTCTTGCTTGGGCCTCTCTCATGGAGGCCCTCTGTCAGACCCAGTGTTGACATGTGTCAAGACGCTCCTCGGGGCGCGTCTTGCTTTGGCCTCTCTCTTGGAGGCGCTCAGTCAGACTGAGTAGTGACATGTGGCCTGACGCTCCTCGGGGCGCGTCTTGCTTGGGCCTCTCTCCAGAAGGCCCTCAATCAGACCCAGTGTTGACACGTGGCAAGACGCTCCTCGGGGCGCGTCTTGCTTGGGCCTCTCTCCTGGAGGCGCTCAGTCAGACCAAGTGGTGACATGTGGCAAGACACTTCTCGGGACGCGTCTTGCTTTGGCCTCTCTCCTGGAGGCGCTCAGTCAGACCGAGTGCTGACATGTGGCAAGACGCTCCTCGGGCCGCGTGTTGCTTGGGCTTCTCTCCTGGAGGCCCTCAGTCAGACCCATTGTTGACATGTGGCAAGACGCTCCTCGGGGCGCGTCTTGCTTGGGCTTCTCTCCTGGAGGCACTCAGAAAGACCCAGTGTTGACATGTGACAAGACGCTCCTCGGGGCACGTCTTGCTTGGGCCTCTCTCCTGGAGGCCCTCAGTCAGAACCAGAGGTGACATGTGGCAAGACGCTCCTCGGGGCGCGTCTTGCTTGGGCCTCTCTCCTGGAGGCCCTCTGTCAGACCCAGTGTTGACATGTGGCAAGACGCTCCTCGGGCCGCGTGTTGCTTGGGCTTCTCTCCTGGAGGCCCTCAGTCAGACCCATTGTTGACATGTGGCAAGACGCTCCTCGGGGCGCGTCTTGCTTGGGCTTCTCTCCTGGAGGCACTCAGAAAGACCCAGTGTTGACATGTGACAAGACGCTCCTCGGGGCACGTCTTGCTTGGGCCTCTCTCCTGGAGGCCCTCAGACAGAACCAGAGGTGACATGTGGCAAGACGCTCCTCGGGGCGCGTCTTGCTTGGGCCTCTCTCCTGGAGGCCCTCTGTCAGACCCAGTGTTGACATGTGGCAAGACGCTCCTCGGGGCGCGTCTTGCTTGGGCCTCTCTCCTGGAGGCGCTCAGTCAGACCGAGTGCTGACATAAGGCAAGACGCTCCTCGGGGCGCGTCTTGCTGGGGCCTCTTTCCTGGAGGCGCTCAGTCAGACCCAGTGCTGACATGTGGCAAGACGCTCCTCGGGGCGCGTCTTGCTTGGGCCTCTCTCCTGGAGGCGCTCAGTCAGACTGAGTAGTGACATGTGGCCTGACGCTCCTCGGGGCGCGTCTTGCTTGGGCTTCTGTCCTGGAGGCCCTCAGTCAGACCCATTGTTGACATCTGGCAAGACACTCCTCGGGGCGCGTCTTGTTTGGGCTTCTCTCCTGGAGGCGCTCAGACAGACCCAGTGTTGACACGTGGCAAGACTCTCCTCGGGGCGCGTCTTGCTTGGGCCTCTCTCCTGGAGGCGCTCAGTCAGACTGAGTAGTGACATGTGGCCTGACGCTCCTCAGGGCGCGTGTTGCTTGGGCCTCTCTCCTGGAGGCGCTCAGTCAGACCAAGTGGTGACATGTGGCAAGACACTCCTCGGGGCGCGTCTTGCTTGGGCTTCTCTCCTGGAGGCACTCAGACAGACCCAATGTTGACATGTGACAAGACGCTCCTCGGGGCGCGTCTTGCTTGGGCCTCTCTCCTGGAGGCGCTCAGTCAGGCCCAGTGTTGACATGTGGCAAGACGCTCCTCGGGGCGCGTCTTGCTTGAGCCTCTCTCCTGGAGGCGCTCAGTCAGACCCAGTGGTGACACGTGGAAAGACCTTCCTCGGGGCGCGTCTTGCTTGGGCCTCTCTCCTGGAGGCGCTCAGTCAGACTGAGTAGTGACATGTGGCCTGACGCTCCTCGGGGCGCATGTTGCTTGGGCCTCTCTCCTGGAGGCGCTCAGTCAGACCCATTGTTGACATGTTGCAAGACGCTCCTTTGGGCGCGTCTTGCTTGGGCCTCTCTCCTGGAGGCGCTCAGTCAGACCGAGTGCTGACATGTGGAAAGACGCTCCTCGGGGCGCGTCTTGCTTGGGCCTCTCTCCTGGAGGCCCTCTGTCAGACCCAGTGTTGGCATGTGGCAAGACGCTCCTCAGGGCGCGTCTTGCTTGGGCCTCTCTCCTGGAGGCGCTCAGTCAGAATGAGTAGTGACATGTGGCCTGACGCTCCTCGGGGCGCGTGTTGCTTGGGCCTCTCTCCTGGAGGCGCTCAGTCAGACCAAGTGGTGACATGTGGCAAGACACTTCTCGGGACGCGTCTTGCTTTGGCCTCTCTCCTGGAGGCGCTCAGTCAGACCGAGTGCTGACATGTGGCAAGACGCTCCTCGGGCCGCGTGTTGCTTGGGCTTCTCTCCTGGAGGCCCTCAGTCAGACCCATTGTTGACATGTGGCAAGACGCTCCTCGGGGCGCGTCTTGCTTGGGCTTCTCTCCTGGAGGCACTCAGAAAGACCCAGTGTTGACATGTGACAAGACGCTCCTCGGGGCACGTCTTGCTTGGGCCTCTCTCCTGGAGGCCCTCAGACAGAACCAGAGGTGACATGTGGCAAGACGCTCCTCGGGGCGCGTCTTGCTTGGGCCTCTCTCCTGGAGGCCCTCTGTCAGACCCAGTGTTGACATGTGGCAAGACGCTCCTCGGGGCGCGTCTTGCTTGGGCCTCTCTCCTGGAGGCGCTCAGTCAGACCGAGTGCTGACATAAGGCAAGACGCTCCTCGGGGCGCGTCTTGCTGGGGCCTCTTTCCTGGAGGCGCTCAGTCAGACCCAGTGCTGACATGTGGCAAGACGCTCCTCGGGGCGCGTCTTGCTTGGGCCTCTCTCCTGGAGGCGCTCAGTCAGACTGAGTAGTGACATGTGGCCTGACGCTCCTCGGGGCGCGTCTTGCTTGGGCCTCTCTCCTGGAGGCGCTCAGTCAGACCCAGTGGTGACATGTGGCAAGACACTCCTCGGGGCGCGTCTTGCTTGGGCCTCTCTCCTGGAGGCCCTCTGTCAGACCCAGTGTTGACATGTGTCAAGACGCTCCTCGGGGCGCGTCTTGCTTGGGCTTCTGTCCTGGAGGCCCTCAGTCAGACCCATTGTTGACATCTGGCAAGACACTCCTCGGGGCGCGTCTTGCTTGGGCTTCTCTCCTGGAGGCGCTCAGACAGACCCAGTGTTGACACGTGGCAAGACTCTCCTCGGGGCGCGTCTTGCTTGGGCCTCTCTCCTGGAGGCGCTCAGTCAGACTGAGTAGTGACATGTGGCCTGACGCTCCTCAGGGCGCGTGTTGCTTGGGCCTCTCTCCTGGAGGCGCTCAGTCAGACCAAGTGGTGACATGTGGCAAGACACTCCTCGGGGCGCGTCTTGCTTGGGCTTCTCTCCTGGAGGCGCTCAGACAGACCCAATGTTGACATGTGACAAGACGCTCCTCGGGGCGCGTCTTGCTTGGGCCTCTCTCCTGGAGGCGTTCAGTCAGGCCCAGTGTTGACATGTGGCAAGACGCTCCTCGGGGCGCGTCTTGCTTGAGCCTCTCTCCTGGAGGCGCTCAGTCAGACCCAGTGGTGACACGTGGAAAGACCTTCCTCGGGGCGCGTCTTGCTTGGGCCTCTCTCCTGGAGGCGCTCAGTCAGACTGAGTAGTGACATGTGGCCTGACGCTCCTCGGGGCGCATGTTGCTTGGGCCTCTCTCCTGGAGGCGCTCAGTCTGACCCATTGTTGACATGTTGCAAGACGCTCCTTTGGGCGCGTCTTGCTTGGGCCTCTCTCCTGGAGGCGCTCAGTCAGACCGAGTGCTGACATGTGGAAAGACGCTCCTCGGGGCGCGTCTTGCTTGGGCCTCTCTCCTGGAGGCCCTCTGTCAGACCCAGTGTTGGCATGTGGCAAGACGCTCCTCAGGGCGCGTCTTGGTTGGGCCTCTCTCCTGGAGGCGCTCAGTCAGACCCAGTGGTGACATGTGACAAGACGCTCCTCGGGGCGCGTATTGCTTGGGCCTCTCTCCTGGAGGCCTCTGTCAGACCCAGTGTTGGCATGTGGCAAGACGCTCCTCAGGGCGCGTCTTGGTTGGGCCTCTCTCCTGGAGGCGCTCAGTCAGACCCAGTGGTGACATGTGGCAAGACGCTCCTCGGGGCGCGTATTGCTTGGGCCTCTCTCCTGGATGCCCTCTGTCAGACCGAGTGTTGACATGTGGCAAGACTCTCCTCGGGGCGCGTCTTGCTTGGGCTTCTCTCATGGAGGCCCTCAGTCAGACCCAGTGTTGACATGCGTCAAGACGCTCCTCGGGGCGTGTCTTGCTTGGGCCTCTCTCCTGGAGGCACTCAGTCAGACCCAGTGTTGACATGTGGCAAGACGCTCCTCGGGGCGCGTCTTGCTTGGGCCTCTCTCCAGAAGGCCCTCAATCAGACCCAGTGTTGACACGTGGCAAGACGCTCCGCGGGGCGCGTCTTGCTTGGGCATCTCTCCTGGAGGCGCTCAGTCAGACTGTGTAGTGACATGTGGCCTGACGCTCCTCGGGGCGCGTGTTGCTTGGGCCTCTCTCCTGGAGGCGCTCAGTCAGACCAAGTGGTGACATGTGGCAAGACACTCCTCGGGGCACGTCTTGCTTGGGCCTCTCTCCTGGAGGCTCTCTGTCAGAACCAGTGTTGACATGTGGCAAGACACTCCTCGGGGCGCGTCTTGCTTGGGCCTCTCTCATGGAGGCCCTCTGTCAGACCCAGTGTTGATGTGTGTCAAGACGCTCCTCGGGGCGCGTCTTGCTTGGGCCTCTCTCCTGGAGGCGCTTACTCAGACTGAGTAGTGACATGTGGCCTGACGCTCCTCGGGGCGCGTGTTGCTTGGGCCTCTCTCCTGGAGGCGCTCAGTCAGACCAAGTGGTGACATGTGGCAAGACGCTCCCCGGGGTGCGTCTTGCTTGGACCTCTCTCCAGAAGGCCCTCAATCAGACCCAGTGTTGACACGTGGCAAGACGCTCCTCAGGGCGCGTCTTGCTTGGGCCTCTCTCCTGGAGGCGCTCAGTCAGAATGAGTAGTGACATGTGGCCTGACGCTCCTCGGGGCGCGTGTTGCTTGGGCCTCTCTCCAGGAGGCGCTCAGTCAGACCAAGTGGTGACATGTGGCAAGACACTTCTCGGGACGCGTCTTGCTTGGGCCTCTCTCCTGGAGGCCCTCTGTCAGACCCAGTGTTGACATGTGGCAAGACACTCCTCGTGGCGCATCTTGCTTGGGCCTCTCTCATGGAGGCCCTCTGTCAGACCCAGTGTTGACATGTGTCAAGACGCTCCTCGGGGCGCGTCTTGCTTTGGCCTCTCTCCTGGAGGCGCTCAGTCAGACCGAGTGCTGACATGTGGCAAGACGCTCCTCGGGCCGCGTGTTGCTTGGGCTTCTCTCCTGGAGGCCCTCAGTCAGACCCATTGTTGACATGTGGCAAGACGCTCCTCGGGGCGCGTCTTGCTTGGGCTTCTCTCCTGGAGGCACTCAGAAAGACCCAGTGTTGACATGTGACAAGACGCTCCTCGGGGCACGTCTTGCTTGGGCCTCTCTCCTGGAGGCCCTCAGTCAGAACCAGAGGTGACATGTGGCAAGACGCTCCTCGGGGCGCGTCTTGCTTGGGCCTCTCTCCTGGAGGCCCTCTGTCAGACCCAGTGTTGACATGTGGCAAGACGCTCCTCGGGCCGCGTGTTGCTTGGGCATCTCTCCTGGAGGCCCTCAGCAGACCCATTGTTGACATGTGGCAAGACGCTCCTCGGGGCGCGTCTTGCTTGGGCTTCTCTCCTGGAGGCACTCAGAAAGACCCAGTGTTGACATGTGACAAGACGCTCCTCGGGGCACGTCTTGCTTGGGCCTCTCTCCTGGAGGCCCTCAGTCAGAACCAGAGGTGACATGTGGCAAGACGCTCCTCGGGGCGCGTCTTGCTTGGGCCTCTCTCCTGGAGGCCCTCTGTCAGACCCAGTGTTGACATGTGGCAAGACGCTCCTCGGGCCGCGTGTTGCTTGGGCATCTCTCCTGGAGGCCCTCAGTCAGACCCATTGTTGACATGTGGCAAGACGCTCCTCGGGGCACGTCTTGCTTGGGCTTCTCTCCTGGAGGCACTCAGAAAGACCCAGTGTTGACATGTGACAAGACGCTCCTCGGGGCACGTCATGCTTGGGCCTCTCTCCTGGAGGCCCTCAGTCAGAACCAGAGGTGACATGTGGCAAGACGCTCCTCGGGGCGCGTCTTGCTTGGTCCTCTCTCCTGGAGGCCCTCTGTCAGACCCAGTGTTGACATGTGGCAAGACGCTCCTCCGGGCGCATCTTGCTTGGGCCTCTCTCCTGGAGGCCCTCAGTCAGACCCATTGTTGACATGTGGCAAGACGCTCCTCGGGGCGCGTCTTGCTTGGGCCTCTCTCCTGGAGGCGCTCAGTCAGACCGAGTGCTGACATAAGGCAAGACGCTCCTCGGGGCGCGTCTTGCTGGGGCCTCTCTCCTGGAGGCGCTCAGTCAGACCCAGTGCTGACATGTGGCAAGACGCTCCTCGGGGCGCGTCTTGCTTGGGCCTCTCTCTTGGAGGCGCTCAGTCAGACTGAGTAGTGACATGTGGCCTGACGCTCCTCGGGGCGCGTTTTGCTTGGGCCTCTCTCCTGGAGGCGCTCAGTCAGACCCAGTGGTGACATGTGGCAAGACACTCCTCGGGGCGCGTCTTGCTTGGGCCTCTCTCCTGGAGGCCCTCTGTCAGACCCAGTGTTGACATGTGTCAAGACGCTCCTCGGGGCGCGTCTTGCTTGGGCTTCTGTCCTGGAGGCGCTCAGACAGACCCAGTGTTGACACGTGGCAAGACGCTCCTCGGGGCGCGTCTTGCTTGGGCCTCTCTCCTGGAGGCGCTCAGTCAGACTGAGTAGTGACATGTGGCCTGACGCTCCTCGGGGCGCGTGTTGCTTGGGCCTCTCTCCTGGAGGCGCTCAGTCAGACCAAGTGGTGACATGTGGCAAGACACTCCTCGGGGCGCGTCTTGCTTGGGATTCTCTCCTGGAGGCGCTCAGACACACCCAGTGTTGACATGTGACAAGACGCTCCTCGGGGAGCGTCTTGCTTGGGCCTCTCTCCTGGAGGCGCTCAGTCAGGCCCAGTGTTGACATGTGGCAAGATGCTCCTCGGGGCGCGTCTTGCTTGAGCCTCTCTCCTGGAGGCGCTCAGTCAGACCCAGTGGTGACACGTCGAAAGACCTTCCTCGGGGCGCGTCTTGCTTGGGCCTCTCTCCTTGAGGCGCTCAGTCAGAAAGAGTAGTGATATGTGGCCTGACGCTCCTCGGGGCGCATGTTGCTTGGCCCTCTCTCCTGGAGGCGCTCAGTCAGACCCATTTTTGACATGTTGCAAGACGCTCCTTTGGGCGCATCTTGCTTGGGCCTCTCTCCTGGAGGCGCTCAGTCAGACCGAGTGCTGACATGTGGAAAGACGCTCCTCGGGGCGCGTCTTGCTTGGGCTTCTCTCCTGGAGGCGCTCAGAAAGACCCAGAATTGACATGTGACAAGACGCTCCTCGGGGCGCGTCTTGCTTGGGCCTCTCTCCTGGAGGCGCTCAGTCAGACCCAGTGGTGACATGTGGCAAGACACTCCTCGGGGCGCGTCTTGCTTGGGCCTCTCTCCTGGAGGCCCTCTGTCAGACCCAGTGTTGGCATGTGGCAAGACGCTCCTCAGGGCGCGTCTTGGTTGGGCCTCTCTCCTGGAGGCGCTCAGTCAGCCCCAGTGGTGACATGTGGCAAGACGCTCCTCGGGGCGCGTATTGCTTGGGCCTCTCTCCTGGATGCCCTCTGTCAGACCGAGTGTTGACATGTGGCAAGACTCTCTTCGGGGCGCGTCTTGCTTGGGCTTCTCTCATGGTGGGCCCTCAGTCAGACCCAGTGTTGACATGCGTCAAGACGCTCCTCGGGGCGTGTCTTGCTTGGGCCTCTCTCCTGGAGGCGCTCAGTCAGACCCAGTGTTGACATGTGGCAAGACGCTCCTCGGGGCGCGTCTTGCTTGGGCCTCTCTCCAGAAGGCCCTCAATCAGACCCAGTGTTGACACGTGGCAAGACGCTCCTCGGGGCGCGTCTTGCTTGGGCCTCTCTCCTGGAGGCACTCAGTCAGACTGAGTAGTGACATGTGACCTGACGCTCCTCGGGGCACGTGTTGCTTGGGCCTCTCTCCTGGAGGCCTCAGTCAGACCAAGTGGTGACATGTGGCAAGACACTCCTCGGGGCGCGTCTTGCTTGGGCCTCTCTCCTGGAGGCTCTCTGTCAGAACCAGTGTTGACATGTGGCAAGACACTCCTCGGGGCGCGTCTTGCTTGGGCCTCTCTCATGGAGGCTCTCTGTCAGACCCAGTGTTGACATGTGTCAAGACGCTCCTCGGGGCGCGTCTTGCTTGGGCCTCTCTCCTGGAGGCGCTCAGTCAGACTGAGTAGTGACATGTGGCCTGACGCTCCTCGGGGCGCGTGTTGCTTGGGCCTCTCTCCTTGAGGCTCTCAGTCAGACCAAGTGGTGACATGTGGCAAGATGCTCCTCGGGGTGCGTCTTGCTTGGACCTCTCTCCAGAAGGCCCTCAATCAGACCCAGTGTTGACACGTGGCAAGACGCTCCTCAGGGCGCGTCTTGCTTGGGCCTCTCTCCTGGAGGCGCTCAGTCAGAATGAGTAGTGACATGTGGCCTGACGCTCCTCGGGGCGCGTGTTGCTTGGGCCTCTCTCCTGGAGGCGCTCAGTCAGACTGAGTAGTGACATGTGGCCTGACGCTCCTCGGGCGGCGTGTTGCTTGGGCCTCTCTCCTGGAGGCGCTCAGTCAGACCAAGTGGTGACATGTGGCAAGACGCTCCTCAGGTTGCGTCTTGCTTGGACCTCTCTCCAGAAGGCCCTCAATCAGACTCAGTGTTGACACGTGGCAAGACGCTCCTCAGGGCGCGTCTTGCTTGGGCCTCTCTCCTGAAGGCGCTCAGTCAGAATGAGTAGTGACATGTGGCCTGACGCTCCTCGGGGCGCGTGTTGCTTGGGCCTCTCTCCTGGAGGCGCTCAGTCAGACCAAGTGGTGACATGTGGCAAGACACTTCTCGGGACGCGTCTTGCTTGGGCCTCTCTCCTGGAGGCCCTCTGTCAGACCCAGTGTTGACATGTGTCAAGACACTCCTCGTGGCGCGTCTTGCTTGGGCCTCTCTCATGGAGGCACTCAGAAAGACCCAGTGTTGACATGTGACAAGACGCTCCTCGGGGCACGTCTTGCTTGGGCCTCTCTCCTGGAGGCCCTCAGTCAGAACCAGAGGTGACATGTGGCAAGACGCTCCTCGGGGCGCGTCTTGCTTGGGCCTCTCTCCTGGAGGCCCTCTGTCAGACCCAGTGTTGACATGTGGCAAGACGCTCCTCCGGGCGCATCTTGCTTGGGCCTCTCTCCTGGAGGCCCTCAGTCAGACCCATTGTTGACATGTGGCAAGACGCTCCTCGGGGCGCGTCTTGCTTGGGCCTCTCTCCTGGAGGCGCTCAGTCAGACCGAGTGCTGACATAAGGCAAGACGCTCCTCGGGGCGCGTCTTGCTGGGGCCTCTCTCCTGGAGGCGCTCAGTCAGACCCAGTGCTGACATGTGGCAAGACGCTCCTCGGGGCGCGTCTTGCTTGGGCCTCTCTCCTGGAGGCGCTCAGTCAGACTGAGTAGTGACATGTGGCCTGACGCTCCTCGGGGCGCGTCTTGCTTTGGCCTCTCTCCTGGAGGCGCTCAGTCAGACCGAGTGATGACATGTGGCAAGACGCTCCTCGGGCCGCGTGTTGCTTGGGCTTCTCTCCTGGAGGCCCTCAGTCAGACCCATTGTTGACATGTGGCAAGACGCTCCTCGGGGCGCGTCTTGCTTGGGCTTCTCTCCTGGAGGCACTCAGAAAGACCCAGTGTTGACATGTGACAAGACGCTCCTCGGGGCACGTCTTGCTTGGGCCTCTCTCCTGGAGGCCCTCAGTCAGAACCAGAGGTGACATGTGGCAAGACGCTCCTCGGGGCGCGTCTTGCTTGGGCCTCTCTCCTGGAGGCCCTCTGTCAGACCCAGTGTTGACATGTGGCAAGACGCTCCTCCGGGCGCATCTTGCTTGGGCCTCTCTCCTGGAGGCCCTCAGTCAGACCCATTGTTGACATGTGGCAAGACGCTCCTCGGGGCGCGTCTTGCTTGGGCCTCTCTCCTGGAGGCGCTCAGTCAGACCGAGTGCTGACATAAGGCAAGACGCTCCTCGGGGCGCGTCTTGCTGGGGCCTCTCTCCTGGAGGCGCTCAGTCAGACCCAGTGCTGACATGTGGCAAGACGCTCCTCGGGGCGCGTCTTGCTTGGGCCTCTCTCCTGGAGGCGCTCAGTCAGACTGAGTAGTGACATGTGGCCTGACGCTCCTCGGGGCGCGTCTTGCTTGGGCCTCTCTCCTGGAGGCGCTCAGTCAGACCCAGTGGTGACATGTGGCAAGACACTCCTCGGGGCGCGTCTTGCTTGGGCCTCTCTCCTGGAGGCCCTCTGTCAGACCCAGTGTTGACATGTGTCAAGACGCTCCTCGGGGCGCGTCTTGCTTGGGATTCTGTCCTGGAGGCCCTCAGTCAGACCCATTGTTGACATGTGGCAAGACACTCCTCGGGGCGCATCTTGCTTGGGCTTCTCTCCTGGAGGCGCACAGACAGACCCAGTGTTGACACGTGGCAAGACGCTCCTCGGGGCGCGTCTTGCTTGGGCCTCTCTCCTGGAGGCGCTCAGTCAGACTGAGTAGTGACATGTGGCCTGACGCTCCTCGGGGCGCGTGTTGCTTGGGCCTCTCTCCTGGAGGCGCTCAGTCAGACCAAGTGGTGACATGTGGCAAGACTCTCCTCGGGGCGCGTCTTGCTTGGGCCTCTCTCCTGGAGGCGCTCAGTCAGGCCCAGTGTTGACATGTGGCAAGACGCTCCTCGGGGCGCGTCTTGCTTGAGCCTCTCTCCTGGAGGCGCTCAGTCAGACCCAGTGGTGACACGTGGAAAGACCTTCCTCGGGGCACGTCTTGCTTGGGCCTCTCTCATGGAGGCCCTCTGTCAGACCCAGTGTTGACATGTGTCAAGACGCTCCTCGGGGCGCGTCTTGCTTGGGCCTCTCTCCTGGAGGCGCTCAGTCAGACTGAGTAGTGACATGTGGCCTGACGCTCCTCGGGGCGCGTGTTGCTTGGGCCTCTCTCCTGGAGGCTCTCAGTCAGACCAAGTGGTGACATGTGGCAAGATGCTCCTCGGGGTGCGTCTTGCTTGGACCTCTCTCCAGAAGGCCCTCAATCAGACCCAGTGTTGACACGTGGCAAGACGCTCCTCAGGGCGCGTCTTGCTTGGGCCTCTCTCCTGGAGGCGCTCAGTCAGAATGAGTAGTGACATGTGGCCTGACGCTCCTCGGGGCGCGTGTTGCTTGGGCCTCTCTCCTGGAGGCGCTCAGTCAGACTGAGTAGTGACATGTGGCCTGACGCTCCTCGGGCGGCGTGTTGCTTGGGCCTCTCTCCTGGAGGCGCTCAGTCAGACCAAGTGGTGACATGTGGCAAGACACTCCTCGGGGCACGTCTTGCTTGGGCCTCTCTCCTGGAGGCTCTCTGTCAGAACCAGTGTTGACATGTGGCAAGACACTCCTCGGGGCGCGTCTTGCTTGGGCCTCTCTCATGGAGGCCCTCTGTCAGACCCAGTGTTGATATGTGTCAAGACGCTCCTCGGGGCGCGTCTTGCTTGGGCCTCTCTCCTGGAGGCGCTCAGTCAGACTGAGTAGTGACATGTGGCCTGACGCTCCTCGGGGCGCGTGTTGCTTGGGCCTCTCTCCTGGAGGCGCTCAGTCAGACCAAGTGGTGACATGTGGCAAGACGCTCCTCGGGGTGCGTCTTGCTTGGACCTCTCTCCAGAAGGCCCTCAATCAGACCCAGTGTTGACACGTGGCAAGACGCTCCTCAGGGCGCGTCTTGCTTGGGCCTCTCTCCTGGAGGCGCTCAGTCAGAATGAGTAGTGACATGTGGCCTGACGCTCCTCGGGGCGCGTGTTGCTTGGGACTCTCTCCTGGAGGCGCTCAGTCAGACCAAGTGGTGACATGTGGCAAGACACTTCTCGGGACGCGTCTTGCTTGGGCCTCTCTCCTGGAGGCCCTCTGTCAGACCCAGTGTTGACATGTGGCAAGACACTCCTCGTGGCGCGTCTTGCTTGGGCCTCTCTCATGGAGGCCCTCTGTCAGACCCAGTGTTGACATGTGTCAAGACGCTCCTCGGGGCGCGTCTTGCTTTGGCCTCTCTCCTGGAGGCCCTCAGTCAGAACCAGAGGTGACATGTGGCAAGACGCTCCTCGGGGCGCGTCTTGCTTGGGCCTCTCTCCTGGAGGCCCTCTGTCAGACCCAGTGTTGACATGTGGCAAGACGCTCCTCGGGCCGCGTGTTGCTTGGGCATCTCTCCTGGAGGCCCTCAGCAGACCCATTGTTGACATGTGGCAAGACGCTCCTCGGGGCGCGTCTTGCTTGGGCTTCTCTCCTGGAGGCACTCAGAAAGACCCAGTGTTGACATGTGACAAGACGCTCCTCGGGGCACGTCTTGCTTGGGCCTCTCTCCTGGAGGCCCTCAGTCAGAACCAGAGGTGACATGTGGCAAGACGCTCCTCGGGGCGCGTCTTGCTTGGTCCTCTCTCCTGGAGGCCCTCTGTCAGACCCAGTGTTGACATGTGACAAGACGCTCCTCGGGGCACGTCTTGCTTGGGCCTCTCTCCTGGAGGCCCTCAGTCAGAACCAGAGGTGACATGTGGCAAGACGCTCCTCGGGGCGCGTCTTGCTTGGGCCTCTCTCCTGGAGGCCCTCTGTCAGACCCAGTGTTGACATGTGGCAA
The DNA here is from genome assembly GCF_043380555.1 of Nothobranchius furzeri. NCBI lineage: Eukaryota > Metazoa > Chordata > Actinopteri > Cyprinodontiformes > Nothobranchiidae > Nothobranchius > Nothobranchius furzeri. Next base: position 17,783,458 of record NC_091749.1, on the reverse strand, counting down.
GACGCTCCTCGGGCCGCGTGTTGCTTGGGCATCTCTCCTGGAGGCCCTCAGTCAGACCCATTGTTGACATGTGGCAAGACGCTCCTCGGGGCGCGTCTTGCTTGGGCTTCTCTCCTGGAGGCACTCAGAAAGACCCAGTGTTGACATGTGACAAGACGCTCCTCGGGGCACGTCTTGCTTGGGCCTCTCTCCTGGAGGCCCTCAGTCAGAACCAGAGGTGACATGTGGCAAGACGCTCCTCGGGGCGCGTCTTGCTTGGTCCTCTCTCCTGGAGGCCCTCTGTCAGACCCAGTGTTGACATGTGGCAAGACGCTCCTCCGGGCGCATCTTGCTTGGGCCTCTCTCCTGGAGGCCCTCAGTCAGACCCATTGTTGACATGTGGCAAGACGCTCCTCGGGGCGCGTCTTGCTTGGGCCTCTCTCCTGGAGGCGCTCAGTCAGACCGAGTGCTGACATAAGGCAAGACGCTCCTCGGGGCGCGTCTTGCTGGGGCCTCTCTCCTGGAGGCGCTCAGTCAGACCCAGTGCTGACATGTGGCAAGACGCTCCTCGGGGCGCGTCTTGCTTGGGCCTCTCTCTTGGAGGCGCTCAGTCAGACTGAGTAGTGACATGTGGCCTGACGCTCCTCGGGGCGCGTCTTGCTTGGGCCTCTCTCCTGGAGGCGCTCAGTCAGACCCAGTGGTGACATGTGGCAAGACACTCCTCGGGGCGCGTCTTGCTTGGGCCTCTCTCCTGGAGGCCCTCTGTCAGACCCAGTGTTGACATGTGTCAAGACGCTCCTCGGGGCGCGTCTTGCTTGGGCTTCTGTCCTGGAGGCGCTCAGACAGACCCAGTGTTGACACGTGGCAAGACGCTCCTCAGGGCGCGTCTTGCTTGGGCCTCTCTCCTGGAGGCGCTCAGTCAGACTGAGTAGTGACATGTGGCCTGACGCTCCTCGGGGCGCGTGTTGCTTGGGCCTCTCTCCTGGAGGCGCTCAGTCAGGCCCAGTGTTGACATGTGGCAAGATGCTCCTCGGGGCGCGTCTTGCTTGAGCCTCTCTCCTGGAGGCGCTCAGTCAGACCCAGTGGTGACACGTCGAAAGACCTTCCTCGGGGCGCGTCTTGCTTGGGCCTCTCTCCTTGAGGCGCTCAGTCAGAAAGAGTAGTGATATGTGGCCTGACGCTCCTCGGGGCGCATGTTGCTTGGCCCTCTCTCCTGGAGGCGCTCAGTCAGACCCATTTTTGACATGTTGCAAGACGCTCCTTTGGGCGCATCTTGCTTGGGCCTCTCTCCTGGAGGCGCTCAGTCAGACCGAGTGCTGACATGTGGAAAGACGCTCCTCGGGGCGCGTCTTGCTTGGGCTTCTCTCCTGGAGGCGCTCAGAAAGACCCAGAATTGACATGTGACAAGACGCTCCTCGGGGCGCGTCTTGCTTGGGCCTCTCTCCTGGAGGCGCTCAGTCAGACCCAGTGGTGACATGTGGCAAGACACTCCTCGGGGCGCGTCTTGCTTGGGCCTCTCTCCTGGAGGCCCTCTGTCAGACCCAGTGTTGGCATGTGGCAAGACGCTCCTCAGGGCGCGTCTTGGTTGGGCCTCTCTCCTGGAGGCGCTCAGTCAGCCCCAGTGGTGACATGTGGCAAGACGCTCCTCGGGGCGCGTATTGCTTGGGCCTCTCTCCTGGATGCCCTCTGTCAGACCGAGTGTTGACATGTGGCAAGACTCTCTTCGGGGCGCGTCTTGCTTGGGCTTCTCTCATGGTGGGCCCTCAGTCAGACCCAGTGTTGACATGCGTCAAGACGCTCCTCGGGGCGTGTCTTGCTTGGGCCTCTCTCCTGGAGGCGCTCAGTCAGACCCAGTGTTGACATGTGGCAAGACGCTCCTCGGGGCGCGTCTTGCTTGGGCCTCTCTCCAGAAGGCCCTCAATCAGACCCAGTGTTGACACGTGGCAAGACGCTCCTCGGGGCGCGTCTTGCTTGGGCCTCTCTCCTGGAGGCGCTCAGTCAGACTGAGTAGTGACATGTGACCTGACGCTCCTCGGGGCACGTGTTGCTTGGGCCTCTCTCCTGGAGGCGCTCAGTCAGACCAAGTGGTGACATGTGGCAAGACACTCCTCGGGGCGCGTCTTGCTTGGGCCTCTCTCCTGGAGGCTCTCTGTCAGAACCAGTGTTGACATGTGGCAAGACACTCCTCGGGGCGCGTCTTGCTTGGGCCTCTCTCATGGAGGCTCTCTGTCAGACCCAGTGTTGACATGTGTCTAGACGCTCCTCGGGGCGCGTCTTGCTTGGGCCTCTCTCCTGGAGGCGCTCAGTCAGACTGAGTAGTGACATGTGGCCTGACGCTCCTCGGGGCACGTGTTGCTTGGGCCTCTCTCCTGGAGGCTCTCAGTCAGACCAAGTGGTGACATGTGGCAAGATGCTCCTCGGGGTGCGTCTTGCTTGGACCTCTCTCCAGAAGGCCATCAATCAGACCCAGTGTTGACACGTGGCAAGACGCTCCTCAGGGCGCGTCTTGCTTGGGCCTCTCTCCTGGAGGCGCTCAGTCAGAATGAGTAGTGACATGTGGCCTGACGCTCCTCGGGGCGCGTGTTGCTTGGGCCTCTCTCCTGGAGGCGCTCAGTCAGACTGAGTAGTGACATGTGGCCTGACGCTCCTCGGGCGGCGTGTTGCTTGGGCCTCTCTCCTGGAGGCGCTCAGTCAGACCAAGTGGTGACATGTGGCAAGACGCTCCTCAGGTTGCGTCTTGCTTGGACCTCTCTCCAGAGGGCCCTCAATCAGACTCAGTGTTGACACGTGGCAAGACGCTCCTCAGGGCGCGTCTTGCTTGGGCCTCTCTCCTGAAGGCGCTCAGTCAGAATGAGTAGTGACATGTGGCCTGACGCTCCTCGGGGCGCGTGTTGCTTGGGCCTCTCTCCTGGAGGCGCTCAGTCAGACCAAGTGGTGACATGTGGCAAGACACTTCTCGGGACGCGTCTTGCTTGGGCCTCTCTCCTGGAGGCCCTCTGTCAGACCCAGTGTTGACATGTGTCAAGACACTCCTCGTGGCGCGTCTTGCTTGGGCCTCTCTCATGGAGGCCCTCTGTCAGACCCAGTGTTGACATGTGTCAAGACGCTCCTCGGGGCGCGTCTTGCTTTGTCCTCTCTCCTGGAGGCGCTCAGTCAGACCGAGTGCTGACATGTGGCAAGACGCTCCTCGGGCCGCGTGTTGCTTGGGCTTCTCTCCTGGAGGCCCTCAGTCAGACCCATTGTTGACATGTGGCAAGACGCTCCTCGGGGCGCGTCTTGCTTGGGCTTCTCTCCTGGAGGCACTCAGAAAGACCCAGTGTTGACATGTGACAAGACGCTCCTCGGGGCACGTCTTGCTTGGGCCTCTCTCCTGGAGGCCCTCAGTCAGAACCAGAGGTGACATGTGGCAAGACGCTCCTCGGGGCGCGTCTTGCTTGGGCCTCTCTCCTGGAGGCCCTCTGTCAGACCCAGTGTTGACATGTGGCAAGACGCTCCTCCGGGCGCATCTTGCTTGGGCCTCTCTCCTGGAGGCCCTCAGTCAGACCCATTGTTGACATGTGGCAAGACGCTCCTCGGGGCGCGTCTTGCTTGGGCCTCTCTCCTGGAGGCGCTCAGTCAGACCGAGTGCTGACATAAGGCAAGACGCTCCTCGGGGCGCGTCTTGCTGGGGCCTCTCTCCTGGAGGCGCTCAGTCAGACCCAGTGCTGACATGTGGCAAGACGCTCCTCGGGGCGCGTCTTGCTTGGGCCTCTCTCCTGGAGGCGCTCAGTCAGACTGAGTAGTGACATGTGGCCTGACGCTCCTCGGGGCGCGTCTTGCTTGGGCCTCTCTCCTGGAGGCGCTCAGTCAGACCCAGTGGTGACATGTGGCAAGACACTCCTCGGGGCGCGTCTTGCTTGGGCCTCTCTCCTGGAGGCCCTCTGTCAGACCCAGTGTTGACATGTGTCAAGACGCTCCTCGGGGCGCGTCTTGCTTGGGATTCTGTCCTGGAGGCCCTCAGTCAGACCCATTGTTGACATGTGGCAAGACACTCCTCGGGGCGCGTCTTGCTTGGGCTTCTCTCCTGGAGGCGCTCAGACAGACCCAGTGTTGACACGTGGCAAGACGCTCCTCGGGGCGCGTCTTGCTTGGGCCTCTCTCCTGGAGGCGCTCAGTCAGACTGAGTAGTGACATGTGGCCTGACGCTCCTCGGGGCGCGTGTTGCTTGGGCCTCTCTCCTGGAGGCGCTCAGTCAGACCAAGTGGTGACATGTGGCAAGACTCTCCTCGGGGCGCGTCTTGCTTGGGCCTCTCTCCTGGAGGCGCTCAGTCAGACCCAGTGCTGACATGTGGCAAGACGCTCCTCGGGGCGCGTCTTGCTTGGGCCTCTCTCCTGGAGGCGCTCAGTCAGACTGAGTAGTGACATGTGGCAAGACACTCCTCGGGGCGCGTCTTGCTTGGGCCTCTCTCCTGGAGGCCCTCTGTCAGACCCAGTGTTGGCATGTGGCAAGACGCTCCTCAGGGCGCGTCTTGGTTGGGCCTCTCTCCTGGAGGCGCTCAGTCAGCCCCAGTGGTGACATGTGGCAAGACGCTCCTCGGGGCGCGTATTGCTTGGGCCTCTCTCCTGGATGCCCTCTGTCAGACCGAGTGTTGACATGTGGCAAGACTCTCTTCGGGGCGCGTCTTGCTTGGGCTTCTCTCATGGTGGGCCCTCAGTCAGACCCAGTGTTGACATGCGTCAAGACGCTCCTCGGGGCGTGTCTTGCTTGGGCCTCTCTCCTGGAGGCGCTCAGTCAGACCCAGTGTTGACATGTGGCAAGACGCTCCTCGGGGCGCGTCTTGCTTGGGCCTCTCTCCAGAAGGCCCTCAATCAGACCCAGTGTTGACACGTGGCAAGACGCTCCTCGGGGCGCGTCTTGCTTGGGCCTCTCTCCTGGAGGCGCTCAGTCAGACTGAGTAGTGACATATGACCTGACGCTCCTCGGGGCACGTGTTGCTTGGGCCTCTCTCCTGGAGGCGCTCAGTCAGACCAAGTGGTGACATGTGGCAAGACACTCCTCGGGGCGCGTCTTGCTTGGGCCTCTCTCCTGGAGGCTCTCTGTCAGAACCAGTGTTGACATGTGGCAAGACACTCCTCGGGGCGCGTCTTGCTTGGGCCTCTCTCATGGAGGCTCTCTGTCAGACCCAGTGTTGACATGTGTCTAGACGCTCCTCGGGGCGCGTCTTGCTTGGGCCTCTCTCCTGGAGGCGCTCAGTCAGACTGAGTAGTGACATGTGGCCTGACGCTCCTCGGGGCGCGTGTTGCTTGGGCCTCTCTCCTGGAGGCTCTCAGTCAGACCAAGTGGTGACATGTGGCAAGATGCTCCTCGGGGTGCGTCTTGCTTGGACCTCTCTCCAGAAGGCCCTCAATCAGACCCAGTGTTGACACGTGGCAAGACGCTCCTCAGGGCGCGTCTTGCTTGGGCCTCTCTCCTGGAGGCGCTCAGTCAGAATGAGTAGTGACATGTGGCCTGACGCTCCTCGGGGCGCGTGTTGCTTGGGCCTCTCTCCTGGAGGCGCTCAGTCAGACTGAGTAGTGACATGTGGCCTGACGCTCCTCGGGTGGCGTGTTGCTTGTGCCTCTCTCCTGGAGGCGCTCAGTCAGACCAAGTGGTGACATGTGGCAAGACGCTCCTCAGGTTGCGTCTTGCTTGGACCTCTCTCCAGAAGGCCCTCAATCAGACTCAGTGTTGACACGTGGCAAGACGCTCCTCAGGGCGCGTCTTGCTTGGGCCTCTCTCCTGAAGGCGCTCAGTCAGAATGAGTAGTGACATGTGGCCTGACGCTCCTCGGGGCGCGTGTTGCTTGGGCCTCTCTCCTGGAGGCGCTCAGTCAGACCAAGTGGTGACATGTGGCAAGACACTTCTCGGGACGCGTCTTGCTTGGGCCTCTCTCCTGGAGGCCCTCTGTCAGACCCAGTGTTGACATGTGTCAAGACACTCCTCGTGGCGCGTCTTGCTTGGGCCTCTCTCATGGAGGCCCTCTGTCAGACCCAGTGTTGACATGTGTCAAGACGCTCCTCGGGGCGCGTCTTGCTTTGGCCTCTCTCCTGGAGGCGCTCAGTCAGACCGAGTGCTGACATGTGGCAAGACGCTCCTCGGGCCGCGTGTTGCTTGGGCTTCTCTCCTGGAGGCCCTCTGTCAGACCCAGTGTTGACATGTGTCAAGACGCTCCTCGGGGCGCGTCTTGCTTGGGCTTCTCTCCTGGAGGCACTCAGAAAGACCCAGTGTTGACATGTGACAAGACGCTCCTCGGGGCACGTCTTGCTTGGGCCTCTCTCCTGGAGGCCCTCAGTCAGAACCAGAGGTGACATGTGGCAAGACGCTCCTCGGGGCGCGTCTTGCTTGGGCCTCTCTCCTGGAGGCCCTCTGTCAGACCCAGTGTTGACATGTGGCAAGACACTCCTCCGGGCGCATCTTGCTTGGGCCTCTCTCCTGGAGGCCCTCAGTCAGACCCATTGTTGACATGTGGCAAGACGCTCCTCGGGGCGCGTCTTGCTTGGGCCTCTCTCCTGGAGGCGCTCAGTCAGACCGAGTGCTGACATAAGGCAAGATGCTCCTCGGGGCGCGTCTTGCTGGGGCCTCTCTCCTGGAGGCGCTCAGTCAGACCCAGTGCTGACATGTGGCAAGACGCTCCTCGGGGCGCGTCTTGCTTGGGCCTCTCTCCTGGAGGCGCTCAGTCAGACTGAGTAGTGACATGTGGCCTGACGCTCCTCGGGGCGCGTCTTGCTTGGGCCTCTCTCCTGGAGGCGCTCAGTCAGACCCAGTGGTGACATGTGGCAAGACACTCCTCGGGGCGCGTCTTGCTTGGGCCTCTCTTCTGGAGGCCCTCTGTCAGACCCAGTGTTGACATGTGTCAAGACGCTCCTCGGGGCGCGTCTTGCTTGGGATTCTGTCCTGGAGGCCCTCAGTCAGACCCATTGTTGACATGTGGCAAGACACTCCTCGGGGCGCGTCTTGCTTGGGCTTCTCTCCTGGAGGCGCTCAGACAGACCCAGTGTTGACACGTGGCAAGACGCTCCTCGGGTTGCGTCTTGCTTGGGCCTCTCTCCTGGAGGCGCTCAGTCAGACTGAGTAGTGACATGTGGCCTGACGCTCCTCGGGGCGCGTGTTGATTGGGCCTCTCTCCTGGAGGCGCTCAGTCAGACCAAGTGGTGACATGTGGCAAGACTCTCCTCGGGGCGCGTCTTGCTTGGGCCTCTCTCCTGGAGGCGCTCAGTCAGGCCCAGTGTTGACATGTGGCCTGACGCTCCTCGGGGCGCGTGTTGCTTGGGCCTCTCTCCTGGAGGCGCTCAGTCAGACCAAGTGGTGACATGTGGCAAGACACTTCTCGGGACGCGTCTTGCTTGGGCCTCTCTCCTGGAGGCCCTCTGTCAGACCCAGTGTTGACATGTGTCAAGACACTCCTCGTGGCGCGTCTTGCTTGGGCCTCTCTCATGGAGGCCCTCTGTCAGACCCAGTGTTGACATGTGTCAAGACGCTCCTCGGGGCGCGTCTTGCTTTGGCCTCTCTCCTGGAGGCGCTCAGTCAGACCGAGTGCTGACATGTGGCAAGACGCTCCTCGGGCCGCGTGTTTCTTGGGCTTCTCTCCTGGAGGCCCTCAGTCAGACCCATTGTTGACATGTGGCAAGACGCTCCTCGGGGCGCGTCTTGCTTGGGCTTCTCTCCTGGAGGCACTCAGAAAGACCCAGTGTTGACATGTGACAAGACGCTCCTCGGGGCACGTCTTGCTTGGGCCTCTCTCCTGGAGGCCCTCAGTCAGAACCAGAGGTGACATGTGGCAAGACGCTCCTCGGGGCGCGTCTTGCTTGGGCCTCTCTCCTGGAGGCCCTCTGTCAGACCCAGTGTTGACATGTGGCAAGACGCTCCTCCGGGCGCATCTTGCTTGGGCCTCTCTCCTGGAGGCCCTCAGTCAGACCCATTGTTGACATGTGGCAAGACGCTCCTCGGGGCGCGTCTTGCTTGGGCCTCTCTCCTGGAGGCGCTCAGTCAGACCGAGTGCTGACATAAGGCAAGACGCTCCTCGGGGCGCGTCTTGCTTGGGCCTCTCTCCTGGAGGCCCTCTGTCAGACCCAGTGTTGACATGTGTCAAGACGCTCCTCGGGGCGCGTCTTGCTTGGGATTCTGTCCTGGAGGCCCTCAGTCAGACCCATTGTTGACATGTGGCAAGACACTCCTCGGGGCGCGTCTTGCTTGGGCTTCTCTCCTGGAGGCGCTCAGACAGACCCAGTGTTGACACGTGGCAAGACGCTCCTCGGGGCGCGTCTTGCTTGGGCCTCTCTCCTGGAGGCGCTCAGTCAGACTGAGTAGTGACATGTGGCCTGACGCTCCTCGGGGCGCGTGTTGCTTGGGCCTCTCTCCTGGAGGCGCTCAGTCAGACCCAGTGGTGACATGTGGCAAGACACTCCTCGGGGCGCGTCTTGCTTGGGCCTCTCTCCTGGAGGCCCTCTGTCAGACCCAGTGTTGACATGTGTCAAGACGCTCCTCGGGGCGCGTCTTGCTTGGGATTCTGTCCTGGAGGCCCTCAGTCAGACCCATTGTTGACATGTGGCAAGACACTCCTCGGGGCGCGTCTTGCTTGGGCTTCTCTCCTGGAGGCGCTCAGACAGACCCAGTGTTGACACGTGGCAAGACGCTCCTCGGGGCGCGTCTTGCTTGGGCCTCTCTCCTGGAGGCGCTCAGTCAGACTGAGTAGTGACATGTGGCCTGACGCTCCTCGGGGCGCGTGTTGCTTGGGCCTCTCTCCTGGAGGCGCTCAGTCAGACCAAGTGGTGACATGTGGCAAGACTCTCCTCGGGGCGCGTCTTGCTTGGGCCTCTCTCCTGGAGGCGCTCAGTCAGGCCCAGTGTTGACATGTGGCAAGACGCTCCTCGGGGCGCGTCTTGCTTGAGCCTCTCTCCTGGAGGCGCTCAGTCAGACCCAGTGGTGACACGTGGAAAGACCTTCCTCGGGGCACGTCTTGCTTGGGCCTCTCTCATGGAGGCCCTCAATCAGACCCAGTGTTGACACGTGGCAAGACGCTCCTCAGGGCGCGTCTTGCTTGGGCCTCTCTCCTGGAGGCGCTCAGTCAGAATGAGTAGTGACATGTGGCCTGACGCTCCTCGGGGCGCGTGTTGCTTGGGCCTCTCTCCTGGAGGCGCTCAGTCAGACTGAGTAGTGACATGTGGCCTGACGCTCCTCGGGCGGCGTGTTGCTTGGGCCTCTCTCCTGGAGGCGCTCAGTCAGACCAAGTGGTGACATGTGGCAAGACGCTCCTCGGGTTGCGTCTTGCTTGGACCTCTCTCCAGAAGGCCCTCAATCAGACTCAGTGTTGACACGTGGCAAGACGCTCCTCAGGGCGCGTCTTGCTTGGGCCTCTCTCCTGAAGGCGCTCAGTCAGAATGAGTAGTGACATGTGGCCTGACGCTCCTCGGGGCGCGTGTTGCTTGGGCCTCTCTCCTGGAGGCGCTCAGTCAGACCAAGTGGTGACATGTGGCAAGACACTTCTCGGGACGCGTCTTGCTTGGGCCTCTCTCCTGGAGGCCCTCTGTCAGACCCAGTGTTGACATGTGTCAAGACACTCCTCGTGGCGCGTCTTGCTTGGGCCTCTCTCATGGAGGCCCTCTGTCAGACCCAGTGTTGACATGTGTCAAGACGCTCCTCGGGGCGCGTCTTGCTTTGGCCTCTCTCCTGGAGGCGCTCAGTCAGACCGAGTGCTGACATGTGGCAAGACGCTCCTCGGGCCGCGTGTTGCTTGGGCTTCTCTCCTGGAGGCCCTCAGTCAGACCCATTGTTGACATGTGGCAAGACGCTCCTCGGGGCGCGTCTTGCTTGGGCTTCTCTCCTGGAGGCACTCAGAAAGACCCAGTGTTGACATGTGACAAGACGCTCCTCGGGGCACGTCTTGCTTGGGCCTCTCTCCTGGAGGCCCTCAGTCAGAACCAGAGGTGACATGTGGCAAGACGCTCCTCGGGCCGCGTCTTGCTTGGGCCTCTCTCCTGGAGGCCCTCTGTCAGACCCAGTGTTGACATGTGGCAAGACGCTCCTCCGGGCGCATCTTGCTTGGGCCTCTCTCCTGGAGGCCCTCAGTCAGACCCATTGTTGACATGTGGCAAGACGCTCCTCGGGGCGCGTCTTGCTTGGGCCTCTCTCCTGGAGGCGCTCAGTCAGACCGAGTGCTGACATAAGGCAAGACGCTCCTCGGGGCGCGTCTTGCTGGGGCCTCTCTCCTGGAGGCGCTCAGTCAGACCCAGTGCTGACATGTGGCAAGACGCTCCTCGGGGCGCGTCTTGCTTGGGCCTCTCTCCTGGAGGCGCTCAGTCAGACTGAGTAGTGACATGTGGCCTGACGCTCCTCGGGGCGCGTCTTGCTTGGGCCTCTCTCCTGGAGGCGCTCAGTCAGACCCAGTGGTGACATGTGGCAAGACACTCCTCGGGGCGCGTCTTGCTTGGGCCTCTCTCCTGGAGGCCCTCTGTCAGACCCAGTGTTGACATGTGTCAAGACGCTCCTCGGGGCGCGTCTTGCTTGGGATTCTGTCCTGGAGGCCCTCAGTCAGACCCATTGTTGACATGTGGCAAGACACTCCTCGGGGCGCGTCTTGCTTGGGCTTCTCTCCTGGAGGCGCTCAGACAGACCCAGTGTTGACACGTGGCAAGACGCTCCTCGGGGCGCGTCTTGCTTGGGCCTCTCTCCTGGAGGCGCTCAGTCAGACTGAGTAGTGACATGTGGCCTGACGCTCCTTGGGGCGCATGTTGCTTGGGCCTCTCTCCTGGAGGCGCTCAGTCAGACCAAGTGGTGACATGTGGCAAGACTCTCCTCGGGGCGCGTCTTGCTTGGGCCTCTCTCCTTGAGGCGCTCAGTCAGGCCCAGTGTTGACATGTGGCAAGACGCTCCTCGGGGCGCGTCTTGCTTGAGCCTCTCTCCTGGAGGCGCTCAGTCAGACCCAGTGGTGACACGTGGAAAGACCTTCCTCGGGGCACGTCTTGCTTGGGCCTCTCTCCTGGAGGCGCTCAGTCAGACTGAGTAGTGACATGTGGCCTGACGCTCCTCGGGGCGCATGTTGCTTGGGCCTCTCTCCTGGAGGCGCTCAGTCAGACCCATTGTTGACATGTTGCAAGACGCTCCTTTGGGCGCGTCTTGCTTGGGCCTCTCTCCTGGAGGCGCTCAGTCAGACCGAGTGCTGACATGTGGAAAGACGCTCCTCGGGGCGCGTCTTGCTTGGGCTTCTCTCCTGGAGGCGCTCAGAAAGACCCAGTGTTGACATGTGACAAGACGCTCCTCGGGGCGCGTCTTGCTTGGGCCTCTCTCCTGGAGGCGCTCAGTCAGACCCAGTGGTGACATGTGGCAAGACATTCCTCGGGGCGCGTCTTGCTTGGGCCTCTCTCCTGGAGGCCCTCTGTCAGACCCAGTGTTGGCATGTGGCAAGACGCTCCTCAGGGCACGTCTTGGTTGGGCCTCTCTCCTGGAGGCGCTCAGTAAGACCCAGTGTTGACATGTGGCAATACGCTCCTCGGGGCGCGTCTTGCTTGGGCCTCTCTCCAGAAGGCCCTCAATCAGACCCAGTGTTGACACGTGGCAAGACGCTCCTCGGGGCGCGTCTTGCTTGGGCCTCTCTCCTAGAGGCGCTCAGTCAGACTGAGTAGTGACATGTGACCTGACGCTCCTCGGGGCGCGTGTTGCTTGGGCCTCTCTCCTGGAGGCGCTCAGTCAGACCAAGTGGTGACATGTGGCAAGACACTCCTCGGGGCGCGTCTTGCTTGGGCCTCTCTCCTGGAGGCTCTCTGTCAGAACCAGTGTTGACATGTGGCAAGACACTCCTCGGGGCGCGTCTTGCTTGGGCCTCTCTCATGGAGGCCCTCTGTCAGACCCAGTGTTGACATGTGTCAAGACGCTCCTCGGGGCGCGTCTTGCTTGGGCCTCTCTCCTGGAGGCGCTCAGTCAGACTGAGTAGTGACATGTGGCCTGACGCTCCTCGGGACGCGTGTTGCTTGGGCCTCTCTCCTGGAGGCGCTCAGTCAGACCAAGTGGTGACATGTGGCAAGATGCTCCTCGGGGTGCGTCTTGCTTGGACCTCTCTCCAGAAGGCCCTCAATCAGACCCAGTGTTGACACGTGGCAAGACGCTCCTCGGGGCGCGTCTTGCTTGGGCCTCTCTCCTGGAGGTGCTCAGTCAGACCCAGTGTTGACATGTGGCAAGACGCTCCTCGGGGCGCGTCTTGCTGGGGCTTCTCTCATGGAGGCACTCAGTCAGACCCAGTGTTGACATGTGGCAAGATGCTCCTCGGGGCACATCTTGCTTGGGCCTCTCTCCTGGAGGCGCTCAGTCAGACCCAGAGGAGACATGTGTCAAGACGCTCCTCGGGGCGCTTCTTGCTTGGGCCTCTCTCCTGGAGGCGCTCAGTCAGACCGAGTGCTGACATGTGGCAAGACGCTCCTCCGGGCGCGTCTTGCTTTGGCCTCTCTCCTGGAGGCGCTCAGTCAGACCCAGTGTTCACATGTGGCAAGACGCTCCTCAGGGCGCGTCTTGCTTGGGCCTCTCTCCTGGAGGCGCTCAGTCAGACCCAGTGTTTACATGTGGCAAGACGCTCCTCGGGGCGCGTCTTGCTTGGGCCTCTCTCCTGGAGGCGCTCAGTCAGACCGAGTGCTGACATGTGGCAAGACGCTCCTCGGGGCGCATCTTGCTTGGGCTTCTCTCCTGGAGGCCCTCAGTCAGACCCATTGTTGACATGTGGCAAGACGCTCCTCGGGGCACGTCTTGCTTGGGCCTCTCTCCTGGAGGCGCTCAGTCAGACCGAGTAGTGACATGTGGCAAGACGCTCCTCGGGGCGCGTCTTGCTTGGGCCTCTCTCCTGGAGGCGCTCAGTCAAACTGAGTAGTGACATGTGGCCTGACGCTCCTCGGGGCGCGTCTTGCTTGGGCCTCTCTCCTGGAGGCGCTAAGTCAGACCCAGTGGTGACATGTGGCAAGACACTCCTCGTGGCGCATCTTGCTTGGGCCTCTCTCCTGGAGGCCCTCTGTCAGACCCAGTGTTGACATGTGTCAAGACGCTCCACGGGGCGCGTCTTGCTTGGGCCTCTCTCCTGGAGGCGCTCAGTCAGAACCAGAGGTGACATGTGGCAAGACGCTCCTCGGGGCGCGTCTTGCTTGGGCCTCTCTCCTGGAGGCCCTCTGTCAGACCCAGTGTTGACATGTGGCAAGACGCTCCTCCGGGCACATCTTGCTTGGGCCTCTCTCCTGGAGGCCCTCAGTAAGACCCATTGTTGACATGTGGCAAGACGCTCCTCGGGGCGCGTCTTGCTTGGGCCTCTCTCCAGAAGGCCCTCAATCAGACCCATTGTTGACACGTGGCAAGACGCTTCTCGGGGCGCGTCTTGCTTGGGCCTCTCTCCTGGAGGCGCACAGTCAGACTGAGTAGTGACATGTGGCCTGACGCTCCTCGGGGCGCATGTTGCTTGGGCCTCTCTCCTGGAGGCGCTCAGTCAGACCCATTGTTGACATGTTGCAAGACGCTCCTTTGGGCGCGTCTTGCTTGGGCCTCTCTCCTGGAGGCGCTCAGTCAGACCGAGTGCTGACATGTGGAAAGACGCTCCTCGGGGCGCGTCTTGCTTGGGCTTCTCTCCTGGAGGCGCTCAGAAAGACCCAGTGTTGACATGTGACAAGACGCTCCTCGGGGCGCGTCTTGCTTGGGCCTCTCTCCTGGAGGCGCTCAGTCAGACCCAGTGGTGACATGTGGCAAGACACTCCTCGGGGCGCGTCTTGCTTGGGCCTCTCTCCTGGAGGCCCTCTGTCAGACCCAGTGTTGGCATGTGGCAAGACGCTCCTCAGGGCGCGTCTTGGTTGGGCCTCTCTCCTGGAGGCGCTCAGTCAGACCCAGTGGTGACATGTGGCAAGACGCTCCTCGGGGCGCGTATTGCTTGGGCCTCTCTCCTGGATGCCCTCTGTCAGACCGAGTGTTGACATGTGGCAAGACTCTCCTCGGGGCGCGTCTTGCTTGGGCTTCTCTCATGGAGGCCCTCAGTCAGACCCAGTGTTGACATGCGTCAAGACGCTCCTCGGGGCGTGTCTTGCTTGGACCTCTCTCCTGGAGGCGCTCAGTCAGACCCAGTGTTGACATGTGGCAAGACGCTCCTCGGGGCGCGTCTTGCTGGGGCTTCTCTCATGGAGGCACTCAGTCAGACCCAGTGTTGACATGTGGCAAGATGCTCCTCGGGGCACATCTTGCTTGGGCCTCTCTCCTGGAGGCGCTCAGTCAGACCCAGAGGAGACATGTGTCAAGACGCTCCTCGGGGCGCTTCTTGCTTGGGCCTCTCTCCTGGAGGCGCTCAGTCAGACCGAGTGCTGACATGTGGCAAGACGCTCCTCCGGGCGCGTCTTGCTTTGGCCTCTCTCCTGGAGGCGCTCAGTCAGACCCAGTGTTCACATGTGGCAAGACGCTCCTCAGGGCGCGTCTTGCTTGGGCCTCTCTCCTGGAGGCGCTCAGTCAGACCCAGTGTTTACATGTGGCAAGACGCTCCTCGGGGCGCGTCTTGCTTGGGCCTCTCTCCTGGAGGCGCTCAGTCAGACCGAGTGCTGACATGTGGCAAGACGCTCCTCGGGGCGCATCTTGCTTGGGCTTCTCTCCTGGAGGCCCTCAGTCAGACCCAGTGTTGACATGTGGCAAGACGCTCCTCGGGGCGCGTCTTATTTGGGCCTCTCTCCTGGGCGCCCTCAGTCAGACCCAGTGTTGACATGTGGCAAGACGCTCCTCGGGGTGCGTCTTGCTTGGGCTTCTCTCCTGGAGGCCCTCAGTCAGACCCATTGTTGACATGTGGCAAGACACTCCTCGGGGCGCGTCTTGCTTGGGCCTCTCTCCTGGAGGCCCTCTGTCAGACCCAGTGTTGGCATGTGGCAAGACGCTCCTCAGGGCGCGTCTTGGTTGGGCCTCTCTCCTGGAGGCGCTCAGTCGGACCCAGTGGTGACATGTGGCAACACGCTCCTCGGGGCGCGTATTGCTTGGGCCTCTCTCCTGGATGCCCTCTGTCAGACCGAGTGTTGACATGTGGCAAGACTCTCCTCGGGGCGCGTCTTGCTTGGGCTTCTCTCATGGAGGCCCTCAGTCAGACCCAGTGTTGACATGCGTCAAGACGCTCCTCGGGGCGCGTCTTGCGTGGGCCTCTCTCTTGGAGGCGCTCAGTCAGACCCAGTGTTGACACGTGGCAAGAAGCTCCTCGGGGCGCATCTTGCTTGGGCCTCTCTCCTGGAGGCGCTCAGTCAGACCCAGTGTTGACACGTGGCAAGACACTCGTCGGGGCGCGTCTTGCTTGGGCCTCTCTCCTGGAGGCGCTCAGGCAGACCCAGTGTTGACATGTGGCAAGACACTCCTCGGGGCGCATCTTGCTTGGGCCTCTCTCATGGAGGCCCTCTGTCAGACCCAGTGTTGACATGTGGCAAGACGCTCCTCGGGGCGCGTCTTGCTTGGGCCTCTCTCCTGGAGGCGCTCAGTCAGACTGAGTAGTGACATGTGACCTGACGCTCCTCGGGGCGCGTGTTGCTTGGGCCTCTCTCCTGGAGGCGCTCAGTTAGACCAAGTGGTGACATGTGGCAAGACACTCCTCGGGGCGCGTCTTGCTTGGGCCTCTCTCCTGGAGGCTCTCTGTCAGAACCAGTGTTGACATGTGGCAAGACACTCCTCGGGGCACGTCTTGCTTGGGCCTCTCTCATGGAGGCCCTCTGTCAGACCCAGTGTTGACATGTGTCAAGACGCTCCTCGGGGCGCGTCTTGCTTGGGCCTCTCTCCTGGAGGCGCTCAGTCAGACTGAGTAGTGACATGTGGCCTGACGCTCCTCGGGGCGCGTGTTGCTTGGGCCTCTCTCCTGGAGGCGCTCAGTCAGATCAAGTGGTGACATGTGGCAAGATGCTCCTCGGGGTGCGTCTTGCTTGGACCTCTCTCCAGAAGGCCCTCAATCAGACCCAGTGTTGACACGTGGCAAGACGCTCCTCAGGGCGCGTCTTGCTTGGGCCTCTCTCCTGGAGGCGCTCAGTCAGAATGAGTAGTGACATGTGGCCTGACGCTCCTCGGGGCGCGTGTTGCTTGGGCCTCTCTCCTGGAGGCGCTCAGTCAGACTGAGTAGTGACATGTGGCCTGACGCTCCTCGGGGCGCGTGTTGCTTGGGCCTCTCTCCTGGAGGCGCTCAGTCAGACCAAGTGGTGACATGTGGCAAGACGCTCCTCGGGGTGCGTCTTGCTTGGACCTCTCTCCAGAAGGCCCTCAATCAGACCCAGTGTTGACACGTGGCAAGACGCTCCTCAGGGCGCGTCTTGCTTGGGCCTCTCTCCTGAAGGCGCTCAGTCAGAATGAGTAGTGACATGTGGCCTGACGCTCCTCGGGGCGCGTGTTGCTTGGGCCTCTCTCCTGGAGGCGCTCAGTCAGACCAAGTGGTGACATGTGGCAAGACACTTCTCGGGACGCGTCTTGCTTGGGCCTCTCTCCTGGAGGCCCTCTGTCAGACCCAGTGTTGACATGTGTCAAGACACTCCTCGTGGCGCGTCTTGCTTGGGCCTCTCTCATGGAGGCCCTCTGTCAGACCCAGTGTTGACATGTGTCAAGACGCTCCTCGGGGCGCGTCTTGCTTTGGCCTCTCTCCTGGAGGCGCTCAGTCAGACCGAGTGCTGACATGTGGTAAGACGCTCCTCGGGCCGCGTGTTGCTTGGGCTTCTCTCCTGGAGGCCCTCAGTCAGACCCATTGTTGACATGTGGCAAGACGCTCCTCGGGGCGCGTCTTGCTTGGGCTTCTCTCCTGGAGGCACTCAGAAAGACCCAGTGTTGACATGTGACAAGACGCTCCTCGGGGCACGTCTTGCTTGGGCCTCTCTCCTGGAGGCCCTCAGTCAGAACCAGAGGTGACATGTGGCAAGACGCTCCTCGGGGCGTGTCTTGCTTGGGCCTCTCTCCTGGAGGCGCTCAGTCAGACCGAGTGCTGACATAAGGCAAGACGCTCCTCGGGGCGCGTCTTGCTGGGGCCTCTCTCCTGGAGGCGCTCAGTCAGACCCAGTGCTGACATGTGGCAAGACGCTCCTCGGGGCGCGTCTTGCTTGGGCCTCTCTCCTGGAGGCGCTCAGTCAGACTGAGTAGTGACATGTGGCCTGACGCTCCTCGGGGCGCGTCTTGCTTGGGCCTCTCTCCTGGAGGCCCTCTGTCAGACCCAGTGTTGACATGTGTCAAGACGCTCCTCGGGGCGCGTCTTGCTTGGGCTTTTGTCCTGGAGGCCCTCAGTCAGACCCATTGTTGACATGTGGCAAGACACTCCTCGGGGCGCGTCTTGCTTGGGCTTCTCTCCTGGAGGCGCTCAGACAGACCCAGTGTTGACACGTGGAAAGACGCTCCTCGGGGCGCGTCTTGCTTGGGCCTCTCTCCTGGAGCCGCTCAGTCAGACTGAGTAGTGACATGTGGCCTGACGCTCCTCGGGGCGCGTGTTGCTTGGGCCTCTCTCCTGGAGGCGCTCAGTCAGACCAAGTGGTGACATGTGGCAAGACACTCCTCGGGGCGCGTCTTGCTTGGGCTTCTCTCCTGGAGGCGCTCAGACAGACCCAGTGTTGACATGTGACAAGACGCTCCTCGGGGCGCGTCTTGCTTGGGCCTCTCTCCTGGAGGCGCTCAGTCAGGCCCAGTGTTGACATGTGGCAAGACGCTCCTCGGGGCGCGTCTTGCTTGAGCCTCTCTCCTGGAGGCGCTCAGTCAGACCCAGTGGTGACACGTGGAAAGACCTTCCTCGGGGCGCGTCTTGCTTGGGCCTCTCTCCTGGAGGCGCTCAGTCAGACTGAGTAGTGACATGTGGCCTGACGCTCCTCGGGGCGCATGTTGCTTGGGCCTCTCTCCTGGAGGCGCTCAGTCAGACCCATTGTTGACATGTTGCAAGACGCTCCTTTGGGCGCGTCTTGCTTGGGCCTCTCTCCTGAAGGCGCTCAGTCAGACCGAGTGCTGACATGTGGAAAGATGCTCCTCGGGGCGCGTCTTGCTTGGGCTTCTCTCCTGGAGGCGCTCAGAAAGACCCAGTGTTGACATGTGACAAGACGCTCCTCGGGGCGCGTCTTGCTTGGGCCTCTCTCCTGGAGGCGCTCAGTCAGACCCAGTGGTGACATGTGGCAAGACATTCCTCGGGGCGCGTCTTGCTTGGGCCTCTCTCCTGGAGGCCCTCTGTCAGACCCAGTGTTGGCATGTGGCAAGACGCTCCTCAGGGCGCGTCTTGGTTGGGCCTCTCTCCTGGAGGCGCTCAGTCAGACCCAGTGTTGACATGTGGCAAGACGCTCCTCGGGGCGCGTCTTGCTTGGGCCTCTCTCCAGAAAGCCCTCAATCAGACCCAGTGTTGACACGTGGCAAGACGCTCCTCGGGGCGCGTCTTGCTTGGGCCTCTCTCCTGGAGGCGCTCAGTCAGACTGAGTAGTGACATGTGACCTGACGCTCCTCGGGGCGCGTGTTGCTTGGGCCTCTCTCCTGGAGGCGCTCAGTCAGACCAAGTGGTGACATGTGGCAAGACACTCCTCGGGGCGCGTCTTGCTTGGGCCTCTCTCCTGGAGGCTCTCTGTCAGAACCAGTGTTGACATGTGGCAAGACACTCCTCGGGGCGCGTCTTGCTTGGGCCTCTCTCATGGAGGCCCTCTGTCAGACCAAGTGTTGACATGTGTCAAGACGCTCCTCGGGGCGCGTCTTGCTTGGGCCTCTCTCCTGGAGGCGCTCAGTCAGACTGAGTAGTGACATGTGGCCTGACGCTCCTCGGGGCGCCTGTTGCTTGGGCCTCTCTCCTGGAGGCGCTCAGTCAGACCAAGTGGTGACATGTGGCAAGATGCTCCTCGGGGTGCGTCTTGCTTGGACCTCTCTCCAGAAGGCCCTCGATCAGACCCAGTGTTGACACGTGGCAAGACGCTCCTCGGGGCGCGTCTTGCTTGGGCCTCTCTCCTGGAGGTGCTCAGTCAGACCCAGTGGTGACATGTGGCAAGACTCTCCTCGGGGCGCGTCTTGCTGGGGCTTCTCTCATGGAGGCACTCAGTCAGACCCAGTGTTGACATGTGGCAAGATGCTCCTCGGGGCACATCTTGCTTGGGCCTCTCTCCTGGAGGCGCTCAGTCAGACCCAGAGGAGACATGTGTCAAGACGCTCCTCGGGGCGCGTCTTGCTTGGGCCTCTCTCCTGGAGGCGCTCAGTCAGACCGAGTGCTGACATGTGGCAAGACGCTCCTCCGGGCGCGTCTTGCTTGGGCCTCTCTCCTGGAGGCGCTCAGTCAGACCCAGTGTTCACATGTGGCAAGACGCTCCTCAGGGCGCGTCTTGCTTGGGCCTCTCTCCTGGAGGCGCTCAGTCAGACCCAGTGTTGACATGTGGCAAGACGCTCCTCGGGGCGCGTCTTGCTTGGGCCTCTCTCCTGGAGGCGCTCAGTCAGACCGAGTGCTGACATGTGGCAAGACGCTCCTCGGGGCGCATCTTGCTTGGGCTTCTCTCCTGGAGGCCCTCAGTCAGACCCAGTGTTGACATGTGGCAAGACGCTCCTCGGGGCGCGTCTTATTTGGGCCTCTCTCCTGGGCGCCCTCAGTCAGACCCAGTGTTGACATGTGGCAAGACGCTCCTCGGGGCGCGTCTTGCTTGGGCTTCTCTCCTGGAGGCCCTCAGTCAGACCCATTGTTGACATGTGGCAAGACGCTCCTCGGGGCACGTCTTGCTTGGGCCTCTCTCCTGGAGGCGCTCAGTCAGACCGAGTAGTGACATGTGGCAAGACGCTCCTCGGGGCGCGTCTTGCTTGGACCTCCCTCCTGGAGGCGCTCAGTCAGACCGAGTAGTGACATGTGGCCTGACGCTCCTCGGGGCGCGTCTTGCTTGGGCCTCTCTCCTGGAGGCGCTCAGTCAGACCCAGTGGTGACATGTGGCAAGACACTCCTCGTGGCGCATCTTGCTTGGGCCTCTCTCCTGGAGGCCCTCTGTCAGACCCAGTGTTGACATGTGTCAAGACGCTCCACGGGGCGCGTCTTGCTTGGGCTTCTCTCCTGGAGGCCCTCAGTCAGACCCATTGTTGACATGTGGCAAGACGCTCCTCGGGGCCCGTCTTGCTTGGGCCTCTCTCCTGGAGGCGCTCAGTCAGAACCAGAGGTGACATGTGGCAAGACGCTCCTCGGGGCGCGTCTTGCTTGGGCCTCTCTCCTGGAGGCCCTCAGTAAGACCCATTGTTGACATGTGGCAAGACGCTCCTCGGGGCGCGTCTTGCCTGGGCCTCTCTCCAGAAGGCCCTCAATCAGACCCATTGTTGACACGTGGCAAGACGCTCCTCGGGGCGCGTCTTGCTTGGGCCTCTCTCCTGGAGGCGCTCAGTCAGACTGAGTAGTGACATGTGCCCTGACGCTCCTCGGGGCGCATGTTGCTTGGGCCTCTCTCCTGGAGGCGCTCAGTCAGACCCATTGTTGACATGTTGCAAGACGCTCCTTTGGGCGCGTCTTGCTTGGGCCTCTCTCCTGGAGGCGCTCAGTCAGACCGAGTGCTGACATGTGGAAAGACGCTCCTCGGGGCGCGTCTTGCTTGGGCTTCTCTCCTGGAGGCGCTCAGAAAGACCCAGTGTTGACATGTGACAAGACGCTCCTCGGGGCGCGTCTTGCTTGGGCCTCTCTCCTGGGGGCGCTCAGTCAGACCCAGTGGTGACATGTGGCAAGACACTCCTCGGGGCGCGTCTTGCTTGGGCCTCTCTCCTGGAGGCCCTCTGTCAGACCCAGTGTTGGCATGGGGCAAGACGCTCCTCAGGGCGCGTCTTGGTTGGGCCTCTCTCCTGGATGCCCTCTGTCAGACCGAGTGTTGACATGTGGCAAGACTCTCCTCGGGGCGCGTCTTGCTTGGGCTTCTCTCATGGAGGCCCTCAGTCAGACCCAGTGTTGACATGCGTCAAGACGCTCCTCGGGGCGTGTCTTGCTTGGGCCTCTCTCCTGGAGGCGCTCAGTCAGACCCAGTGTTGACATGTGGCAAGACGCTCCTCGGGGCGCGTCTTGCGTGGGCCTCTCTCTTGGAGGCGCTCAGTCAGACCCAGTGTTGACACGAGGCAAGAAGCTCCTCGGGGCGCATCTTGCTTGGGCCTCTCTCCTGGAGGCACTCAGTCAGACCCAGTGTTGACACGTGGCAAGACGCTCGTCGGGGCGCGTCTTGCTTGGGCCTCTCTCCTGGAGGCGCTCAGGCAGACCCAGTGTTGACATGTGGCACGACGCTCCTCGGGGCGCGTCTTGCTTGGGCCTCTCTCCTGGAGGCGCTCAGTCAGACTGAGTAGTGACATGTGGCACGACGCTTCTCGGGGCGCGTCTTGCTTGGGCCTCTCTCATGGAGGCGCTCAGTCAGACCCAGTGGTGACATGTGGCAAGAAACTCCTCGGGGCGCATCTTGCTTGGGCCTCTCTCCTGGAGGCCCTCTGTCAGACCCAGTGTTGACATGTGTCAAGACGCTCCACGGGGCGCGTCTTGCTTGGGCTTCTCTCCTGGAGGCCCTCAGTCAGACCCATTGTTTACATGTGGCAAGACGCTCCTCGGGGCCCGTCTTGCTTGGGCCTCTCTCCTGGAGGCGCTCAGTCAGAACCAGAGGTGACATGTGGCAAGACGCTCCTCGGGGCGCGTCTTGCTTGGGCCTCTCTCCTGGAGGCCCTCTGTCAGACCCAGTGTTGACATTTGGCAAGACGCTCCTCCGGGCACATCTTGCTTGGGCCTCTCTCCTGGAGGCCCTCAGTAAGACCCATTGTTGACATGTGGCAAGACGCTCCTCGAGGCGCGTCTTGCTTGGGCCTCTCTCCAGAAGGCCCTCAATCAGACCCATTGTTGACACGTGGCAAGACGCTCCTCGGGGCGCGTCTTGCTTGGGCCTCTCTCCTGGAGACGCTCAGTCAGACTGAGTAGTGACATGTGGCCTGACGCTCCTCGGGGCGCATGTTGCTTGGGCCTCTCTCCTGGAGACGCTCAGTCAGACCCATTGTTGACATGTTGCAAGACGCTCCTTTGGGCGCGTCTTGCTTGGGCCTCTCTCCTGGAGGCGCTCAGTCAGACAGAGTGCTGACATGTGGAAAGACGCTCCTCGGGGCGCGTCTTGCTTGGGCTTCTCTCCTGGAGGCGCTCAGAAAGACCCAGTGTTGACATGTGACAAGACGCTCCTCGGGGCGCGTCTTGCTTGGGCCTCTCTCCTGGAGGCGCTCAGTCAGACCCAGTGGTGACATGTGGCAAGACACTCCTCGGGGCGCGTCTTGCTTGGGCCTCTCTCCTGGAGGCCCTCTGTCAGACCCAGTGTTGGCATGTGGCAAGACGCTCCTCAGGGCGCGTCTTGGTTGGGCCTCTCTCCTGGAGGCACTCAGAAAGACCCAGTGTTGACATGTGACAAGACGCTCCTCGGGGCACGTCTTGCTTGGGCCTCTCTCCTGGAGGCCCTCAGTCAGAACCAGAGGTGACATGTGGCAAGACGCTCCTCGGGGCGCGTCTTGCTTGGGCCTCTCTCCTGGAGGCGCTCAGTCAGACCGAGTGCTGACATAAGGCAAGACGCTCCTCGGGGCGCGTCTTGCTGGGGCCTCTCTCCTGGAGGCGCTCAGTCAGACCCAGTGCTGACATGTGGCAAGACGCTCCTCGGGGCGCGTCTTGCTTGGGCCTCTCTCCTGGAGGCGCTCAGTCAGACTGAGTAGTGACATGTGGCCTGACGCTCCTCGGGGCGCGTCTTGCTTGGGCCTCTCTCCTGGAGGCCCTCTGTCAGACCCAGTGTTGACATGTGTCAAGACGCTCCTCGGGGCGCGTCTTGCTTGGGCTTTTGTCCTGGAGGCCCTCAGTCAGACCCATTGTTGACATGTGGCAAGACACTCCTCGGGGCGCGTCTTGCTTGGGCTTCTCTCCTGGAGGCGCTCAGACAGACCCAGTGTTGACACGTGGAAAGACGCTCCTCGGGGCGCGTCTTGCTTGGGCCTCTCTCCTGGAGCCGCTCAGTCAGACTGAGTAGTGACATGTGGCCTGACGCTCCTCGGGGCGCGTGTTGCTTGGGCCTCTCTCCTGGAGGCGCTCAGTCAGACCAAGTGGTGACATGTGGCAAGACACTCCTCGGGGCGCGTCTTGCTTGGGCTTCTCTCCTGGAGGCGCTCAGACAGACCCAGTGTTGACATGTGACAAGACGCTCCTCGGGGCGCGTCTTGCTTGGGCCTCTCTCCTGGAGGCGCTCAGTCAGGCCCAGTGTTGACATGTGGCAAGACGCTCCTCGGGGCGCGTCTTGCTTGAGCCTCTCTCCTGGAGGCACTCAGTCAGACCCAGTGGTGACACGTGGAAAGACCTTCCTCGGGGCGCGTCTTGCTTGGGCCTCTCTCCTGGAGGCGCTCAGTCAGACTGAGTAGTGACATGTGGCCTGACGCTCCTCGGGGCGCATGTTGCTTGGGCCTCTCTCCTGGAGGCGCTCAGTCAGACCCATTGTTGACATGTTGCAAGACGCTCCTTTGGGCGCGTCTTGCTTGGGCCTCTCTCCTGAAGGCGCTCAGTCAGACCGAGTGCTGACATGTGGAAAGATGCTCCTCGGGGCGCGTCTTGCTTGGGCTTCTCTCCTGGAGGCGCTCAGAAAGACCCAGTGTTGACATGTGACAAGACGCTCCTCGGGGCGCGTCTTGCTTGGGCCTCTCTCCTGGAGGCGCTCAGTCAGACCCAGTGGTGACATGTGGCAAGACATTCCTCGGGGCGCGTCTTGCTTGGGCCTCTCTCCTGGAGGCCCTCTGTCAGACCCAGTGTTGGCATGTGGCAAGACGCTCCTCAGGGCGCGTCTTGGTTGGGCCTCTCTCCTGGAGGCGCTCAGTCAGACCCAGTGTTGACATGTGGCAAGACGCTCCTCGGGGCGCGTCTTGCTTGGGCCTCTCTCCAGAAAGCCCTCAATCAGACCCAGTGTTGACACGTGGCAAGACGCTCCTCGGGGCGCGTCTTGCTTGGGCCTCTCTCCTGGAGGCGCTCAGTCAGACTGAGTAGTGACATGTGACCTGACGCTCCTCGGGGCGCGTGTTGCTTGGGCCTCTCTCCTGGAGGCGCTCAGTCAGACCAAGTGGTGACATGTGGCAAGACACTCCTCGGGGCGCGTCTTGCTTGGGCCTCTCTCCTGGAGGCTCTCTGTCAGAACCAGTGTTGACATGTGGCAAGACACTCCTCGGGGCGCGTCTTGCTTGGGCCTCTCTCATGGAGGCCCTCTGTCAGACCAAGTGTTGACATGTGTCAAGACGCTCCTCGGGGCGCGTCTTGCTTGGGCCTCTCTCCTGGAGGCGCTCAGTCAGACTGAGTAGTGACATGTGGCCTGACGCTCCTCGGGGCGCCTGTTGCTTGGGCCTCTCTCCTGGAGGCGCTCAGTCAGACCAAGTGGTGACATGTGGCAAGATGCTCCTCGGGGTGCGTCTTGCTTGGACCTCTCTCCAGAAGGCCCTCGATCAGACCCAGTGTTGACACGTGGCAAGACGCTCCTCGGGGCGCGTCTTGCTTGGGCCTCTCTCCTGGAGGTGCTCAGTCAGACCCAGTGGTGACATGTGGCAAGACTCTCCTCGGGGCGCGTCTTGCTGGGGCTTCTCTCATGGAGGCACTCAGTCAGACCCAGTGTTGACATGTGGCAAGATGCTCCTCGGGGCACATCTTGCTTGGGCCTCTCTCCTGGAGGCGCTCAGTCAGACCCAGAGGAGACATGTGTCAAGACGCTCCTCGGGGCGCGTCTTGCTTGGGCCTCTCTCCTGGAGGCGCTCAGTCAGACCGAGTGCTGACATGTGGCAAGACGCTCCTCCGGGCGCGTCTTGCTTGGGCCTCTCTCCTGGAGGCGCTCAGTCAGACCCAGTGTTCACATGTGGCAAGACGCTCCTCAGGGCGCGTCTTGCTTGGGCCTCTCTCCTGGAGGCGCTCAGTCAGACCCAGTGTTGACATGTGGCAAGACGCTCCTCGGGGCGCGTCTTGCTTGGGCCTCTCTCCTGGAGGCGCTCAGTCAGACCGAGTGCTGACATGTGGCAAGACGCTCCTCGGGGCGCATCTTGCTTGGGCTTCTCTCCTGGAGGCCCTCAGTCAGACCCAGTGTTGACATGTGGCAAGACGCTCCTCGGGGCGCGTCTTATTTGGGCCTCTCTCCTGGGCGCCCTCAGTCAGACCCAGTGTTGACATGTGGCAAGACGCTCCTCGGGGCGCGTCTTGCTTGGGCTTCTCTCCTGGAGGCCCTCAGTCAGACCCATTGTTGACATGTGGCAAGACGCTCCTCGGGGCACGTCTTGCTTGGGCCTCTCTCCTGGAGGCGCTCAGTCAGACCGAGTAGTGACATGTGGCAAGACGCTCCTCGGGGCGCGTCTTGCTTGGACCTCCCTCCTGGAGGCGCTCAGTCAGACCGAGTAGTGACATGTGGCCTGACGCTCCTCGGGGCGCGTCTTGCTTGGGCCTCTCTCCTGGAGGCGCTCAGTCAGACCCAGTGGTGACATGTGGCAAGACACTCCTCGTGGCGCATCTTGCTTGGGCCTCTCTCCTGGAGGCCCTCTGTCAGACCCAGTGTTGACATGTGTCAAGACGCTCCACGGGGCGCGTCTTGCTTGGGCTTCTCTCCTGGAGGCCCTCAGTCAGACCCATTGTTGACATGTGGCAAGACGCTCCTCGGGGCCCGTCTTGCTTGGGCCTCTCTCCTGGAGGCGCTCAGTCAGAACCAGAGGTGACATGTGGCAAGACGCTCCTCGGGGCGCGTCTTGCTTGGGCCTCTCTCCTGGAGGCCCTCAGTAAGACCCATTGTTGACATGTGGCAAGACGCTCCTCGGGGCGCGTCTTGCCTGGGCCTCTCTCCAGAAGGCCCTCAATCAGACCCATTGTTGACACGTGGCAAGACGCTCCTCGGGGCGCGTCTTGCTTGGGCCTCTCTCCTGGAGGCGCTCAGTCAGACTGAGTAGTGACATGTGGCCTGACGCTCCTCGGGGCGCATGTTGCTTGGGCCTCTCTCCTGGAGGCGCTCAGTCAGACCCATTGTTGACATGTTGCAAGACGCTCCTTTGGGCGCGTCTTGCTTGGGCCTCTCTCCTGGAGGCGCTCAGTCAGACCGAGTGCTGACATGTGGAAAGACGCTCCTCGGGGCGCGTCTTGCTTGGGCTTCTCTCCTGGAGGCGCTCAGAAAGACCCAGTGTTGACATGTGACAAGACGCTCCTCGGGGCGCGTCTTGCTTGGGCCTCTCTCCTGGGGGCGCTCAGTCAGACCCAGTGGTGACATGTGGCAAGACACTCCTCGGGGCGCGTCTTGCTTGGGCCTCTCTCCTGGAGGCCCTCTGTCAGACCCAGTGTTGGCATGGGGCAAGACGCTCCTCAGGGCGCGTCTTGGTTGGGCCTCTCTCCTGGATGCCCTCTGTCAGACCGAGTGTTGACATGTGGCAAGACTCTCCTCGGGGCGCGTCTTGCTTGGGCTTCTCTCATGGAGGCCCTCAGTCAGACCCAGTGTTGACATGCGTCAAGACGCTCCTCGGGGCGTGTCTTGCTTGGGCCTCTCTCCTGGAGGCGCTCAGTCAGACCCAGTGTTGACATGTGGCAAGACGCTCCTCGGGGCGCGTCTTGCGTGGGCCTCTCTCTTGGAGGCGCTCAGTCAGACCCAGTGTTGACACGAGGCAAGAAGCTCCTCGGGGCGCATCTTGCTTGGGCCTCTCTCCTGGAGGCACTCAGTCAGACCCAGTGTTGACACGTGGCAAGACGCTCGTCGGGGCGCGTCTTGCTTGGGCCTCTCTCCTGGAGGCGCTCAGGCAGACCCAGTGTTGACATGTGGCACGACGCTCCTCGGGGCGCGTCTTGCTTGGGCCTCTCTCCTGGAGGCGCTCAGTCAGACTGAGTAGTGACATGTGGCACGACGCTTCTCGGGGCGCGTCTTGCTTGGGCCTCTCTCATGGAGGCGCTCAGTCAGACCCAGTGGTGACATGTGGCAAGAAACTCCTCGGGGCGCATCTTGCTTGGGCCTCTCTCCTGGAGGCCCTCTGTCAGACCCAGTGTTGACATGTGTCAAGACGCTCCACGGGGCGCGTCTTGCTTGGGCTTCTCTCCTGGAGGCCCTCAGTCAGACCCATTGTTTACATGTGGCAAGACGCTCCTCGGGGCCCGTCTTGCTTGGGCCTCTCTCCTGGAGGCGCTCAGTCAGAACCAGAGGTGACATGTGGCAAGACGCTCCTCGGGGCGCGTCTTGCTTGGGCCTCTCTCCTGGAGGCCCTCTGTCAGACCCAGTGTTGACATTTGGCAAGACGCTCCTCCGGGCACATCTTGCTTGGGCCTCTCTCCTGGAGGCCCTCAGTAAGACCCATTGTTGACATGTGGCAAGACGCTCCTCGAGGCGCGTCTTGCTTGGGCCTCTCTCCAGAAGGCCCTCAATCAGACCCATTGTTGACACGTGGCAAGACGCTCCTCGGGGCGCGTCTTGCTTGGGCCTCTCTCCTGGAGACGCTCAGTCAGACTGAGTAGTGACATGTGGCCTGACGCTCCTCGGGGCGCATGTTGCTTGGGCCTCTCTCCTGGAGACGCTCAGTCAGACCCATTGTTGACATGTTGCAAGACGCTCCTTTGGGCGCGTCTTGCTTGGGCCTCTCTCCTGGAGGCGCTCAGTCAGACAGAGTGCTGACATGTGGAAAGACGCTCCTCGGGGCGCGTCTTGCTTGGGCTTCTCTCCTGGAGGCGCTCAGAAAGACCCAGTGTTGACATGTGACAAGACGCTCCTCGGGGCGCGTCTTGCTTGGGCCTCTCTCCTGGAGGCGCTCAGTCAGACCCAGTGGTGACATGTGGCAAGACACTCCTCGGGGCGCGTCTTGCTTGGGCCTCTCTCCTGGAGGCCCTCTGTCAGACCCAGTGTTGGCATGTGGCAAGACGCTCCTCAGGGCGCGTCTTGGTTGGGCCTCTCTCCTGGAGGCGCTCAGTCAGACCCAGTGGTGACATGTGGCAAGACGCTCCTCGGGGCGCGTATTGCTTGGGACTCTCTCCTGGATGCCCTCTGTCAGACCGAGTGTTGACATGTGGCAAGACTCTCCTCGGGGAGCGTCTTGCTTGGGCTTCTCTCATGGAGGCCCTCAGTCAGACCCAGTGTTGACATGCGTCAAGACGCTCCTCGGGGCGTGTCTTGCTTGGGCCTCTCTCCTGGAGGCGCTCAGTCAGACCCAGTGTTGACATGTGGCAAGACGCTCCTCGGGGCGCGTCTTGCGTGGGCCTCTCTCTTGGAGGCGCTCAGTCAGACCCAGTGTTGACACGTGGCAAGAAGCTCCTCGGGGCGCATCTTGCTTGGGCCTCTCTCCTGGAGGCATCAGTCAGACCCAGTGTTGACACGTGGCAAGACGCTCGTCGGGGCGCGTCTTGCTTGGGCCTCTCTCCTGTAGGTGCTCAGGCAGACCCAGTGTTGACATGTGGCACGACGCTCCTCGGGGCGCGTCTTGCTTGGGCCTCTCTCCTGGAGGCGCTCAGTCAGACTGAGTAGTGACATGTGGCCTGACGCTCCTCGGGGCGCGTCTTGCTTGGGCCTCTCTCATGGAGGCGCTCAGTCAGACCCAGTGGTGACATGTGGCAAGAAACTCCTCGGGGCGCATCTTGCTTGGGCCTCTCTCCTGGAGGCCCTCTGTCAGACCCAGTGTTGACATGTGTCAAGACGCTCCACGGGGCGCGTCTTGCTTGGGCTTCTCTCCTGGATGCCCTCAGTCAGACCCATTGTTGACATGTGGCAAGACGCTCCTCGGGGCCCGTCTTGCTTGGGCCTCTCTCCTGGAGGCGCTCAGTCAGAACCAGAGGTGACATGTGGCAAGACGCTCCTCGGGGCGCGTCTTGCTTGGGCCTCTCTCCTGGAGGCCCTCTGTCAGACCCAGTGTTGACATGTGGCAAGACGCTCCTCCGGGCACATCTTGCTTGGGCCTCTCTCCTGGAGGCCCTCAGTAAGACCCATTGTTGACATGTGGCAAGACGCTCCTCGGGGCGCGTCTTGCTTGGGCCTCTCTCCAGAAGGCCCTCAATCAGACCCATTGTTGACACGTGGCAAGACGCTCCTCGGGGCGCGTCTTGCTTGGGCCTCTCTCCTGGAGGCGCTCAGTCAGACTGAGTAGTGACATGTGGCCTGACGCTCCTCGGGGCGCATGTTGCTTGGGCCTCTCTCCTGGAGGCGCTCAGTCAGACCCATTGTTGACATGTTGCAAGACGCTCCTTTGGGTGCGTCTTGCTTGGGCCTCTCTCCTGGAGGCGCTCAGTCAGACAGAGTGCTGACATGTGGAAAGACGCTCCTCGGGGCGCGTCTTGCTTGGGCTTCTCTCCTGGAGGCGCTCAGAAAGACCCAGTGTTGACATGTGACAAGACGCTCCTCGGGGCGCGTCTTGCTTGGGCCTCTCTCCTGGAGGCGCTCAGTCAGACCCAGTGGTGACATGTGGCAAGACACTCCTCGGGGCGCGTCTTGCTTGGGCCTCTCTCCTGGAGGCCCTCTGTCAGACCCAGTGTTGGCATGTGGCAAGACGCTCCTCAGGGCGCGTCTTGGTTGGGCCTCTCTCCTGGAGGCGCTCAGTCAGACCCAGTGGTGACATGTGGCAAGACGCTCCTCGGGGCGCGTATTGCTTGGGACTCTCTCCTGGATGCCCTCTGTCAGACCGAGTGTTGACATGTGGCAAGACTCTCCTCGGGGCGCGTCTTGCTTGGGCTTCTCTCATGGAGGCCCTCAGTCAGACCCAGTGTTGACATGCGTCAAGACGCTCCTCGGGGCGTGTCTTGCTTGGGCCTCTCTCCTGGAGGCACTCAGTCAGACCCAGTGTTGACATGTGGCAAGACGCTCCTCGGGGCGCGTCTTGCTTGGGCCTCTCTCCAGAAGGCCCTCAATCAGACCCAGTGTTGACACGTGGCAAGACGCTCCTCGGGGCGCGTCTTGCTTGGGCCTCTCTCCTGGAGGCGCTCAGTCAGACTGAGTAGTGACATGTGGCCTGACGCTCCTCGGGGCGCGTGTTGCTTGGGCCTCTCTCCTGGAGGCGCTCAGTCAGACCAAGTGGTGACATGTGGCAAGACACTCCTCGGGGCGCGTCTTGCTTGGGCCTCTCTCCTGGAGGCTCTCTGTCAGAACCAGTGTTGACATGTGGCCAGACACTCCTCGGGGCGCGTCTTGCTTGGGCCTCTCTCATGGAGGCCCTCTGTCAGACCCAGTGTTGACATGTGTCAAGACGCTCCTCGGTGCGCGTCTTGCTTGGGCCTCTCTCCTGGAGGCGCTCAGTCAGACTGAGTAGTGACATGTGGCCTGACGCTCCTCGGGGCGCGTGTTTCTTTGGGCCTCTCTCCTGGAGGCGCTCAGTCAGACCAAGTGGTGACATGTGGCAAGACGCTCCTCGGGGTGCGTCTTGCTTGGACCTCTCTCCAGAAGGCCCTCAATCAGACCCAGTGTTGACACGTGGCAAGACGCTCCTCAGGGCGCGTCTTGCTTGGGCCTCTCTCCTGGAGGCGCTCAGTCAGAATGAGTAGTGACATGTGGCCTGACGCTCCTCGGGGCGTGTGTTGCTTGGGCCTCTCTCCTGGAGGCGCTCAGTCAGACCAAGTGGTTACATGTGGCAAGACACTTCTCGGGACGCGTCTTGCTTGGGCCTCTCTCCTGGAGGCCCTCTGTCAGACCCAGTGTTGACATGTGGCAAGACACTCCTCGTGGTGCGTCTTGCTTGGGCCTCTCTCATGGAGGCCCTCTGTCAGACCCAGTGTTGACATGTGTCAAGACGCTCCTCGGGGCGCGTCTTGCTTTGGCCTCTCTCCTGGAGGCGCTCAGTCAGACCGAGTGCTGACATGTGGCAAGACGCTCCTCGGGCCGCGTGTTGCTTGGGCTTCTCTCCTGGAGGCCCTCAGTCAGACCCATTGTTGACATGTGGCAAGACGCTCCTCGGGGCGCGTCTTGCTTGGGCTTCTCTCCTGGAGGCACTCAGAAAGACCCAGTGTTGACATGTGACAAGACGCTCCTCGGGGCACGTCTTGCTTGGGCCTCTCTCCTGGAGGCCCTCAGTCAGAACCAGAGGTGACATGTGGCAAGACGCTCCTCGGGGCGCGTCTTGCTTGGGCCTCTGTCCTGGAGGCCCTCTGTCAGACCCAGTGTTGACATTTGGCAAGACGCTCCTCGGGCCGCGTGTTGCTTGGGCTTCTCTCCTGGAGGCCCTCAGTCAGAGCCATTGTTGACATGTGGCAAGACGCTCCTCGGGGCGCGTCTTGCTTGGGCTTCTCTCCTGGAGGCCCTCAGTCAGACCCATTGTTGACATGTGACAAGACGCTCCTCGGGGCACGTCTTGCTTGGGCCTCTCTCCTGGAGGCCCTCAGACAGAACCAGAGGTGACATGTGGCAAGACGCTCCTCGGGGCGCGTCTTGCTTGGGCCTCTCTCCTGGAGGCCCTCTGTCAGACCCAGTGTTGACATGTGGCAAGACGCTCCTCCGGGCGCATCTTGCTTGGGCATCTCTCCTGGAGGCCCTCAGTCAGACCCATTGTTGACATGTGGCAAGACGCTCCTCGGGGCGCGTCTTGCTTGGGCCTCTCTCCTGGAGGCGCTCAGTCAGACCGAGTGCTGACATAAGGCAAGACGCTCCTCGGGGCGCGTCTTGCTGGGGCCTCTCTCCTGGAGGCGCTCAGTCAGACCCAGTGCTGACATGTGGCAAGACGCTCCTCGGGGCGCGTCTTGCTTGGGCCTCTCTCCTGGAGGCGCTCAGTCAGACTGAGTAGTGACATGTGGCCTGACGCTCCTCGGGGCGCGTCTTGCTTGGGCCTCTCTCGTGGAGGCGCTCAGTCAGACCCAGTGGTGACATGTGGCAAGACGCTCCTCGGGGCGCGTCTTGCTTGGGCCTCTCTCCTGGAGGCCCTCTGTCAGACCCAGTGTTGACATGTGTCAAGACGCTCCTCGGGGCGCGTCTTGCTTGGGCTTCTGTCCTGGAGGCCCTCAGTCAGACCCATTGTTGACATGTGGCAAGACACTCCTCGGGGCGCGTCTTGCTTGGGCTTCTCTCCTGGAGGCGCTCAGACAGACCCAGTGTTGACACGTGGCAAGACGCTCCTCGGGGCGCGTCTTGCTTGGGCCTCTCTCCTGGAGGCGCTCAGTCAGACTGAGTAGTGACATGTGGCCTGACGCTCCTCGGGGCGCGTGTTGCTTGGGCCTCTCTCCTGGAGGCGCTCAGTCAGACCAAGTGGTGACATGTGGCAAGACACTCCTCGGGGCGCGTCTTGCTTGGGCTTCTCTCCTGGAGGCGCTCAGACAGACCCAGTGTTGACATGTGACAAGACGCTCCTCGGGGCGCGTCTTGCTTGGGCCTCTCTCCTGGAGGCGCTCAGTCAGGCCCAGTGTTGACATGTGGCAAGACGCTCCTCGGGGCGCGTCTTGCTTGAGCCTCTCTCCTGGAGGCGCTCAGTCAGACCCAGTGGTGACACGTGGAAAGACCTTCCTCGGGGCGCGTCTTGCTTGGGCCTCTCTCCTGGAGGCGCTCAGTCAGACTGAGTAGTGACATGTGGCCTGACGCTCCTCGGGGCGCATGTTGCTTGGGCCTCTCTCCTGGAGGCGCTCAGTCAGACCCATTGTTGACATGTTGCAAGACGCTCCTTTGGGCGCGTCTTGCTTGGGCCTCTCTCCTGGAGGCGCTCAGTCAGACCGAGTGCTGACATGTGGAAAGACGCTCCTCAGGGGCGCGTCTTGCTTGGGCTTCTCTCCTGGAGGCGCTCAGAAAGACCCAGTGTTGACATGTGACAAGACGCTCCTCGGGGCGCGTCTTGCTTGGGCCTCTCTCCTGGAGGTGCTCAGTCAGACCCAGTGGTGACATGTGACAAGACACTCCTCGGGGCGCGTCTTGCTTGGGCCTCTCTCCTGGAGGCCCTCTGTCAGACCCAGTGTTGGCATGTGGCAAGACGCTCCTCGGGGCGCGTCTTGCTTGGGCCTCTCTCCTGGAGGCGCTCAGTCAGACTGAGTAGTGACATGTGGCCTGACGCTCCTCGGGGCGCGTGTTGCTTGGGCCTCTCTCCTGGAGGCGCTCAGTCAGACCAAGTGGTGACATGTGGCAAGACACTCCTCGGGGCGCGTCTTGCTTGGGCCTCTCTCCTGGAGGCTCTCTGTCAGAACCAGTGTTGACATGTGGCAAGACACTCCTCGGGGCGCGTCTTGCTTGGGCCTCTCTCATGGAGGCCCTCTGTCAGACCCAGTGTTGACATGTGTCAAGACGCTCCTCGGGGCGCGTCTTGCTTGGGCCTCTCTCCTGGAGGCGCTCAGTCAGACTGAGTAGTGACATGTGGCCTGACGCTCCTCGGGGCGCGTGTTGCTTGGGCCTCTCTCCTGGAGGCGCTCAGTCAGACCAAGTGGTGACATGTGGCAAGACGCTCCTCGGGGTGCGTCTTGCTTGGACCTCTCTCCAGAAGGCCCTCAATCAGACCCAGTGTTGACACGTGGCAAGACGCGCCTCAGGACGCGTCTTGCTTGGGCCTCTCTCCTGGAGGCGCTCAGTCAGAATGAGTAGTGACATGTGGCCTGACGCTCCTCATGGCGCGTGTTGCTTGGGCCTCTCTCCTGGAGGCGCTCAGTCAGACCAAGTGGTGACATGTGGCAAGACACTTCTCGGGACGCGTCTTGCTTGGGCCTCTCTCCTGGAGGCCCTCTGTCAGACCCAGTGTTGACATGTGGCAAGACACTCCTCGTGGCGCGTCTTGCTTGGGCCTCTCTCATGGAGGCCCTCTGTCAGACCCAGTGTTGACATGTGTCAAGACGCTCCTCGGGGCGCGTCTTGCTTTGGCCTCTCTCCTGGAGGCGCTCAGTCAGACCGAGTGCTGACATGTGGCAAGACGCTCCTCGGGCCTCGTGTTGCTTGGGCTTCTCTCCTGGAGGCCCTCAGTCAGACCCATTGTTGACATGTGGCAAGACGCTCCTCGGGGCGCGTCTTGCTTGGGCTTCTCTCCTGGAGGCACTCAGAAAGACCCAGTGTTGACATGTGACAAGACGCTCCTCGGGGCACGTCTTGCTTGGGCCTCTCTCCTGGAGGCCCTCAGTCAGAACCAGAGGTGACATGTGGCAAGACGCTCCTCGGGGCGCGTCTTGCTTGGGCCTCTCTCCTGGAGGCCCTCTGTCAGACCCAGTGTTGACATGTGGCAAGACGCTCCTCGGGCCGCGTGTTGCTTGGGCTTCTCTCCTGGAGGCCCTCAGTCAGACCCATTGTTGACATGTGGCAAGACGCTCCTCGGGGCGCGTCCTGCTTGGGCTTCTCTCCTGGAGGCACTCAGAAAGACCCAGTGTTGACATGTGACAAGACGCTCCTCGGGGCACGTCTTGCTTGGGCCTCTCTCCTGGAGGCCCTCAGTCAGAACCAGAGGTGACATGTGGCAAGACGCTCCTCGGGGCGCGTCTTGCTTGGGCCTCTCTCCTGGAGGCCCTCTGTCAGACCCAGTGTTGACATGTGGCAAGACGCTCCTCCGGGCGCATCTTGCTTGGGTATCTCTCCTGGAGGCCCTCAGTCAGACCCATTGTTGACGTGTGGCAAGACGCTCCTCGGGGCGCGTCTTGCTTGGGCCTCTCTCCTGGAGGCGCTCAGTCAGACCGAGTGCTGACATAAGGCAAGACGCTCCTCGGGGCGCGTCTTGCTGGGGCCTCTCTCCTGGAGGCACTCAGTCTGACCCAGTGCTGACATGTGGCAAGACGCTCCTCGGGGCGCGTCTTGCTTGGGCCTCTCTCCTGGAGGCGCTCAGTCAGACTGAGTAGTGACATGTGGCCTGACGCTCCTCGGGGCGCGTCTTGCTTGGGCCTCTCTCCTGGAGGCGCTCAGTCAGACCCAGTGGTGACATGTGGCAAGACACTCCTCGGGGCGCGTCTTGCTTGGGCCTCTCTCCTGGAGGCCCTCTGTCAGACCCAGTGTTGACATGTGGCCTGACGCTCCTCGGGGCGCGTGTTGCTTGGGCCTCTCTCCTGGAGGCGCTCAGTCAGACCAAGTGGTGACATGTGGCAAGACGCTCCTCGGGGCACGTCTTGCTTGTGCTTCTCTCCTGGAGGCGCTCAGACAGACCCAGTGTTGACATGTGACAAGACGCTCCTCGGGGCGCGTCTTGCTTGGGCCTCTCTCCTGGAGGCGCTCAGTCAGGCCCAGTGTTGACATGTGGCAAGACGCTTCTCGGGGCGCGTCTTGCTTGAGCCTCTCTCCTGGAGGCGCTCAGTCAGACCCAGTGGTGACACGTGGAAAGACCTTCCTCGGGGCGCGTCTTGCTTGGGCCTCTCTCCTGGAGGCGCTCAGTCAGACTGAGTAGTGACATGTGGCCTGACGCTCCTCGGGGAGCATGTTGCTTGGGCCTCTCTCCTGGAGGCGCTCAGTCAGACCCATTGTTGACATGTTGCAAGACGCTCCTTTGGGCGCGTCTTGCTTGGGCCTCTCTCCTGGAGGCGCTCAGTCAGACCGAGTGCTGACATGTGGAAAGACGCTCCTCGGGGCGCGTCTTGCTTGGGCTTCTCTCCTGGAGGCGCTCAGAAAGACCCAGTGTTGACATGTGACAAGACGCTCCTCGGGGCGCGTCTTGCTTGGGCCTCTCTCCTGGAGGCGCTCAGTCAGACCCAGTGGTGACATGTGGCAAGACACTCCTCGGGGCGCGTCTTGCTTGGGCCTCTCTCCTGGAGGCCCTCTGTCAGACCCAGTGTTGGCATATGGCAAGACGCTCCTCAGGGCGCGTCTTGGTTGGGCCTCTCTCCTGGAGGCGCTCAGTCAGACCCAGTGGTGACATGTGGCAAGACGCTCCTCGGGGCGCGTATTGCTTGGGCCTCTCTCCTGGATGCCCTCTGTAAGACCGAGTGTTGACATGTGGCAAGACTCTCCTCGGGGCGCGTCTTGCTTGGGCTTCTCTCATGGTGGGCCCTCAGTCAGACCCAGTGTTGACATGCGTCAAGACGCTCCTCGGGGCGTGTCTTGCTTGGGCCTCTCTCCTGGAGGCGCTCAGTCAGACCCAGTGTTGACATGTGGCAAGACGCTCCTCGGGGCGCGTCTTGCTTGGGCCTCTCTCCAGAAGGCCCTCAATCAGACCCAGTGTTGACACGTGGCAAGACGCTCCTCGGGGCGCGTCTTGCTTGGGCCTCTCTCCAGAAGGCCCTAAATCAGACCCAGTGTTGACATGCGTCAAGACGCTCCTCGGGGCGTGTCTTGCTTGGGCCTCTCTCCTGGAGGCGCTCAGTCAGACCCAGTGTTGACATGTGGCAAGACGCTCCTCGGGGCGCGTCCTGCTTGGGCCTCTCTCCAGAAGGCCCTCAATCAGACCCATTGTTGACATGTGGCAAGACACTCCTCGGGGCGCGTCTTGCTTGGGCCTCTCTCCTGGAGGCTCTCTGTCAGAACCAGTGTTGACATGTGGCAAGACACTCCTCGGGGCGCGTCTTGCTTGGGCCTCTCTCATGGAGGCCCTCTGTCAGACCCAGTGTTGACATGTGTCAAGACGCTCCTCGGGGCGCGCCTTGCTTGGGCCTCTCTCCTGGAGGCGCTCAGTCAGACTGAGTAGTGACATGTGGCCTGACGCTCCTCGGGGCGCGTGTTGCTTGGGCCTCTCTCCTGGAGGCGCTCAGTCAGACCAAGTGGTGACATGTGGCAAGATGCTCCTCGGGGTGCGTCTTGCTTGGACCTCTCTCCAGAAGGCCCTCAATCAGACCCAGTGTTGACACGTGGCAAGACGCTCCTCAGGGCGCATCTTGCTTGGGCCTCTCTCCTGGAGGCGCTCAGTCAGAATGAGTAGTGACATGTGGCCTGACGCTCCTCGGGGCGCGTGTTGCTTGGGCCTCTCTCCTGGAGGCGCTCAGTCAGACCAAGTGGTGACATGTGGCAAGACACTTCTCGGGATGCGTCTTGCTTGGGCCTCTCTCCTGGAGGCCCTCTGTCAGACCCAGTGTTGACATGTGGCAAGACACTCCTCCTGGCGTATCTTGCTTGGGCCTCTCTCATGGAGGCCCTCTGTCAGACCCAGTGTTGACATGTGTCAAGACGCTCCTCGGGGCGCGTCTTGCTTTGGCCTCTCTCCTGGAGGCGCTCAGTCAGACCCAGTGGTGACATGTGGCAAGACACTCCTCGGGGCGCATCTTGCTTGGGCCTCTCTCCTGGAGGCCCTCTGTCAGACCCAGTGTTGACATGTGTCAAGACGCTCCACGGGGCGCGTCTTGCTTGGGCTTCTCTCCTGGAGGCCCTCAGTGAGACCCATTGTTGACATGTGGCAAGACGCTCCTCGGGGCCCGTCTTGCTTGGGCCTCTCTCCTGGAGGCGCTCAGTCAGAACCAGAGGTGACATGTGGCAAGACGCTCCTCGGGGCGCGTCTTGCTTGGGCCTCTCTCCTGGAGGCCCTCTGTCAGACCCAGTGTTGACATGTGGCAAGACGCTCCTCCGTGCACATCTTGCTTGGGCCTCTCTCCTGGAGACCCTCAGTAAGACCCATTGTTGACATGTGGCAAGACGCTCCTCGGGGCGCGTCTTGCTTGGGCCTCTCTCCAGAAGGCCCTCAATCAGACCCATTGTTGACACGTGGCAAGACGCTCCTCGGGGCGCGTCTTGCTTGGGCCTCTCTCCTGGAGGCGCTCAGTCAGACTGAGTAGTGACATGTGGCCTGACGCTCCTCGGGGCGCATGTTGCTTGGGCCTCTCTCCTGGAGGCGCTCAGTCAGACCCATTGTTGACATGTTGCAAGACGCTCCTTTGGGCGCGTCTTGCTTGGGCCTCTCTCCTGGAGGCGCTCAGTCAGACCGAGTGCTGACATGTGGAAAGACGCTCCTCGGGGCGCGTCTTGCTTGGGCCTCTCTCCTGGAGGTGCTCAGTCAGACCCAGTGGTGACATGTGGCAAGACACTCCTCGGGGCGCGTCTTGCTTGGGCCTCTCTCCTGGAGGCCCTCTGTCAGACCCAGTGTTGGCATGTGGCAAGACGCTCCTCAGGGCGCGTCTTGGTTGGGCCTCTCTCCTGGAGGCGCTCAGTCAGACCCAGTGGTGACATGTGGCAAGACGCTCCTCGGGGCGCGTATTGCTTGGGCCTCTCTCCTGGATGCCCTCTGTCAGACTGAGTGTTGACATGTGGCAAGACACTCCTCGGGGCGCGTCTTGCTTGGGCTTCTCTCATGGAGGCCCTCAGTCAGACCCAGTGTTGACATGCGTCAAGACGCTCCTCGGGGCGTGTCTTGCTTGCGCCTCTCTCCTGGAGGCACTCAGTCAGACCCAGTGTTGACATGTGGCAAGACGCTCCTCGGGGCGTGTCTTGCTTGGGCTTCTCTCATGGAGGCCCTCAGTCAGACCCAGTGTTGACATGCGTCAAGACGCTCCTCGGGGCGTGTCTTGCTTGGGCCTCTCTCCTGGAGGCACTCAGTCAGACCCAGTGTTGACACGTGGCAAGACGCTCCTCGGGGCGCGTCTTGCTTGGGCCTCTCTCCTGGAGGCGCTCAGTCAGACTGAGTAGTGACATGAAGCCTGACGCTCCTCGGGGCGCGTGTTGCTTGGGCCTCTCTCCTGGAGGCGCTCAGTCAGACCAAGTGGTGACATGTGGCAAGACACTCCTCGGGGCGCGTCTTGCTCTGGCCTCTCTCCTGGAGGCTCTCTGTCAGAACCAGTGTTGACATGTGGCAAGACACTCCTCGGGGCGCGTCTTGCTTGGGCCTCTCTCATGGAGGCCCTCTGTCAGACCCAGTGTTGACATGTGTCAAGACGCTCCTCGGGGCGCGTCTTGCTTGGGCCTCTCTCCTGGAGGCGCTCAGTCAGACTGAGTAGTGACATGTGGCCTGACGCTCCTCGGGGCGCGTGTTGCTTGGGCCTCTCTCCTGGAGGCGCTCAGTCAGACCAAGTGGTGATATGTGGCAAGACACTTCTCGGGACGCGTCTTGCTTGGGCCTCTCTCCTGGAGGCCCTCTGTCAGACCCAGTGTTGACATGTGGCAAGACACTCCTCGTGGCGCGTCTTGCTTGGGCCTCTCTCATGGAGGCCCTCTGTCAGACCCAGTGTTGACATGTGTCAAGACGCTCCTCGGGGCGCGTCTTGCTTTGGCCTCTCTCCTGGAGGCGCTCAGTCAGACCGAGTGCTGACATGTGGCAAGACGCTCCTCGGGCCGCGTGTTGCTTGGGCTTCTCTCCTGGAGGCCCTCAGTCAGACCCATTGTTGACATGTGGCAAGACGCTCCTCGGGGCGCCTCTTGCTTGGGCTTCTCTCCTGGAGTCACTCAGAAAGACCCAGTGTTGACATGTGACAAGACGCTCCTCGGGGCACGTCTTGCTTGGGCCTCTCTCCTGGAGGCCCTCAGTCAGAACCAGAGGTGACATGTGGCAAGACGCTCCTCGGGGCGCGTCTTGCTTGGGCCTCTCTCCTGGAGGCCCTCTGTCAGACCCAGTGTTGACATGTGGCAAGACGCTCCTCGGGCCGCGTGTTGCTTGGGCTTCTCTCCTGGAGGCCCTCAGTCAGACCCATTGTTGACATGTGGCAAGACGCTCCTCGGGGCGCGTCTTGCTTGGGCTTCTCTCCTGGAGGCACTCAGAAAGACCCAGTGTTGACATGTGACAAGACGCTCCTCGGGGCACGTCTTGCTTGGGCCTCTCTCCTGGAGGCCCTCAGTCAGAACCAGAGGTGACATGTGGCAAGACGCTCCTCGGGGCGCGTCTTGCTTGGGCCTCTCTCCTGGAGGCCCTCTGTCAGACCCAGTGTTGACATGTGGCAAGACGCTCCTCCGGGCGCATCTTGCTTGGGCCTCTCTCCTGGAGGCCCTCAGTCAGACCCATTGTTGACATGTGGCAAGACGATCCTCGGGGCGCGTCTTGCTTGGGCCTCTCTCCTGGAGGCGCTCAGTCAGACCGAGTGCTGACATAAGGCAAGACGCTCCTCGGGGCGCGTCTTGCTGGGGCCTCTCTCCTGGAGGCGCTCAGTCAGACCCAGTGCTGACATGTGGCAAGACGCTCCTCGGGGCGCGTCTTGCTTGGACCTCTCTCCTGGAGGCACTCAGTCAGACTCAGTAGTGACATGTGGCCTGACGCTCCTCGGGGCGCGTCTTGCTTGGGCCTCTCTCCTGGAGGCGCTCAGTCAGACCCAGTGGTGACATGTGGCAAGACACTCCTCGGGGCGCGTCTTGCTTGGGCCTCTCTCCTGGAGGCCCTCTGTCAGACCCAGTGTTGACATGTGTCAAGACGCTCCTCGGGGCGCGTCTTGCTTGGGCTTCTGTCCTGGAGGCCCTCAGTCAGACCCATTGTTGACATGTTGCAAGACACTCCTCGGGGCGCGTCTTGCTTGGGCTTCTCTCCTGGAGGCGCTCAGACAGACCCAGTGTTGACACGTGGCAAGACGCTCCTCGGGGCGCGTCTTGCTTGGGCCTCTCTCCTGGAGGCGCTCAGTCAGACTGAGTAGTGACATGTGGCCTGACGCTCCTCGGGGCGCGTGTTGCTTGGGCCTCTCTCCTGGAGGCGCTCAGTCAGACCAAGTGGTGACATGTGGCAAGACACTCCTCGGGGCGCGTCTTGCTTGGGCTTCTCTCCTGGAGGCGCTCAGACAGACCCAGTGTTGACATGTGAAAAGACGCTCCTCAGGGCGCGTCTTGCTTGGGCCTCTCTCCTGGATGCGCTCAGTCAGGCCCAGTGTTGACATGTGGCAAGACGCTCCTCGGGACGCGTCTTGCTTGGGCCTCTCTCCTGGAGGCGCTCAGTCAGACCCAGTGGTGACACGTGGAAAGACCTTCCTCGGGGCGCGTCTTGCTTGGGCCTCTCTCCTGGAGGCGCTCAGTCAGACTGAGTAGTGACATGTGGCCTGACGCTCCTCGGGGCGCATGTTGCTTGGGCCTCTCTCCTGGAGGCGCTCAGTCAGACCCATTGTTGACATGTTGCAAGACGCTCCTTTGGGCGCGTCTTGCTTGGGCCTCTCTCCTGGAGGCGCTCAGTCAGACCGAGTGCTGACATGTGGAAAGACGCTCCTCGGGGCACGTCTTGCTTGGGCTTCTCTCCTGGAAGCGCTCAGAAAGACCCAGTGTTGACATGTGACATGATGCTCCTCGGGGCGCGTCTTGCTTGGGCCTCTCTCCTGGAGGCGCTCAGTCAGACCCAGTGGTGACATGTGGCAAGACACTCCTCGGGGCGCGTCTTGCTTGGGCCTCTCTCCTGGAGGCCCTCTGTCAGACCCAGTGTTGGCATGTGGTAAGACGCTCCTCAGGGCGCGTCTTGGTTGGGCCTCTCTCCTGGAGGCGCTCAGTCAGACCCAGTGGTGACATGTGGCAAGACGCTCCTCGGGGCGCGTATTGCTTGGGCCTCTCTCCTGGATGCCCTCTGTCAGACCGAGTGTTGACATGTGGCAAGACTCTCCTCGGGGCGCATCTTGCTTGGGCTTCTCTCATGGTGGGCCCTCAGTCAGACCCAGTGTTGACATGCGTCAAGACGCTCCTCGGGGCGTGTCTTGCTTGGGCCTTTCTCCTGGAGGCGCTCAGTCAGACCCAGTGTTGACATGTGGCAAGACGCTCCTCGGGGCGCGTCTTGCTTGGGCCTCTCTCCAGAAGGCCCTCAATCAGACCCAGTGTTGACACGTGGCAAGACGCTCCTCGGGGCGCGTCTTGCTTGGGCCTCTCTCCTGGAGGCGCTCAGTCAGACTGAGTAGTGACAGGTGGCCTGACGCTCCTCGGGGCGCGTGTTGCTTGGGCCTCTCTCCTGGAGGCGCTCAGTCAGACCAAGTGGTGACATGTGGCAAGACACTCCTCGGGGCGCGTCTTGCTTGGGCCTCTCTCATGGAGGCCCTCTGTCAGACCCAGTGTTGACATGTGTCAAGACGCTCCTCGGGGCGCGTCTTTCTTGGGCCTCTCTCCTGGAGGCGCTCAGTCAGACTGAGTAGTGACATGTGGCCTGACGCTCCTCGGGGCGCGTGTTGCTTGGGCCTCTCTCCTGGAGGCTCTCTGTCAGAACCAGTGTTTACATGTGGCAAGACACTCCTCGGGGCGCGTCTTGCTTGGGCCTCTCTCATGGAGGCCCTCTGTCAGACCCAGTGTTGACATGTGTCAAGACGCTCCTCGGGGCGCGTCTTTCTTGGGCCTCTCTCCTGGAGGCGCTCAGTCAGACTGAGTAGTGACATGTGGCCTGACGCTCCTCGGGGCGCGTGTTGCTTGGGCCTCTCTCCTGGAGGCGCTCAGTCAGACCAGGTGGTGACATGTGGCAAGATGCTCCTCGGGGTGCGTCTTGCTTGGACCTCTCTCCAGAAGGCCCTCAATCAGACCCAGTGTTGACACGTGGCAAGACGCTCCTCAGGGCGCGTTTTGCTTGGGCCTCTCTCCTGGAGGCACTCAGTCAGAATGAGTAGTGACATGTGGCCTGACGCTCCTCGGGGCGCGTGTTGCTTGGGCCTCTCTCCTGGAGGCCCTCTGTCAGACCCTGTGTTGACATGTGGCAAGACACTCCTCCTGGCGTATCTTGCTTGGGCCTCTCTCATGGAGGCCCTCTGTCAGACCCAGTGTTGACATGTGTCAAGACGCTCCTCGGGGCGCGTCTTGCTTTGGCCTCTCTC
Source organism: Nothobranchius furzeri (assembly GCF_043380555.1). NCBI lineage: Eukaryota > Metazoa > Chordata > Actinopteri > Cyprinodontiformes > Nothobranchiidae > Nothobranchius > Nothobranchius furzeri. The sequence continues at coordinate 17,741,066 of NC_091749.1, read as the reverse complement.
CTGGAGGCGCTCAGTCAGACCGAGTGCTGACATGTGGCAAGACGCTCCTCGGGCCGCGTGTTGCTTGGGCTTCTCTCCTGGAGGCCCTCAGTCAGACCCATTGTTGACATGTGGCAAGACGCTCCTCGGGGCGCGTCTTGCTTGGGCTTCTCTCCTGGAGGCGCTCAGAAAGACCCAGTGTTGACATGTGACAAGACGCTCCTCGGGGCACGTCTTGCTTGGGCCTCTCTCCTGGAGGCCCTAAGTCAGAACCAGAGGTGACATGTGGCAAGACGCTCCTCGGGGCGCGTCTTGCTTGGGCCTCTCTCCTGGAGGCCCTCTGTCAGACCCAGTGTTGACATGTGGCAAGACGCTCCTCCGGGCGCATCTTGCTTGGGCCTCTCTCCTGGAGGCCCTCAGTCAGACCCATTGTTGACATGTGGCAAGACGCTCCTCGGGGCGCGTCTTGCTTGGGCCTCTCTCCTGGAGGCGCTCAGTCAGACCCAGTGGTGACATGTGGCAAGACACTCCTCGGGGCGCGTCTTGGTTGGGCCTCTCTCCTGGAGGCCCTCTGTCAGACCAAGTGTTGACATGTGTCAAGACGCTCCTCGGGGCGCGTCTTGCTTGGGCTTCTGTCCTGGAGGCCCTCAGTCAGACCCATTGTTGACATGTGGCAAGACACTCCTCGGGGCGCGTCTTGCTTGGGCTTCTCTCCTGGAGGCGCTCAGACAGACCCAGTGTTGACACGTGGCAAGACGCTCCTCGGGGCGCGTCTTGCTTGGGCCTCTCTCCTGGAGGCGCTCAGTCAGACTGAGTAGTGACATGTGGCCTGACGCTCCTCGGGGCGCGTGTTGCTTGGGCCTCTCTCCTGGAGGCGCTCAGTCAGACCAAGTGGTGACATGTGGCAAGACGCTCCTCGGGGCGCGTCTTGCTTGGGCTTCTCTCCTGGAGGGGCTCAGACAGACCCAGTGTTGACATGTGACAAGACGCTCCTCGGGGCGCGTCTTGCTTGGGCCTCTCTCCTGGAGGCGCTCAGTCAGGCCCAGTGTTGACATGTGGCAAGACGCTCCTCGGGGCGCGTCTTGCTTGGGCCTCTCTCCTGGAGGCGCTCAGTCAGACCCAGTGGTGACACGTGGAAAGACCTTCCTCGGGGCGCGTCTTGCTTGGGCCTCTCTCCTGGAGGCGCTCAGTCAGACTGAGTAGTGACATGTGGCCTGACGCTCCTCGGGGAGCATGTTGCTTGGGCCTCTCTCCTGGAGGCGCTCAGTCAGACCCATCGTTGACATGTTGCAAGACGCTCCTTTGGGCGCGTCTTGCTTGGGCCTCTCTCCTGGAGGCGCTCAGTCAGACCGAGTGCTGACATGTGGAAAGACGCTCCTCGGGGCGCGTCCTACTTGGGCTTCTCTCCTGGAGGCGCTCAGAAAGACCCAGTGTTGACATGTGACAAGACGCTCCTCGGGGCGCGTCTTGCTTGGGCCTCTCTCCTGGAGGCGCTCAGTCAGACCCAGTGGTGACATGTGGCAAGACACTCCTCGGGGCGCGTCTTGCTTGGGCCTCTCTCCTGGAGGCCCTCTGTCAGACCCAGTGTTGGCATGTGGCAAGACGCTCCTCAGGGCGCGTCTTGGTTGGGCCTCTCTCCTGGAGGCGCTCAGTCAGACCCAGTGGTGACATGTGGCAAGACGCTCCTCGGGGCGCGTATTGCTTGGGCCTCTCTCCTGGATGCCCTCTGTCAGACCGAGTGTTGACATGTGGCAAGACTCTCCTCGGGGCGCGTCTTGCTTGGGCTTCTCTCATGGTGGGCCCTCAGTCAGACCCAGTGTTGACATGCGTCAAGACGCTCCTCGGGGCGTGTCTTGCTTGGGCCTCTCTCCTGGAGGCGCTCAGTCAGACCCAGTGTTGACATGTGGCAAGACGCTCCTCGGGGCGCGTCTTGCTTGGGCCTCTCTCCAGAAGGCCCTCAATCGGACCCAGTGTTGACACGTGGCAAGACGCTCCTCGCGGCGCGTCTTGCTTGGGCCTCTCTCCTGGAGGCGCTCAGTCAGACTGAGTAGTGACATGTGGCCTGACGCTCCTCGGGGCGCGTGTTGCTTGGGCCTCTCTCCTGGAGGTGCTCAGTCAGACCAAGTGGTGACATGTGGCAAGACACTCCTAGGGGCGCGTCTTGCTTGGGCCTCTCTCCTGGAGGCTCTCTGTCAGAACCAGTGTTGACATGTGGCAAGACACTCCTCGGGGCGCGTCTTGCTTGGGCCTCTCTCATGGAGGCCCTCTGTCAGACCCAGTGTTGACATGTGTCAAGACGCTCCTCGGGGCGCATCTTTCTTGGTCCTCTCTCCTGGAGGCGCTCAGTCAGACTGAGTAGTGACATGTGGCCTGACGCTCCTCGGGGCGCGTGTTGCTTGGGCCTCTCTCCTGGAGGCGCTCAGTCAGACCAAGTGGTGACATGTGGCAAGATGCTCCTCGGGGTGCGTCTTGCTTGGACTTCTCTCCAGAAGGCCCTCAATCAGACCCAGTGTTGACACGTGGCAAGACGCTCCTCAGGGCGCGTCTTGCTTGGGCCTCTCTCCTGGAGGCGCTCAGTCAGAATGAGTAGTGACATGTGGCCTGACGCTCCTCGGGGCGCGTGTTGCTTGGGCCTCTCTCCTGGAGGCGCTCAGTCAGACCAAGTGGTGACATGTGGCAAGACACTTCTCGGGACGCGTCTTGCTTGGGCCTCTCTCCTGGAGGCCCTCTGTCAGACCCAGTGTTGACATGTGGCAAGACACTCCTCCTGGCGTATCTTGCTTGGGCCTCTCTCATGGAGGCCCTCTGTCAGACCCAGTGTTGACATGTGTCACGACGCTCCTCGGGGCGCGTCTTGCTTTGGCCTCTCTCTTGGAGGCGCTCAGTCAGACCGAGTGCTGACATGTGGCAAGACGCTCCTCGGGCCGCGTGTTGCTTGGGCTTCTCTCCTGGAGGCCCTCAGTCAGACCCATTGTTGACATGTGGCAAGACGCTCCTCGGGGCGCGTCTTGCTTGGGCTTCTCTCCTGGAGGCGCTCAGAAAGACCCAGTGTTGACATGTGACAAGACGCTCCTCGGGGCACGTCTTGCTTGGGCCTCTCTCCTGGAGGCCCTAAGTCAGAACCAGAGGTGACATGTGGCAAGACGCTCCTTAGGGGGGCGCGTCTTGCTTGGGCCTCTCTCCTGGAGGCCCTCTGTCAGACCCAGTGTTGACATGTGGCAAGACGCTCCTCCGGGCGCATCTTGCTTGGGCCTCTCTCCTGGAGGCCCTCAGTCAGACCCATTGTTGACATGTGGCAAGACGCTCCTCGGGGCGAGTCTTGCTTGGCCCTCTCTCCTGGAGGTGCTCAGTCAGACCGAGGACTGACATAAGGCAAGACGCTCCTCGGGGCGCGTCTTGCTGGGGCCTCTCTCCTGGAGGCGCTCAGTCAGACCCAGTGCTGACATGTGGCAAGACGCTCCTCGGGGCGCGTCTTGCTTGGGCCTCTCTCCTGGAGGCGCTCAGTCAGACCCATTGTTGACATGTGGCAAGACACTCCTCGGGGCGCGTCTTGCTTGGGCTTCTCTCCTGGAGGCGCTCAGACTGACCCAGTGTTGACACGTGGCAAGACGCTCCTCGGGGCGCGTCTTGCTTGGGCCTCTCTCCTGGAGGCGCTCAGTCAGCCTGAGTAGTGACATGTGGCCTGACGCTCCTCGGGGCGCGTGTTGCTTGGGCCTCTCTCCTGGAGGCGCTCAGTCAGACCAAGTGGTGACATGTGGCAAGACACTCCTCGGGGCGCGTCTTGCTTGGGCCTCTCTCCTGGAGGCTCTCTGTCAGAACCAGTGTTGACATGTGGCAAGACACTCCGCGGGGCGCGTCTTGCTTGGGCCTCTCTCATGGAGGCCCTCTGTCAGACCCAGTGTTGACTTGTGTCAAGACGCTCCTCGGGGCGCGTCTTGCTTGGGCCTCTCTCCTGGAGGCGCTCAGTCAGACTGAGTAGTGACATGTGGCCTGACGCTCCTCGGGGCGCGTGTTGCTTGGGCCTCTCTCCTGGAGGCGCTCAGTCAGACCAAGTGGTGACATGTGGCAAGACGCTCCTCGGGGTGCGTCTTGCTTGGACCTCTCTCCAGAAGGCCCTCAATCAGACCCAGTGTTGACACGTGGCAAGACGCTCCTCAGGGCGCGTCTTGCTTGGGCCTCTCTCCTGGAGGCGCTCAGTCAGAATGAGTAGTGACATGTGGCCTGACGCTCCTCGGGGCACGTAGTGCTTGGGCCTCTCTCCTGGAGGCACTCAGTCAGACCAAGTGGTGACATGTGGCAAGACACTTCTCGGGACGCGTCTTGCTTGGGCCTCTCTCCTGGAGGCCCTCTGTCAGACCCAGTGTTGACATGTGGCAAGACACTCCTCGTAGCGCGTCTTGCTTGGGCCTCTCTCATGGAGGCCTTCTGTCAGACCCAGTGTTGACATTTGTCAAGACGCTTCTCGGGGCGCGACTTGCTTTGGCCTCTCTCCTGGAGGCGCTCAGTCAGACCGAGTGCTGACATGTGGCAAGACGCTCCTCGGGACGCGTGTTGCTTGGGCTTCTCTCCTGGAGGCCCTCAGTCAGACCCATTGTTGACATGTGGCAAGACGCTCCTCGGGGCGCGTCTTGCTTGGGCTTCTCTCCTAGAGGCGCTCAGAAAGACCCAGTGTTGACATGTGACAAGACGCTCCTCGGGGCACGTCTTGCTTGGGCCTCTCTCCTGGAGGCCTTCAGTCAGAACCAGAGGTGACATGTGGCAAGACGTTCCTCGGGGCGCGTGTTGCTTGGGCCTCTCTCCTGGAGGCCCTCTGTCAGACCCATTGTTGTCATGTGGCAAGACGCTCCTCGGGGCGCGTCTTGCTTGGGCCTCTCTCCTGGAGGCGCTCAGTCAGACCGAGTGCTGACATGAGGCAAGACGCTCCTCGGGGCGCGTCTTGCTGGGGCCTCTCTCCTGGAGGCGCTCAGTCAGACCCAGTGCTGACATGTGGCAAGACGCTCCTCGGGGCGCGTCTTGCTTGGGCCTCTCTCCTGGAGGCGCTCAGTCAGACTGAGTAGTGACATGTGGCCTGACGCTCCTCGGGGCGCGTCTTGCTTGGGCCTCTCTCCTGGAGGCGCTCAGTCAGACCCAGTGGTGACATGTGGCAAGACACTCCTCGGGCCGCGTCTTGCTTGGGCATCTCTCCTGGAGGCCCTCTGTCAGACCCAGTGTTGACATGTGTCAAGACGCTCCTCGGGGCGCGTCTTGCTTGGGCTTCTGTCCTGGAGGCCCTCAGTCAGACCCATTGTTGACATGTGGCAAGATACTCGTCGGGGCGCGTCTTGCTTGGGCTTCTCTCCTGGAGGCGCTCAGACAGACCCAGTGTTGACATGTGACAAGACGCTCCTCGGGGCGCGTCTTGCTTGGGCCTCTCTCCTGGAGGCGCTCAGTCAGGCCCAGTGTTGACATGTGGCAAGACGCTCCTCGGGGCGCGTCTTGCTTGGGCCTCTCTCCTGGAGGCGCTCAGTCAGACCCAGTGGTGACACGTGGAAAGACCTTCCTCGGGGCACGTCTTGCTTGGGCCTCTCTCCTGGAGGCGCTCAGTCAGACCAAGTGTTGACACGTGGCAAGACGCTCCTCGGGGCGCGTCTTGCTTGGGCCTCTCTCCTGGAGGCGCTCAGTCAGACCCAGTGTTGGCATGTGGCAAGACACTCCTCGGGGTGCGTCTTGGTTGGGCCTCTCTCCTGGAGGCGCTCATTCAGACCCAGTGGTGACATGTGGCAAGACGCTCCTCGGGGCGCGTATTGCTTGGGCCTCTCTCCTGAATGCCCTCTGTCAGACCGAGTGTTGACATGTGGCAAGACTCTCCTCGGGGCGCGTCTTGCTTGGGCTTCTCTCATGGAGGCCCTCAGTCCGACCCAGTGTTGACATGTGTCAAGACGCTCCTCGGGGCGTGTCTTGCTTGGGCCTCTCTCCTGGAGGCGCTCAGTCATACCCAGTGTTGACATGTGGCAAGACGCTCCTCTGGGCGCGTCTTGCTTGGGCTTCTCTCTTGGAGGCCCTCAGTCAGACCCATTGTTGACATATGGCAAGACGCTCCTCGGGGCACGTCTTGCTTGGGCCTCTCTCCTGGAGGCGCTCAGTCAGACCGAGTAGTGACATGTGGCAAGACGCTCCTCAGGGCGCGTCTTGCTTGGACCTCCCTCCTGGAGGCGCTCAGTCAGACCGAGTAGTGACATTTGGCAAGACGCTCCTCGGGGCGCGTCTTGCTTGGACCTCTCTCCTGGAGGCGCTCAGTTAGACCGAGTAGTGACATGTGGCAAGACGCTCCTCGGGCCGCGTCTTTCTTGGGCCTCTCTCCTGGAGGCGCTCAGTCAGACCGAGTGCTGACATAAGGCAAGACGCTCCTCGGGGCGCGTCTTGCTGGGGCCTCTCTCCTGGAGGTGCTCAATCAGACCCAGTGGTGACACGTGGCAAGACGCTCCTCTGGGCGCGTCTTGCTTGGGCCTCTCTCCTGGAGGAGCTCAGTCAGACCCAGTGGTGACACGTGGCAAGACGCTCCTCAGGGCGCATCTTGCTTGGGCCTCTCTCCTGGAGGCGCTAAGTCAGACCCAGTGTTGACACGTGGCAAGACGCTCCTCGGGGCGCGTCTTGCTTGGGCCTGTCTCCTGGAGGCGCTCAGTCAGACACAGTGTTGACATGTGGCAAGACACTCCTCGGGGCGCGTCTTGCTTGGGCTTCTCTCATGGAGGCCCTCAGTAAGACCCATTGTTGACATGTGGAAAGAAGCTCCTCGGGGCGCGTCTTGCTTTGGCTTCTCTCCTGGAGGCCCTCAGTCAGACCCATTGTTGACATGTGGCAAGACGCTCCTCGGGGCGCATATTGCTTGGGCCTCTCTCCTGGATGCCCTCTGTCAGACCCAGTGTTGACATGTGGCAAGATGCTCGTCGGGGCACGTCTTGCTTTGGCCTCTCTCCTGGAGGCGCTCAGTCAGACCCAGAGGAGACAGGTGTCAAGACGCTCCTCGGGCTTGTCTTGCTTGGGCCTCTCTCCTGGAGGCGCTCAGTCAGACCCAGTGTTGACATGTGGCAAGACGCTCCTCGGGGCGCGTCTTGCTTGGGCCTCTCTCCAGAAGGCCCTCAATCAGACCCAGTGTTGACATGTGGCAAGACACTCCTCGGGGCGCGTCTTGCTTGGGCCTCTCTCATGGAGGCCCTCTGTCAGAACCAGTGTTGACATGTGGCAAGACACTCCTCGGGGCGCGTCTTGCTTGGGCCTCTCTCATGGAGGCCCTCTGTCAGACCCAGTGTTGACATGTGTCAAGACGCTCCTCGGGGCGCATCTTTCTTGGTCCTCTCTCCTGGAGGCGCTCAGTCAGACTGAGTAGTGACATGTGGCCTGACGCTCCTCGGGGCGCGTGTTGCTTGGGCCTCTCTCCTGGAGGCGCTCAGTCAGACCAAGTGGTGACATGTGGCAAGATGCTCCTCGGGGTGCGTCTTGCTTGGACTTCTCTCCAGAAGGCCCTCAATCAGACCCAGTGTTGACACGTGGCAAGACGCTCCTCAGGGCGCGTCTTGCTTGGGCCTCTCTCCTGGAGGCGCTCAGTCAGAATGAGTAGTGACATGTGGCCTGACGCTCCTCGGGGCGCGTGTTGCTTGGGCCTCTCTCCTGGAGGCGCTCAGTCAGACCAAGTGGTGACATGTGGCAAGACACTTCTCGGGACGCGTCTTGCTTGGGCCTCTCTCCTGGAGGCCCTCTGTCAGACCCAGTGTTGACATGTGGCAAGACACTCCTCCTGGCGTATCTTGCTTGGGCCTCTCTCATGGAGGCCCTCTGTCAGACCCAGTGTTGACATGTGTCACGACGCTCCTCGGGGCGCGTCTTGCTTTGGCCTCTCTCTTGGAGGCGCTCAGTCAGACCGAGTGCTGACATGTGGCAAGACGCTCCTCGGGCCGCGTGTTGCTTGGGCTTCTCTCCTGGAGGCCCTCAGTCAGACCCATTGTTGACATGTGGCAAGACGCTCCTCGGGGCGCGTCTTGCTTGGGCTTCTCTCCTGGAGGCGCTCAGAAAGACCCAGTGTTGACATGTGACAAGACGCTCCTCGGGGCACGTCTTGCTTGGGCCTCTCTCCTGGAGGCCCTAAGTGAGAACCAGAGGTGACATGTGGCAAGACGCTCCTTAGGGGGGCGCGTCTTGCTTGGGCCTCTCTCCTGGAGGCCCTCTGTCAGACCCAGTGTTGACATGTGGCAAGACGCTCCTCCGGGCGCATCTTGCTTGGGCCTCTCTCCTGGAGGCCCTCAGTCAGACCCATTGTTGACATGTGGCAAGACGCTCCTCGGGGCGCGTCTTGCTTGGGCCTCTCTCCTGGAGGTGCTCAGTCAGACCGAGGACTGACATAAGGCAAGACGCTCCTCGGGGCGCGTCTTGCTGGGGCCTCTCTCCTGGAGGCGCTCAGTCAGACCCAGTGCTGACATGTGGCAAGACGCTCCTCGGGGCGCGTCTTGCTTGGGCCTCTCTCCTGGAGGCGCTCAGTCAGACCCATTGTTGACATGTGGCAAGACACTCCTCGGGGCGCGTCTTGCTTGGGCTTCTCTCCTGGAGGCGCTCAGACTGACCCAGTGTTGACACGTGGCAAGACGCTCCTCGGGGCGCGTCTTGCTTGGGCCTCTCTCCTGGAGGCGCTCAGTCAGCCTGAGTAGTGACATGTGGCCTGACGCTCCTCGGGGCGCGTGTTGCTTGGGCCTCTCTCCTGGAGGCGCTCAGTCAGACCAAGTGGTGACATGTGGCAAGACACTCCTCGGGGCGCGTCTTGCTTGGGCCTCTCTCCTGGAGGCTCTCTGTCAGAACCAGTGTTGACATGTGGCAAGACACTCCGCGGGGCGCGTCTTGCTTGGGCCTCTCTCATGGAGGCCCTCTGTCAGACCCAGTGTTGACTTGTGTCAAGACGCTCCTCGGGGCGCGTCTTGCTTGGGCCTCTCTCCTGGAGGCGCTCAGTCAGACTGAGTAGTGACATGTGGCCTGACGCTCCTCGGGGCGCGTGTTGCTTGGGCCTCTCTCCTGGAGGCGCTCAGTCAGACCAAGTGGTGACATGTGGCAAGACGCTCCTCGGGGTGCGTCTTGCTTGGACCTCTCTCCAGAAGGCCCTCAATCAGACCCAGTGTTGACACGTGGCAAGACGCTCCTCAGGGCGCGTCTTGCTTGGGCCTCTCTCCTGGAGGCGCTCAGTCAGAATGAGTAGTGACATGTGGCCTGACGCTCCTCGGGGCACGTAGTGCTTGGGCCTCTCTCCTGGAGGCACTCAGTCAGACCAAGTGGTGACATGTGGCAAGACACTTCTCGGGACGCGTCTTGCTTGGGCCTCTCTCCTGGAGGCCCTCTGTCAGACCCAGTGTTGACATGTGGCAAGACACTCCTCGTAGCGCGTCTTGCTTGGGCCTCTCTCATGGAGGCCTTCTGTCAGACCCAGTGTTGACATTTGTCAAGACGCTTCTCGGGGCGCGACTTGCTTTGGCCTCTCTCCTGGAGGCGCTCAGTCAGACCGAGTGCTGACATGTGGCAAGACGCTCCTCGGGACGCGTGTTGCTTGGGCTTCTCTCCTGGAGGCCCTCAGTCAGACCCATTGTTGACATGTGGCAAGACGCTCCTCGGGGCGCGTCTTGCTTGGGCTTCTCTCCTAGAGGCGCTCAGAAAGACCCAGTGTTGACATGTGACAAGACGCTCCTCGGGGCACGTCTTGCTTGGGCCTCTCTCCTGGAGGCCTTCAGTCAGAACCAGAGGTGACATGTGGCAAGACGTTCCTCGGGGCGCGTGTTGCTTGGGCCTCTCTCCTGGAGGCCCTCTGTCAGACCCATTGTTGTCATGTGGCAAGACGCTCCTCGGGGCGCGTCTTGCTTGGGCCTCTCTCCTGGAGGCGCTCAGTCAGACCGAGTGCTGACATGAGGCAAGACGCTCCTCGGGGCGCGTCTTGCTGGGGCCTCTCTCCTGGAGGCGCTCAGTCAGACCCAGTGCTGACATGTGGCAAGACGCTCCTCGGGGCGCGTCTTGCTTGGGCCTCTCTCCTGGAGGCGCTCAGTCAGACTGAGTAGTGACATGTGGCCTGACGCTCCTCGGGGCGCGTCTTGCTTGGGCCTCTCTCCTGGAGGCGCTCAGTCAGACCCAGTGGTGACATGTGGCAAGACACTCCTCGGGCCGCGTCTTGCTTGGGCATCTCTCCTGGAGGCCCTCTGTCAGACCCAGTGTTGACATGTGTCAAGACGCTCCTCGGGGCGCGTCTTGCTTGGGCTTCTGTCCTGGAAGCCCTCAGTCAGACCCATTGTTGACATGTGGCAAGACACTCGTCGGGGCGCGTCTTGCTTGGGCTTCTCTCCTGGAGGCGCTCAGACAGACCCAGTGTTGACATGTGACAAGACGCTCCTCGGGGCGCGTCTTGCTTGGGCCTCTCTCCTGGAGGCGCTCAGTCAGGCCCAGTGTTGACATGTGGCAAGACGCTCCTCGGGGCGCGTCTTGCTTGGGCCTCTCTCCTGGAGGCGCTCAGTCAGACCCAGTGGTGACACGTGGAAAGACCTTCCTCGGGGCACGTCTTGCTTGGGCCTCTCTCCTGGAGGCGCTCAGTCAGACCAAGTGTTGACACGTGGCAAGACGCTCCTCGGGGCGCGTCTTGCTTGGGCCTCTCTCCTGGAGGCGCTCAGTCAGACCCAGTGTTGGCATGTGGCAAGACACTCCTCGGGGCGCGTCTTGGTTGGGCCTCTCTCCTGGAGGCGCTCATTCAGACCCAGTGGTGACATGTGGCAAGACGCTCCTCGGGGCGCGTATTGCTTGGGCCTCTCTCCTGAATGCCCTCTGTCAGACCGAGTGTTGACATGTGGCAAGACTCTCCTCGGGGCGCGTCTTGCTTGGGCTTCTCTCATGGAGGCCCTCAGTCCGACCCAGTGTTGACATGTGTCAAGACGCTCCTCGGGGCGTGTCTTGCTTGGGCCTCTCTCCTGGAGGCGCTCAGTCATACCCAGTGTTGACATGTGGCAAGACGCTCCTCTGGGCGCGTCTTGCTTGGGCTTCTCTCTTGGAGGCCCTCAGTCAGACCCATTGTTGACATATGGCAAGACGCTCCTCGGGGCACGTCTTGCTTGGGCCTCTCTCCTGGAGGCGCTCAGTCAGACCGAGTAGTGACATGTGGCAAGACGCTCCTCAGGGCGCGTCTTGCTTGGACCTCCCTCCTGGAGGCGCTCAGTCAGACCGAGTAGTGACATTTGGCAAGACGCTCCTCGGGGCGCGTCTTGCTTGGACCTCTCTCCTGGAGGCGCTCAGTTAGACCGAGTAGTGACATGTGGCAAGACGCTCCTCGGGCCGCGTCTTTCTTGGGCCTCTCTCCTGGAGGCGCTCAGTCAGACCGAGTGCTGACATAAGGCAAGACGCTCCTCGGGGCGCGTCTTGCTGGGGCCTCTCTCCTGGAGGTGCTCAATCAGACCCAGTGGTGACACGTGGCAAGACGCTCCTCTGGGCGCGTCTTGCTTGGGCCTCTCTCCTGGAGGAGCTCAGTCAGACCCAGTGGTGACACGTGGCAAGACGCTCCTCAGGGCGCATCTTGCTTGGGCCTCTCTCCTGGAGGCGCTAAGTCAGACCCAGTGTTGACACGTGGCAAGACGCTCCTCGGGGCGCGTCTTGCTTGGGCCTGTCTCCTGGAGGCGCTCAGTCAGACACAGTGTTGACATGTGGCAAGACACTCCTCGGGGCGCGTCTTGCTTGGGCTTCTCTCATGGAGGCCCTCAGTAAGACCCATTGTTGACATGTGGAAAGAAGCTCCTCGGGGCGCGTCTTGCTTTGGCTTCTCTCCTGGAGGCCCTCAGTCAGACCCATTGTTGACATGTGGCAAGACGCTCCTCGGGGCGCATATTGCTTGGGCCTCTCTCCTGGATGCCCTCTGTCAGACCCAGTGTTGACATGTGGCAAGATGCTCGTCGGGGCACGTCTTGCTTTGGCCTCTCTCCTGGAGGCGCTCAGTCAGACCCAGAGGAGACAGGTGTCAAGACGCTCCTCGGGCTTGTCTTGCTTGGGCCTCTCTCCTGGAGGCGCTCAGTCAGACCCAGTGTTGACATGTGGCAAGACGCTCCTCGGGGCGCGTCTTGCTTGGGCCTCTCTCCAGAAGGCCCTCAATCAGACCCAGTGTTGACACGTGGCAAGACGCTCCTCGGGGCGCGTCTTGCTTGGGCCTCTCTCCTGGAGGTGCTCAGTCAGACTGAGTAGTGACATGTGGCCTGACGCTCCTCGGGGGGCGTGTTGCTTGGGCCTCTCTCCTGGAGGCGCTTAGTCAGACCAAGTGGTGACATGTGGCAAGACACTCCTCGGGGCGCGTCTTGCTTGGGCCTATCTCCTAGGGGCTCTCTGTCAGAACCAGTGTTGACATGTGGCAAGACACTCCTCGGGGCGCGTCTTGCTTGGGCCTCTCTCATGGAGGCCCTCTGTCAGACCCAGTGTTGACATGTGTCAAGACGCTCCTCGGGGCGCGTCTTGCTTTGGCCTCTCTCCTGGAGGCGCTCAGTCAGACCGAGTGCTGACATGTGGCAAGAAGCTCCTCGGGGCGCGTCTTGCTTGGGCTTCTCTCCTGGAGGCCCTCAGTAAGACCCATTGTTTACATGTGGCAAGACGTTCCTCGGGGCACGTCTTGCTTGGGCCTCTCTCCTGGAGGCGCTCAGTCAGACTGAGTAGTGACATGTGGCCTGACGCTCCTCGGGGTGCGTGTTGCTTGGGCCTCTCTCCTGGAGGCGCTCAGTCAGACCAAGTGGTGACATGTGGCAAGATGCTCCTCGGGGTGCGTCTTGCTTGGGCCTCTCTCCAGAAGGCCCTCAATCAGACCCAGTGTTGACACGTGGCAAGACGCTCCTCGGGGCGCGTCTTGCTTGGGCCTCTCTCCTGGAGGCGCTCAGTCAGAATGAGTAGTGACATGTGGCCTGACGCTCCTCGGGGCGCGTGTTGCTTGGGCCTCTCTCCTGGAGGCGCTCAGTCAGACCAAGTGGTGACATGTGGCAAGACACTTCACGGGGCGCGTCTTGCTTGGGCCTCTCTCCTGGAGGCCCTCTGTCAGACCCAGTGTTGACATAAGGCAAGACACTCCTCGGGGCGCGTCTTGCTTTGGCCTCTCTCCTGGAGGCGCTCAGTCAGACCGAGTGCTGACATGTGGCAAGACGCTCCTCGGGCCGCGTGTGTCTTGGGCTTCTCTCCTGGAGGCCCTCTGTCAGACCCAGTGTTGACATGTGGCAAGATGCTCGTCGGGGCACGTCTTGCTTTGGCCTCTCTCCTGGAGGTGCTCAGTCAGACCCAGAGGAGACATGTGTCAAGACGCTCCTCGGGCGTGTCTTGCTTGGGCCTCTCTCCTGGAGGCGCTCAGTCAGACCCAGTGTAGACATGTGGAAAGATGCTCCTCGGGGCGCGTCTTGCTTGGGCCTCTCTCCAGAAGGCCCTCAATCAGACCCAGTGTTGACACGTGGCAAGACGCTCCTCGGGGCGCGTCTTGCTTGGGCCTCTCTCCTGGAGGCGCTCAGTCAGACTGAGTAGTGACATGTGGCCTGACGCTCCTCGGGGCGCGTGTTGCTTGGGCCTCTCTCCTGGAGGCGCTCAGTCAGACTGAGTAGTGACATGTGGCCTGACGCTCCTCGGGGCGCGTGTTGCTTGGGCCTCTCTCCTGGAGGCGCTCAGTCAGACCAAGTGGTGACATGTGGCAAGACGCTCCTCGGGGCGCGTCTTGCTTGGGCCTCTCTCCTGGAGGCGCTCAGTCAGAATGAGTAGTGACATGTGGCTTGACGCTCCTCGGGGCGCGTGTTGCTTGGGCCTCTCTCCTGGAGGCGCTCAGTCAGACCAAGTGGTGACATGTGGCAAGACACTTCTCGGGGAGCGTCTTGCTTGGGCCTCTCTCCTGGAGGCCCTCTGTCAGACCCAGTGTTGACATGTGGCAAGACACTCCTCGGGGCGCGTCTTGCTTTGGCCTCTCTCCTGGAGGCGCTCAGTCAGACCGAGTGCTGACATGTGGCAAGACGCTCCTCGGGCCGCGTGTTTCTTGGGCTTCTCTCCTGGAGGCCCTCTGTCAGACCCAGTGTTGACATGTGGCAAGATGCTCGTCGGGGCACGTCTTGCTTTGGCCTCTCTCCTGGAGGCGCTCAGTCAGACCCAGAGGAGACATGTGGCAAGACGCTCCTCGGGGCGCGTCTTGCTTGGGCCTCTCTCCTGGAGGCGCTCAGTCAGACTGAGTAGTGACATGTGGCCTGACGCTCCTCGGGGCGCGTGTTGCTTGGGCCTCTCTCCTGGAGGCGCTTAGTCAGACCAAGTGGTGACATGTGGCAAGACACTCCTCGGGGCGCGTCTTGCTTGGGCCTCTCTGCTGGAGGCTCTCTGTCAGAACCAGTGTTGACATGTGGCAAGACACTCCTCGGGGCGCGTCTTGCTTGGGCCTCTCTCATGGAGGCCCTCTGTCAGACCCAGTGTTGACATGTGTCAAGACGCTCCTCGGGGCGCGTCTTGCTTTGGCCTCTCTCCTGGAGGCGCTCAGTCAGACCGAGTGCTGACATGTGGCAAGAAGCTCCTCGGGGCGCGTCTTGCTTGGGCTTCTCTCCTGGAGGCCCTCAGTAAAACCCATTGTTGACATGTGGCAAGACGCTCCTCGGGGCGCGTCTTGCTTGGGCCTCTCTCCTGGAGGCGCTCAGTCAGACTGAGTAGTGACATGTGGCCTGACGCTCCTCGGGGCGCGTGTTGCTTGGGCCTCTCTCCTGGAGGCGCTCAGTCAGACCAAGTGGTGACATGTGGCAAGACGCTCCTTGGGGTGCTTCTTGCTCTGGCCTCTCTCCAGAAGGCCCTCAATCAGACCCAGTGTTGACACGTGGCAAGACGCTCCTCGGGGCGCGTCTTGCTTGGGCCTCTCTCCTGGAGGCGCTCAGTCAGAATGAGTAGTGACATGTGGCCTGACACTCCTCGGGGCGCGTGTTGCTTGGGCCTCTCTCCTGGAGGCGCTCAGTCAGACCAAGTGGTGACATGTGGCAAGACACTTCTCGGGGCGCGTCTTGCTTGGGCCTCTCTCCTGGAGGCCCTCTGTCAGACCCAGTGTTGACATGTGGCAAGACACTCCTCGGGGCGCGTCTTGCTTTGGCCTCTCTCCTGGAGGCGCTCAGTCAGACCGAGTGCTGACATGTGGCAAGACGCTCCTCGGGCCGCGTGTTTCTTGGGCTTCTCTCCTGGAGGCCCTCAGTCAGACCCATTGTTGACATGTGGCAAGACGCTCCTCGGGGCGCGTCTTGCTTGGGCCTCTCTCCTGGAGGCCCTCTGTCAGACCCAGTGTTGACATGTGGCAAGACGCTCCTCCGGGCGAATCTTGCTTGGGCCTCTCTCCTGGAGGCCCTCAGTCAGACCCATTGTTGACATGTGGCAAGACGCTCCTCGGGGCGCGTCTTGCTTGGGCCTCTCTCCTGGAGGCCCTCTGTCAGACCCAGTGTTGACATGTGGCAAGACGCTCCTCCGGGCGCATCTTGCTTGGGCCTCTCTCCTGGAGGCCCTCAGTCAGACCCATTGTTGACATGTGGCAAGACGCTCCTCGGGGCGCGTCTTGCTTGGGCCTCTCTCCTGGAGGCGCTCAGTCAGACCGAGTGCTGACATAAGGCAAGACGCTCCTCGGGGCGCGTCTTGCTGGGGCCTCTCTCCTGGAGGCGCTCAGTCAGACCCAGTGCTGACATGTGTCAAGACGCTCCTCGGGCGTGTCTTGCTTGGGCCTCTCTCCTGGAGGCGCTCAGTCAGACCCAGTGTTGACATGTGGCAAGACGCTCCTCGGGGCGCATCTTGCTTGGGCCTCTCTCCAGAAGGCCCTCAATCAGACCCAGTGTTGACACGTGGCAAGATGCTCCTTGGGGCGCGTCTTGCTTGGGCCTCTCTCCTGGAGGCGCTCAGTCAGACTGAGTTGTGACATGTGGCCTGACCCTCCTCGGGGCGCGTGTTGCTTGGGCCTCTCTCCTGGAGGCGCTTAGTCAGACCAAGTGGTGACATGTGGCAAGACACTCCTCGGGGCGCGTCTTGCTTGGGCCTCTCTCCTGGAGGCTCTCTGTCAGAACATGTGTTGACATGTGGCAAGACACTCCTCGGGGCGCGTCTTGCTTGGGCCTCTCTCATGGAGGCCCTCTGTCAGACCCAGTGTTGACATGTGTCAAGACGCTCCTCGGGGCGCGTCTTGCTTTGGCCTCTCTCCTGGAGGCGCTCAGTCAGACCGAGTGCTGACATGTGGCAAGAAGCTCCTCGGGGCGCGTCTTGCTTGGGCTTCTCTCCTGGAGGCCCTCAGTAAGACCCATTGTTGACATGTGGCAAGACGCTCCTCGGGGCGCGTCTTGCTTGGGCCTCTCTCCTGGAGGCGCTCAGTCAGACTGAGTAGTGACATGTGGCCTGACGCTCCTCGGGGCGCGTGTTGCTTGGGCCTCTCTCCTGCAGGCGCTCAGTCAGACCAAGTGGTGACATGTGGCAAGACGCTCCTCGGGGTGCGTCTTGCTTGGGCCTCTCTCCAGAAGGCCCTCAATCAGACCCAGTGTTGACACGTGGCAAGACGCTCCTCGGGGCGCGTCTTGCTTGGGCCTCTCTCCTGGAGGCGCTCAGTCAGACCGAGTGCTGACACAAGGCAAGACGCTCCTCGGGGCGCGTCTTGCTGGGGCCTCTCTCCTGGAGGCGCTCAGTCAGACCCAGTGCTGACATGTGGCAAGACGCTCCTCGGGGCGCGTCTTGCTTTGGCCTCTCTCCTGGAGGCGCTCAGTCAGACTGAGTAGTGACATGTGGCCTGACGCTCCTCGGGGCGCGTCTTGCTTGGGCCTCTCTCCTGGAGGCGCTCAGTCAGACCCAGTGGTGACATGTGGCAAGACACTCCTCGGGGCGCGTCTTGCTTGGGCCTCTCTCCTGGAGGCCCTCTGTCAGACCCAGTGTTGACAAGTGTCAAGACGCTCCTCGGGGCGCGTCTTGCTTGGGCTTCTCTCCTGGAGGCCCTCAGTCAGACCCATTGTTGACATGTGGCAAGACACTCCTCGGGGCGCATCTTGCTTGGGCCTCTCTCCTGGAGGCCCTCAGTCAGACCCATTGTTGACATGTGGCTCCTCGGGGCGCGTCTTGCTTGGGCCTCTCTCCTGGAGGCCCTCTGTCAGACCCAGTGTTGACATGTGGCAAGACGCTCCTCCGGGCGCATCTTGCTTGGGCCTCTCTCCTGGAGGCCCTCAGTCAGACCCATTGTTGACATGTGGCAAGACGCTCCTCGGGGCGCGTCTTGCTTGGGCCTCTCTCCTGGAGGCGCTCAGTCAGACCGAGTGCTGACATAAGGCAAGACGCTCCTCGGGGCGCGTCTTGCTGGGGCCTCTCTCCTGGAGGCGCTCAGTCAGACCCAGTGCTGACATGTGTCAAGACGCTCCTCGGGCGTGTCTTGCTTGGCCCTCTCTCCTGGAGGCGCTCAGTCAGACCCAGTGTTGACATGTGGCAAGACGCTCCTCGGGGCGCGTCTTGCTTGGGCCTCTCTCCAGAAGGCCCTCAATCAGACCCAGTGTTGACACGTGGCAAGACGCTCCTCGGGGCGCGTCTTGCTTGGACCTCTCTCCTTGAGGCGCTCAGTCAGACTGAGTAGTGACATGTGGCCTGACGCTCCTCGGGGCGCGTGTTGCTTGGGCCTCTCTCCTGGAGGCGCTTAGTCAGACCAAGTGGTGACATGTGGCAAGACACTCCTTGGGGCGCGTCTTGCTTGGGCCTCTCTCCTGGAGGCTCTCTGTCAGAACCAGTGTTGACATGTGGCAAGACACTCCTCGGGGCACGTCTTGCTTGGGCCTCTCTCATGGAGGCCCTCTGTCAGACCCAGTGTTGACATGTGTCAAGACGCTCCTCGGGGCGCGTCTTGCTTTGGCCTCTCTCCTGGAGGCGCTCAGTCAGACCGAGTGCTGACATATGGCAAGAAGCTCCTCGGGGCGCGTCTTGCTTGGGCTTCTCTCCTGGAGGCCCTCAGTAAGACCCATTGTTGACATGTGGCAAGACGCTCCTCGGGGCGCGTCTTGCTTGGGCCTCTCTCCTGGAGGTGCTCAGTCAGACTGAGTAGTGACATGTGGCCTGACGCTCCTCGGGGCGCGTGTTGCTTGGGCCTCTCTCCTGGAGGCGCTCAGTCAGACCAAGTGGTGACATGTGGCAAGACGCTCCTCGGGGTGCGTCTTGCTTGGGCCTCTCTCCAGAAGGCCCTCAATCAGACCCAGTGTTGACACGTGGCAAGAAGCTCCTCGGGGCGCGTCTTGCTTGGGCCTCTCTCCTGGAGGCGCTCAGTCAGAATGAGTAGTGACATGTGGCCTGACGCTCCTCGGGGCGCGTGTTGCTTGGGCCTCTCTCCTGGAGGCGCTCAGTCAGACCAAGTGGTGACATGTGGCAAGACACTTCTCGGGGCGCGTCTTGCTTGGGCCTCTCTCCTGGAGGCCCTCTGTCAGACCCAGTGTTGACATGTGGCAAGACACTCCTCGGTGCGCGTCTTGCTTGGGCCTCTCTCATGGAGGCCCTCTGTCAGACCCAGTGTTGACATGTGTCAAGACGCTCCTCGGGGCGCGTCTTGCTTTGGCCTCTCTCCTGGAGGCGCTCAGTCAGACCGAGTGCTGACATGTGGCAAGACGCTCCTCGGGCCGCGTGTTTCTTGGGCTTCTCTCCTGGAGGCCCTCAGTCAGACCCATTGTTGACATGTGGCAAGACGCTCCTCGGGGCGCGTCTTGCTTGGGCCTCTCTCCTGGAGGCCCTCTGTCAGACCCAGTGTTGACATGTGGCAAGACGCTCCTCCGGGCGCATCTTGCTTGGGCCTCTCTCCTGGAGGCCCTCAGTCAGACCCATTGTTGACATGTGGCAAGACGCTCCTCGGGGCGCGTCTTGCTTGGGCCTCTCTCCTGGAGGCGCTCAGTCAGACCGAGTGCTGACATAAGGCAAGACGCTCCTCGGGGCGCGTCTTGCTGGGGCCTCTCTCCTGGAGGCGCTCAGTCAGACCCAGTGCTGACATGTGTCAAGACGCTCCTCGGGCGTGTCTTGCTTGGGCCTCTCTCCTGGAGGCGCTCAGTCAGACCCAGTGTTGACATGTGGCAAGACGCTCCTCGGGGCGCGTCTTGCTTGGGCCTCTCTCCAGAAGGCCCTCAATCAGACCCAGTGTTGACACGTGGCAAGACGCTCCTCGGGGCGCGTCTTGCTTGGGCCTCTAACCTTGAGGCGCTCAGTCAGACTGAGTAGTGACATGTGGCCTGACGCTCCTCGGGGCGCGTGTTGCTTGGGCCTCTCTCCTGGAGGCGCTTAGTCAGACCAAGTGGTGACATGTGGCAAGACACTCCTCGGGGCGCGTCTTGCTTGGGCCTCTCTCCTGGAGGCTCTCTGTCAGAACCAGTGTTGACATGTGGCAAGACACTCCTCGGGGCACGTCTTGCTTGGGCCTCTCTCATGGAGGCCCTCTGTCAGACCCAGTGTTGACATGTGTCAAGACGCTCCTCGGGGCGCGTCTTGCTTTGGCCTCTCTCCTGGAGGCACTCAGTCAGACCGAGTGCTGACATCTGGCAAGAAGCTCCTCGGGGCGCGTCTTGCTTGGGCTTCTCTCCTGGAGGCCCTCAGTAAGACCCATTGTTGACATGTGGCAAGACGCTCCTCGGGGCGCGTCTTGCTTGGGCCTCTCTCCTGGAGGTGCTCAGTCAGACTGAGTAGTGACATGTGGCCTGACGCTCCTCGGGGCGCGTGTTGCTTGGGCCTCTCTCCTGGAGGCGCTCAGTCAGACCAAGTGGTGACATGTGGCAAGACGCTCCTCGGGGTGCGTCTTGCTTGGGCCTCTCTCCAGAAGGCCCTCAATCAGACCCAGTGTTGACACGTGGCAAGAAGCTCCTCGGGGCGCGTCTTGCTTGGGCCTCTCTCCTGGAGGCGCTCAGTCAGAATGAGTAGTGACATGTGGCCTGACGCTCCTCGGGGCGCGTGTTGCTTGGGCCTCTCTCCTGGAGGCGCTCAGTCAGACCAAGTGGTGACATGTGGCAAGACACTTCTCGGGGCGCGTCTTGCTTGGGCCTCTCTCCTGGAGGCCCTCTGTCAGACCCAGTGTTGACATGTGGCAAGACACTCCTCGGTGCGCGTCTTGCTTGGGCCTCTCTCATGGAGGTCCTCTGTCAGACCCAGTGTTGACATGTGTCAAGACGCTCCTCGGGGCGCGTCTTGCTTTGGCCTCTCTCCTGGAGGCGCTCAGTCAGACCGAGTGCTGACATGTGGCAAGACGCTCCTCGGGCCGCGTGTTTCTTGGGCTTCTCTCCTGGAGGCCCTCAGTCAGACCCATTGTTGACATGTGGCAAGACGCTCCTCGGGGCGCGTCTTGCTTGGGCCTCTCTCCTGGAGGCCCTCTGTCAGACCCAGTGTTGACATGTGGCAAGACGCTCCTCTGGGCGCATCTTGCTTCGGCCTCTCTCCTGGAGGCCCTCAGTCAGACCCATTGTTGACATGTGGCAAGACGCTCCTCGGGGCGCGTCTTGCTTGGGCCTCTCTCCTGGAGGCCCTCTGTCAGACCCAGTGTTGACATGTGGCAAGACGCTCCTCCGGGCGCATCTTGCTTGGGCCTCTCTCCTGGAGGCCCTCAGTCAGACCCATTGTTGACATGTGGCAAGACGCTCGTCGGGGTGCGTCTTGCTTGGGCCTCTCTCCTGGAGGCGCTCAGTCAGACCGAGTGCTGACATAAGGCAAGACGCTCCTCGGGGCGCGTCTTGCTGGGGCCTCTCTCCTGGAGGCGCTCAGTCAGACCCAGTGCTGACATGTGGCAAGACGCTCCTCGGGGCGCGTCTTGCTTGGGCCTCTCTCCTGGAGGCGCTCAGTCAGACTGAGTAGTGACATGTGGCCTGACGCTCCTCGGGGCGCGTCTTGCTTGGGCCTCTCTCCTGGAGGCGCTCAGTCAGACCCAGTGGTCACATGTGGCAAGACACTCCTCGGGGCGCGTCTTGCTTGGGCCTCTCTCCTGGAGGCCCTCTGTCAGACCCAGTGTTGACAAGTGTCAAGACGCTCCTCGGGGCGCGTCTTGATTGGGCTTCTCTCCTGGAGGCGCTCAGACAGACCCAGTGTTGACATGTGACAAGACGCTCCTCGGGGCGTGTCTTGCTTGGGCCTCTCTCCTGGAGGCGCTCAGTCAGACCCAGTGTTGACACTTGGCAAGACGCTCCTCGGGGCGCGTCTTGCTTGGGCCTCTCTCCTGGAGGCGCTCAGTCAGACCCAGTGGTGACACGTGGAAAGACGCTCCTCGGGGCGCGTCTTGCTTGGGCCTCTCTAATGGAGGCGCTCAGTCAGACCCAGTGTTGACACGTGGCAAGACGCTCCTCGGGGCGCGTCTTGCTTGGGCCTCTCTCCTGGAGGCGCTCAGTCAGACCAAGTGTTGGCATGTGGCAAGACACTCCTCGGGGCGCGTCTTGGTTGGGCCTCTCTCCTGGAGGCGCTCATTCAGACCCAGTGGTGACATGTGGCAAGACGCTCCTCGGGGCGCGTATTGCTTGGGCCTCTCTCCTGAATGCCCTCTGTCAGACCGAGTGTTGACATGTGGCAAGACTCTCCTCGGGGCGCGTCTTGCTTGGGCTTCTCTCATGGAGGCCCTCAGTCCGACCCAGTGTTGACATGTGTCAAGACTCTCCTCGGAGCGTGTCTTGCTTGGACCTCCCTCCTTGAGGCGCTCAGTCAGACCGAGTAGTGACATTTGGAAAGATGCTCCTCGGGGCGTGTCTTGCTTGGACCTCTCTCATGGAGGCGCTCAGTTAGACCGAGTAGTGACATGTGGCAAGACGCTCCTCGGGCCGCGTCTTGCTTGGGCCTCTCACCTGGAGGCGCTCAGTCAGACCGAGTGCTGACATAAGGCAAGACGCTCCTCGGGGCACATCTTGCTGGGGCCTCTCTCCTGGAGGTGCTCAATCAGACCCAGTGGTGACACGTGGCAAGACGCTCCTCTGGGCGCGTCTTGCTTGGGCCTCTCTCCTGGAGGAGCTCAGTCAGACCCAGTGGTGACACGTGGCAAGACGCTCCTCGGGGCGCATCTTGCTTGGGCCTCTCTCCTGGAGGCGCTCAGTCAGACACAGTGTTGACATGTGGCAAGACACTCCTCGGGTCGCGTCTTGCTTGGGCTTCTCTCATGGAGGCCCTCAGTAAGACCCATTGTTGACATGTGGAAAGAAGCTCCTCGGGGCGCGTCTTGCTTTGGCTTCTCTCCTGGAGGCCCTCAGTCAGACCCATTGTTGACATGTGGCAAGACGCTCCTCGGGGCGCGTATTGCTTGGGCCACTCTCCTGGATGCCCTCTGTCAGACCCAGTGTTGACATGTGGCAAGACTCTCCTCGGGGCGCGTCTTGCTTGGGCTTCTCTCATGGAGGCCCTCAGTCAGACCCAGTGTTGACATGTGTCAAGACGCTCCTCGGGGCGTGTCTTGCTTGGGCCGCTCTCCTGGAGGCGCTCAGTCAGACCCAGTGTTGACATGTGGCAAGACGCTCCTCGGGGCGCTTCTTGCTTGGGCTTCTCTCCTGGAGGCCCTCAGTCAGACCCATTGTTGACATGTGGCAAGACGCTCCTCGGTGCACGTCTTGCTTGGGCCTCTCTCCTGGAGGCGCTCAGTCAGACCGAGTAGTGACATGTGGCAAGACGCTCCTCGGGGCGCGTCTTGCTGGGGCTTCTCTCATGGAGGCACTCAGTCAGACCCAATGTTGAAATGTGGCAAGACGCTCCTCGGGGCGCGTGTTGCTTGGACCTCTCTCCTGGAGGCGCTCAATTAGACCCAGTGTTGACATGTGGCAAGACGCTCCTCGGGGCGCGTCTTGCTTGGGCTTCTCTCCTGGAGGCCCTAAGTCAGACCCATTGTTGACATGTGGCAAGAAGCTCCTCGGGGCGCTTCTTGCTTGGGCCTCTCTCCTGGAGGCGCTCAGTCAGACCGAGTGCTGACATGTGGCAAGACGCTCCTCGGGGCGCGTCTTGCTGGGGCCTCTCTCCTGGAGGCGCTCAGTCAAACCCAGTGTTGACATGTGTCAAGACGCTCCTCGGGCGTTTCTTGCTTGCGCCTCTCTCCTGGAGGCGCTCAGTAAGACCCAGAGGTGACATGTGGCAAGACGCTCCTCGGGCCTCTCTCCTGGAGGCGCTCTGTCAGACCCAGTGTTGACATGTGGCAAGACGCTCCTCGGGGCGCATCTTGCTGGGGCTTCTCTCATGGAGGCACTCAGTCAGACCCAGTGTTGACATGTGGCAAGATGCTCGTCGGGGCACGTCTTGCTTGGGCCTCTCTCCTGGAGGCGCTCAGTCAGACCCAGTGTTGACATGTGGCAAGACGCTCCTCGGGGTGCGTCTTATTTGGGCCTCTCTCCTGGAGGCCCTCAGTCAGACCCAGTGTTGACATGTGGCAAGACGCTCCTCGGGGCGCGGCTTGCTTGGGCTTCTCTCCTGGAGGCCCTCAGTCAGACCCATCGTTGACATGTGGCAAGACTCTCCTCGGGGCGCGTCTTGCTTGGGCTTCTCTCATGGAGGCCCTCAGTCCGACCCAGTGTTGACATGTGTCAAGACTCTCCTCGGGGCGTGTCTTGCTTGGACCTCCCTCCTTGAGGCGCTCAGTCAGACCGAGTAGTGACATTTGGAAAGATGCTCCTCGGGGCGTGTCTTGCTTGGACCTCTCTCATGGAGGCGCTCAGTTAGACCGAGTAGTGACATGTGGCAAGACGCTCCTCGGGCCGCGTCTTGCTTGGGCCTCTCACCTGGAGGCGCTCAGTCAGACCGAGTGCTGACATAAGGCAAGACGCTCCTCGGGGCACGTCTTGCTGGGGCCTCTCTCCTGGAGGTGCTCAATCAGACCCAGTGGTGACACGTGGCAAGACGCTCCTCTGGGCGCGTCTTGCTTGGGCCTCTCTCCTGGAGGAGCTCAGTCAGACCCAGTGGTGACACGTGGCAAGACGCTCCTCGGGGCGCGTCTTGCTTGGGCCTCTCTCCTGGAGGCGCTCAGTCAGACACAGTGTTGACATGTGGCAAGACACTCCTCGGGTCGCGTCTTGCTTGGGCTTCTCTCATGGAGGCCCTCAGTAAGACCCATTGTTGACATGTGGAAAGAAGCTCCTCGGGGCGCGTCTTGCTTTGGCTTCTCTCCTGGAGGCCCTCAGTCAGACCCATTGTTGACATGTGGCAAGACGCTCCTCGGGGCGCGTATTGCTTGGGCCTCTCTCCTGGATGCCCTCTGTCAGACCCAGTGTTGACATGTGGCAAGACTCTCCTCGGGGCGCGTCTTGCTTGGGCTTCTCTCATGGAGGCCCTCAGTCAGACCCAGTGTTGACATGTGTCAAGACGCTCCTCGAGGCGTGTCTTGCTTGGGCCGCTCTCCTGGAGGCGCTCAGTCAGAGCCAGTGTTGACATGTGGCAAGACGCTCCTCGGGGCGCTTCTTGCTTGGGCTTCTCTCCTGGAGGCCCTCAGTCAGACCCATTGTTGACATGTGGCAAGACGCTCCTCGGTGCACGTCTTGCTTGGGCCTCTCTCCTGGAGGCGCTCAGTCAGACCGAGTAGTGACATGTGGCAAGACGCTCCTCGGGGCGCGTCTTGCTGGGGCTTCTCTCATGGAGGCACTCAGTCAGACCCAGTGTTGAAATGTGGCAAGACGCTCCTCGGGACGCGTGTTGCTTGGACCTCTCTCCTGGAGGCGCTCAATTAGACCCAGTGTTGACAAATGGCAAGACGCTCCTCGAGGCGTGTCTTGCTTGGGCCGCTCTCCTGGAGGCGCTCAGTCAGAGCCAGTGTTGACATGTGGCAAGACGCTCCTCGGGGCGCTTCTTGCTTGGGCTTCTCTCCTGGAGGCACTCAGTCAGACCCAGTGTTGACATGTGGCAAGATGCTCGTCGGGGCACGTCTTGCTTGGGCCTCTCTCCTGGAGGCGCTCTGTCAGACCGAGTAGTGACATCTCGCAAGACGCTCCTCGGGGCGCATCTTGCTTGGGCCTCACTCCAGAAGGCCCTCAATCAGACCCAGTGTTGACATGTGGCAAGACGCTCCTCGAGGCGCGTCTTACTTGGGCCTCTCTCCTGGAGGCACTCAGTCAGACTGAGTAGTGACATGTGGCCTGACGCTCCTCGGGGCGCGTGTTGCTTGGGCCTCTCTCCTTGAGGCGCTCAGTCAGACCAAGTGGTGACATGTGGCAAGACACTCCTCGGGGCGCGTCTTGCTTGGGCCTCTCTCCCTGAGGCCCTCTGTCAAACCCAGTGTTGAAATGTGTCAAGACGCTCCTCGGGGCGCGTCTTGCTTGGGCTTCTCTCCTGGAGGCGATCAGTCATACCCATTGTTGAAATGTGGCAAGACGCTCCTCGGGGCGCGTCTTGCTTGGGCCTCTCTCCTGGAGGAGCTCAGTCAGACCCAGTGGTGACACGTGGCAAGACGCTCCTCGGGGCGCGTCTTGCTTGGGCCTCTCTCCTGGAGGCGCTCAGTCAGACACAGTGTTGACATGTGGCAAGACACTCCTCGGGTCGCGTCTTGCTTGGGCTTCTCTCATGGAGGCCCTCAGTAAGACCCATTGTTGACATGTGGAAAGAAGCTCCTCGGGGCGCGTCTTGCTTTGGCTTCTCTCCTGGAGGCCCTCAGTCAGACCCATTGTTGACATGTGGCAAGACGCTCCTCGGGACGCGTGTTGCTTGGACCTCTCTCCTGGAGGCGCTCAATTAGACCCAGTGTTGACAAATGGCAAGACGCTCCTCGGGGCGCGTCTTGCTTGGGCTTCTCTCCTGGAGGCCCTAAGTCAGACCCATTGTTGACATGTGGCAAGAAGCTCCTCGGGGCGCTTCTTGCTTGGGCCTCTCTCCTGGAGGCGCTCAGTCAGACCGAGTGCTGACATGTGGCAAGACGCTCCTCGGGGCGCGTCTTGCTGGGGCCTCTCTCCTGGAGGCGCTCAGTCAAACCCAGTGTTGACATGTGTCAAGACGCTCCTCGGGCGTTTCTTGCTTGCGCCTCTCTCCTGGAGGCGCTCAGTAAGACCCAGAGGTGACATGTGGCAAGACGCTCCTCGGGCCTCTCTCCTGGAGGCGCTCTGTCAGACCCAGTGTTGACATGTGGCAAGACGCTCCTCGGGGCGCATCTTGCTGGGGCTTCTCTCATGGAGGCACTCAGTCAGACCCAGTGTTGACATGTGGCAAGATGCTCGTCGGGGCACGTCTTGCTTGGGCCTCTCTCCTGGAGGCGCTCAGTCAGACCCAGTGTTGACATGTGGCAAGACGCTCCTCGGGGTGCGTCTTGCTTGGGCCTCTCTCCTGGAGGCGCTCAGTCAGACCGAGTGATGACACGTGGCAAGACGCTCCTCTGGGCGCGTCTTGCTTGGGCCTCTCTCCTGGAGGAGCTCAGTCAGACCCAGTGGTGACACGTGGCAAGACGCTCCTCGGGGCGCGTCTTGCTTTGGCTTCTCTCCTGGAGGCCCTCAGTCAGACCCATTGTTGACATGTGGCAAGACGCTCCTCGGGGCGCGTCTTGCTTGGGCTTCTCTCCTGGAGGCCCTCAGTCAGACCCATTGTTGACATGTGGCAAGACGCTCCTCGGGGCGCGTCTTGCTTGGGCTTCTCTCATGGAGGCCCTCAGTCAGACCCAGTGTTGACATGTGTCAAGACGCTCCTCGAGGCGTGTCTTGCTTGGGCCGCTCTCCTGGAGGCGCTCAGTCAGAGCCAGTGTTGACATGTGGCAAGACGCTCCTCGGGGCGCTTCTTGCTTGGGCTTCTCTCCTGGAGGCCCTCAGTCAGACCCATTGTTGACATGTGGCAAGACGCTCCTCGGTGCACGTCTTGCTTGGGCCTCTCTCCTGGAGGCGCTCAGTCAGACCGAGTAGTGACATGTGGCAAGACGCTCCTCGGGGCGCGTCTTGCTGGGGCTTCTCTCATGGAGGCACTCAGTCAGACCCAGTGTTGAAATGTGGCAAGACGCTCCTCGGGGCGCGTGTTGCTTGGACCTCTCTCCTGGAGGCGCTCAATTAGACCCAGTGTTGACAAATGGCAAGACGCTCCTCGGGGCGCGTCTTGCTTGGGCTTCTCTCCTGGAGGCCCTAAGTCAGACCCATTGTTGACATGTGGCAAGAAGCTCCTCGGGGCGCTTCTTGCTTGGGCCTCTCTCCTGGAGGCGCTCAGTCAGACCGAGTGCTGACATGTGGCAAGACGCTCCTCGGGGCGCGTCTTGCTGGGGCCTCTCTCCTGGAGGCGCTCAGTCAAACCCAGTGTTGACATGTGTCAAGACACTCCTCGGGCGTTTCTTGCTTGCGCCTCTCTCCTGGAGGCGCTCAGTAAGACCCAGAGGTGACATGTGGCAAGACGCTCCTCGGGCCTCTCTCCTGGAGGCGCTCTGTCAGACCCAGTGTTGACATGTGGCAAGACGCTCCTCGGGGCGCATCTTGCTGGGGCTTCTCTCATGGAGGCACTCAGTCAGACCCAGTGTTGACATGTGGCAAGATGCTCGTCGGGGCACGTCTTGCTTGGGCCTCTCTCCTGGAGGCGCTCAGTCAGACCCAGTGTTGACATGTGGCAAGACGCTCCTCGGGGTGCGTCTTGCTTGGGCCTCTCTCCTGGAGGCGCTCAGTCAGACCGAGTGATGACATGTGGCAAGACGCTCCTCGGGGCGCATCTTGCTTGGGCTTCTCTCCAGGAGGCCCTCAGTCAGACCCAGTGTTGACATGTGGCAAGACGCTCCTCGGGGAGCGTCTTATTTGGGCCTCTCTCCTGGAGGCCCTCAGTCAGACCCAGTGTTGACATGTGGCAAGACGCTCCTCGGGGCGCGGCTTGCTTGGGCTTCTCTCCTGGAGGCCCTCAGTCAGACCCATTGTTGACATGTGGCAAGACGCTCCTCGGGGCACGTCTTGCTTGGGCCTCTCTCCTGGAGGCGCTCTGTCAGACCGAGTAGTGACATCTCGCAAGACGCTCCTCGGGGCGCATCTTGCTTGGGCCTCACTCCAGAAGGCCCTCAATCAGACCCAGTGTTGACATGTGGCAAGACGCTCCTCGAGGCGCGTCTTACTTGGGCCTCTCTCCTGGAGGCACTCAGTCAGACTGAGTAGTGACATGTGGCCTGACGCTCCTCGGGGCGCGTGTTGCTTGGGCCTCTCTCCTTGAGGCGCTCAGTCAGACCAAGTGGTGACATGTGGCAAGACACTCCTCGGGGCGCGTCTTGCTTGGGCCTCTCTCCCTGAGGCCCTCTGTCAAACCCAGTGTTGAAATGTGTCAAGACGCTCCTCGGGGCGCGTCTTGCTTGGGCTTCTCTCCTGGAGGCGATCAGTCATACCCATTGTTGAAATGTGGCAAGACGCTCCTCGGGGCGCGTCTTGCTTGGGCCTCTCTCCTGGAGGAGCTCAGTCAGACCCAGTGGTGACACGTGGCAAGACGCTCCTCGGGGCGCGTCTTGCTTGGGCCTCTCTCCTGGAGGCGCTCAGTCAGACACAGTGTTGACATGTGGCAAGACACTCCTCGGGTCGCGTCTTGCTTGGGCTTCTCTCATGGAGGCCCTCAGTAAGACCCATTGTTGACATGTGGAAAGAAGCTCCTCGGGGCGCGTCTTGCTTTGGCTTCTCTCCTGGAGGCCCTCAGTCAGACCCATTGTTGACATGTGGCAAGACGCTCCTCGGGGCGCGTATTGCTTGGGCCTCTCTCCTGGATGCCCTCTGTCAGACCCAGTGTTGACATGTGGCAAGACTCTCCTCGGGGCGCGTCTTGCTTGGGCTTCTCTCATGGAGGCCCTCAGTCAGACCCAGTGTTGACATGTGTCAAGACGCTCCTCGGGGCGTGTCTTGCTTGGGCCGCTCTCCTGGAGGCGCTCAGTCAGACCCAGTGTTGACATGTGGCAAGACGCTCCTCGGGGCGCTTCTTGCTTGGGCTTCTCTCCTGGAGGCCCTCAGTCAGACCCATTGTTGACATGTGGCAAGACGCTCCTCGGTGCACGTCTTGCTTGGGCCTCTCTCCTGGAGGCGCTCAGTCAGACCGAGTAGTGACATGTGGCAAGACGCTCCTCGGGGCGCGTCTTGCTGGGGCTTCTCTCATGGAGGCACTCAGTCAGACCCAATGTTGAAATGTGGCAAGACGCTCCTCGGGGCGCGTGTTGCTTGGACCTCTCTCCTGGAGGCGCTCAATTAGACCCAGTGTTGACATGTGGCAAGACGCTCCTCGGGGCGCGTCTTGCTTGGGCTTCTCTCCTGGAGGCCCTAAGTCAGACCCATTGTTGACATGTGGCAAGAAGCTCCTCGGGGCGCTTCTTGCTTGGGCCTCTCTCCTGGAGGCGCTCAGTCAGACCGAGTGCTGACATGTTGCAAGACGCTCCTCGGGGCGCGTCTTGCTGGGGCCTCTCTCCTGGAGGCGCTCAGTCAAACCCAGTGTTGACATGTGTCAAGACGCTCCTCGGGCGTTTCTTGCTTGCGCCTCTCTCCTGGAGGCGCTCAGTAAGACCCAGAGGTGACATGTGGCAAGACGCTCCTCGGGCCTCTCTCCTGGAGGCGCTCTGTCAGACCCAGTGTTGACATGTGGCAAGACGCTCCTCGGGGCGCATCTTGCTGAGGCTTCTCTCATGGAGGCACTCAGTCAGACCCAGTGTTGACATGTGGCAAGATGCTCGTCGGGGCACGTCTTGCTTGGGCCTCTCTCCTGGAGGCGCTCAGTCAGACCCAGTGTTGACATGTGGCAAGACGCTCCTCGGGGTGCGTCTTATTTGGGCCTCTCTCCTGGAGGCCCTCAGTCAGACCCAGTGTTGACATGTGGCAAGACGCTCCTCGGGGCGCGGCTTGCTTGGGCTTCTCTCCTGGAGGCCCTCAGTCAGACCCATCGTTGACATGTGGCAAGACTCTCCTCGGGGCGCGTCTTGCTTGGGCTTCTCTCATGGAGGCCCTCAGTCCGACCCAGTGTTGACATGTGTCAAGACTCTCCTCGGGGCGTGTCTTGCTTGGACCTCCCTCCTTGAGGCGCTCAGTCAGACCGAGTAGTGACATTTGGAAAGATGCTCCTCGGGGCGTGTCTTGCTTGGACCTCTCTCATGGAGGCGCTCAGTTAGACCGAGTAGTGACATGTGGCAAGACGCTCCTCGGGCCGCGTCTTGCTTGGGCCTCTCACCTGGAGGCGCTCAGTCAGACCGAGTGCTGACATAAGGCAAGACGCTCCTCGGGGCACGTCTTGCTGGGGCCTCTCTCCTGGAGGTGCTCAATCAGACCCAGTGGTGACACGTGGCAAGACGCTCCTCTGGGCGCGTCTTGCTTGGGCCTCTCTCCTGGAGGAGCTCAGTCAGACCCAGTGGTGACACGTGGCAAGACGCTCCTCGGGGCGCGTCTTGCTTGGGCCTCTCTCCTGGAGGCGCTCAGTCAGACACAGTGTTGACATGTGGCAAGACACTCCTCGGGGCCCGTCTTGCTTGGGCTTCTCTCATGGAGGCCCTCAGTAAGACCCATTGTTGACATGTGGAAAGAAGCTCCTCGGGGCGCGTCTTGCTTTGGCTTCTCTCCTGGAGGCCCTCAGTCAGACCCATTGTTGACATGTGGCAAGACGCTCCTCGGGGCGCGTATTGCTTGGGCCTCTCTCCTGGATGCCCTCTGTCAGACCCAGTGTTGACATGTGGCAAGACTCTCCTCGGGGCGCGTCTTGCTTGGGCTTCTCTCATGGAGGCCCTCAGTCAGACCCAGTGTTGACATGTGTCAAGACGCTCCTCGAGGCGTGTCTTGCTTGGGCCGCTCTCCTGGAGGCGCTCAGTCAGAGCCAGTGTTGACATGTGGCAAGACGCTCCTCGGGGCGCTTCTTGCTTGGGCTTCTCTCCTGGAGGCCCTCAGTCAGACCCATTGTTGACATGTGACAAGACGCTCCTCGGTGCACGTCTTGCTTGGGCCTCTCTCCTGGAGGCGCTCAGTCAGACCGAGTAGTGACATGTGGCAAGACGCTCCTCGGGGCGCGTCTTGCTGGGGCTTCTCTCATGGAGGCACTCAGTCAGACCCAGTGTTGAAATGTGGCAAGACGCTCCTCGGGGCGCGTGTTGCTTGGACCTCTCTCCTGGAGGCGCTCAATTAGACCCAGTGTTGACAAATGGCAAGACGCTCCTCGGGGCGCGTCTTGCTTGGGCTTCTCTCCTGGAGGCCCTAAGTCAGACCCATTGTTGACATGTGGCAAGAAGCTCCTCGGGGCGCTTCTTGCTTGGGCCTCTCTCCTGGAGGCGCTCAGTCAGACCGAGTGCTGACATGTGGCAAGACGCTCCTCGGGGCGCGTCTTGCTGGGGCCTCTCTCCTGGAGGCGCTCAGTCAAACCCAGTGTTGACATGTGTCAAGACGCTCCTCGGGCGTTTCTTGCTTGCGCCTCTCTCCTGGAGGCGCTCAGTAAGACCCAGAGGTGACATGTGGCAAGACGCTCCTCGGGCCTCTCTCCTGGAGGCGCTCTGTCAGACCCAGTGTTGACATGTGGCAAGACGCTCCTCGGGGCGCATCTTGCTGGGGCTTCTCTCATGGAGGCACTCAGTCAGACCCAGTGTTGACATGTGGCAAGATGCTCGTCGGGGCACGTCTTGCTTGGGCCTCTCTCCTGGAGGCGCTCAGTCAGACCCAGTGTTGACATGTGGCAAGACGCTCCTCGGGGTGCGTCTTGCTTGGGCCTCTCTCCTGGAGGCGCTCAGTCAGACCGAGTGATGACACGTGGCAAGACGCTCCTCTGGGCGCGTCTTGCTTGGGCCTCTCTCCTGGAGGAGCTCAGTCAGACCCAGTGGTGACACGTGGCAAGACGCTCCTCGGGGCGCGTCTTGCTTGGGCCTCTCTCCTGGAGGCGCTCAGTCAGACACAGTGTTGACATGTGGCAAGACACTCCTCGGGTCGCGTCTTGCTTGGGCTTCTCTCATGGAGGCCCTCAGTAAGACCCATTGTTGACATGTGGAAAGAAGCTCCTCGGGGCGCGTCTTGCTTTGGCTTCTCTCCTGGAGGCCCTCAGTCAGACCCATTGTTGACATGTGGCAAGACGCTCCTCGGGGCGCGTCTTGCTTGGGCCGCTCTCCTGGAGGCGCTCAGTCAGAGCCAGTGTTGACATGTGGCAAGACGCTCCTCGGGGCGCTTCTTGCTTGGGCTTCTCTCCTGGAGGCCCTCAGTCAGACCCATTGTTGACATGTGGCAAGACGCTCCTTGGTGCACGTCTTGCTTGGGCCTCTCTCCTGGAGGCGCTCAGTCAGACCGAGTAGTGACATGTGGCAAGACGCTCCTCGGGGCGCGTCTTGCTGGGGCTTCTCTCATGGAGGCACTCAGTCAGACCCAG
Organism: Nothobranchius furzeri; assembly: GCF_043380555.1. Taxonomy (NCBI): domain Eukaryota; kingdom Metazoa; phylum Chordata; class Actinopteri; order Cyprinodontiformes; family Nothobranchiidae; genus Nothobranchius; species Nothobranchius furzeri. Next base: position 17,708,870 of record NC_091749.1, on the reverse strand, counting down.
TGTTGAAATGTGGCAAGACGCTCCTCGGGGCGCGTGTTGCTTGGACCTCTCTCCTGGAGGCGCTCAATTAGACCCAGTGTTGACAAATGGCAAGACGCTCCTCGGGGCGCGTCTTGCTTGGGCTTCTCTCCTGGAGGCCCTAAGTCAGACCCATTGTTGACATGTGGCAAGAAGCTCCTCGGGGCGCTTCTTGCTTGGGCCTCTCTCCTGGAGGCGCTCAGTCAGACCGAGTGCTGACATGTGGCAAGACGCTCCTCGGGGCGCGTCTTGCTGGGGCCTCTCTCCTGGAGGCGCTCAGTCAAACCCAGTGTTGACATGTGTCAAGACGCTCCTCGGGCGTTTCTTGCTTGCGCCTCTCTCCTGGAGGCGCTCAGTAAGACCCAGAGGTGACATGTGGCAAGACGCTCCTCGGGCCTCTCTCCTGGAGGCGCTCTGTCAGACCCAGTGTTGACATGTGGCAAGACGCTCCTCGGGGCGCATCTTGCTGGGGCTTCTCTCATGGAGGCACTCAGTCAGACCCAGTGTTGACATGTGGCAAGATGCTCGTCGGGGCACGTCTTGCTTGGGCCTCTCTCCTGGAGGCGCTCAGTCAGACCCAGTGTTGACATGTGGCAAGACGCTCCTCGGGGTGCGTCTTGCTTGGGCCTCTCTCCTGGAGGCGCTCAGTCAGACCGAGTGATGACATGTGGCAAGACGCTCCTCGGGGCGCATCTTGCTTGGGCTTCTCTCCAGGAGGCCCTCAGTCAGACCCAGTGTTGACATGTGGCAAGACGCTCCTCGGGGAGCGTCTTATTTGGGCCTCTCTCCTGGAGGCCCTCAGTCAGACCCAGTGTTGACATGTGGCAAGACGCTCCTCGGGGCGCGGCTTGCTTGGGCTTCTCTCCTGGAGGCCCTCAGTCAGACCCATTGTTGACATGTGGCAAGACGCTCCTCGGGGCACGTCTTGCTTGGGCCTCTCTCCTGGAGGCGCTCAGTCAGACCGAGTAGTGACATCTCGCAAGACGCTCCTCGGGGCGCATCTTGCTTGGGCCTCACTCCAGAAGGCCCTCAATCAGACCCAGTGTTGACATGTGGCAAGACGCTCCTCGGGGCGCGTCTTACTTGGGCCTCTCTCCTGGAGGCACTCAGTCAGACTGAGTAGTGACATGTGGCCTGACGCTCCTCGGGGCGCGTGTTGCTTGGGCCTCTCTCCTTGAGGCGCTCAGTCAGACCAAGTGGTGACATGTGGCAAGACACTCCTCGGGGCGCGTCTTGCTTGGGCCTCTCTCCTGGAGGCCCTCTGTCAAACCCAGTGTTGAAATGTGTCAAGACGCTCCTCGGGGCGCGTCTTGCTTGGGCTTCTCTCCTGGAGGCGATCAGTCATACCCATTGTTGAAATGTGGCAAGACGCTCCTCGGGGCGCGTCTTGCTTCGGCCTCTCTCCTGGAGGCGCTCAGTCAGACCGAGTGCTGACATGTGGAAAGACGCTCCTCGGGGCGCTTCTTGCTTGGGCTTCTCACCTGGAGGCGCTCAGAAAGACCCAGTGTTGACAAGTGACAATACGATCCTCGGGGCGCGTCTTGCTTGGGCCTCTATCCTGGAGGCGCTCAGTCAGACTGAGTAGTGACATGTGGCCTGACGCTCCTCGGGGCGCGTGTTGCTTGGGCCTCTCTCCTGGAGGCGCTCAGTCAGACCAAGTGGTGACATGTGGCAAGACGCTCCTCGGGGTGCGTCTTGCTTGGGCCTCTCTCCAGAAGGCCCTCAATCAGACCCAGTGTTGACACGTGGCAAGACGCTCCTCGGGGCGCGTCTTGCTTGGGCCTCTCTCCTGGAGGTGCTCAGTCAGAATGAGTAGTGACATGTGGCCTGACGCTCCTCGGGGCGCGTGTTGCTTGGGCCTCTCTCCTGGAGGCGCTCAGTCAGACCAAGTGGTGACATGTGGCAAGACACTTCTCGGGGCGCGTCTTGCTTGGGCCTCTCTCCTGGAGGCCCTCTGTTAGACCCAGTGTTGACATGTGGCAAGACACTCCTCGGGGCGCGTCTTGCTTGGGCCTCTCTCATGGAGGCCCTCTGTCAGACCCAGTGTTGACATGTGTCAAGACGCTCCTCGGGGCGCGTCTTGCTTTGGCCTCTCTCCTGGAGGCGCTCAGTCAGACCGAGTGCTGACATGTGGCAAGACGCTACTCGGGCCGCGTGTTTCTTGGGCTTCTCTCCTGGAGGCCCTCAGTCAGACCCATTGTTGACATGTGGCAAGACGCTCCTCGGGGCGCGTCTTGCTTGGGCTTCTCTCCTGGAGGCGCTCAGAAAGACCCAGTGTTGACATGTGACAAGACGCTACTCGGGGCACGTCTTGCTTGGGCCTCTCTCCTGGAGGCCCTCAGTCAGAACCAGAGGTGACATGTGGCAAGACGCTCCTCGGGGCGCGTCTTGCTTTGGCCTCTCTCCTGGAGGCCCTCTGTCAGACCCAGTGTTGACATGTGGCAAGACGCTCCTCCGGGCGCATCTTGCTTGGGCCTCTCTCCTGGAGGCCCTCAGTCAGACCCATTGTTGACATGTGGCAAGACGCTCCTCGGGGCGCGTCTTGCTTGGGCCTCTCTCCTGGAGGCGCTCAGTCAGACCGAGTGCTGACATAAGGCAAGACGCTCCTCGGGGCGCGTCTTGCTGGGGCCTCTCTCCTGGAGGCGCTCAGTCAGACCCAGTGCTGACATGTGGCAAGACGCTCCTCGGGGCGCGTCTTGCTTGGGCCTCTCTCCTGGATGCGCTCAGTCAGACTGAGTAGTGACATGTGGCCTGACGCTCCTCGGGGCGCGTCTTGCTTGGGCCTCTCTCCTGGAGGCGCTCAGTCAGACCCAGTGGTGACATGTGGCAAGACACTCCTCGGGGCGCGTCTTGCTTGGGCCTCTCTCCTGGAGGCCCTCTGTCAGACCCAGTGTTGACAAGTGTCAAGACGCTCCTCGGGGCGCGTCTTGCTTGGGCTTCTCTCCTGGAGGCCCTCAGTCAGACCCATTGTTGACATGTGGCAAGACACTCCTCGGGGCGCGTCTTGCTTGGGCTTCTCTCCTGGAGGCGCTCAGACAGACCCAGTGTTGACATGTGACAAGTCGCTCCTCGGGGCGCGTCTTGCTTGGGCCTCTCTCCTGGAGGCGCTCAGTCAGACCCAGTGTTGACATGTGGCAAGACGCTCCTCGGGGCGCGTCCTGCTTGGGCCTCTCTCCTGGAGGCGCTCAGTCAGACCCAGTGGTAACACGTGGAAAGACGCTCCTCGGGGCGCGTCTTGCTTGGGCCTCTCTCCTGGAGGCGCTCAGTCAGACCCAGTGTTGACACGTGGCAATACGCTCCTCGGGGCGCGTCTTGGTTGGGCCTCTCTCCTGGAGGCGCTCATTCAGACCCAGTGGTGACATGTGGCAAGACGCTCCTCGGGGCGCGTATTGCTTGGGCCTCTCTCCTGAATTCCCTCTGTCAGACCGAGTGTTGACATGTGGCAAGACTCTCCTCGGGGCGCGTCTTGCTTGGGCTTCTCTCATGGAGGCCCTCAGTCTGACCCAGTGTTGACATGTGTCAAGACGCTCCTCGGGGCCTGTCTTGCTTGGATCTCCCTCCTGGAGGCGCTCAGTCAGACCGAGTAGTGACATTTGGAAAGACGCTCCTCGGGGCGTGTCTTGCTTGGACCTCTCTCATGGAGGCGCTCAGTTAGACCGAGTAGTGACATGTGGCAAGACGCTCCTCGGGCCGCGTCTTGCTTGGGCCTCTCTCCTGGAGGCGCTCAGGCAGACCGAGTGCTGACATAAGGCAAGACGCTCCTCGGGGCGCGTCTTGCTGGGGCCTCTCTCCTGGAGGTGCTCAATCAGACCCAGTGGTGACACGTGGCAAGACGCTCCTCGTGGCACGTATTGCTTGGGCCTCTCTCCTGAATGCCCTCTGTCAGACCGAGTGTTGACATGTGGCAAGACTCTCCTCGGGGCGCGTCTTGCTTGGGCTTCTCTCATGGAGGCCCTCAGTCCGACCCAGTGTTGACATGTGTCAAGACGCTCCTCGGGGCCTGTCTTGCTTGGACCTCCCTCCTGGAGGCGCTCAGTCAGACCGAGTAGTGACATTTGGAACTACGCTCCTCGGGGCGTGTCTTGCTTGGACCTCTCTCATGGAGGCGCTCAGTTAGACCGAGTAGTGACATGTGGCAAGACGCTCCTCGGGCCGCGTCTTGCTTGGGCCTCTCTCCTGGAGGCGCTCAGTCAGACCGAGTGCTGACATAAGGCAAGACGCTCCTCGGGGCGCGTCTTGCTGGGGCCTCTCTCCTGGAGGTGCTCAATCAGACCCAGTGGTGACACGTGGCAAGACGCTCCTCTGGGCGCGTCTTGCTTGGGCCTCTCTCCTGGAGGAGCTCAGTCAGACCCAGTGGTGACACGTGGCAAGACGCTGCTCGGGGCGCATCTTGCTTGGGCCTCTCTCATGGAGGCCCTCAGTAAGACCCATTGTTGACATGTGGAAAGAAGCTCCTCGGGGCGCGCCTTGCTTTGGCTCCTCTCCTGGAGGCCCTCAGTCAGAACCATTGTTGACATGTGGCAAGACGCTCCTAGGGGCGCGTATTGCTTGGGCCTCTCTCCTGGATGCCCTCTGTCAGACCCAGTGTTGACATGTGGCAAGACTCTCCTCGGGGCGCGTCTTGCTTGGGCTTCTCTCATGGAGGCCCTCAGTCAGACCCAGTGTTGACATGTGTCAAGACGCTCCTCGGGGCGGGTCTTGCTTGGGCCGCTCTCCTGGAGGCGCTCAGTCAGACCCAGTGTTGACATGTGGCAAGACGCTCCTCGGGGCGCTTCTTGCTTGGGCTTCTCTCCTGGAGGCCCTCAGTCAGACCCATTGTTGACATGTGGCAAGACGCTCCTCGGTGCACGTCTTGCTTGGGCCTCTCTCCTGGAGGCGCTCAGTCAGACCGAGTAGTGACATGTGGCAAGACGCTCCTCGGGGCGCGTCTTGCTGAGGCTTCTCTCATGGAGGCACTCAGTCAGACCCAGTGTTGACATGTGGCAAGACGCTCCTCGGGGCGCGTGTTGCTTGGACCTCTCTCCTGGAGGCGCTCAATTAGACCCAGTGTTGACATGTGGCAAGACGCTCCTCGGGGCGCGTCTTGCTTGGGCTTCTCTCCTGGAGGCGCTCAGTCAGACCGAGTGCTGACATGTGGCAAGACGCTCCTCGGGGCGCGTCTTGCTGGGGCCTCTCTCCTGGAGGCGCTCAGTCAAACCCAGTGTTGACATGTGTCAAGACGCTCCTCGGGCGTTTCTTGCTTGCGCCTCTCTCCTGGAGGCGCTCAGTAAGACCCAGAGGTGACATGTGGCAAGACGCTCCTCGGGCCTCTCTCCTGGAGGCGCTCTGTCAGACCCAGTGTTGACATGTGGCAAGACGCTCCTCGGGGCGCATCTTGCTGGGGCTTCTCTCATGGAGGCACTCAGTCAGACCCAGTGTTGACATGTGGCAAGATGCTCGTCGGGGCACGTCTTGCTTGGGCCTCTCTCCTGGAGGCGCTCAGTCAGACCCAGTGTTGACATGTGGCAAGACCCTCCTCGGGGCGCGTCTTGCTTGGGCCTATCTCCTGGAGGCGCTCAGTCAGACCGAGTGCTGACATGTGGCAAGACGCTCCTCGGGGCGCATCTTGCTTGGGCTTCTCTCCTGGAGGCCCTCAGTCAGACCCAGTGTTGACACGTGGCAAGACGCTCCTCGGGGAGCGTCTTATTTGGGCCTCTCTCCTGGAGGCCCTCAGTCAGACCCAGTGTTGACATGTGGCAAGACGCCCCTCGGGGCGCGGCTTGCTTGGGCTTCTCTCCTGGAGGCCCTCAGTCAGACCCATTGTTGACATGTGGCAAGACGCTCCTCGGGGCACGTCTTGCTTGGGCCTCTCTCCTGGAGGCGCTCAGTCAGACCAAGTAGTGACATCTCGCAAGACGCTCCTCGGGGCGCGTCTTGCTTGGGCCTCACTCCAGAAGGCCCTCAATCAGACCCAGTGTTGACACGTGGCAAGACGCTCCTCGGGGCGCGTCTTACTTGGGCCTCTCTCCTGGAGGCACCCAGTCAGACTGAGTAGTGACATGTGGCCTGACGCTCCTCGGGGAGCATGTTGCTTGGGCCTCTCTCCTGGAGGCGCTCAGTCAGACCAAGTGGTGACATGTGGCAAGACACTCCTCGGGGCGCGTCTTGCTTGGGCCTCTCTCCTGGAGGCCCTTTGTCAGACCCAGTGTTGACAGGTGTCAAGACGCTCCTCGGGGCGCGTCTTGCTTGGGCTTCTCTCCTGGAGGCCCTCAGTCATACCCATTGTTGACATGTGGCAAGACGCTCCTCGGGGCGCGTCTTGCTTCGGCCTCTCTCCTGGAGGCGCTCAGTCAGACCGAGTGCTAACATGTGGAAAGACGCTCCTCGGGGCGCTTCTTGCTTGGGCTTCTCTCCTGGAGGCGCTCAGAAAGACCCAGTGTTGACATGTGACAATACGCTCCTCGGGGCGCGTCTTGCTTGGGCCTCTCTCCTGGAGGCGCTCAGTCAGACTGAGTAGTGACATGTGGCCTGACGCTCCTCGGGGCGCGTGTTGCTTGGGCCTCTCTCCTGGAGGCGCTCAGTCAGACCAAGTGGTGACATGTGGCAAGACGCTCCTCGGGCTGCGTCTTGCTTGGGCCTCTCTCCAGAAGGCCCTCAATCAGACCCAGTGTTGACACGTGGCAAGACGCTCCTCGGGGCGCGTCTTGCTTGGGCCTCTCTCCTGGATGTGCTCAGTCAGAATGAGTAGTGACATGTGGCCTGACGCTCCTCGGGGCGCGTGTTGCTTGGGCCTCTCTCCTGGAGGCCCTCTGTCAGACCCAGTGTTGACATGTGGCAAGACACTCCTCGGGGCGCGTCTCGCTTGGGCCTCTCTCATGGAGGCCCTCTGTCAGACCCAGTGTTGACATGTGTCAAGACGCTCCTCGGGGCGCGTCTTGCTTTGGCCTCTCTCCTGGAGGCGCTCAGTCAGACCGAGTGCTGACATGTGGCAAGACGCTACTCGGGGCGCGTCTTGCTTGGGCTTCTCTCCTGGAGGCGCTCAGAAAGACCCAGTGTTGACATGTGACAAGACGCTCCTCCGGGCGCATCTTGCTTGGGCCTCTCTCCTGGAGGCCCTCAGTCAGACCCATTGTTGACATGTGGCAAGAAGCTCCTCGGGGCGCGTCTTGCTTGGGCCTCTTTCCTGGAGGCGCTCAGTCAGACCGAGTGCTGACATAAGGCAAGACGCTCCTCAGGGCGCGTCTTTCTGGGGCCTCTCTCCTGGAGGCGCTCAGTCAGACCCAGTGCTGACATGTGGCAAGACGCTCCTCGGGGCGCGTCTTGCTTGGGCCTCTCTCCTGGAGGCGCTCAGTCAGACTGAGTAGTGACATGTGGCCTGACGCTCCTCGGGGCGCGTCTTGCTTGGGCCTCTCTCCTGGAGGCGCTCAGTCAGACCCAGTGGTGACATGTGGCAAGACACTCCTCGGGGCGCGTCTTGCTTGGGCTTCTCTCCTGGAGGCCCTCAGTCAGACCCATTGTTGACATGTGGCAAGACACTCCTCGGGGCGCGTCTTGCTTGGGCTTCTCTCCTGGAGGCGCTCAGACAGACCCAGTGTTGACATGTGACAAGACGCTCCTTGGGTCGCGTCTTGCTTGGGCCTCTCTCCTGGAGGCGCTCAGTCAGACCCAGTGTTGACATGTGGCAAGACGCTCCTCGGGGCGCGTCTTGCTTGGGCCTCTCTCCTGGAGGCGCTCAGTCAGACCCAGTGGTGACACGTGGAAAGACGCTCCTCGGGGCGCGTCTTGCTTGGGCCTCTCTCCTGGAGGCGCTCAGTCAGACCCAGTGTTGGCATGTGGCAAGACACTCCTCGGGGCGCGTCTTGGTTGGGCCTTTCTCCTGGAGGCGCTCATTCAGACCCAGTGGTGACATGTGGCAAGACGCTCCTCGGGGCGCGTATTGCTTGGGCCTCTTTCCTGAATGCCCTCTGTCAGACCGAGTGTTGACATGTGGCAAGACTCTCCTCGGGGCGCGTCTTGCTTGGGCTTCTCTCATGGAGGCCCTCAGTCTGACCGGGTGTTGACATGTGTCAAGACGCTCCTCGGGGCGTGTCTTGCTTGGGCCTCACTCCAGAAGGCCCTCAATCAGACCCAGTGTTGACACGTGGCAAGACGCTCCTCGGGGCGAGTCTTACTTGGGCCTCTCTCCTGGAGGCACTCAGTCAGACTGAGTAGTGACATGTGGCCTGACGCTCCTCGGGGCGCGTGTTGCTTGGGCCTCTCTCCTGGAGGCGCTCAGTCAGACCAAGTGGTGACATGTGGCAAGACACTCCTCGGGGCGCGTCTTGCTTGGGCCTCTCTCCTGGAGGCCCTCTGTCAGACCCAGTGTTGACATGTGTCAAGACGCTCCTCGGGGCGCGTCTTGCTTGGGCTTCTCTCCTGGAGGCCCTCAGTCATACCCATTGTTGACATGTGGCAAGACGCTCCTCGGGGCGCGTCTTGCTTCGGCCTCTCTCCTGGAGGCGCTCAGTCAGACCGAGTGCTAACATGTGGAAAGACTCTCCTCGGGGCGCTTCTTGCTTGGGCTTCTCTCCTGGAGGCGCTCAGAAAGACCCAGTGTTGACATGTGGCAAGACGCTCCTCGGGGCGCGTCTTGCTTGGGCCTCTCTCCTGGATGCACTCAGTCAAAATGAGTAGTGACATGTGGCCTGATGCTCCTCGGGGCGCGTGTTGCTTGGGCCTCTCTCCTGGAGGCCCTCTGTCAGACCCAGTGTTGACATGTGGCAAGACACTCCTCGGGGCGCGTCTTGCTTGGGCCTCTCTCATGGAGGCCCTCTGTCAGACCCAGTGTTGACATGTGTCAAGACGCTCATCGGGGCGCGTCTTGCTTTGGCCTCTCTCCTGGAGGCGCTCAGTCAGACCGAGTGCTGACATGTGGCAAGACGCTACTCGGGCCGCGTGTTTCTTGGGCTTCTCTCCTGGAGGCCCTCAGTCAGACCCATTGTTGACATGTGACAATACGCTCCTCGGGGCGCGTCTTGCTTGGGCCTCTCTCCTGGAGGCGCTCAGTCAGACTGAGTAGTGACATGTGGCCTGACGCTCCTCGGGGCGCGTCTTGCTTGGGCCTCTCTCCTGGAGGCGCTCAGTCAGACCCAGTGGTGACACGTGGAAAGACGCTCCTCGGGGCGCGTCTTGCTTGGGCCTCTCTCCTGGAGGCGCTCAGTCAGACCCAGTGTTGGCATGTGGCAAGACACTCCTCGGGGCGCGTCTTGGTTGGGCCTTTCTCCTGGAGGCGTTCATTCAGACCCAGTGGTGACATGTGGCAAGACGCTCCTCGGGGCGCGTATTGCTTGGGCCTCTCTCCTGAATGCCCTCTGTCAGACCGAGTGTTGACATGTGGCAAGACTCTCCTCGGGGCGCGTCTTGCTTGGGCTTCTCTCATGGAGGCCCTCAGTCCGACCGGGTGTTGACATGTGTCAAGACGCTCCTCGGGGCGTGTCTTGCTTGGGCCTCACTCCAGAAGGCCCTCAATCAGACCCAGTGTTGACACGTGGCAAGACGCTCCTCGGGGCGAGTCTTACTTGGGCCTCTCTCCTGGAGGCACTCAGTCAGACTGAGTAGTGACATGTGGCCTGACGCTCCTCGGGGCGCGTGTTGCTTGGGCCTCTCTCCTGGAGGCGCTCAGTCAGACCAAGTGGTGACATGTGGCAAGACACTCCTCGGGGCGCGTCTTGCTTGGACCTCTCTCCTGGAGGCCCTCTGTCAGACCCAGTGTTGACATGTGTCAAGACGCTCCTCGGGGCGCGTCTTGCTTGGGCTTCTCTCCTGGAGGCCCTCAGTCATACCCATTGTTGACATGTGGTAGGACGCTCCTCGGGGCGCGTCTTGCTTCGGCCTCTCTCCTGGAGGCGCTCAGTCAGACCGAGTGCTAACATGTGGAAAGACTCTCCTCGGGGCGCTTCTTGCTTGGGCTTCTCTCCTAGAGGCGCTCAGAAAGACCCAGTGTTGACATGTGACAATACGCTCCTCGGTGCGCGTCTTGCTTGGGCCTCTCTCCTGGAGGCGCTCAGTCAGACTGAGTAGTGACATGTGGCCTGACGCTCCTCGGGGCGCGTGTTGCTTGGGCCTCTCTCCTGGAGGCGCTCAGTCAGACCAAGTGGTGACATGTGGCAAGACGCTCCTCGGGGTGCGTCTTGCTTGGGCCTCTCTCCAGAAGGCCCTCAATCAGACCCAGTGTTGACACGTGGCAAGACGCTCCTCGGGGCGCGTCTTGCTTGGGCCTCTCTCCTGGATGCGCTCAGTCAGAATGAGTAGTGACATGTGGCCTGACGCTCCTCGGGGCGCGTGTTGCTTGGGCCTCTCTCCTGGAGGCCCTCTGTCAGACCCAGTGTTGACATGTGGCAAGACACTCCTCGGGGCGCGTCTTGCCTGGGCCTCTCTCATGGAGGCCCTCTGTCAGACCCAGTGTTGACATGTGTCAAGATGCTCATCGGGGCGCGTCTTGCTTTGGCCTCTCTCCTGGAGGCGCTCAGTCAGACCGAGTGCTGACATGTGGCAAGACGCTACTCGGGCCGCGTGTTTCTTGGGCTTCTCTCCTGGAGGCCCTCAGTCAGACCCATTGTTGACATGTGACAATACGCTCCTCGGGGCGCGTCTTGCTTGGGCCTCTCTCCTGGAGGCGCTCAGTCAGACTGAGTAGTGACATGTGGCCTGACGCTCCTCGGGGCGCGTGTTGCTTGGGCCTCTCTCCTGGAGGCGCTCAGTCAGACCAAGTGGTGACATGTGGCAAGACGCTCCTCGGGGTGCGTCTTGCTTGGGCCTCTCTCCAGAAGGCCCTCAATCAGACCCAGTGTTGACACGTGGCAAGACGCTCCTCGGGGCGCGTCTTGCTCGGGCCTCTCTCCTGGATGTGCTCAGTCAGAATGAGTAGTGACATGTGGCCTGACGCTCCTCGGGGCGCGTGTTGCTTGGGCCTCTCTCCTGGAGGCCCTCTGTCAGACCCAGTGTTGACATGTGGCAAGACACTCCTCGGGGCGCGTGTTGCTTGGGCCTCTCTCATGGAGGCCCTCTGTCAGACCCAGTGTTGACATGTGTCAAGACGCTCCTCGGGGCGCGTCTTGCTTTGGCCTCTCTCCTGGAGGCGCTCAGTCAGACCGAGTGCTGACATGTGGCAAGACGCTACTCGGGCCGCGTGTTTCTTGGGCTTCTCTCCTGGAGGCCCTCAGTCAGACCCATTGTTGACATGTGGCAAGACGCTCCTCGGGGCGCGTCTTGCTTGGGCTTCTCTCCTGGAGGCGCTCAGAAAGACCCAGTGTTGACATGTGACAAGACGCTCCTCCGGGCGCATCTTGCTTGGGCCTCTCTCCTGGAGGCCCTCAGTCAGACCCATTGTTGACATGTGGCAAGACGCTCCTCGGGGCGCGTCTTGCTTGGGCCTCTCTCCTGGAGGCGCTCAGTCAGACCGAGTGCTGACATAAGGCAAGACGCTCCTCGGGGCGCGTCTTTCTGGGGCCTCTCTCCTGGAGGCGCTCAGTCAGACTGAGTAGTGACAAGTGTCAAGACGCTCCTCGGAGCGCGTCTTGCTTGTGCTTCTCTCCTGGAGGCCCTCAGTCAGACCCATTGTTGACATGTGGCAAGACACTCCTCGGGGCGCGTCTTGATTGGGCTTCTCTCCTGGAGGCGCTCAGACAGACCCAGTGTTGACATGTGACAAGACGCTCCTCGGGGCGCGTCTTGCTTGGGCCTCTCTCCTGGAGGCGCTCAGTCAGACCCAGTGTTGACATGTGGCAAGACGCTCCTCGGGGCGCGTCTTGCTTGGGCCTCTCTCCTGGAGGCGCTCAGTCAGACCCAGTGGTGACACGTGGAAAGACGCTCCTCGGGGCGTGTCTTGCTTGAGCCTCTCTCCTGGAGGCGCTCAGTCAGACCCAGTGGTGGCATGTGGCAAGACACTCCTCGGGGCGCGTCTTGGTTGGGCCTTTCTCCTGGAGGCTCTCATTCAGACCCAGTGGTGACATGTGGCAAGACGCTCCTCGGGGCGCGTATTGCTTGGGCCTCTCTCCTGAATGCCCTCTGTCAGACCGAGTGTTGACATGTGGCAAGACTCTCCTCGGGGCGCGTCTTGCTTGGGCTTCTCTCATGGAGGCCCTCAGTCCGACCGGGTGTTGACATGTGTCAAGACGCTCCTCGGGGCGTGTCTTGCTTGGGCCTCACTCCAGAAGGCCCTCAGTCAGACCCAGTGTTGACACGTGGCAAGACGCTCCTCGGGGCGAGTCTTACTTGGGCCTCTCTCCTGGAGGCACTCAGTCAGACTGAGTAGTGACATGTGGCCTGACGCTCCTCGGGGCGCGTGTTGCTTGGGCCTCTCTCCTGGAGGCGCTCAGTCAGACCAAGTGGTGACATGTGGCAAGACACTCCTCGGGGCGCGTCTTGCTTGGGCCTCTCTCCTGGAGGCCCTCTGTCAGACCCAGTGTTGACATGTGTCAAGACGCTCCTCGGGGCGCGTCTTGCTTGGGCTTCTCTCCTGGAGGCCCTCAGTCATACCCATTGTTGACATGTGGCAAGACGCTCCTCGGGGCGCGTCTTGCTTCGGCCTCTCTCCTGGAGGCGCTCAGTCAGACCGAGTGCTAACATGTGGAAAGACTCTCCTCGGGGCGCTTCTTGCTTGGGCTTCTCTCCTGGAGGCGCTCAGAAAGACCCAGTGTTGACATGTGACAATACGCTCCTCGGGGCGCGTCTTGCTTGGGCCTCTCTCCTGGAGGCGCTCAGTCAGACTGAGTAGTGACATGTGGCCTGACGCTCCTCGGGGCGCGTGTTGCTTGGGCCTCTCTCCTGGAGGCGCTCAGTCAGACCAAGTGGTGACATGTGGCAAGACGCTCCTCGGGGTGCGTCTTGCTTGGGCCTCTCTCCAGAAGGCCCTCAATCAGACCCAGTGTTGACACGTGGCAAGACGCTCCTCGGGGCGCGTCTTGCTTGGGCCTCTCTCCTGGATGCGCTCAGTCAGAATGAGTAGTGACATGTGGCCTGACGCTCCTCGGGGCGCGTGTTGCTTGGGCCTCTCTCCTGGAGGCCCTCTGTCAGACCCAGTGTTGACATGTGGCAAGACACTCCTCGGGGCGCGTCTTGCTTGGGCCTCTCTCATGGAGGCCCTCTGTCAGACCCAGTGATGACATGTGTCAAGACGCTCATCGGGGCGCGTCTTGCTTTGGCCTCTCTCCTGGAGGCGCTCAGTCAGACCGAGTGCTGACATGTGGCAAGACGCTACTCGGGCCGCGTGTTTCTTGGGCTTCTCTCCTGGAGGCCCTCAGTCAGACCCATTGTTGACATGTGGCAAGACGCTCCTCGGGGCGCGTCTTGCTTGGGCTTCTCTCCTGGAGGCGCTCAGAAAGACCCAGTGTTGACATGTGTCAAGACGCTCCTCCGGGCGCATCTTGCTTGGGCCTCTCTCCTGGAGGCCCTCAGTCAGACCCATTGTTGACATGTGGCAAGACGCTCCTCGGGGCGCGTCTTGCTTGGGCCTCTCTCCTGGAGGCGCTCAATCAGACCGAGTGCTGACATAAGGCAAGACGCTCCTCGGGGCGCGTCTTTCTGGGGCCTCTCTCCTGGAGGCGCTCAGTCAGACCCAGTGCTGACATGTGGCAAGACGCTCCTCGGGGCGCGTCTTGCTTGGGCCTCTCTCCTGGAGGCGCTCAGTCAAACTGAGTAGTGACATGTGGCCTGACGCTCCTCGGGGCGCGTCTTGCTTGGGCCTCTCTCCTGGAGGCGCTCAGTCAGACCCAGTGGTGACATGTGGCAAGACACTCCTCGGGGCGCGTCTTGCTTGGGCCTCTCTCCTGGAGGCCCTCTGTCAGACCCAGTGTTGACAAGTGTCAAGACGCTCCACGGAGCGCGTCTTGCTTGGGCTTCTCTCCTGGAGGCCCTCAGTCAGACCCATTGTTGACATGTGGCAAGACACTCCTCGGGGCGCGTCTTGCTTGGGCTTCTCTCATGGAGGCCCTCAGTCCGACCGGGTGTTGACATGTGTCAAGACGCTCCTCGGGGCGTGTCTTGCTTGGACCTCCCTCCTGGAGGCGCTCAGTCAGACCGAGTAGTGACATTTGGCAAGACGCTCCTCGGGGCGTGTCTTGCTTGGACCTCTCTCATGAAGGCGCTCAGTTAGACCGAGTATTGACATGTGGCAAGACGCTCCTTGGGCCGCGTCTTGCTTGGGCCTCTCTCCTGGAGGCGCTCAGTCAGACCCAGTGGTGACACGTGGCAAGACGCTCCTCTGGGCGCGTCTTGCTTGGGTCTCTCTCCTGGAGGCGCTAAGTCAGACCCAGTGGTGACACGTGGAAAGACGCTCCTCGGGGCGCGTCTTGCTTGGGCCTCTCTCCTGGAGGCGCTCAGTCAGACCCAGTGTTGGCATGTGACAAGACACTCCTCGGGGCGCGTCTTGGTTGGGCCTTTCTCCTGGAGGCGCTCATTCAGACCCAGTGGTGACATGTGGCAAGACGCTCCTCGGGGCGCGTTTTGCTTGGGCCTCTCTCCTGAATGCCCTCTGTCAGACCGAGTGTTGACATGTGGCAAGACTCTCCTCGGGGCGCGTCTTGCTTGGGCTTCTCTCATGGAGGCCCTCAGTCCGACCGGGTGTTGACATGTGTCAAGACGCTCCTCGGGGCGTGTCTTGCTTGGACCTCCCTCCTGGAGGCGCTCAGTCAGACCGAGTAGTGACATTTGGCAAGACGCTCCTCGGGGCGTGTCTTGCTTGGACCTCTCTCATGGAGGCGCTCAGTTAGACCGAGTATTGACATGTGGCAAGACGCTCCTTGGGCCGCGTCTTGCTTGGGCCTCTCTCCTGGAGGCGCTCAGTCAGACCCAGTGGTGACACGTGGCAAGACGCTCCTCTGGGCGCGTCTTGCTTGGGCCTCTCTCCTGGAGGAGCTCAGTCAGACCCAGTGGTGACACGTGTTAAGACGCTCCTCGGGGCACATCTCTCCTGGAGGCGCTAAGTCAGACCCAGTGTTGACACGTGGCAAGACGCTCCTCGGGGCGCGTCTTGCTTGGGCCTCTCTCCTGGAGGCGCTCAGTCAGACACAGCGTTGACATGTGGCAAGACACTCCTCGGGTCGCTTATTGCTTGGGCCTCTCTCCTGGATGCCCTCTGTCAGACCCAGTGTTGACATGTGGCAAGACTCTCCTCGGGGCGCGTCTTGCTTGGGCTTCTCTCATGGAGGCCCTCAGTCAGACCCAGTGTTGACATGTGTCAAGACGCTCCTCGGGGCGTGTCTTGCTTGGGCCGCTCTCCTGGAGGCGCTCAGTCAGACCCAGTGTTGACATGTGGCAAGACGCTCCTCGGGGCACTTCTTGCTTGGGTTTCTCTCCTGGAGGCCCTCAGTCAGACCCATTGTTGACATGTGGCAAGACGCTCCTCGGTGCACGTCTTGCTTGGGCCTCTCTCCTGGAGGCGCTCAGTCAGACCGAGTAGTGACATGTGGCAAGACGCTCCTCGGGGCGCGTCTTGCTGGGGCTTCTCTCATGGAGGCACTCAGTCAGACCCAGTGTTGACATGTGGCAAGACGCTCCTCGGGGCGCGTGTTGCTTGGACCTCTCTCCTGGAGGCGCTCAATTAGACCCAGTGTTGACATGTGGCAAGAAGCTCCTCGGGGCGCGTCTTGCTTGGGCTTCTCTCCTGGAGGCCCTCAGTCAGACCCATTGTTGACATGTGGCAAGAAGCTCCTCGGGGCGCTTCTTGCTTGGGCCTCTCTCCTGGAGGCGCTCAGTCAGACCGAGTGCTGACATGTGGCAAGACGCTCCTCGGGGCGCGTCTTGCTGGGGCCTCTCTCCTGGAGGCGCTCAGTCAAACCCAGTGTTGACATGTGTCAAGACGCTCCTCTGGCGTTTCTTGCTTGCGCCTCTCTCCTGGAGGCGCTCAGTAAGACCCAGAGGTGACATGTGGCAAGACGCTCCTCGGGCCTCTCTCCTGGAGGCGCTCTGTCAGACCCAGTGTTGACATGTGGCAAGTCGCTCCTCGGGGCGCATCTTGCTGGGGCTTCTCTCATGGAGGCACTCAGTCAGACCCAGTGTTGACATGTGGCAAGATGCTCGTCGGGGCACGTCTTGCTTGGGCCTCTCTCCTGGAGGCGCTCAGTCAGACCCAGTGTTGACATGTGGCAAGACGCTCCTCGGGGCGCGTCTTGCTTGGGCCTCTCTCCTGGAGGCGCTCTGTCAGACCGAGTGCTGACATGTGGCAAGACGCTCCTCGGGGCGCATCTTGCTTGGGATTCTCTCCTGGAGGCCCCCAGTCAGACCCAGTGTTGACATGTGGCAAGACGCTCCGCGGGGAGCGTCTTATTTTGGCCTCTCTCCTGGAGGCCCTCAGTCAGACCCAGTGTTGACATGTGGCAAGACGCTCCTCGGGGCGCGGCTTGCTTGGGCTTCTCTCCTGGAGGCCCTCAGTCAGACCCATTGTTTACATGTGGCAAGACGCTCCTCGGGGCACGTCTTGCTTGGGCCTCTCTCCTGGAGGCGCTCAGTCAGACCGAGTAGTGACATCTCGCAAGACGCTCCTCGGGGCGCGTCTTGCTTGGGCCTCACTCCAGAAGGCCCTCAATCAGACCCAGTGTTGACACGTGGCAAGACGCTCCTCGGGGCGCGTCTTACTTGGGCCTCTCTCCTGGAGGCACTCAGTCAGACTGAGTAGTGACATGTGGCCTGACGCTCCTCGGGGCGCGTGTTGCTTGGGCCTCTCTCCTGGAGGCGCTCAGTCAGACCAAGTGGTGACATGTGGCAAGACACTCCTCGGGGCGCGTCTTGCTTGGGCCTCTCTCCTGGAGGCCCTCTGTCAGACCCAGTGTTGACATGTGTCAAGACGCTCCTCGGGGCGCGTCTTGCTTGGGCTTCTCTCCTGGAGGCCCTCAGTCATACCCATTGTTGACATGTGTCAAGACGCTCCTCGGGGCGCGTCTTGCTTCGGCCTCTCTCCTGGAGGCGCTCAGTCAGACCGAGTGCTGACATGTGGAAAGACACTCCTCGGGGCGCTTCTTGCTTGGGCTTCTCTCCTGGAGGCGCTCAGAAAGACCCAGTGTTGACATGTGACAATACGCTCCTCGGGGCGCGTCTTGCTTGGGCCTCTCTCCTGGAGGCGCTCAGTCAGACCCACTGGTGACATGTGGCAAGACACTCCTCGGGGCGCGTCTTGCTTGGGCCTCTCTCCTGGAGGCCCTCTGTCAGACCCAGTGTTGACATGTGTCAAGACGCTCCTCGGGGCGCGTCTTGCTTGGGCTTCTCTCCTGGAGGCCCTCAGTCAGACCCATTGTTGACATGTGGCAAAATGCTCCTCGGGGCGCGTCTTGCTTGGGCCTCTCTCCTGGAGGCGCTCAGTCAGACCGAGTGCTGACATAAGGCAAGACGCTCCTCGGGGCGCGTCTTGCTGTGGCCTCTCTCCTGGAGGCGCTCAGTCAGACCCAGTGCTGACATGTGGCAAGACGCTCCTCGGGGCGCGTCTTGCTTGGGCCTCTCTCCTGGAGGCGCTCAGTCAGACTGAGTAGTGACATGTGGCCTGACGCTCCTCGGGGCACGTCTTGCTTGGGCCTCTCTCCTGGAGGTGCTCAGTCAGACCCAGTGGTGACATGTGGCAAGACACTCCTCGGGGCGCGTCTTGCTTGGGCCTCTCTCGTGGAGGCCCTCTGTCAGACCCAGTGTTGACATGTGTCAAGACGCTCCTCGGGGCGCGTCTTGCTTGGGCTTCTCTCCTGGAGGCCCTCAGTCAGACCCATTGTTGACATGTGGCAAGACGCTCCTCGGGGCGCGTCTTGCTTGGGCTTCTCTCCTGGAGGCGCTCAGTCAGACCCACTGGTGACATGTGGCAAGACACTCCTCGGGGCGCGTCTTGCTTGGGCCTCTCTCCTGGAGGCCCTCTGTCAGACCCAGTGTTGACATGTGTCAAGACGCTCCTCGGGGCGCGTCTTGCTTGGGCTTCTCTCCTGGAGGCCCTCAGTCAGACCCATTGTTGACATGTGGCAAGATGCTCCTCGGGGCGCGTCTCACTTGGGCCTCTCTCCTGGAGGCGCTCAGTCAGACCGAGTGCTGACATAAGGCAAGAGGCTCCTCGGGGCCCGTCTTGCTGTGGCCTCTCTCCTGGAGGCGCTCAGTCAGACCCAGTGCTGACATGTGGCAAGACGCTCCTCGGGGCGCGTCTTGCTTGGGCCTCTCTCCTGGAGGCGCTCAGTCAGACTGAGTAGTGACATGTGGCCTGACGCTCCTCGGGGCACGTCTTGCTTTGGCCTCTCTCGTGGAGGCCCTCTGTCAGACCCAGTGTTGACATGTGTCAAGACGCTCCTCGGGGCGCGTCTTGCTTGGGCTTCTCTCCTGGAGGCCCTCAGTCAGACCCATTGTTGACATGTGGCAAGACGCTCCTCGGGGCGCGTCTTGCTTGGGCTTCTCTCCTGGAGGCGCTCAGACAGACCCAGTGTTGACATGTGACAAGACGCTCCTCGGGGCGCGTCTTGCTTGGGCCTCTCTCCTGGAGGCGCTCAGTCAGAACCAGAGGTGACATGTGGCAAGACGCTCCTCGGGGCGCGTCTTGCTTGGGCCTCTCTCCTGGAGGCCCTCTGTCAGACCCAGTGTTGACATGTGGCAAGACGCTCCTCCGGGCGCATCTTGCTTGGGCCTCTCTCCTGGAGGCCCTCAGTCAGACCCATTGTTGACATGTGGCAAGACGCTCCTCGGGGCGCATCTTGCTTGGGCCTCTCTCCTGGAGGCGCTCAGTCAGACCCAGTGTTGACATGTGGCAAGACGCTCCTCGGGGCGCGTCTTGCTTGGGCCTCTCTCCTGGAGGCGCTCAGTCAGACCCAGTGTTGACATGTCGCAAGACGCTCCTCGGGGCGCGTCTTGCTTGGGCCTCTCTCCTGGAGGCGCTCAGTCAGACCCAGTGGTGACACGTGGAAAGACGCTCCTCGGGGCGCGTCTTGGTTGGGCCTCTCTCCTGGAGGCGCTCATTCAGACCCAGTGGTGACATGTGGCAAGACGCTCCTCGGGGCGCGTATTGCTTGGGCCTCTCTCCTGAATGCCCTCTGTCAGACCGAGTGTTGACGTGTGGCAAGACTCTCCTCGGGGAGCGTCTTGCTTGGGCTTCTCTCATGGAGGCCCTCAGTCCGACCCAGTGTTGACATGTGTCAAGACGCTCCTCGGGGCGTGTCTTGCTTGGGCCTCTCTCCTGGAGAAGCTCAATCAGACCCAGTGTTGACATGTGGCAAGACGCTCCTCTGGGCGCGTCTTGCTTGGGCTTCTCTCCTGGAGGCCCTCAGTCAGACCCATTGTTGACATGTGGCAAGACGCTCCTCGGGGCACGTCTTGCTTGGGCCTCTCTCCTGGAGGCGCTCAGTCAGACCGAGTAGTGACATGTGGCAAGACGCTCCTCGGGGCGCGTCTTGGTTGGACCTCCCTCCTGGAGGCGCTCAGTCAGACCGAGTAGTGACATTTGGCAAGACGCTCCTCGGGGCGCCTCTTGCTTGGACCTCTCTCCTGGAGGCGCTCAGTTAGACCGAGTAGTGACATGTGGCAAGATGCTCCTCGGGGCGCATCTTGCCTGGGCCTCTCTCCTGGAGACGCTCAGTCTGACCGAATGCTGACATAAGGCAAGACGCTCCTCAGGGCGCATCTTGCTGGGGCCTCTCTCCTGGAGGTGCTCAATCAGACCCAGTGGTGACACGTGGCAAGACGCTCCTCTGGGCGCGTCTTGCTTGGGCCTCTCTCCTGGAGGAGCTCAGTCAGACCCAGTGGTGGCACGTGGCAAGACGCTCCTCGGGGCGCATCTTGCTTGGGCCTCTCTCCTGGAGGCGCTAAGTCAGACCCAGTGTTGACACTTTGCAAGACGCTCCTCGGGGCGCGTCTTGCTCTGGGCTCTCTCCTGGAGGCGCTCAGTCAGACACAGTGTTGACATGTGGCAAGACACTCCTCGGGGCGCGTCTTGCTTGGGCTTCTCTCATGGAGGCCCTCAGTAAGACCCATTGTTGACATGTGGAAAGAAGCTCCTCGGGGCGCGTCTTGCTTTGGCTTCTCTCCTGGAGGCCCTCAGTCAGACCCATTGTTGACATGTGGCAAGAAGCTCCTCGGGGCGCTTCTTGCTTGGGCCTCTCTCCTGGAGGCGCTCAGTCAGACCGAGTGCTGACATGTGGCAAGACGCTCCTCGGGGCGCGTCTTGCTGGGGCCTCTCTCCTGGAGGCGCTCAGTCAAACCCAGTGTTGACATGTGGCAAGACGCTCCTCGGGACGCATCTTGCTGGGGCTTCTCTCATGGAGGCACTCAGTCAGACCCAGTGTTGACATGTGGCAAGATGCTCGTCGGGGCACGTCTTGCTTGGGCCTCTCTCCTGGAGGCGCTCAGTCAGACCCAGTGTTGACATGTGGCAAGACGCTCCTTGGGGCACGTCTTGCTTTGGCCTCTCTCGTGGAGGCCCTCTGTCAGACCCAGTGTTGACATGTGTCAAGACGCTCCTCGGGGCGCGTCTTGCTTGGGCTTCTCTCCTGGAGGCCCTCAGTCAGACCCATTGTTGACATGTGGCAAGACGCTCCTCGGGGCGCGTCTTGCTTGGGCTTCTCTCCTGGAGGCGCTCAGACAGACCCAGTGTTGACATGTGACAAGACGCTCCTCGGGGCGCGTCTTGCTTGGGCCTCTCTCCTGGAGGCGCTCAGTCAGAACCAGAGGTGACATGTGGCAAGACGCTCCTCGGGGCGCGTCTTGCTTGGGCCTCTCTCCTGGAGGCCCTCTGTCAGACCCAGTGTTGACATGTGGCAAGACGCTCCTCCGGGCGCATCTTGCTTGGGCCTCTCTCCTGGAGGCCCTCAGTCAGACCCATTGTTGACATGTGGCAAGACGCTCCTCGGGGCGCATCTTGCTTGGGCCTCTCTCCTGGAGGCGCTCAGTCAGACCCAGTGTTGACATGTGGCAAGACGCTCCTCGGGGCGCGTCTTGCTTGGGCCTCTCTCCTGGAGGCGCTCAGTCAGACCCAGTGTTGACATGTCGCAAGACGCTCCTCGGGGCGCGTCTTGCTTGGGCCTCTCTCCTGGAGGCGCTCAGTCAGACCCAGTGGTGACACGTGGAAAGACGCTCCTCGGGGCGCGTCTTGGTTGGGCCTCTCTCCTGGAGGCGCTCATTCAGACCCAGTGGTGACATGTGGCAAGACGCTCCTCGGGGCGCGTATTGCTTGGGCCTCTCTCCTGAATGCCCTCTGTCAGACCGAGTGTTGACGTGTGGCAAGACTCTCCTCGGGGAGCGTCTTGCTTGGGCTTCTCTCATGGAGGCCCTCAGTCCGACCCAGTGTTGACATGTGTCAAGACGCTCCTCGGGGCGTGTCTTGCTTGGGCCTCTCTCCTGGAGAAGCTCAATCAGACCCAGTGTTGACATGTGGCAAGACGCTCCTCTGGGCGCGTCTTGCTTGGGCTTCTCTCCTGGAGGCCCTCAGTCAGACCCATTGTTGACATGTGGCAAGACGCTCCTCGGGGCACGTCTTGCTTGGGCCTCTCTCCTGGAGGCGCTCAGTCAGACCGAGTAGTGACATGTGGCAAGACGCTCCTCGGGGCGCGTCTTGGTTGGACCTCCCTCCTGGAGGCGCTCAGTCAGACCGAGTAGTGACATTTGGCAAGACGCTCCTCGGGGCGCCTCTTGCTTGGACCTCTCTCCTGGAGGCGCTCAGTTAGACCGAGTAGTGACATGTGGCAAGATGCTCCTCGGGGCGCATCTTGCCTGGGCCTCTCTCCTGGAGACGCTCAGTCTGACCGAATGCTGACATAAGGCAAGACGCTCCTCAGGGCGCATCTTGCTGGGGCCTCTCTCCTGGAGGTGCTCAATCAGACCCAGTGGTGACACGTGGCAAGACGCTCCTCTGGGCGCGTCTTGCTTGGGCCTCTCTCCTGGAGGAGCTCAGTCAGACCCAGTGGTGGCACGTGGCAAGACGCTCCTCGGGGCGCATCTTGCTTGGGCCTCTCTCCTGGAGGCGCTAAGTCAGACCCAGTGTTGACACTTTGCAAGACGCTCCTCGGGGCGCGTCTTGCTCTGGGCTCTCTCCTGGAGGCGCTCAGTCAGACACAGTGTTGACATGTGGCAAGACACTCCTCGGGGCGCGTCTTGCTTGGGCTTCTCTCATGGAGGCCCTCAGTAAGACCCATTGTTGACATGTGGAAAGAAGCTCCTCGGGGCGCGTCTTGCTTTGGCTTCTCTCCTGGAGGCCCTCAGTCAGACCCATTGTTGACATGTGGCAAGAAGCTCCTCGGGGCGCTTCTTGCTTGGGCCTCTCTCCTGGAGGCGCTCAGTCAGACCGAGTGCTGACATGTGGCAAGACGCTCCTCGGGGCGCGTCTTGCTGGGGCCTCTCTCCTGGAGGCGCTCAGTCAAACCCAGTGTTGACATGTGGCAAGACGCTCCTCGGGACGCATCTTGCTGGGGCTTCTCTCATGGAGGCACTCAGTCAGACCCAGTGTTGACATGTGGCAAGATGCTCGTCGGGGCACGTCTTGCTTGGGCCTCTCTCCTGGAGGCGCTCAGTCAGACCCAGTGTTGACATGTGGCAAGACGCTCCTTGGGGCGCGTCTTGCTTGGGCCTCTCTCCTGGAGGCACTCAGTCAGACCGAGTGCTGACATGTGGCAAGACGCTCCTCGGGGCGCATTTTGCTTGGGCTTCTCTCCTGGAGCCCCTCAGTCAGACCCAGTGTTGACATGTGGCAAGACGCTCCTCGGGGAGCGTCTTATTTGGGCCTCTCTCCTGGAGGCCCTCAGTCAGACCCAGTGTTGACATGTGGCAAGACGCTCCTCGGGGCACGTCTTGCTTGGGCCTCTCTCCTGGAGGCGCTCAGTCAGACCGAGTAGTGACATCTCGCAAGACGCTCCTCGGGGTGCGTCTTGCTTGGGCCTCACTCCAGAAGGCCCTCAATCAGACCCAGTGTTGACACGTGGCAAGACGCTCCTCGGGGCGCGTCTTACTTGGGCCTCTCTCCTGGAGGCACTCAGTCAGACTGAGTAGTGACATGTGGCCTGACGCTCCTCGGGGCACGTGTTGCTTCGGCCTCTCTCCTGGAGGCGCTCAAACAGACCGAGTGCTGACATGTGGAAAGACGCTCCTCGGGGCGCTTCTTGCTTGGGCTTCTCTCCTGGAGGCGCTCAGAAAGACCCAGTGTTGACATGTGACAATACGCTCCTCGGGGCGCGTCTTGCTTGGGCCTCTCTCCTGGAGGCGCTCAGTCAGACCCACTGGTGACATGTGGCAAGACACTCCTCGGGGTGCGTCTTGCTTGGGCCTCTCTCCTGGAGGCCCTCTGTCAAACCCAGTGTTGACATGTGTCAAGACGCTCCTCGGGGCGCGTCTTGCTTGGGCTTCTCTCCTGGAGGCCCTCAGACAGACCCATTGTTGACCTGTGGCAAGACGCTCCTCGGGGCGCGTCTTGCTTGGGCCTCTCTCCTGGAGGCGCTCAGTCAGACCGAGTGCTGACATGTGGCAAGACGCTCCTCGGGCCGCGTGTTGCTTGGGCTTCTCTCCTGGAGGCCCTCAGACAGACCCATTGTTGACCTGTGGCAAGACGCTCCTCGGGGCGCGTCTTGCTTGGGCCTCTCTCCTGGAGGCGCTCAGTCAGACCGAGTGCTGACATGTGGCAAGACGCTCCTCGGGCCGCGTGTTGCTTGGGCTTCTCTCCTGGAGGCCCTCAGTCAGACCCATTGTTGACATGTGGCAAGACGCTCCTCGGGGCGCGTCTTGCTTGGGCCTCTCTCCTGGAGGCGCTCAGTCAGACCGAGTGCTGACTTGTGGCAAGACGCTCCTCGGGGTGCGTCTTGCTTGGGCTTCTCTCCTGGAGGCGCTCAGAAAGACCCAGTGTTGACATGTGACAAGACGCTCCTCGGGGCACGTCTTGCTTGGGCCTCTCTCCTGGAGGCGCTCAGTCAGAACCAGAGGTGACATGTGGCAAGACGCTCCTCGGGGCGCGTCATGCTTGGGCCTCTCTCCTGGAGGCCCTCAGTCAGACCCATTGTTGACATGTGGCAAGATGCTCCTCGGGGCGCGTCTTGCTTGGGCCTCTCTCCTGGAGGCGCTCAGTCAGACCCAGTGCTGACATGTGGCAAGACGCTCCTCGGGGCGCGTCTTGCTTCGGCCTCTCTCCTGGAGGCGCTCAGTCAGACTGAGTAGTGACATGTGGCCTGACGCTCCTCGGGGCACGTCTTGCTTGGGCCTCTCTCCTGGAGGCGCTCAGTCAGACCCAGTGGTGACATGTGGCAAGACACTCCTCGGGGCGCCTCTTGCTTGGGCCTCTCTCGTGGAGGCCCTCTGTCAGACCCAGTGTTGACATGTGTCAAGACGCTCCTCGGGGCGCATCTTGCTTGGGCTTCTCTCCTGGAGGCCCTCAGTCAGACCCATTGTTGACATGTGGCAAGACGCTCCTCGGGGCGCGTCTTGCTTGGGCTTCTCTCCTGGAGGCGCTCAGACAGACCCAGTGTTGACATGTGACAAGACGCTCCTCGGGGCGCGTCTTGCTTGGGCCTCTCTCCTGGAGGCGCTCAGTCAGAACCAGAGGTGACATGTGGCAAGACGCTCCTCGGGGCACGTCTTGCTTGGGCCTCTCTCCTGGAGGCCCTCTGTCAGACCCAGTGTTGACATGTGGCAAGATGCTCCTCCGGGCGAATCTTGCTTGGGCCTCTCTCCTGGAGGCGCTCAGTCAGACCCAGTGTTGACATGTGGCAAGACGCTCCTCGGGGCGCGTCTTGCTTGGGCCTCTCTCCTGGAGGCGCTCAGTCAGACCCAGTGGTGACACGTGGAAAGACGCTCCTCGGGGCGCGTATTGCTTGGGCCTCTCTCCTGAATGCCCTCTGTCAGACCGAGTGTTGACGTGTGGCAAGACTCTCCTCGGGGCGCGTCTTGCTTGGGCATCTCTCATGGAGGCCCTCAGTCCGACCCAGTGTTGATATGTGTCAAGACGCTCCTCGGGGCGTGTCTTGCTTGGGCCTCTCTCCTGGAGGCGCTCAGTCAGACCCAGTGTTGACATGTGGCAAGACGCTCCTCTGGGCGCTTCTTGCTTGGGCTTCTCTCCTGGAGGCCCTCAGTCAGACCCATTGTTGACATGTGGCAATACGCTCCTCGGGGCACGTCTTGCTTGGGCCTCTCTCCTGGAGGCGCTCAGTCAGACCGAGTAGTGACATGTGGCAAGACGCTCCTCGGGGCGCGTCTTGCTTGGACCTCCCTCCTGGAGGCGCTCAGTCAGACCGAGTAGTGACATTTGGCAAGACGCTCCTCGGGGCGCCTCTTGCTTGGACCTCTCTCCTGGAGGCGCTCAGTTAGACCGAGTAGTGACATTTGGCAAGACGCTCCTCGGGGCGCATCTTGCCTGGGCCTCTCTCCTGGAGACGCTCAGTCAGACCGAGTGCTGACATAAGGCAAGACGCTCCTCGGGGCGCATCTTGCTGGGGCCTCTCTCCTGGAGGTGCTCAATCAGACCCAGTGGTGACACGTGGCAAGACGCTCCTCTGGGCGCGTCTTGCTTGGGCCTCTCTCCTGGAGGAGCTCAGTCAGACCCAGTGGTGGCACGTGGCAAGACGCTCCTCGGGGCGCATCTTGCTTGGCCCTCTCTCCTGGAGGCGCTAAGTCAGACCCAGTGTTGACACATGGCAAGACGCTCCTCGGGGCGCGTCTTGCTTGGGCCTCTCTCCTGGAGGTGCTCAGTCAGACACAGTGTTGACATGTGGCAAGACATCCCTCGGGGCGCGTCTTGCTTGGGCTTCTCTCATGGAGGCCCTCAGTAAGACCCATTGTTGACATTTGGAAAGAAGCTCCTCGGGGCGCGTCTTGCTTTGGCTTCTCTCCTGGAGGCCCTCAGTCAGACCCATTGTTGACATGTGGCAAGACGCTCCTCGGGGCGCGTATTGCTTGGGCCTCTCTCCTGGATGACCTCTGTCAGACCCAGTGTTGACATGTGGCAAGACTCTCCTCGGGGCGCGTCTTGCTGGGGCCTCTCTCCTGGAGGCGCTCAGTCAGACCTGTGCTGACATGTGGCAAGACGCTCCTCGGGGCGCGTCTTGCTTGGGCCTCTCTCCTGGAGGCGCTCAGTCAGACTGAGTAGTGACATGTGGCCTGACGCTCCTCGGGGCACGTCTTGCTTGGGCCTCTCTCCTGGAGGCGCTCAGTCAGACCCAGTGGTGACATGTGGCAAGACACTCCTCGGGGCGCGTCTTGCTTGGGCCTCTCTCGTGGAGGCCCTCTGTCAGACCCAGTGTTGACATGTGTCAAGACGCTCCTCGGGGCGCGTCTTGCTTGGGCTTCTCTCCTGGAGGCCCTCAGTCAGACCCATTGTTGACATGTGGCAAGATGCTCCTCGGGGCGCGTCTTGCTTGGGCTTCTCTCCTGGAGGCGCTCAGACAGACCCAGTGTTGACATGTGACAAGACGCTCCTCGGGGCGCGTCTTGCTTGGGCCTCTCTCCTGGAGGCGCTCAGTCAGAATAAGAGGTGACATGTGGCAAGACGCTCCTCGGGGCGCGTCTTGCTTGGGCCTCTCTCCTGGAGGCGCTCAGTCAGACCCAGTGGTGACATGTGGCAAGACGCTCCTCGGGGCGCGTATAGCTTGGGCCTCTCTCCTGAATGCCCTCTGTCAGACCGAGTGTTGACGTGTGGCAAGACTCTCCTCGGGGCGCGTCTTGCTTGGGCTTCTCTCATGGAGGCCCTCAGTCCGACCCAGTGTTGACATGTGTCAAGACGCTCCTCGGGGCGTGTCTTGCTTGGGCCTCTCTCCTGGAGGCGCTCAGTCAGACCCAGTGTTGACATGTGGCAAGACGCTCCTCTGGGCGCGTCTTGCTTGGGCTTCTCCCCTGGAGGCCCTCATTCAGACCCATTGTTGACATGTGGCAAGAAGCTCCTCGGGGCACGTCTTGCTTGGGCCTCTCTCCTGGAGGCGCTCAGTCAGACCGAGTAGTGACATGTGGCAAGACGCTCCTCGGGGCGCGTCTTGCTTGGACCTCCCTCCTGGAGGCGCTCAGTCAGACCGAGTAGTGACATTTGGCAAGACGCTCCTCGGGGCGCCTCTTGCTTGGACCTCTCTCCTGGAGGCGCTCAGTAAGACCGAGTAGTGACATGTGGCAAGACGCTCCTCGGGGCGCGTCTTGCCTGGGCCTCTCTTCTGGAGACGCTCAGTCAGACCGAGTGCTGACATAAGGCAAGACGCTCCTCGGGGCGCGTCTTGCTGGGGCCTCTCTCCTGGAGGTTCTCAATCAGACCCAGTGGTGACACGTGGCAAGACGCTCCTCTGGGCGCGTCTTGCTTGGGCCTCTCTCCTGGAGGAACTCAATCAGACCCAGTGGTGACACGTGGCAAGACGCTCCTCTGGGCGCGTCTTGCTTGGGCCTCTCTCCTGGAGGAACTCAGTCAGACCCAGTGGTGACACGTGGCAAGACGCTCCTCGGGGCGCATCTTGCTTGGGCCTCTCTCCTGGAGGCGCTAAGTCAGACCCAGTGTTGACACGTGGCAAGACGCTCCTCGGGGCGCGTCTTGCTTGGGCCTCTCTCCTGGAGGCGCTCAGTCAGACACAGTGTTGACATGTGGCAAGACACTCCTCGGGGCGCGTCTTGCTTGGGCTTCTCTCATGGAGGCCCTCAGTAAGACCCATTGTTGACATGTGGAAAGAAGCTCCTCGGGGCGCGTCTTGCTTTGGCTTCTCTCCTGGAGGCCCTCAGTCAGACACATTGTTGACATGTGGCAAGACTCTCCTCGGGGCGCGTCTTGCTTGGGCTTCTCTCATGGAGGCCCTCAGTCAGACCCAGTGTTGACATGTGTCAAGACGCTCCTCGGGGCGTGTCTTGCTTGGGCCTCTCTCCTGGAGGCGCTCAGTCAGACCGAGTGCTGACATGTGGCAAGACGCTCCTCGGGCCGCGTGTTGCTTGGGCTTCTCTCCTGGAGGCCCTCAGTCAGACCCATTGTTGACATGTGGCAAGACGCTCCTCGGGGCGCGTCTTGCTTGGGCCTCTCTCCTGGAGGCGCTCAGTCAGACCGAGTGCTGACATGTGGCAAGACGCTCCTCGGGGCGCGTCTTGCTTGGGCTTCTCTCCTGGAGGCGCTCAGAAAGACCCAGTGTTGACATGTGACAAGACGCTCCTCGGGGCACGTCTTGCTTGGGCCTCTCTCCTGGAGGCGCTCAGTCAGAACCAGAGGTGACATGTGGCAAGACGCTCCTCGGGGCGCGTCATGCTTGGGCCTGTCTCCTGGAGGCCCTCTGTCAGACCCAGTGTTGACATGTGGCAAGACGCTCCTCCGGGCGCATCTTGCTTGGGCCTCTCTCCTGGAGGCCCTCAGTCAGACCAATTGTTGACATGTGGCAAGATGCTCCTCGGGGCGCATCTTGCTTGGGCCTCTCTCCTGGAGGCGCTCAGTCAGACCGAGTGCTGACATAAGGCAAGACGCTCCTCGGGGCGCGTCTTGCTGGGGCCTCTCTCCTGGAGGCACTCAGTCAGACCCAGTGCTGACATGTGGCAAGACGCTCCTCGGGGCGCGTCTTGCTTGGGCCTCTCTCCTGGAGGCGCTCAGTCAGACTGAGTAGTGACATGTGGCCTGACGCTCCTCGGGGCACGTCTTGCTTGGGCCTCTCTCCTGGAGGCGCTCAGTCAGACCCAGTGGTGACATGTGGCAAGACACTCCTCGGGGCGCGTCTTGCTTGGGCTTCTCTCCTGGAGGCCCTCAGTCAGACCCATTGTTGACATGTGGCAAAATGCTCCTCGGGGCGCGTCTTGCCTGGGCCTCTCTCCTGGAGGCGCTCAGTCAGACCGAGTGCTGACATAAGGCAAGACGCTCCTCGGGGCGCGTCTTGCTGTGGCCTCTCTCCTGGAGGCGCTCAGTCAGACCCAGTGCTGACATGTGGCAAGACGCTCCTCGGGGCGCGTCTTGCTTGGGCCTCTCTCCTGGAGGCGCTCAGTCAGACTGAGTAGTGACATGTGGCCTGACGCTCCTCGGGGCACGTCTTGCTTGGGCCTCTCTCCTGGAGGTGCTCAGTCAGACCCAGTGGTGACATGTGGCAAGACACTCCTCGGGGCGCGTCTTGCTTGGGCCTCTCTCGTGGAGGCCCTCTGTCAGACCCAGTGTTGACATGTGTCAAGACGCTCCTCGGGGCGCGTCTTGCTTGGGCTTCTCTCCTGGAGGCCCTCAGTCAGACCCATTGTTGACATGTGGCAAGACGCTCCTCGGGGCGCGTCTTGCTTGGGCTTCTCTCCTGGAGGCGCTCAGTCAGACCCACTGGTGACATGTGGCAAGACACTCCTCGGGGCGCGTCTTGCTTGGGCCTCTCTCCTGGAGGCCCTCTGTCAGACCCAGTGTTGACATGTGTCAAGACGCTCCTCGGGGCGCGTCTTGCTTGGGCTTCTCTCCTGGAGGCCCTCAGTCAGACCCATTGTTGACATGTGGCAAGATGCTCCTCGGGGCGCGTCTTGCTTGGGCCTCTCTCCTGGAGGCGCTCAGTCAGACCGAGTGCTGACATAAGGCAAGAGGCTCCTCGGGGCGCATCTTGCTGTGGCCTCTCTCCTGGAGGCGCTCAGTCAGACCCAGTGCTGACATGTGGCAAGACGCTCCTCGGGGCGCGTCTTGCTTGGGCCTCTCTCCTGGAGGCGCTCAGTCAGACTGAGTAGTGACATGTGGCCTGACGCTCCTCGGGGCACGTCTTGCTTGGGCCTCTCTCCTGGAGGCGCTCAGTCAGAACCAGAGGTGACATGTGGCAAGACGCTCCTCCGGGCGCATCTTGCTTGGGCCTCTCTCCTGGAGGCCCTCAGTCAGACCCATTGTTGACATGTGGCAAGACGCTCCTCGGGGCGCGTCTTGCTTGGGCCTCTCTCCTGGAGGCGCTCAGTCAGACCCAGTGTTGACATGTGGCAAGACGCTCCTCGGGGCGCGTCTTGCTTGGGCCTCTCTCCTGGAGGCGCTCAGTCAGACCCAGTGTTGACATGTCGCAAGACGCTCCTCGGGGCGCGTCTTGCTTGGGCCTCTCTCCTGGAGGCGCTCAGTCAGACCCAGTGGTGACACGTGGAAAGACGCTCCTCGGGGCGCGTCTTGGTTGGGCCTCTCTCCTGGAGGCGCTCATTCAGACCCAGTGGTGACATGTGGCAAGATGCTCCTCGGGGCGCGTATTGCTTGGGCCTCTCACCTGAATGCCCTCTGTCAGACCGAGTGTTGACGTGTGGCAAGACTCTCCTCGGGGAGCGTCTTGCTTGGGCTTCTCTCATGGAGGCCCTCAGTCCGACCCAGTGTTGACATGTGTCAAGACGCTCCTCGGGGCGTGTCTTGCTTGGGCCTCTCTCCTGGAGAAGCTCAATCAGACCCAGTGTTGACATGTGGCAAGACGCTCCTCTGGGCGCGTCTTGCTTGGGCTTCTCTCCTGGAGGCCCTCAGTCAGACCCATTGTTGACATGTGGCAAGACGCTCCTCGGGGCACGTCTTGCTTGGGCCTCTCTCCTGGAGGCGCTCAGTCAGACCGAGTAGTGACATGTGGCAAGACGCTCCTCGGGGCGCGTCTTGGTTGGACCTCCCTCCTGGAGGCGCTCAGTCAGACCGAGTAGTGACATTTGGCAAGACGCTCCTCGGGGCGCCTCTTGCTTGGACCTCTCTCCTGGAGGCGCTCAGTTAGACCGAGTAGTGACATGTGGCAAGATGCTCCTCGGGGCGCATCTTGCCTGGGCCTCTCTCCTGGAGACGCTCAGTCAGACCGAATGCTGACATAAGGCAAGACGCTCCTCGGGGCGCATCTTGCTGGGGCCTCTCTCCTGGAGGTGCTCAATCAGACCCAGTGGTGACACGTGGCAAGACGCTCCTCTGGGCGCGTCTTGCTTGGGCCTCTCTCCTGGAGGAGCTCAGTCAGACCCAGTGGTGGCACGTGGCAAGACGCTCCCCGGGGCGCATCTTGCTTGGGCCTCTCTCCTGGAGGCGCTAAGTCAGACCCAGTGTTGACACTTTGCAAGACGCTCCTCGGGGCGCGTCTTGCTCTGGCCTCTCTCCTGGAGGCGCTCAGTCAGACACAGTGTTGACATGTGGCAAGACACTCCTCGGGGCGCGTCTTGCTTGGGCTTCTCTCATGGAGGCCCTCAGTAAGACCCATAGTTGACATGTGGAAAGAAGCTCCTCGGGGCGCGTCTTGCTTTGGCTTCTCTCCTGGAGGCCCTCAGTCAGACCCATTGTTGACATGTGGCAAGAAGCTCCTCGGGGCGCTTCTTGCTTGGGCCTCTCTCCTGGAGGCGCTCAGTCAGACCGAGTGCTGACATGTGGCAAGACGCTCCTCGGGGCGCGTCTTGCTGGGGCCTCTCTCCTGGAGGCGCTCAGTCAAACCCAGTGTTGACATGTGGCAAGACGCTCCTCGGGACGCATCTTGCTGGGGCTTCTCTCATGGAGGCACTCAGTCAGACCCAGTGTTGACATGTGGCAAGATGCTCGTCGGGGCACTTCTTGCTTGGGCCTCTCTCCTGGAGGCGCTCAGTCAGACCCAGTGTTGACATGTGGCAAGACGCTCCTTGGGGCGCGTCTTGCTTGGGCCTCTCTCCTGGAGGCGCTCAGTCAGACCGAGTGCTGACATGTGGCAAGACGCTCCTCGGGGCGCATCTTGCTTGGGCTTCTCTCCTGGAGCCCCTCAGTCAGACCCAGTGTTGACATGTGGCAAGACGCTCCTCGGGGAGCGTCTTATTTGGGCCTCTCTCCTGGAGGCCCTCAGTCAGACCCAGTGTTGACATGTGGCAAGACGCTCCTCGGGGCACGTCTTGCTTGGGCCTCTCTCCTGGAGGCGCTCAGTCAGACCGAGTAGTGACATCTCGCAAGACGCTCCTCGGGGTGCGTCTTGCTTGGGCCTCACTCCAGAAGGCCCTCAATCAGACCCAGTGTTGACACGTGGCAAGACGCTCCTCGGGGCGCGTCTTACTTGGGCCTCTCTCCTGGAGGCACTCAGTCAGACTGAGTAGTGACATGTGGCCTGACGCTCCTCGGGGCACGTGTTGCTTCGGCCTCTCTCCTGGAGGCGCTCAAACAGACCGAGTGCTGACATGTGGAAAGACGCTCCTCGGGGCGCTTCTTGCTTGGGCTTCTCTCCTGGAGGCGCTCAGAAAGACCCAGTGTTGACATGTGACAATACGCTCCTCGGGGCGCGTCTTGCTTGGGCCTCTCTCCTGGAGGCGCTCAGTCAGACCCACTGGTGACATGTGGCAAGACACTCCTCGGGGTGCGTCTTGCTTGGGCCTCTCTCCTGGAGGCCCTCTGTCAAACCCAGTGTTGACATGTGTCAAGACGCTCCTCGGGGCGCGTCTTGCTTGGGCTTCTCTCCTGGAGGCCCTCAGACAGACCCATTGTTGACCTGTGGCAAGACGCTCCTCGGGGCGCGTCTTGCTTGGGCCTCTCTCCTGGAGGCGCTCAGTCAGACCGAGTGCTGACATGTGGCAAGACGCTCCTCGGGCCGCGTGTTGCTTGGGCTTCTCTCCTGGAGGCCCTCAGACAGACCCATTGTTGACCTGTGGCAAGACGCTCCTCGGGGCGCGTCTTGCTTGGGCCTCTCTCCTGGAGGCGCTCAGTCAGACCGAGTGCTGACATGTGGCAAGACGCTCCTCGGGCCGCGTGTTGCTTGGGCTTCTCTCCTGGAGGCCCTCAGTCAGACCCATTGTTGACATGTGGCAAGACGCTCCTCGGGGCGCGTCTTGCTTGGGCCTCTCTCCTGGAGGCGCTCAGTCAGACCGAGTGCTGACATGTGGCAAGACGCTCCTCGGGGTGCGTCTTGCTTGGGCTTCTCTCCTGGAGGCGCTCAGAAAGACCCAGTGTTGACATGTGACAAGACGCTCCTCGGGGCACGTCTTGCTTGGGCCTCTCTCCTGGAGGCGCTCAGTCAGAACCAGAGGTGACATGTGGCAAGACGCTCCTCGGGGCGCGTCATGCTTGGGCCTCTCTCCTGGAGGCCCTCAGTCAGACCCATTGTTGACATGTGGCAAGATGCTCCTCGGGGCGCGTCTTGCTTGGGCCTCTCTCCTGGAGGCGCTCAGTCAGACCCAGTGCTGACATGTGGCAAGACGCTCCTCGGGGCGCGTCTTGCTTCGGCCTCTCTCCTGGAGGCGCTCAGTCAGACTGAGTAGTGACATGTGGCCTGACGCTCCTCGGGGCACGTCTTGCTTGGGCCTCTCTCCTGGAGGCGCTCAGTCAGACCCAGTGGTGACATGTGGCAAGACACTCCTCGGGGCGCCTCTTGCTTGGGCCTCTCTCGTGGAGGCCCTCTGTCAGACCCAGTTTTGACATGTGTCAAGACGCTCCTCGGGGCGCATCTTGCTTGGGCTTCTCTCCTGGAGGCCCTCAGTCAGACCCATTGTTGATATGTGGCAAGACGCTCCTCGGGGCGCGTCTTGCTTGGGCTTCTCTCCTGGAGGCGCTCAGACAGACGCAGTGTTGACATGTGACAAGACGCTCCTCGGGGCGCGTCTTGCTTGGGCCTCTCTCCTGGAGGCGCTCAGTCAGAACCAGAGGTGACATGTGGCAAGACGCTCCTCGGGGCACGTCTTGCTTGGGCCTCTCTCCTGGAGGCCCTCTGTCAGACCCAGTGTTGACATGTGGCAAGACGCTCCTCCGGGCGAATCTTGCTTGGGCCTCTCTCCTGGAGGCCCTCAGTCAGACCCATTGTTGACATGTGGCAAGACGCTCCTCGGGGCGCGTCTTGCTTGGGCCTCTCTCCTGGAGGCGCTCAGTCAGACCCAGTGTTGACATGTGGCAAGACGCTCCTCGAGGCGCGTCTTGCTTGGGCCTCTCTCCTGGAGGCGCTCAGTCAGACCCAGTGTTGACATGTGGCAAGACGCTCCTCGGGGCGCGTCTTGCTTGGGCCTCTCTCCTGGAGGCGCTCAGTCAGACCCAGTGGTGACACGTGGAAAGACGCTCCTCGGGGCGCGTATTGCTTGGGCCTCTCTCCTGAATGCCCTCTGTCAGACCGAGTGTTGACGTGTGGCAAGACTCTCCTCGGGGCGCGTCTTGCTTGGGCATCTCTCATGGAGGCCCTCAGTCCGACCCAGTGTTGATATGTGTCAAGACGCTCCTCGGGGCGTGTCTTGCTTGGGCCTCTCTCCTGGAGGCGCTCAGTCAGACCCAGTGTTGACATGTGGCAAGACGCTCCTCTGGGCGCTTCTTGCTTGGGCTTCTCTCCTGGAGGCCCTCAGTCAGACCCATTGTTGACATGTGGCAATACGCTCCTCGGGGCACGTCTTGCTTGGGCCTCTCTCCTGGAGGCGCTCAGTCAGACCGAGTAGTGACATGTGGCAAGACGCTCCTCGGGGCGCGTCTTGCTTGGACCTCCCTCCTGGAGGCGCTCAGTCAGACCGAGTAGTGACATTTGGCAAGACGCTCCTCGGGGCGCCTCTTGCTTGGACCTCTCTCCTGGAGGCGCTCAGTTAGACCGAGTAGTGACATTTGGCAAGACGCTCCTCGGGGCGCATCTTGCCTGGGCCTCTCTCCTGGAGACGCTCAGTCAGACCGAGTGCTGACATAAGGCAAGACGCTCCTCGGGGCGCATCTTGCTGGGGCCTCTCTCCTGGAGGTGCTCAATCAGACCCAGTGGTGACACGTGGCAAGACGCTCCTCTGGGCGCGTCTTGCTTGGGCCTCTCTCCTGGAGGAGCTCAGTCAGACCCAGTGGTGGCACGTGGCAAGACGCTCCTCGGGGCGAATCTTGCTTGGCCCTCTCTCCTGGAGGCGCTAAGTCAGACCCAGTGTTGACACATGGCAAGACGCTCCTCGGGGCGCGTCTTGCTTGGGCCTCTCTCCTGGAGGTGCTCAGTCAGACACAGTGTTGACACGTGGCAAGACATCCCTCGGGGCGCGTCTTGCTTGGGCTTCTCTCATGGAGGCCCTCAGTAAGACCCATTGTTGACATGTGGAAAGAAGCTCCTCGGGGCGCGTCTTGCTTTGGCTTCTCTCCTGGAGGCCCTCAGTCAGACCCATTGTTGACATGTGGCAAGACGCTCCTCGGGGCGCGTATTGCTTGGGCCTCTCTCCTGGATGACCTCTGTCAGACCCAGTGTTGACATGTGGCAAGACTCTCCTCGGGGCGCGTCTTGCTTGGGCTTCTCTCATGGAGGCCCTCAGTCAGACCCAGTGTTGACATGTG
Source organism: Nothobranchius furzeri (assembly GCF_043380555.1). Classification (NCBI taxonomy): domain Eukaryota; kingdom Metazoa; phylum Chordata; class Actinopteri; order Cyprinodontiformes; family Nothobranchiidae; genus Nothobranchius; species Nothobranchius furzeri. The sequence continues at coordinate 17,673,811 of NC_091749.1, read as the reverse complement.
TCAAGACGCTCCTCGGGGCGTGTCTTGCTTGGGCCTCTCTCCTGGAGGCGCTATGTCAGACCCAGTGTTGACATGTGGCAAGACGCTCCTCGGGGCGCTTCTTGCTTGGGCCTCTCTCCTGGAGGCGCTCAGTCAGACCGAGTGCTGACATGTGGCAAGACGCTCCTCTGGCCGCGTGTTGCTTGGGCTTCTCTCCTGGAGGCCCTCAGTCAGACCCATTGTTGACATGTGGCAAGACGCTCCTCGGGGCGCGTCTTGCTTGGGCCTCTCTCCTGGAGGCGCTCAGTCAGACCGAGTGCTGACATGTGGCAAGACGCTCCTCGGGGCCCGTCTTGCTTGGGCTTCTCTTCTGGAGGCGCTCAGAAAGACCCAGTGTTGACATGTGACAAGACGCTCCTCGGGGCACGTCTTGCTTGGGCCTCTCTCCTGGAGGCGCTCAGTAGGAACCAGAGGTGACATGTGGCAAGACGCTCCTCGGGGCGCGTCATGCTTGGGCCTGTCTCCTGGAGGCCCTCTGTCAGACCCAGTGTTGACATGTGGCAAGACGCTCCTCCGGGCGCATCTTGATTGGGCCTCTCTCCTGGAGGCCCTCAGTCAGACCAATTGTTGACATGTGGCAAGATGCTCCTCGGGGCGCGTCTTGCTTGGGCCTCTCTCCTGGAGGCGCTCAGTCAGACCGAGTGCTGACATAAGGCAAGACGCTCCTCGGGGCGCGTCTTGCTGGGGCCTCTCTCCTGGAGGCGCTCAGTCAGACCCAGTGCTGACATGTGGCAAGACGCTCCTCGGGGCGCGTCTTGCTTGGGCCTCTCTCCTGGAGGCGCTCAGTCAGACTGAGTAGTGACATGTGGACTGACGCTCCTCGGGGCACGTCTTGCTTGGGCCTCTCTCCTGGAGGCGCTCAGTCAGACCCAGTGGTGACATGTGGCAAGACACTCCTCGGGGCGCGTCTTGCTTGGGCCTCTCTCGTGGAGGCCCTCTGTCAGACCCAGTGTTTACATGTGTCAAGACGCTCCTCGGGGCGCGTCTTGCTTGGGCTTCTCTCCTGGAGGCCCTCAGTCAGACCCATTGTTGACATGTGGCAAGATGCTCCTCGGGGCGCGTCTTGCTTGGGCTTCTCTCCTGGAGGCGCTCAGACAGACACAGTGTTGACATGTGACAAGACGCTCCTCAGGGCGCGTCTTGCTTGGGCCTCTCTCCTGGAGGCGCTCAGTCAGAACCAGAGGTGACATGTGGCAAGACGCTCCTCGGCGGGCGTCTTGCTTGGGCCTCTCTCCTGGAGGCCCTCTGTCAGACCCAGTGTTGACATGTGGCAAGACGCTCCTCCGGACGCATCTTGCTTGGGCCTCTCTCCTGGAGGCGCTCAGTCAGACCCAGTGTTGACATGTGGCAAGACGCTCCTCGGGGCGCGTCTTGCTTGGGCCTCTCTCCTGGAGGCGCTCAGTCAGACCCAGTGTTGACATGTGGCAAGACGCTCCTCGGGGCGCGTCTTGCTTGGGCCTCTCTCCTGGAGGCGCTCAGTCAGACCCAGTGGTGACATGTGGCAAGACGCTCCTCGGGGCGCGTATTGCTTGGGCCTCTCTCCTGAATGCCCTCTGTCAGACCTAGTGTTGACGTGTGGCAAGACTCTCCTCGGGGCGCGTCTTGCTTGGGCTTCTCTCATGGAGGCCCTCAGTCCGACCCAGTGTTGACATGTGTCAAGACGCTCCTCGGGGCGTGTCTTGCTTGGGCCTCTCTCCTGGAGGCGCTCAGTCAGACCCAGTGTTGACATGTGGCAAGACGCTGCTCGGGGCACGTCTTGCTTGGGCCTCTCTCCTGGAGGCGCTCAGTCAGACCGAGTAGTGACATGTGGCAAGACGCTCCTCGGGGCGCGTCTTGCTTGGACCTCCCTCCTGGAGGCGCTCAGTCAGACCGAGTAGTGACATTCGGCAAGACGCTCCTCGGGGCGCCTCTTGCTTGGACCTCTCTCCTGGAGGCGCTCAGTAAGACCGAGTAGTGACATGTGGCAAGACGCTCCTCGGGGCGCGTCTTGCCTGGGCCTCTCTCCTGGAGACGCTCAGTCAGACCGAGTGCTGACATAAGGCAAGACGCTCCTCGGGGCGCGTCTTGCTGGGGCCTCTCTCTTGGAGGTGCTCAATCAGACCCAGTGGTGACACGTGGCAAGACGCTCCTCTGGGCGCGTCTTGCTTGGGCCTCTCTCCTGGAGGAGCTCAGTCAGACCCAGTGGTGACACGTGGCAAGACGCTCCTCGGGGCGCATCTTGCTTGGGCCTCTCTCCTGGAGGCGCTAAGTGAGATCCAGTGTTGACACGTGGCAAGACGCTCCTCGGGGCGCGTCTTGCTTGGGCCTCTCTCCTGGAGGAGCTCAGTCAGACACAGTGTTGACATGTGGCAAGACACTCCTCTGGGCGCGTCTTGCTTGGGCTTCTCTCATGGAGGCCCTCAGTAAGACCCATAGTTGACATGTGGAAAGAAGCTCCTCGGGGCGCGTCTTGCTTTGGCTTCTCTCCTGGAGGCCCTCAGTCAGACCCATTGTTGACATGTGGCAAGACTCTCCTCGGGGCGTGTCTTGCTTGGGCTTCTCTCATGGAGGCCCTCAGTCAGACCCAGTGTTGACATGTGTCAAGACGCTCCTCGGGGCGTGTCTTGCTTGGGCCTCTCTCCTGGAGGCGCTATGTCAGACCCAGTGTTGACATGTGACAAGACGCTCCTATGGGCGCTTCTTGCTTGGGCTTCTCTCCTGGAGGCCCTCAGTCAGACCCATTGTTGACATGTGGCAAGACGCTCCTCGGGGCACGTCTTGCTTGGGCCTCTCTCCTGGAGGCGCTCAGTCAGACCGAGTAGTGACATGTGGCAAGACGCTCCTCGGGGCGCGTCTTGCTGGGGCTTCTCTCATGGAGGCACTCAGTCAGACCCAGTGTTGACATGTGGCAAGACGCTCCTCGGGGCGCGTGTTGCTTGGGCCTCTCTCCTGGAGGCGCTCAGTCAGACCGAGTAGTGACATGTGGCAAGACGCTCCTCGGGGCGCGTCTTGCTTGGGCCTCTCTCCTGGAGGCGCTCAATTAGGCCCAGTGTTGACATGTGGCAAGACGCTCCTCGGGGCGCTTCTTGCTTGGGCCTCTCTCCTGGAGGCGCTCAGTCAGACCGAGTGCTGACATGTGGCAAGACGCTCCTCGGGGCGCGTCTTGCTGGGGCCTCTCTCCTGGAGGCGCTCAGTCAGACCCAGTGTTGAAATGTGTCAAGACGCTCCTCGGGCGTTTCTTGCTTGCGCTTCTCTCCTGGAGGCGCTCAGTCAGACCCAGAGGTGACATGTGGCAAGACGCTCCTCGGGCCTCTCTCCTGGAGGCGCTAAGTCAGACCCAGTGTTGACATGTGGCAAGACGCTCCTCGGGGCGCGTCTTGCTTGGGCCTCTCTCCTGGAGGTGCTCAGTCAGACCCAGTGTTGACATGTGGCAAGACGCTCCTAGGGGCGCGTCTTGCTTGGGCCTCTCTCCTGGAGGCGCTCAGTCAGACCCAGAGGAGACATGTGTCAAGACGCTCCTCGGGGCGCGTCTTGCTTGGGCCTCTCTCCTGGAGGCGCTCAGTCAGACCGAGTGCTGACATGTGGCAAGAATGCTCCTCCGGGCGCGTCTTGCATGGGCCTCTCTCCTGGAGGCGCTCAGTCAGACCCAGTGTTCACATGTGGCAAGACGCTCCTCGGGGCGCGTCTTGCTTGGGCCTCTCTCCTGGAGGCGCTCAGTCAGACCGAGTAGTGACATTTGGCAAGACGCTCCTCGGGGCGCTTCTTGCTTGGGCTTCTCTCCTGGAGGCCCTCAGTCAGACCCATTGTTGACATGTGGCAAGACGCTCCTCGGGGCACGTCTTGCTTGGGCCTCTCTCCTGGAGGCGCTCAGTCAGACCGAGTAGTGACATGTGGCAAGACGCTCCTCGGGGCGCGTCTTGCTGGGGCTTCTCTCATGGAGGCCCTCAGTCAGACCCAGTGTTGACATGTGGCAAGACGCTTCTCGGGGCGTGTGTTGCTTGCACCTCTCTCCTGGAGGCGCTCAGTCAGACGGAGTGCTGACATATGGCAAGACGCTCCTCGGGGCGCGTCTTGCTGGGGCCTCTCTCCTGGAGGCGCTCAGTCAGACCCAGTGTTGACATGTGTCAAGACGCTCCTCGGGTGTTTCTTGCTTGCGCCTCTCTCCTGGAGGCGCTCAGTCTGACCCAGAGGTGACATGTGGCAAGACGCTCCTCGGACCTCTCTCCTGGAGGCACTCAGTCAGACCCAGTGTTGACATGTGGCAAGACGCTCCTCGGGGCGCGTCTTGCTTGGGCCTCTCTCCTGGAGGTGCTCAGTCAGACCCAGTGTTGACATGTGGCAAGACGCTCCTCGGGGCGCGTCTTGCTGGGGCCTCTCTCCTGGAGGAGCTCAGTCAGACCCAGTGGTGACACATGGCAAGACGCTCCTCGGGGCGCATCTTGCTTGGGCCTCTCTCCTGGAGGCGCTCAGTCAGACACAGTGTTGACATGTGGCAAGACACTCCTCGGGGCGCGTCTTGCTTGGGCTTCTCTCATGGAGGCCCTCAGTAAGACCCATTGTTGACATGTGGAAAGAAGCTCCTCGGGGCGTGTCTTGCTTTGGCTTCTCTCCTGGAGGCCCTCAGTCAGACCCATTGTTGACATGTGGCAAGACTCTCCTCGGGGCGCGTCTTGCTTGGGCTTCTCTCATGGAGGCCCTCAGTCAGACCCAGTGTTTACATGTGTCAAGACGCTCCTCGGGGCGCGTCTTGCTTGGGCTTCTCTCCTGGAGGCCCTCAGTCAGACCCATTGTTGACATGTGGCAAGATGCTCCTCGGGGCGCGTCTTGCTTGGGCTTCTCTCCTGGAGGCGCTCAGACAGACACAGTGTTGACATGTGACAAGACGCTCCTCAGGGCGCGTCTTGCTTGGGCCTCTCTCCTGGAGGCGCTCAGTCAGAACCAGAGGTGACATGTGGCAAGACGCTCCTCGGCGGGCGTCTTGCTTGGGCCTCTCTCCTGGAGGCCCTCTGTCAGACCCAGTGTTGACATGTGGCAAGACGCTCCTCCGGACGCATCTTGCTTGGGCCTCTCTCCTGGAGGCGCTCAGTCAGACCCAGTGTTGACATGTGGCAAGACGCTCCTCGGGGCGCGTCTTGCTTGGGCCTCTCTCCTGGAGGCGCTCAGTCAGACCCAGTGTTGACATGTGGCAAGACGCTCCTCGGGGCGCGTCTTGCTTGGGCCTCTCTCCTGGAGGCGCTCAGTCAGACCCAGTGGTGACATGTGGCAAGACGCTCCTCGGGGCGCGTATTGCTTGGGCCTCTCTCCTGAATGCCCTCTGTCAGACCTAGTGTTGACGTGTGGCAAGACTCTCCTCGGGGCGCGTCTTGCTTGGGCTTCTCTCATGGAGGCCCTCAGTCCGACCCAGTGTTGACATGTGTCAAGACGCTCCTCGGGGCGTGTCTTGCTTGGGCCTCTCTCCTGGAGGCGCTCAGTCAGACCCAGTGTTGACATGTGGCAAGACGCTGCTCGGGGCACGTCTTGCTTGGGCCTCTCTCCTGGAGGCGCTCAGTCAGACCGAGTAGTGACATGTGGCAAGACGCTCCTCGGGGCGCGTCTTGCTTGGACCTCCCTCCTGGAGGCGCTCAGTCAGACCGAGTAGTGACATTCGGCAAGACGCTCCTCGGGGCGCCTCTTGCTTGGACCTCTCTCCTGGAGGCGCTCAGTAAGACCGAGTAGTGACATGTGGCAAGACGCTCCTCGGGGCGCGTCTTGCCTGGGCCTCTCTCCTGGAGACGCTCAGTCAGACCGAGTGCTGACATAAGGCAAGACGCTCCTCGGGGCGCGTCTTGCTGGGGCCTCTCTCCTGGAGGTGCTCAATCAGACCCAGTGGTGACACGTGGCAAGACGCTCCTCTGGGCGCGTCTTGCTTGGGCCTCTCTCCTGGAGGAGCTCAGTCAGACCCAGTGGTGACACGTGGCAAGACGCACCTCGGGGCGCATCTTGCTTGGGCCTCTCTCCTGGAGGCGCTAAGTCAGATCCAGTGTTGACACGTGGCAAGACGCTCCTCGGGGCGCGTCTTGCTTGGGCCTCTCTCCTGGAGGAGCTCAGTCAGACACAGTGTTGACATGTGGCAAGACACTCCTCGGGGCGCGTCTTGCTTGGGCTTCTCTCATGGAGGCCCTCAGTAAGACCCATAGTTGACATGTGGAAAGAAGCTCCTCGGGGCGCGTCTTGCTTTGGCTTCTCTCCTGGAGGCCCTCAGTCAGACCCATTGTTGACATGTGGCAAGACTCTCCTCGGGGCGTGTCTTGCTTGGGCTTCTCTCATGGAGGCCCTCAGTCAGACCCAGTGTTGACATGTGTCAAGACGCTCCTCGGGGCGTGTCTTGCTTGGGCCTCTCTCCTGGAGGCGCTATGTCAGACCCAGTGTTGACATGTGACAAGACGCTCCTATGGGCGCTTCTTGCTTGGGCTTCTCTCCTGGAGGCCCTCAGTCAGACCCATTGTTGACATGTGGCAAGACGCTCCTCGGGGCACGTCTTGCTTGGGCCTCTCTCCTGGAGGCGCTCAGTCAGACCGAGTAGTGACATGTGGCAAGACGCTCCTCGGGGCGCGTCTTGCTGGGGCTTCTCTCATGGAGGCACTCAGTCAGACCCAGTGTTGACATGTGGCAAGACGCTCCTCGGGGCGCGTGTTGCTTGGGCCTCTCTCCTGGAGGCGCTCAGTCAGACCGAGTAGTGACATGTGGCAAGACGCTCCTCGGGGCGCGTCTTGCTTGGGCCTCTCTCCTGGAGGCGCTCAATTAGGCCCAGTGTTGACATGTGGCAAGACGCTCCTCGGGGCGCTTCTTGCTTGGGCCTCTCTCCTGGAGGCGCTCAGTCAGACCGAGTGCTGACATGTGGCAAGACGCTCCTCGGGGCGCGTCTTGCTGGGGCCTCTCTCCTGGAGGCGCTCAGTCAGACCCAGTGTTGAAATGTGTCAAGACGCTCCTCGGGCGTTTCTTGCTTGCGCTTCTCTCCTGGAGGCGCTCAGTCAGACCCAGAGGTGACATGTGGCAAGACGCTCCTCGGGCCTCTCTCCTGGAGGCGCTAAGTCAGACCCAGTGTTGACATGTGGCAAGACGCTCCTCGGGGCGCGTCTTGCTTGGGCCTCTCTCCTGGAGGTGCTCAGTCAGACCCAGTGTTGACATGTGGCAAGACGCTCCTAGGGGCGCGTCTTGCTTGGGCCTCTCTCCTGGAGGCGCTCAGTCAGACCCAGAGGAGACATGTGTCAAGACGCTCCTCGGGGCGCGTCTTGCTTGGGCCTCTCTCCTGGAGGCGCTCAGTCAGACCGAGTGCTGACATGTGGCAAGAATGCTCCTCCGGGCGCGTCTTGCATGGGCCTCTCTCCTGGAGGCGCTCAGTCAGACCCAGTGTTCACATGTGGCAAGACGCTCCTCGGGGCGCGTCTTGCTTGGGCCTCTCTCCTGGAGGCGCTCAGTCAGACCGAGTAGTGACATTTGGCAAGACGCTCCTCGGGGCGCTTCTTGCTTGGGCTTCTCTCCTGGAGGCCCTCAGTCAGACCCATTGTTGACATGTGGCAAGACGCTCCTCGGGGCACGTCTTGCTTGGGCCTCTCTCCTGGAGGCGCTCAGTCAGACCGAGTAGTGACATGTGGCAAGACGCTCCTCGGGGCGCGTCTTGCTGGGGCTTCTCTCATGGAGGCCCTCAGTCAGACCCAGTGTTGACATGTGGCAAGACGCTTCTCGGGGCGTGTGTTGCTTGCACCTCTCTCCTGGAGGCGCTCAGTCAGACGGAGTGCTGACATATGGCAAGACGCTCCTCGGGGCGCGTCTTGCTGGGGCCTCTCTCCTGGAGGCGCTCAGTCAGACCCAGTGTTGACATGTGTCAAGACGCTCCTCGGGTGTTTCTTGCTTGCGCCTCTCTCCTGGAGGCGCTCAGTCTGACCCAGAGGTGACATGTGGCAAGACGCTCCTCGGACCTCTCTCCTGGAGGCACTCAGTCAGACCCAGTGTTGACATGTGGCAAGACGCTCCTCGGGGCGCGTCTTGCTTGGGCCTCTCTCCTGGAGGTGCTCAGTCAGACCCAGTGTTGACATGTGGCAAGACGCTCCTCGGGGCGCGTCTTGCTGGGGCCTCTCTCCTGGAGGAGCTCAGTCAGACCCAGTGGTGACACATGGCAAGACGCTCCTCGGGGCGCATCTTGCTTGGGCCTCTCTCCTGGAGGCGCTCAGTCAGACACAGTGTTGACATGTGGCAAGACACTCCTCGGGGCGCGTCTTGCTTGGGCTTCTCTCATGGAGGCCCTCAGTAAGACCCATTGTTGACATGTGGAAAGAAGCTCCTCGGGGCGTGTCTTGCTTTGGCTTCTCTCCTGGAGGCCCTCAGTCAGACCCATTGTTGACATGTGGCAAGACTCTCCTCGGGGCGCGTCTTGCTTGGGCTTCTCTCATGGAGGCCCTCAGTCAGACCCAGTGTTGACATGTGTCAAGACGCTCCTCGGGGCGTGTCTTGCTTGGGCCTCTCTCCTGGAGGCGCTATGTCAGACCCAGTGCTGACATGTGGCAAGACGCTCCTCAAGGCACGTCTTGCTTGGGCCTCTCTCCTGGAGGCGCTCAGTCAGACCGAGTAGTGACATGTGGCAAGACTCTCCTCGGGGCGCGTCTTGCTGGGGCTTCTCTCATGGAGGCACTCAGTCAGACCCAGTGTTGACATGTGGCAAGACGCTCCTCGGGGCGCATGTTGCTTGGACCTCTCTCCTGGAGAAGCTCAGTCTGACCGAGTAGTGACATGTGGCAAGACGCTCCTCGGGGCGCGTCTTGCTTGGGCCTCTCTCCTGAAGGCGCTCAGTCAGACCGAGTGCTGACATGTGGCAAGACGCTCCTCAGGGCGCGTCTTGCTGGGGCCTCTCTCCTGGATGCGCTCAGTCAGACCCAGTGTTGACATGTGTCAAGACGCTCCTCGGGCGTTTCTTGCTTGCGCTTCTCTCCTTGAGGCGCTCAGTCAGACCCAGAGGTGACATGTGGCAAGACGCTCCTCAGGCCTCTCTCCTGGAGGCGCTCAGTCAGACCCAGTGTTGACATGTGGCAAGACGCTCCTCGGGGCGCGCCTTGCTTGGGCCTCTCTCCTGGAGGTGCTCAGTCAGACCCAGTGTTGACATGTGGCAAGACGCTCCTCGGGGCGCGTCTTGCTGGGGCTTCTCTCATGGAGGCACTCAGTCAGACCCAGTGTTGACATGTGGCAAGATGCTCCTCGGGGCACGTCTTGCTTGGGCCTCTCTCCTGGAGGCGCTCAGTCAGACCCAGAGGAGACATGTGTCAAGACGCTCCTCGGGGCGCGTCTTGCTTGGGCCTCTCTCCTGGAGGCGCTCAGTCAGACCGAGTGCTGACATGTGGCAAGACGCTCCTCCGGGCGCGTCTTGCTTGGGCCTCTCTCCTGGAGGCGCTCAGTCAGACCCAGTGTTCACATGTGGCAAGACGCTCCTCGGGGCGCGTCTTGCTTGGGCCTCTCTCCTGGAGGCGCTCAGTCAGACCGAGTAGTGACATTTGGCAAGACGCTCCTCGGGGCGCTTCTTGCTTGGGCTTCTCTCCTGGAGGCCCTCAGTCAGACCCATTGTTGACATGTGGCAAGACGCTCCTCGGGGCACGTCTTGCTTGCACCTCTCTCCTGGAGGCGCTCAGTCAGACCGAGTAGTGACATGTGGCAAGACGCTCCTCGGGGCGCGTCTTGCTTGGGCCTCTCTCCTGGAGGCGCTCAATTAGACCCAGTGTTGACATGTGGCAAGACGCTCCTCGGGGTGCTTCTTGCTTGGGCCTCTCTCCTGGAGGCGCTCAGTCAGATGGAGTGCTTATATATGGCAAGACGCTCCTCTGGGCGCGTCTTGCTGGGGCCTCTCTCCTGGAGGCGCTCAGTCAGACCCAGTGTTGACATGTGTCAAGACGCTCCTCGGGTGTTTCTTGCTTGCGCCTCTCTCCTGGATGCGCTCAGTCAGACCCAGAGGTGACATGTGGCAAGATGCTCCTTGGGCCTCTCTCCTGGAGGTGCTCAGTCAGACCCAGTGTTGACATGTGGCAAGACGCTCCTCGGGGCGCGTCTTGCTGGGGCTTCTCTCATGGAGGCACTCAGTCAGACCCAGTGTTGACATGTGGCAAGACGCTCCTCGGGGCGCTTCTTGCGTGGACATCCCTCCTGGAGGCGCTCAGTCAGACCGAGTAGTGACATGTGGCAAGACGCTCCTCGGGGCGTGTCTTGCTTGGACCTCTCTCCTGGAGGCGCTCAGTTAGACCGAGTAGTGACATGTGGCAAGACGCTCCTCGGGGCGGGTCTTGCTTGAGCCTCTCTCCTGGAGGCGCTCAGTCAGACCGAGTGCTGACATAAGGCAAGATGCTCCTCGCGGCGCTTCTTGCTGGGGCCTCTCTCCTGGAGGTGCTCAGTCAGACCCAGTGTTGACATGTGGCAAGACGCTCCTCGGGGCGCGTCTTGCTGGGGCTTCTCTCATGGAGGCACTCAGTCAGACCCAGTGTTGACATGTGGCAAGATGCTCCTCGGGGCACGTCTTGCTTGGGCCTCTCTCCTGGAGGCGCTCAGTCAGACCCAGAGGAGACATGTGTCAAGACGCTCCTCGGGGCGCGTCTTGCTTGGGCCTCTCTCCTGGAGGCGCTCAGTCAGACCGAGTGCTGACATGTGGCAAGACGCTCCTCCGGGCGCGTCTTGCTTGGGCCTCTCTCCTGGAGGCGCTCAGTCAGACCCAGTGTTCACATGTGGCAAGACGCTCTTCGGGGCGCGTCTTGCTTGGGCCTCTCTCCTGGAGGCGCTCAGTCAGACCGAGTAGTGACATTTGGCAAGACGCTCCTCGGGGCACGTCTTGCTTGGGCCTCTCTCCTGGAGGCGCTCAGTCAGACCGAGTAGTGACATGTGGCAAGACGCTCCTCGGGGCGCGTCTTGCTTGGGCCTCTCTCCTGGAGGCGCTCAATTAGACCCAGTGTTGACATGTGGCAAGACGCTCCTCGGGGCGCTTCTTGCTTGGGCCTCTCTCCTGGAGGCGCTCAGTCAGACCGAGTGCTGACATGTGGCAAGACGCTCCTCGGGGCGTTTCTTGCTTGGGCCTCTCTCCTGGAGGCGCTCAGTCAGACCCAGTGTTCACATGTGGCAAGACGCTCCTCGGGGCGCGTCTTGCTTGGGCCTCTCTCCTGGAGGCGCTCAGTCAGACCGAGTAGTGACATTTGGCAAGACGCTCCTCGGGGCGCTTCTTGCTTGGGCTTCTCTCCTGGAGGCCCTCAGTCAGACCCATTGTTGACATGTGGCAAGACGCTCCTCGGGGCACGTCTTGCTTGGGCCTCTCTCCTGGAGGCGCTCAGTCAGACCCAGTGCTGACATGTGGCAAGACGCTCCTCGAGGCGCGTCTTGCTGGGGCCTCTCTCCTGGAGGCGCTCAGTCAGACCCAGTGTTGACATGTGGCAAGACGCTCCTCGGGCCTCTCTCCTGGAGGCACTCAGTCAGACCCAGTGTTGACATGTGGCAAGACGCTCCTCGGGGCGCGTCTTGCTTGGGCCTCTCTCCTGGAGGTGCTCAGTCAGACCCAGTGTTGACATGTGGCAAAATGCTCCTCGGGGCGCGTCTTGCTGGGGCTTCTCTCATGGAGGCACTCAGTCAGACCCATTGTTGACATGTGGCAAGACGCTCCTCGGGGCGCGTATTGCTTGGGCCTCTCTCCTGGATGCCCTCTGTCAGACCCAGTGTTAACATGTGGGAAGACTCTCCTCGGGGCGCGTCTTGCTTGGGCTTCTCACATGGAGGCCCTCAGTCAGACCCAGTGTTAACATGTGTCAAGACTCTCCTCGGGGCGTGTCTTGCTTGGGCCTCTCTCCTGGAGGCGCTCAGTCAGACCCAGTGTTGACATGTGGCAAGACGCTCCTCGCGGCGCTTCTTGCTTGGGCTTCTCTCCTGGAGGCCCTCAGTCAGACCCATTGTTGACATGTGGCAAGACGCTCCTCGGGGCACGTCTTTCTTGGGCCTCTCTCCTGGAGGCGCTCAGTCAGACCGAGTAGTGACATGTGACAAGACGCTCCTCGGGGCGCGTCTTGCTGGGGCTTCTCTCATGGAGGCACTCAGTCAGACTCAGTGTTGACATGTGGCAAGACGCTCCTCGGGGCGCGTGTTGCTTGGACCTCTCTCCTGGAGGCGCTCAGTCAGACCCAGTGTTGACATGTGTCAAGACGCTCCTCGGGCGTTTCTTGCTTGGGCCTCGCTCCTGGAGGCGCTCAGTCAGACCCAGTGTTGACATGTGACAAGACGCTCCTCGGGGCGCATCTTGCTTGGGCCTCTCTCCTGGAGGCGCTCAGTCAGACCCAGAGGTGACATGTGTCAAGACGCTCCTCGGGCCTCTCTCCTGGAGGCGCTCAGTCAGACCCAGTGTTGACATGTGGCAAGACGCTCCTCAGGGCACGTCTTGCTTGGGCCTCTCTCCTGGAGGCGCTCAGTCAGACGGAGTAGTGACATGTGGCAAGACGCTCCTCGGGGCGCGTCTTGCTTGGACCTCCCTCCTGGAGGCGCTCAGTCAGACCGAGTAGTGACATGTGGCAAGACGCTCCTCGGGGCGTGTCTTGCTTGGACCTCTCTCCTGGAGGCGCTCAGTCAGACCGAGTAGTGACATGTGGCAAGACGCTCCTTGGGGCGGGTATTGCTTGGGCCTCTCTCCTGGAGGCGCTCAGTCAGACCGAGTGCTGACATAAGGCAAGAGGCTCCTCGCGGTGCGTCTTGCTGGGGCCTCTCTCCTGGAGGTGCTCAGTCAGACCCAGTGTTGACATGTGGCAAGACGCTCCTCGGGGTGCGTCTTGCTGGGGCTTCTCTCATGGAGGCACTCAGTCAGACTCAGTGTTGACATTTGGCAAGATGCTCCTCGGGGCACGTCTTGCTTGGGCCTCTCTCCTGGAGGCGCTCAGTCAGACCCAGAGGAGACATGTGTCAAGACGCTCCTCGGGGCGCGTCTTGCTTGGGCATCTCTCCTGGAGGCGCTCAGTCAGACCGAGTGCTGACATGTGGCAAGACGCTCCTCCGGGTGCGTCTTGCTTGGGCCTCTCTCCTGGAGGCGCTCAGTCAGACCCAGTGTTCACATGTGGCAAGACGCTCCTCGGGGCGCGTCTTGCTTGGGCCTCTCTCCTGGAGGCGCTCAGTCAGACCGAGTTGTGACATTTGGCAAGACGCTTCTCGGGGCACTTCTTGCTTGGGCTTCTCTCCTGGAGGCCCTCAGTCAGACCCATTGTTGACATGTGGCAAGACGCTCCTCGGGGCACGTCTTGTTTGGGCCTCTCTCCTGGAGGCGCTCAGTCAGACCGAGTAGTGACATGTGGCAAGACGCTCCTCGTTGCGCGTCTTGCTGGGGCTTCTCTCATGGAGGCACTCAGTCAGACCCAGTGTTGACATGTGGCAAGACGCTCCTCGGGGCGCGTGTTGCTTGCACCTCTCTCCTGGAGGCGCTCAGTCAGACCGAGTAGTGAAATGTGGCAAGACGCTCCTCGGGGCGCGTCTTGCTTGGGCCTTTCTCCTGGAGGCGCTCAATTAGACCCAGTGTTGACAATTGGCAAGACGCTCCTCCGGGCGCTTCTTGCTTGGGCCTCTCTCCTGGAGGCGCTCAGTCAGACCGAGTGCTGACATGTGGCAAGAAGCTCCTCGGGGCGCGTCTTGCTGGGGCCTCTCTCCTGGAGGCGCTCAGTCAGACCCAGTGTTGACATGTGTCAAGACGCTCCTTGGGCGTTTCTTGCTTGCGCCTCTCTCCTGGAGGCGCTCAGTTAGACCCAGAGGTGACATGTGGCAAGACGCTCCTCGGGCCTCTCTCCTGGAGGCACTCAGTCAGACCCAGTGTTGACATGTGGCAAGACGCTCCTCGGGGTGCGTCTTGTTTGGGCCTCTCTCCTGGAGGTGCTCAGTCAGACCCAGTGTTGACATGTGGCAAGACACTCCTCGGGGCGCATCTTTCTGGGGCTTCTCTCATGGAGGCACTCAGTCAGACCCAGTGTTGACATGTGGCAAGATGCTCCTCGGGGCACGTCTTGCTTGGGCCTCTCTCCTGGAGGCGCTCAGTCAGACCCAGAGGAGACATGTGTCAAGATGCTCCTCGGGGTGCGTCTTGCTTGGGCCTCTCTCCTGGAGGTGCTCAGTCAGACCGAGTGCTGACATGTGGCAAGACGGTCCTCCGGGCGCGTCTTGCTTGGGCCTCTCTCCTGGAGGCGCACAGTCAGACCCAGTGTTCACATGTGGCAAGACGCTCCTCGGGGCGCGTCTTGCTTGGGCCTCTCTCCTGGAGGCGCTCAGTCAGACCCAGTGTTGACATGTGGCAAGACGCTCCTCGGGGCGCGTCTTGCTTGGGCCTCTCTCCTGGAGGCGCTCAGTCAGACCGAGTGCTGACATGTGGCAAGACGCTTCTCGGGGCGCATCTTGCTTGGGCTTCTCTCCTGGAGGCCCTCAGTCAGACCCAGTGTTGACATATGGCAAGACGCTCCTCGGGGCGCATCTTATTTGGGCCTCTCTCCTGGGGGCCCTCAGTCAGACCCAGTGTTGACATGTGGCAAGACGCTCCTCGGGGCGCGTCTTGCTTGGGCTTCTCTCCTGGATGCCCTCAGTCAGACCCATTGTTGACATGTGGCAAGACGCTCCTCGGGGCACGTCTTGCTTGGGCCTCTCTCCTGGAGGCGCTCAGTCAGACCGAGTAGTGACATGTGGCAAGACGCTCCTCGGGGCGCGTCTTGCTTGGACCTCCCTCCTGGAGGCGCTCAGTCAGACCGAGTAGTGACATGTGGCAAGACGCTCCTCGGGGCGTGTCTTGCTTGGACCCTTCTCCTGGAGGCGCTCAGTTAGACCGAGTAGTGACATGTGGCAAGACGCTCCTCGGGGCGGGTCTTGCTTGGGCCTCTCTCCTGGAGGCGCTCAGTCAGACCGAGTGCTGACATAAGGCAAGATGCTCCTCGCGGCGCGTCTTGCTGGGGCCTCTCTCCTGGAGGTGCTCAATCAGACCCAGTGGTGACACGTGGCAAGACGCTCCTTGGGGCGCGTCTTGCTTGGGCCTCTCTCCTGGAGGAGCTCAATCAGACCCAGTGGTGACACGTGGCAAGACTCTCCTCGGGGCGCATCTTGCTTGGTCCTCTCTCCTGGAAGCGCTAAGTCAGACCCAGTGTTGACACGTGGCAAGACGCTCCTCGGGGCGCGTCTTGCTTGGGCCTCTCTCCTGGAGGCGCTCAGTCAGACCCAGTGTTGACATGTGGCAAGACACTCCTCGGGGCGCGTCTTGCTTGGGCCTCTCTCATGGAGGCCCTCTCTCAGACCCAGTGTTGACATGTGTCAAGACGCTCCTCGGGGCGCATCTTGCTTTGACCTCTCTCCTGGAGGCGCTCAGTCAGACCGAGTGCTGACATGTGGCAAGAAGCTCCTCGGGGCGCGTCTTCCTTGGGCTTCTCTCCTGGAGGCCCTCAGTCAGACCCATTGTTGACATGTGGCAAGACGCTCCTCGGGGCGCGTATTGCTTGGGCCTCTCTCCTGGATGCCCTCTGTCAGACCCAGTGTTGACATGTGGCAAGACTCTCCTCGGGGCGCGTCTTGCTTGGGCTTCTCACATGGAGGCCCTCAGTCAGACCCAGTGTTAACATGTGTCAAGACTCTCCTCGGGGCGTGTCTTGCTTGGGCCTCTCTCCTGGAGGCGCTCAGTCAGACCCAGTGTTGACATGTGGCAAGACGCTCCTCGGGGCGCTTCTTGCTTGGGCTTCTCTCCTGGAGGCCCTCAGTCAGACCCATTGTTGACATGTGGCAAGACGCTCCTCGGGGCACGTCTTGCTTGGGCCTCTCTCCTGGAGGCGCTCAGTCAGACCGAGTAGTGACATGTGACAAGACGCTCCTCGGGGCGCATCTTGCTGGGGCTTTTCTCATGGAGGCACTCAGTCAGACCCAGTGTTGACATGTGGCAAGACGCTCCTCGGGGCGCGTGTTGCTTGGACCTCTCTCCTGGAGGCGCTCAGTCAGACCCAGTGTTGATATGTGTCAAGACGCTCCTCGGGCGTTTCTTGCTTGGGCCTCTCTCCTGGAGATGCTCAGTCAGACCCAGTGTTGACATGTGACAAGACGCTCCTCGGGGCGCGTCTTGCTTGGGCCTCTCTCCTGGAGGCGCTCAGTCAGACCCAGAGGTGACATGTGTCAAGACGCTCCTCGGGCCTCTCTCCTGGAGGCCCTCAGTCAGACCCAGTGTTGACATGTGGCAAGACGCTCCTCGGGGCGCGTCTTGCTTGGGCCTCTCTCCTGGAGGCGCTCAGTCAGACCGAGTGTTGACATGTGGCAAGATGCTCCTCGGGGCAGGTCTTGCTTGGGCCTCTCTCCTGGAGGCGCTCAGTCAGACCCAGAGGCGACATGTGGCAAGACGCTCCTCCGGGCGCGTCTTGCTTGGGCCTCTCTCCTGGAGGCGCTCAGTCAGACCCAGTGTTCACATGTGGCAAGACGCTCCTCGGGGCGCGTCTTGCTTGGGCCTCTCTCCTGGAGGTGCTCAGTCCGACCCAGTGTTGACATGTGGCAAGACGCTCCTCGGGGCGCGTGTTGCTTGGACCTCTCTCCTGGAGGCGCTCAGTCAGACCCAGTGTTGATATGTGTCAAGACGCTCCTCGGGCGTTTCTTGCTTGGGCCTCTCTCCTGGAGATGCTCAGTCAGACCCAGTGTTGACATGTGACAAGACGCTCCTCGGGGCGCGTCTTGCTTGGGCCTCTCTCCTGGAGGCGCTCAGTCAGACCCAGAGGTGACATGTGTCAAGACGCTCCTCGGGCCTCTCTCCTGGAGGCCCTCAGTCAGACCCAGTGTTGACATGTGGCAAGACGCTCCTCGGGGCGCGTCTTGCTTGGGCCTCTCTCCTGGAGGCGCTCAGTCAGACCGAGTGTTGACATGTGGCAAGACGCTCCTCGGGGCGCGTCTTGCTTGGGCCTCTCTCCTGGAGGCGCTCAGTCAGACCGAGTGCTGACATGTGGCAAGACGCTCCTCGGGGCGCATCTTGCTTGGGCTTCTCTCCTGGAGGCCCTCAGTCAGACCCAGTGTTGACATGTGGCAAGACGCTCCTCGGGGCGCGTCTTATTTGGGCCTCTCTCCTGGGGGCCCTCAGTCAGACCCAGTGTTGACATGTGGCAAGACGCTCCTCGGGGCGCGTCTTGCTTGGGCTTCTCTCCTGGAGGCCCTCAGTCAGACCCATTGTTGACATGTGGCAAAACGCTCCTCGGGGCACGTCTTGCTTGGACCTCCCTCCTGGAGGCGCTCAGTCAGACCGAGTAGTGACATGTGGCAAGACGCTCCTCGGGGCGGGTCTTGCTTGGGCCTCTCTCCTGGAGGCGCTCAGTCAGACCGAGTGCTGACATAAGGCAAGATGCTCCTCGCGGCGCGTCTTGCTGGGGCCTATCTCCTGGAGGCGCTCAGTCAGACCGAGTGCTGACATGTGGCAAGAAGCTCCTCGGGGCGCGTCTTGCTTGGGCTTCTCTCCTTGAGGCCCTCAGTCAGACCCAGTGGTGACACGTGGCAAGACACTCCTCGGGGCGCGTCTTGCTTGGGCCTATCTCCTGGAGGCGCTCAGTCAGACCGAGTGCTGACATGTGGCAAGAAGCTCCTCGGGGCGCGTCTTGCTTGGGCTTCTCTCCTGGAGGCCCTCAGTCAGACCCATTGTTGACATGTGGCAAGACGCTCCTCGGGGCGTGTCTTGCTTGGGCCTCTCTCCAGAAGGCCCTCAATCAGACCCAGTGTTGACACGTGGCAAGACGGTCCTCGGGGCGCGTCTTGCTTGGGCCTCTCTCCTGGAGGCCCTCAGTCAGACCGAGTGCTGACATGTGGCAAAACGCTCCTCAGGTCGCGTCTTGCTGGGGCCTCTCTCCTGGAGGCGCTCAGTCAGACCCAGTGTTGACATGTGTCAAGACGCTCCTCGGGCGTTTCTTGCTTGCGCTTCTCTCCTGGAGGCGCTCAGTCAGACCCAGAGGTGACATGTGGCAAGACGCTCCTCGGGCCTCTCTCCTGGAGGCGCTCAGTCAGACCCAGTGTTAACATGTGGCAAGACGCTCCTCGGGGCGCGTCTTGCTGGGGCTTCTCTCATGGAGGCACTCAGTCAGACCCAGTCTTGACATGGGGCAAGATGCTCCTCGGGGCACGTCTTACTTGGGCCTCTCTCCTGGAGGCGCTCAGTCAGACCCAGAGGAGACATGTGTCAAGACGCTCCTCGGGGCGCGTCCTGCTTGGGCCTCTCTCCTGGAGGCGCTCAGTCAGACCGAGTGCTGACATGTGGCAAGACGCTCCTCCGGGCGCGTCTTGCTTGGGCCTCTCTCCTGGAGGCGCTCAGTCAGACCCAGTGTTCACATGTGGCAAGACGCTCCTCGGGGCGCGTCTTGCTTGGGCCTCTCTCCTGGAGGCGCTCAGTCAGACCGAGTAGTGACATTTGGCAAGACGCTCCTCGGGGCGCTTCTTTCTTGGGCTTCTCTCCTGGAGGCCCTCAGTCAGACCCATTGTTGACATGTGGCAAGACGCTCCTCGGGGCACGTCTTGCTTGGGCCTCTCTCCTGGAGGCGCTCAGTCAGACCGAGTAGTGACATGTGGCAAGACGCTCCTCGGGGCGCGTCTTGCTTGGGCCTCTTTCCCGGAGGCGCTCAATTAGACCCAGTGTTGACATGTGGCAAGACGCTCCTCGGGGTGCTTCTTGCTTGGGCCTCTCTCCTGGAGGCGCTCAGTCAGACGGAGTGCTGACATATGACAAGACGCTCCTCTGGGCGCGTCTTGCTGGGGCCTCTCTCCTGGAGGCGCTCAGTCAGACCCAGTGTTGACATGTGTCAAGACGCTCCTCGGGTGTTTCTTGCTTGCGCCTCTCTCCTGGAGGCGCTCAGTCAGACCCAGAGGTGACATGTGGCAAGTCGCTCCTCGGACCTCTCTCCTGGAGGTGCTCAGTCAGACCCAGTGTTGACATGTGGCAAGACGCTCCTCGGGGCGCGTCTTGCTGGGGCTTCTCTCATGGAGGCACTCAGTCAGACCCAGTGTTGACATGTGGCAAGATGCTCCTCGGGGCACGTCTTGCTTGGGCCTCTCTCCTGGAGGCGCTCAGTCAGACCCAGAGGAGACATGTGTCAAGACGCTCCTCGGGGCGCGTCTTGCTTGGGCCTCTCTCCTGGAGGCGCTCAGTCAGACCGAGTGCTGACATGTGGCAAGACGCTCCTCCGGGCACGTCTTGCTTGGGCCTCTCTCCTGGAGGCGCTCAGTCAGACCCAGTGTTCACATGTGGCAAGATGCTCCTCGGGGCGCGTCTTGCTTGGGCCTCTCTCCTGGAGGCGCTCAGTCAGACCCAGTGTTGACATGTGGCAAGACGCTCCTCGGGGCGCGTCTTGCTTGGGCCTCTCTCCTGGAGGCGCTCAGTCAGACCGAGTGCTGACATGTGGAAAGACGCTCCTCGGGGCGCATCTTGCTTGGGCTTCTCTCCTGGAGGCCCTCAGTCAGACCCAGTGTTGACATGTGGCAAGACGCTCCTCGGGGCGCGTCTTATTTGGGCCTCTATCCTGGGGGCCCTCAGTCAGACCCAGTGTTGACATTTGGCAAGACGCTCCTCAGGGCGCGTCTTGCTTGGGCTTCTCTCCTGGAGGCCCTCAGTCAGACCCATTGTTGACATGTGGCAAGACGCTCCTCGGGGCACGTCTTGCTTGGACCTCCCTCCTGGAGGCGCTCAGTCAGACCGAGTAGTGACATGTGGCAAGACGCTCCTCGGGGCGTGTCTTGCTTGGACCTCTCTCCTGGAGGCGCTCAGTTAGACCGAGTAGTGACATGTGGCAAGACGCTCCTCGGGGCGGGTCTTGCTTGGGCCTCTCTCCTGGAGGCGCTCAGTCAGACCGAGTGCTGACATAAGGCAAGATGCTCCTCGCGGCGCGTCTTGCTGGGGCCTCTCTCCTGGAGGTGCTCAGTCAGACCCAGTGTTGACATGTGACAAGACGCTCCTCGGGGCGCGTCTTGCTGGGGCTTCTCTCATGGAGGCACTCAGTCAGACCCAGTGTTGACATGTGGCAAGATGCTCCTCGGGGCACGTCTTGCTTGGGCCTCTCTCCTGGAGGCGCTCAGTCAGACCCAGAGGAGACATGTGTCAAGACGCTCCTCGGGGCGCGTCTTGCTTGGGCCTCTCTCCTGGAGGCGCTCAGTCAGACCGAGTGCTGACATGTGGCAAGACGCTCCTCCAGGCGCGTCTTGCTTGGGCTTCTCTCCTGGAGGCGCTCAGTCAGACCCAGTGTTCACATGTGGCAAGACGCTCCTCGGGGCGCGTCTTGCTTGGGCCTCTCTCCTGGAGGCGCTCAATTAGACCCAGTGTTGACATGTGGCAAGACGCTCCTCGGGGCGCTTCTTGCTTGGGCCTCTCTCCTGGAGGCGCTCAGTCAGACCGAGTGCTGACATGTGGCAAGACGCTCCTCCGGGCGCGTCTTGCTGGGGCCTCTCTCCTGGAGGCGCTCAGTCAGACCCAGAGGTGACATGTGGCAAGACGCTCCTCGGGCCTCTCTCCTGGAGGCACTCAGTCAGACCCAGTGTTGACATGTGGCAAGACGCTCCTCGGGGCGCGTCTTGCTTGGGCCTCTCTCCTGGAGGTGCTCAGTCAGACCCAGTGTTGACATGTGGCAAGATGCTCCTCGGGGCGCGTCTTGCTGGGGCTTCTCTCATGGAGGCACTCAGTCAGACCCAGTGTTGACATGTGGCAAGATGCTCCTCGGGGCACGTCTTGCTTGGGCCTCTCTCCTGGAGGCGCTCAGTCAGACCCAGAGGAGACATGTGTCAAGACGCTCCACGGGGCGCGTCTTGCTTGGGCCTCTCTCCTGGAGGCGCTCAGTCAGACCGAGTGCTGACATGTGGCAAGACGCTCCTCCGGGCGCGTCTTGCTTGGGCCTCTCTCCTGGAGGCGCTCAGTCAGACCCAGTGTTCACATGTGGCAAGACGCTCCTCGGGGCGCGTCTTGCTTGGGCCTCTCTCCTGGAGGCGCTCAGTCAGACCGAGTGCTGACATAAGGCAAGATGCTCCTCGCGGCGCGTCTTGCTGGGGCCTCTCTCCTGGAGGTGCTCAATCAGACCCAGTGGTGACACGTGGCAAGACGCTCCTCGGGGCGCGTCTTGCTTGGGCCTCTCTCCTGGAGGAGCTCAGACAGACCCAGTGGTGACATGTGGCAAGACGCTCCTCGGGGCGCATCTTGCTTGGGCCTCTCTCCTGGAGGCGCTAAGTCAGACCCAGTGTTGACACGTGGCAAGACGCTCCTCGGGGCGCGTCTTGCTTGGGCCTCTCTCCTGGAGGCGCTCAGTCAGACCCAGTGTTGACATGTGGCAAGACACTCCTCGGGGCGCGTCTTGCTTGGGCCTCTCTCATGGAGGCCCTCTGTCAGACCCAGTGTTGACATGTGTCAAGACGCTCCTCGGGGCGCATCTTGCTTTGGCCTCTCTCCTGGAGGCGCTCAGTCAGACCGAGTGCTGACATGTGGCAAGAAGCTTCTCGGGGCGCGTCTTCCTTGGGCTTCTCTCCTGGAGGCCCTCAGTCAGACCCATTGTTGACATGTGGCAAGACGCTCCTCGGGGCGCGTATTGCTTGGGCCTCTCTCCTGGATGCCCTCTGTCAGACCCAGTGTTAACATGTGGCAAGACTCTCCTCGGGGCGCGTCTTGCTTGGGCCTCTCTCCTGGAGGCGCTCAGTCAGACCCAGTGTTGACACGTGGCAAGACGCTCGTCGGGGCGCGTCTTGCTTGGGCCTCTCTCCTGGAGGCGCTCAGTCAGACCCAGTGTTGACATGTGGCAAGACACTCCTCGGGGCGCGTCTTGCTTTGGCCTCTCTCATGGAGGCCCTCTGTCAGACCCAGTGTTGACATGTGTCAAGACGCTCCTCGGGGCGCGTCTTGCTTTGGCCTCTCTCCTGGAGGCGCTCAGTCAGACCGAGTGCTGACATGTGGCAAGAAGCTCCTCGGGGCGCGTCTTGCTTGGGCTTGTCTCCTGGAGGCCCTCAGTAAGACCCATTGTTGACATATGGCAAGACGCTCCTCGTGGCGCGTCTTGCTTGGGCCTCTCTCCAGAAGGCCCTCAATCAGACCCAGTGTTGACACGTGGCAAGACGCTCCTCGGGGCGCGTCTTGCTTGGGCCTCTCTCCTGGAGGCGCTCAGTCAGACTGAGTAGTGACATGTGGCCTGACGCTCCTCGGGGCGCGTCTTGCTTGGGCCTCTCTCCTGGAGGCGCTCAGTCAGACCCAGTGTTGATATGTGTCAAGACGCTCCACGGGGCGCGTCTTGCTTGGGCTTCTCTCCTGGAGGCCCTCAGTCAGACCCATTGTTGACATGTGGCAAGACGCTCCTCGGGGCGCGTCTTGCTTGGGCCTCTCTCCTGGAGGCGCTCAGTCAGAACCAGAGGTGACATGTGGATAGACGCTCCTCGGGGCGCATCTTGCTTGGGCCTTTCTCCTGGAGGCCCTCTGTCAGACCCAGTGTTGACATGTGGCAAGACGCTCCTCCGGGCGCATCTTGCTTGGGCCTCTCTCCTGGAGGCCCTCAGTAAGACCCATTGTTGACATGTGGCAAGACGCTCCTCGGGGCGCGTCTTGCTTGGGCCTCTCTCCAGAAGGCCCTCAATCAGACCCAGTGTTGACATGTGGCGCGTCTTGCTTGGGCCTCTCTCCTGGAGGCGCTCAGTCAGACTGAGTAGTGACATGTGTCCTGACGCTCCTCGGGGCGCGTCTTGCTTGGGCCTCTCTCCTGGAGGCGGTCAGTCAGACCCAGTGTTGACATGTGGCAAGATACTACTCGGGGCGCGTCTTGCTTGGGCTTCTCTCCTGGAGGCCCTCAGTCAGACCCATTGTTGACACGTGGCAAGACGCTCCTCGGGGCGCGTCTTGCTTGGGCCTCTCTCCTGGAGGCGCTCAGTCAGACTGAGTAGTGACATGTGGCCTGACGCTCCTCGGGGCGCGTGTTGCTTGGGCCTCTCTCCTGGAGGCGATCAGTCAGACACAGTGTTGACATGTTGCAAGACGCTCCTTTGGGCGCGTCTTGCTTGGGCCTCTCTCCTGGAGGCGCTCAGTCAGACCGAGTGCTGACATGTGGAAAGACGCTCCTCGGGGCGCGTCTTGCTTGGGCTTCTCTCCTGGAGGCGCTCAGAAAGACCCAGTGTTGACATGCGACAAGACGCTCCTCGGGGCGCGTCTTGCTTGGGCCTCTCTCCTGGAGGCGCTCAGTCAGACCCAGTGGTGACATGTGGCAAGACCCTCCTCGGGGCGCTTCTTGCTTGGGCTTCTCTCCTGGAGGCCCTCAGTCAGACCCATTGTTGACATGTGGCAAGACGCTCCTCGGGGCACGTCTTGCTTGGGCCTCTCTCCTGGAGGCGCTCAGTCAGACCGAGTAGTGACATGTGACAAGACGCTCCTCGGGGCGCGTCTTGCTGGGGCTTCTCTCATGGAGGCACTCAGTCAGACCCAGTGTTGACATGTGGCAAGACGCTCCTCGGGGCGCGTGTTGCTTGGACCTCTCTCCTGGAGGCACTCAGTCAGACCCAGTGTTGACATGTGTCAAGACGCTCCTCGGGGCGCGTCTTGCTTGGGCCTCTCTCATGGAGGCCCTCTGTCAGACCCAGTGTTGACATGTGTCAAGACGCTCCTCGGGGCGCGTCTTGCTTTGGCCTCTCTCCTGGAGGCGCTCAGTCAGACCGAGTGCTGACATGTGGCAAGAAGCTCCTCGGGGCGCGTCTTGCTTGGGCCTCTCTCCTGGAGGCGCTCAGTCAGACTGAGTAGTGACATTTGGCCTGACGCTCCTCGGGGCTCGTCTTGCTTGGGCCTCTCTCCTGGAGGCGCTCAGTCAGACCCAGTGTTGACATGTGTCAAGACGCTCCACGGGGCGCGTCTTGCTTGGGCTTCTCTCCTGGAGGCCCTCAGTCAGACCCATTGTTGACATGTGGCAAGATGCTCCTCGGGGCGCGTCTTGCTTGGGCCTCTCTCCTGGAGGCGCTCAGTCAGAACCAGAGGTGACATGTGGATAGACGCTCCTCGGGGCGCATCTTGCTTGGGCCTTTCTCCTGGAGGCCCTCTGTCAGACCCAGTGTTGACATGTGGCAAGACGCTCCTCCGGGCGCATCTTGCTTGGGCCTCTCTCCTGGAGGCCCTCAGTAAGACCCATTGTTGACATGTGGCAAGACGCTCCTCGGGGCGCGTCTTGCTTGGGCCTCTCTCCAGAAGCCCTCAATCAGACCCAGTGTTGACATGTGGCGCGTCTTGCATGGGCCTCTCTCCTGGAGGCGCTCAGTCAGACTGAGTAGTGACATGTGTCCTGACGCTCCTCGGGGCGCGTCTTGCTTGGGCCTCTCTCCTGGAGGCGCTCAGTCAGACCCAGTGTTGACATGTGGCAAGACGCTACTCGGGGCGCGTCTTGCTTGGGCTTCTCTCCTGGAGGCCCTCAGTCAGACCCATTGTTGACACGTGGCAAGACGCTCCTCGGGGCGCGTCTTGCTTGGGCCTCTCTCCTGGAGGCGCTCAGTCAGACTAAGTAGTGACATGTGGCCTGACGCTCCTCGGGGCGCGTCTTGCTTGGGCCTCTCTCCTGGAGGCGCTCAGTCAGACCGAGTGCTGACATGTGGAAAGACGCTCCTCGGGGCGCGTCTTGCTTGGGCTTCTCTCCTGGAGGCGCTCAGAAAGACCCAGTGTTGACATGCGACAAGACGCTCCTCGGGGCGCGTCTTGCTTGGGCCTCTCTCCTGGAGGCGCTCAGTCAGACCCAGTGGTGACATGTGGCAAGACACTCCTCGGGGCGCGTCTTGCTTGGGCCTCTCTCCTGGAGGCCCTCTGTCAGACCCAGTGTTGGCATGTGGCAAGACGCTCCTCGGGGCGCGTCTTGTTTGGGCTCTCTCCTGGAGGCGCTCAGTCAGACCCAGTGGTGACATGTGGCAAGACGCTCCTCGGGGCGCGTATTGCTTGGTTCTCTCTCCTGGATGCCCTCTGTCAGACCGAGTGTTGACATGTGGCAAGACTCTCCTCGGGGCGCGTCTTGCTTGGGCTTCTCTCATGGAGGCCCTCAGTCAGACCCAGTGTTGACATGTGTCAAGACGCTCCTCGGGGCGTGTCTTGCTTGGGCCTCTCTCCTGGAGGCGCTCAGTCAGACCCAGTGTTGACATGTGGCAAGACGCTCCTCGGGGCGCTTCTTGCTTGGGCTTCTCTCCTGGAGGCCCTCAGTCAGACCCATTGTTGACATGTGTCAAGACGCTCCTCGGGGCGTGTCTTGCTTGGGCCTCTCTCCTGGAGGCGCTCAGTCAGACCCAGTGTTGACATGTGGCAAGACGCTCCTCGGGGCACGTCTTGCTTGGGCCTCTCTCCTGGAGGCGCTCAAACAGACCGAGTAGTGACATGTGGCAAGACGCTCCTCGGGGCGCGTCTTGCTTGGACCTCTCTCACTGAGGCGCTCAGTCAGACCGAGTAGTGACATGTGGCAAGATGCTCCTCGGGGCGCGTCTTGCTTGGACCTCTCTCCCTGAGGCGCTCAGTCAGACCCAGTGTTGACATTTGGCAAGACACTCCTCGGGGCGCATCTTGCTTGGGCCTCTCTCCTGGAGGCGCTCAGTCAGAACCAGAGGTGACATGTGGATAGACGCTCCTCGGGGCGCATCTTGCTTGGGCCTTTCTCCTGGAGGCCCTCTGTCAGACCCAGTGTTAACATGTGGCAAGACTCTCCTCGGGGCGCGTCTTGCTTGGGCCTCTCTCCTGGAGGCGCTCAGTCAGACCCAGTGTTGACACGTGGCAAGACGCTCGTCGGGGCGCGTCTTATTTGGGCCTCTCTCCTGGAGGCGCTCAGTCAGACCCAGTGTTGACATGTGGCAAGACACTCCTCGGGGCGCGTCTTGCTTTGGCCTCTCTCATGGAGGCCCTCTGTCAGACCCAGTGTTGACATGTGTCAAGACGCTCCTCGGGGCGCGTCTTGCTTTGGCCTCTCTCCTGGAGGCGCTCAGTCAGACCGAGTGCTGACATGTGGCAAGAAGCTCCTCGGGGCGCGTCTTGCTTGGGCTTGTCTCCTGGAGGCCCTCAGTAAGACCCATTGTTGACATATGGCAAGACGCTCCTCGTGGCGCGTCTTGCTTGGGCCTCTCTCCAGAAGGCCCTCAATCAGACCCAGTGTTGACACGTGGCAAGACGCTCCTCGGGGCGCGTCTTGCTTGGGCCTCTCTCCTGGAGGCGCTCAGTCAGACTGAGTAGTGACATGTGGCCTGACGCTCCTCGGGGCGCGTCTTGCTTGGGCCTCTCTCCTGGAGGCGCTCAGTCAGACCCAGTGTTGATATGTGTCAAGACGCTCCACGGGGCGCGTCTTGCTTGGGCTTCTCTCCTGGAGGCCCTCAGTCAGACCCATTGTTGACATGTGGCAAGACGCTCCTTGGGGCGCGTCTTGCTTGGGCCTCTCTCCTGGAGGCGCTCAGTCAGAACCAGAGGTGACATGTGGATAGACGCTCCTCGGGGCGCATCTTGCTTGGGCCTTTCTCCTGGAGGCCCTCAGTAAGACCCATTGTTGACATGTGGCAAGACGCTCCTCGGGGCGCGTCTTGCTTGGGCCTCTCTCCAGAAGGCCCTCAATCAGACCCAGTGTTGACATGTGGCGCGTCTTGCTTGGGCCTCTCTCCTGGAGGCGCTCAGTCAGACTGAGTAGTGACATGTGTCCTGACGCTCCTCGGGGCGCGTCTTGCTTGGGCCTCTCTCCTGGAGGCGGTCAGTCAGACCCAGTGTTGACATGTGGCATGATACTACTCGGGGCGCGTCTTGCTTGGGCTTCTCTCCTGGAGGCCCTCAGTCAGACCCATTGTTGACACGTGGCAAGACGCTCCTCGGGGCGCGTCTTGCTTGGGCCTCTCTCCTGGAGGCGATCAGTCAGACACAGTGTTGACATGTTGCAAGACGCTCCTTTGGGCGCGTCTTGCTTGGGCCTCTCTCCTGGAGGCGCTCAGTCAGACCGAGTGCTGACATGTGGAAAGACGCTCCTCGGGGCGCGTCTTGCTTGGGCTTCTCTCCTGGAGGCGCTCAGAAAGACCCAGTGTTGACATGCGACAAGACGCTCCTCGGGGCGCGTCTTGCTTGGGCCTCTCTCCTGGAGGCGCTCAGTCAGACCCAGTGGTGACATGTGGCAAGACCCTCCTCGGGGCGCTTCTTGCTTGGGCTTCTCTCCTGGAGGCCCTCAGTCAGACCCATTGTTGACATGTGGCAAGACGCTCCTCGGGGCACGTCTTGCTTGGGCCTCTCTCCTGGAGGCGCTCAGTCAGACCGAGTAGTGACATGTGACAAGACGCTCCTCGGGGCGCGTCTTGCTGGGGCTTCTCTCATGGAGGCACTCAGTCAGACCCAGTGTTGACATGTGGCAAGACGCTCCTCGGGGCGCGTGTTGCTTGGACCTCTCTCCTGGAGGCACTCAGTCAGACCCAGTGTTGACATGTGTCAAGACGCTCCTCGGGGCGCGTCTTGCTTGGGCCTCTCTCATGGAGGCCCTCTGTCAGACCCAGTGTTGACATGTGTCAAGACGCTCCTCGGGGCGCGTCTTGTTTTGGCCTCTCTCCTGGAGGCGCTCAGTCAGACCGAGTGCTGACATGTGGCAAGAAGCTCCTCGGGGCGCGTCTTGCTTGGGCCTCTCTCCTGGAGGCGCTCAGTCAGACTGAGTAGTGACATTTGGCCTGACGCTCCTCGGGGCGCGTCTTGCTTGGGCCTCTCTCCTGGAGGCGCTCAGTCAGACCCAGTGTTGACATGTGTCAAGACGCTCCACGGGGCGCGTCTTGCTTGGGCTTCTCTCCTGGAGGCCCTCAGTCAGACCCATTGTTGACATGTGGCAAGATGCTCCTCGGGGCGCGTCTTGCTTGGGCCTCTCTCCTGGAGGCGCTCAGTCAGAACCAGAGGTGACATGTGGATAGACGCTCCTCGGGGCGCATCTTGCTTGGGCCTTTCTCCTGGAGGCCCTCTGTCAGACCCAGTGTTGACATGTGGCAAGACGCTCCTCCGGGCGCATCTTGCTTGGGCCTCTCTCCTGGAGGCCCTCAGTAAGACCCATTGTTGACATGTGGCAAGACGCTCCTCGGGGCGCGTCTTGCTTGGGCCTCTCTCCAGAAGCCCTCAATCAGACCCAGTGTTGACATGTGGCGCGTCTTGCATGGGCCTCTCTCCTGGAGGCGCTCAGTCAGACTGAGTAGTGACATGTGTCCTGACGCTCCTCGGGGCGCGTCTTGCTTGGGCCTCTCTCCTGGAGGCGCTCAGTCAGACCCAGTGTTGACATGTGGCAAGACGCTACTCGGGGCGCGTCTTGCTTGGGCTTCTCTCCTGGAGGCCCTCAGTCAGACCCATTGTTGACACGTGGCAAGACGCTCCTCGGGGCGCGTCTTGCTTGGGCCTCTCTCCTGGAGGCGCTCAGTCAGACTAAGTAGTGACATGTGGCCTGACGCTCCTCGGGGCGCGTCTTGCTTGGGCCTCTCTCCTGGAGGCGCTCAGTCAGACCGAGTGCTGACATGTGGAAAGACGCTCCTCGGGGCGCGTCTTGCTTGGGCTTCTCTCCTGGAGGCGCTCAGAAAGACCCAGTGTTGACATGCGACAAGACGCTCCTCGGGGCGCGTCTTGCTTGGGCCTCTCTCCTGGAGGCGCTCAGTCAGACCCAGTGGTGACATGTGGCAAGACACTCCTCGGGGCGCGTCTTGCTTGGGCCTCTCTCCTGGAGGCCCTCTGTCAGACCCAGTGTTGGCATGTGGCAAGACGCTCCTCGGGGCGCGTCTTGTTTGGGCTCTCTCCTGGAGGCGCTCAGTCAGACCCAGTGGTGACATGTGGCAAGACGCTCCTCGGGGCGCTTATTGCTTGGTTCTCTCTCCTGGATGCCCTCTGTCAGACCGAGTGTTGACATGTGGCAAGACTCTCCTCGGGGCGCGTCTTGCTTGGGCTTCTCTCATGGAGGCCCTCAGTCAGACCCAGTGTTGACATGTGTCAAGACGCTCCTCGGGGCGTGTCTTGCTTGGGCCTCTCTCCTGGAGGCGCTCAGTCAGACCCAGTGTTGACATGTGGCAAGACGCTCCTCGGGGCGCTTCTTGCTTGGGCTTCTCTCCTGGAGGCCCTCAGTCAGACCCATTGTTGACATGTGTCAAGACGCTCCTCGGGGCGTGTCTTGCTTGGGCCTCTCTCCTGGAGGCGCTCAGTCAGACCCAGTGTTGACATGTGGCAAGACGCTCCTCGGGGCACGTATTGCTTGGGCCTCTCTCCTGGAGGCGCTCAAACAGACCGAGTAGTGACATGTGGCAAGACGCTCCTCGGGGCGCGTCTTGCTTGGACCTCTCTCACTGAGGCGCTCAGTCAGACCGAGTAGTGACATGTGGCAAGATGCTCCTCGGGGCGCGTCTTGCTTGGACCTCTCTCCCTGAGGCGCTCAGTCAGACCCAGTGTTGACATTTGGCAAGACACTCCTCGGGGCGCATCTTGCTTGGGCCTCTCTCCTGGAGGCGCTCAGTCAGAACCAGAGGTGACATGTGGATAGACGCTCCTCGGGGCGCATCTTGCTTGGGCCTTTCTCCTGGAGGCCCTCTGTCAGACCCAGTGTTGACATGTGGCAAGACGCTCCTCCGGGCGCATCTTGCTTGGGCCTCTCTCCTGGAGGCCCTCAGTAAGACCCATTGTTGACAAGTGGGTAAGACGCTCCTCGGGGCGCGTCTTGCTTGGGCCTCTCTCCAGAAGGCCCTCAATCAGACCCAGTGTTGACATGTGGCGCGTCTTGCTTGGGCCTCTCTCCTGGAGGCGCTCAGTCAGACTGAGTAGTGACATGTGTCCTGACGCTCCTCGGGGCGCGTCTTGCTTGGGCCTCTCTCCTGGTGGCGCTCAGTCAGACCCAGTGTTGACATGTGGCAAGACGCTACTCGGGGCGCGTCTTGCTTGGGCTTCTCTCCTGGAGGCCCTCAGTCAGACCCATTGTTGACACGTGGCAAGACGCTCCTCGGGGCGCGTCTTGCTTGGGCCTCTCTCCTGGAGGCGGTCAGTCAGACCAAGTGGTGACATGTGGCAAGACACTCCTCGGGGCGCGTCTTGCTTTGGCCTCTCTCATGGAGGCCCTCTGTCAGACCCAGTGTTGACATGTGTCAAGACGCTCCTCGGGGCGCGTCTTGCTTTGGCCTCTCTCCTGGAGGCGCTCAGTCAGACCGAGTGCTGACATGTGGCAAGAAGCTCCTCGGGGCGCGTCTTGCTTGGGCTTGTCTCCTGGAGGCCCTCAGTAAGACCCATTGTTGACATATGGCAAGACGCTCCTCGTGGCGCGTCTTGCTTGGGCCTCTCTCCAGAAGGCCCTCAATCAGACCCAGTGTTGACACGTGGCAAGACGCTCCTCGGGGCGCGTCTTGCTTGGGCCTCTCTCCTGGAGGCGCTCAGTCAGACTGAGTAGTGACATGTGGCCTGACGCTCCTCGGGGCGCGTCTTGCTTGGGCCTCTCTCCTGGAGGCGCTCAGTCAGACCCAGTGTTGATATGTGTCAAGACGCTCCACGGGGCGCGTCTTGCTTGGGCTTCTCTCCTGGAGGCCCTCAGTCAGACCCATTGTTGACATGTGGCAAGACGCTCCTCGGGGCGCGTCTTGCTTGGGCCTCTCTCCTGGAGGCGCTCAGTCAGAACCAGAGGTGACATGTGGATAGACGCTCCTCGGGGCGCATCTTGCTTGGGCCTTTCTCCTGGAGGCCCTCTGTCAGACCCAGTGTTGACATGTGGCAAGACGCTCCTCCGGGCGCATCTTGCTTGGGCCTCTCTCCTGGAGGCCCTCAGTAAGACCCATTGTTGACATGTGGCAAGACGCTCCTCGGGGCGCGTCTTGCTTGGGCCTCTCTCCAGAAGGCCCTCAATCAGACCCAGTGTTGACATGTGGCGCGTCTTGCTTGGGCCTCTCTCCTGGAGGCGCTCAGTCAGACTGAGTAGTGACATGTGTCCTGACGCTCCTCGGGGCGCGTCTTGCTTGGGCCTCTCTCCTGGAGGCGGTCAGTCAGACCCAGTGTTGACATGTGGCAAGATACTACTCGGGGCGCGTCTTGCTTGGGCTTCTCTCCTGGAGGCCCTCAGTCAGACCCATTGTTGACACGTGGCAAGACGCTCCTCGGGGCGCGTCTTGCTTGGGCCTCTCTCCTGGAGGCGCTCAGTCAGACTGAGTAGTGACATGTGGCCTGACGCTCCTCGGGGCGCGTGTTGCTTGGGCCTCTCTCCTGGAGGCGATCAGTCAGACACAGTGTTGACATGTTGCAAGACGCTCCTTTGGGCGCGTCTTGCTTGGGCCTCTCTCCTGGAGGCGCTCAGTCAGACCGAGTGCTGACATGTGGAAAGACGCTCCTCGGGGCGCGTCTTGCTTGGGCTTCTCTCCTGGAGGCGCTCAGAAAGACCCAGTGTTGACATGCGACAAGACGCTCCTCGGGGCGCGTCTTGCTTGGGCCTCTCTCCTGGAGGCGCTCAGTCAGACCCAGTGGTGACATGTGGCAAGACCCTCCTCGGGGCGCTTCTTGCTTGGGCTTCTCTCCTGGAGGCCCTCAGTCAGACCCATTGTTGACATGTGGCAAGACGCTCCTCGGGGCACGTCTTGCTTGGGCCTCTCTCCTGGAGGCGCTCAGTCAGACCGAGTAGTGACATGTGACAAGACGCTCCTCGGGGCGCGTCTTGCTGGGGCTTCTCTCATGGAGGCACTCAGTCAGACCCAGTGTTGACATGTGGCAAGACGCTCCTCGGGGCGCGTGTTGCTTGGACCTCTCTCCTGGAGGCACTCAGTCAGACCCAGTGTTGACATGTGTCAAGACGCTCCTCGGGGCGCGTCTTGCTTGGGCCTCTCTCATGGAGGCCCTCTGTCAGACCCAGTGTTGACATGTGTCAAGACGCTCCTCGGGGCGCGTCTTGCTTTGGCCTCTCTCCTGGAGGCGCTCAGTCAGACCGAGTGCTGACATGTGGCAAGAAGCTCCTCGGGGCGCGTCTTGCTTGGGCCTCTCTCCTGGAGGCGCTCAGTCAGACTGAGTAGTGACATTTGGCCTGACGCTCCTCGGGGCGCGTCTTGCTTGGGCCTCTCTCCTGGAGGCGCTCAGTCAGACCCAGTGTTGACATGTGTCAAGACGCTCCACGGGGCGCGTCTTGCTTGGGCTTCTCTCCTGGAGGCCCTCAGTCAGACCCATTGTTGACATGTGGCAAGATGCTCCTCGGGGCGCGTCTTGCTTGGGCCTCTCTCCTGGAGGCGCTCAGTCAGAACCAGAGGTGACATGTGGATAGACGCTCCTCGGGGCGCATCTTGCTTGGGCCTTTCTCCTGGAGGCCCTCTGTCAGACCCAGTGTTGACATGTGGCAAGACGCTCCTCCGGGCGCATCTTGCTTGGGCCTCTCTCCTGGAGGCCCTCAGTAAGACCCATTGTTGACATGTGGCAAGACGCTCCTCGGGGCGCGTCTTGCTTGGGCCTCTCTCCAGAAGCCCTCAATCAGACCCAGTGTTGACATGTGGCGCGTCTTGCATGGGCCTCTCTCCTGGAGGCGCTCAGTCAGACTGAGTAGTGACATGTGTCCTGACGCTCCTCGGGGCGCGTCTTGCTTGGGCCTCTCTCCTGGAGGCGCTCAGTCAGACCCAGTGTTGACATGTGGCAAGACGCTACTCGGGGCGCGTCTTGCTTGGGCTTCTCTCCTGGAGGCCCTCAGTCAGACCCATTGTTGACACGTGGCAAGACGCTCCTCGGGGCGCGTCTTGCTTGGGCCTCTCTCCTGGAGGCGCTCAGTCAGACTAAGTAGTGACATGTGGCCTGACGCTCCTCGGGGCGCGTCTTGCTTGGGCCTCTCTCCTGGAGGCGCTCAGTCAGACCGAGTGCTGACATGTGGAAAGACGCTCCTCGGGGCGCGTCTTGCTTGGGCTTCTCTCCTGGAGGCGCTCAGAAAGACCCAGTGTTGACATGCGACAAGACGCTCCTCGGGGCGCGTCTTGCTTGGGCCTCTCTCCTGGAGGCGCTCAGTCAGACCCAGTGGTGACATGTGGCAAGACACTCCTCGGGGCGCGTCTTGCTTGGGCCTCTCTCCTGGAGGCCCTCTGTCAGACCCAGTGTTGGCTTGTGGCAAGACGCTCCTCGGGGCGCGTCTTGTTTGGGCTCTCTCCTGGAGGCGCTCAGTCAGACCCAGTGGTGACATGTGGCAAGACGCTCCTCGGGGCGCTTATTGCTTGGTTCTCTCTCCTGGATGCCCTCTGTCAGACCGAGTGTTGACATGTGGCAAGACTCTCCTCGGGGCGCGTCTTGCTTGGGCTTCTCTCATGGAGGCCCTCAGTCAGACCCAGTGTTGACATGTGTCAAGACGCTCCTCGGGGCGTGTCTTGCTTGGGCCTCTCTCCTGGAGGCGCTCAGTCAGACCCAGTGTTGACATGTGGCAAGACGCTCCTCGGGGCGCTTCTTGCTTGGGCTTCTCTCCTGGAGGCCCTCAGTCAGACCCATTGTTGACATGTGTCAAGACGCTCCTCGGGGCGTGTCTTGCTTGGGCCTCTCTCCTGGAGGCGCTCAGTCAGACCCAGTGTTGACATGTGGCAAGACGCTCCTCGGGGCACGTATTGCTTGGGCCTCTCTCCTGGAGGCGCTCAAACAGACCGAGTAGTGACATGTGGCAAGACGCTCCTCGGGGCGCGTCTTGCTTGGACCTCTCTCACTGAGGCGCTCAGTCAGACCGAGTAGTGACATGTGGCAAGATGCTCCTCGGGGCGCGTCTTGCTTGGACCTCTCTCCCTGAGGCGCTCAGTCAGACCCAGTGTTGACATTTGGCAAGACACTCCTCGGGGCGCATCTTGCTTGGGCCTCTCTCCTGGAGGCGCTCAGTCAGAACCAGAGGTGACATGTGGATAGACGCTCCTCGGGGCGCATCTTGCTTGGGCCTTTCTCCTGGAGGCCCTCTGTCAGACCCAGTGTTGACATGTGGCAAGACGCTCCTCCGGGCGCATCTTGCTTGGGCCTCTCTCCTGGAGGCCCTCAGTAAGACCCATTGTTGACATGTGGCAAGACGCTCCTCGGGGCGCGTCTTGCTTGGGCCTCTCTCCAGAAGGCCCTCAATCAGACCCAGTGTTGACATGTGGCGCGTCTTGCTTGGGCCTCTCTCCTGGAGGCGCTCAGTCAGACTGAGTAGTGACATGTGTCCTGACGCTCCTCGGGGCGCGTCTTGCTTGGGCCTCTCTCCTGGTGGCGCTCAGTCAGACCCAGTGTTGACATGTGGCAAGACGCTACTCGGGGCGCGTCTTGCTTGGGCTTCTCTCCTGGAGGCCCTCAGTCAGACCCATTGTTGACACGTGGCAAGACGCTCCTCGGGGCGCGTCTTGCTTGGGCCTCTCTCCTGGAGGCGCTCAGTCAGACTGAGTAGTGACATGTGGCCTGACGCTCCTCGGGGCGCGTGTTGCTTGGGCCTCTCTCCTGGAGGCGATCAGTCAGACACAGTGTTGACATGTTGCAAGACGCTCCTTTGGGCGCGTCTTGCTTGGGCCTCTCTCCTGGAGGCGCTCAGTCAGACCGAGTGCTGACATGTGGAAAGACGCTCCTCGGGGCGCGTCTTGCTTGGGCTTCTCTCCTGGAGGCGCTCAGAAAGACCCAGTGTTGACATGCGACAAGAATCTCCTCGGGGCGCGTCTTGCTTGGGCCTCTCTCCTGGAGGCGCTCAGTCAGACCCAGTGGTGACATGTGGCAAGACCCTCCTCGGGGCGCTTCTTGCTTGGGCTTCTCTCCTGGAGGCCCTCAGTCAGACCCATTGTTGACATGTGGCAAGACGCTCCTCGGGGCACGTCTTGCTTGGGCCTCTCTCCTGGAGGCGCTCAGTCAGACCGAGTAGTGACATGTGACAAGACGCTCCTCGGGGCGCGTCTTGCTGGGGCTTCTCTCATGGAGGCACTCAGTCAGACCCAGTGTTGACATGTGGCAAGACGCTCCTCGGGGCGCGTGTTGCTTGGACCTCTCTCCTGGAGGCAATCAGTCAGACCCAGTGTTGACATGTGTCAAGACGCTCCTCGGGGCGCGTCTTGCTTGGGCCTCTCTCATGGAGGCCCTCTGTCAGACCCAGTGTTGACATGTGTCAAGACGCTCCTCGGGGCGCGTCTTGCTTTGGCCTCTCTCCTGGAGGCGCTCAGTCAGACCGAGTGCTGACATGTGGCAAGAAGCTCCTCGGGGCGCGTCTTGCTTGGGCTTCTCTCCTGGAGGCCCTCAGTAAGACCCATTGTTGACATATGGCAAGACGCTCCTCGTGGCGCGTCTTGCTTGGAACTCTCTCCAGAAGGCCCTCAATCAGACCCAGTGTTGACACGTGGCAAGACGCTCCTCGGGGCGCGTCTTGCTTGGGCCTCTCTCCTGGAGGCGCTCAGTCAGACTGAGTAGTGACATTTGGCCTGACGCTCCTCGGGGCGCGTCTTGCTTGGGCCTCTCTCCTGGAGGCGCTCAGTCAGACCCAGTGTTGACATGTGTCAAGACGCTCCACGGGGCGCGTCTTGCTTGGGCTTCTCTCCTGGAGGCCCTCAGTCAGACCCATTGTTGACATGTGGCAAGATGCTCCTCGGGGCGCGTCTTGCTTGGGCCTCTCTCCTGGAGGCGCTCAGTCAGAACCAGAGGTGACATGTGGATAGACGCTCCTCGGGGCGCATCTTGCTTGGGCCTTTCTCCTGGAGGCCCTCTGTCAGACCCAGTGTTGACATGTGGCAAGACGCTCCTCCGGGCGCATCTTGCTTGGGCCTCTCTCCTGGAGGCCCTCAGTA
This sequence comes from Nothobranchius furzeri, assembly GCF_043380555.1. NCBI lineage: Eukaryota > Metazoa > Chordata > Actinopteri > Cyprinodontiformes > Nothobranchiidae > Nothobranchius > Nothobranchius furzeri. The sequence continues at coordinate 17,638,093 of NC_091749.1, read as the reverse complement.
AGACCCATTGTTGACATGTGGCAAGACGCTCCTCGGGGCGCGTCTTGCTTGGGCCTCTCTCCAGAAGGCCCTCAATCAGACCCAGTGTTGACATGTGGCGCGTCTTGCATGGGCCTCTCTCCTGGAGGCGCTCAGTCAGACTGAGTAGTGACATGTGTCCTGACGCTCCTCGGGGCGCGTCTTGCTTGGGCCTCTCTCCTGGAGGCGCTCAGTCAGACCCAGTGTTGACATGTGGCAAGACGCTACTCGGGGCGCGTCTTGCTTGGGCTTCTCTCCTGGAGGCCCTCAGTCAGACCCATTGTTGACACGTGGCAAGACGCTCCTCGGGGCGCGTCTTGCTTGGGCCTCTCTCCTGGAGGCGCTCAGTCAGACTAAGTAGTGACATGTGGCCTGACGCTCCTCGGGGCGCGTGTTGCTTGGGCCTCTCTCCTGGAGGCGCTCAGTCAGACCCATTGTTGACATGTTGCAAGACGCTCCTTTGGGCGCGTCTTGCTTGGGCCTCTCTCCTGGAGGCGCTCAGTCAGACCGAGTGCTGACATGTGGAAAGACGCTCCTCGGGGCGCGTCTTGCTTGGGCTTCTCTACTGGAGGCGCTCAGAAAGACCCAGTGTTGACATGCGACAAGACGCTCCTCGGGGCGCGTCTTGCTTGGGCCTCTCTCCTGGAGGCGCTCAGTCAGACCCAGTGGTGACATGTGGCAAGACACTCCTCGGGGCGCGTCTTGCTTGGGCCTCTCTCCTGGAGGCCCTCTGTCAGACCCAGTGTTGGCATGTGGCAAGACGCTCCTCGGTGCGCGTCTTGGTTGGGCCTCTCTCCTGGAGGCGCTCAGTCAGACCCAGTGGTGACATGTGGCAAGACGCTCCTCGGGGCGCGTATTGCTTGGTTCTCTCTCCTGGATGCCCTCTGTCAGACCGAGTGTTGACATGTGGCAAGACTCTCCTCGGGGCGCGTCTTTCTTGGGCTTCTCTCATGGAGGCCTCAGTCAGACCCAGTGTTGACATGTGTCAAGACGCTCCTCGGGGCGTGTCTTGCTTGGGCCTCTCTCCTGGAGGCGCTCAGTCAGACCCAGTGTTGACATGTGGCAAGACGCTCCTCGGGGCGCTTCTTGCTTGGGCTTCTCTCCTGGAGGCCCTCAGTCAGACCCATTGTTGACATGTGTCAAGACGCTCCTCGGGGCGTGTCTTGCTTGGGCCTCTCTCCTGGAGGCGCTCAGTCAGACCCAGTGTTGACATGTGGCAAGACGCTCCTCGGGGCGCGCCTTGCTTGGGCTTCTCTCCTGGAGGCCCTCAGTCAGACCCATTGTTGACATGTGGCAAGACACTCCTCGGGGCACGTCTTGCTTGGGCCTCTCTCCTGGAGGCGCTCAAACAGACCGAGTAGTGACATGTGGCAAGACGCTCCTCGGGGCGCGTCTTGCTGGGGCTTCTCTCAATGAGGCACTCAGTCAGACCCAGTGTTGACACGTGGCAAGACGCTCCTCGGGGCGCGTCTTGCTTGGGCCTCTCTCATGGAGGCCCTCTGTCAGACCCAGTGTTGACATGTGTCAAGACGCTCCTCGGGGCGCGTGTTGCTTGGGCCTCTCTCCTGGAGGCGCTCAGTCAGACCAAGTGGTGACATGTGGCAAGACACTCCTCGGGGCGCGTCTTGCTTGGGCCTCTCTCCTGGAGGCCCTCTGTCAGACCCAGTGTTGACATGTGGCAAGAAGCTCCCCGGGGCGCGTCTTGCTTGGGCTTCTCTCCTGGAGGCCCTCAGTAATACCCATTGTTGACATGTGGCAAGACGCTCCTCGGGGCGCGTCTTGCTTGGGCCTCTCTCCTGGAGGCGCTCAGTCAGACTGAGTAGTGACATGTGGCCTGACGCTCCTCGGGGCGCGTGTTGCTTGGGCCTCTCTCCTGGAGGCGCTCAGTCAGACCAAGTGGTGACATGTGGCAAGACGCTCCTCGGGGCGCGTCTTGCTTGGGCCTCTCTCCTGGAGGCGCTCAGTCAGAATGAGTAGAGACATGTGGCCTGACGCTCCTCGGGGCGCGTGTTGCTTGGGCCTCTCTCCTGGAGGAACTCAGTCAGACCAAGTGGTGACATGTGGCAAGACACTCCTCGGGGCGCGTCTTACTTGGGCCTCTCTCATGGAGGCACTCTGTCAGACCCAGTGTTGACATGTGTCAAGACGCTCCTCGGGGGGCGTCTTGCTTTGGCCTCTCTCCTGGAGGCGCTCAGTCAGACCCAGTGTTGACACGTGGCAAGACGCTCCTCGGGGCGCGTCTTGCTTGGGCCTCTCTCCTGGAGGCGCTCAGTCAGACTGAGTAGTGACATGTGGCCTGACGCTCCTCGGGGCGCGTGTTGCTTGGGCCTCTCTCCTGGAGGCGCTCAGTCAGACCAAGTGGTGACATGTGGCAAGACACTCCTCGGGGCGCGTCTTGCTTGGGCCTCTCTCCTGGAGGCGCTCAGTCAGACCAAGTGGTGACATGTGGCAAGACGCTCCTCGGGGCGCGTCTTGCTTGGGCCTCTCTCCTGGAGGCGCTCAGTCAGAATGAGTAGTGACATGTGGCCTGACGCTCCTCGGGGCGCGTGTTGCTTGGGCCTCTCTCCTGGAGGAACTCAGTCAGACCAAGTGGTGACATGTGGCAAGACACTCCTCGGGGCGCGTCTTGCTTGGGCCTCTCTCCTGGAGGCCTTCTGTCAGACCCAGTGTTGACATGTGGCAAGACACTCCTCGGGGCGCGTCTTGCTTGGGCCTCTCTCATGGAGGCCCTCTGTCAGACCCAGTGTTGACATGTGTCAAGACGCTCCTCGGGGCGCATCTTGCTTTGGCCTCTCTCCTGGAGGCGCTCAGTCAGACCGAGTGCTGACATGTGGCAAGATGCTCCTCGGGGCGCGTCTTGCTTGGGCCTCTCTCCTGGAGGCGCTCAGTCAGACTGAGTAGTGACATGTGGCCTGACGCTCCTCGGGGCGCGTGTTGCTTGGGCCTCTCTCCTGGAGGCGCTCAGTCAGACCAAGTGGTGACATGTGGCAAGACGCTCCTCGGGGCGCGTCTTGCTTGGGCCTCTCTCCTGGAGGCGCTCAGTCAGAATCAGTAGTGACATGTGGCCTGACGCTCCTCGGGGCGCGTGTTGCTTGGGCCTCTCTCCTGGAGGCGCTCAGTCAGACCAAGTGGTGACATGTGGCAAGACACTTCTCGGGGCGCGTCTTGCTTGGGCCTCTCTCCTGGAGGCCCTCTGTCAGACCCAGTGTTGACACGTGGCAAGACGCTCCTCGGGGCGCGTCTTGCTTGGGCCTCTCTCATGGAGGCCCTCTGTCAGACCCATTGTTGAGATGTGTCAAGACGCTCCTCGGGGCGCGTCTTGCTTTGGCCTCTCTCCTGGAGGCGCTCAGTCAGACCGAGTGCTGACATGTGGCAAGACGCTCCTCGGGCCGCGTGTTGCTTGGGCTTCACTCCTGGAGGCCCTCAGTCAGACACATTGTTGACATGTGGCAAGACGCTCCTCGGGGCGCGTCTTGCTTGGGCCTCTCTCCTGGAGGCGCTCAGTCAGACCGAGTGCTGACATGTGGCAAGACGCTCCTCGGGCCGCATGTTGCTTGGGCTTCTCTCCTGGAGGCCCTCAGTCAGACCCATTGTTGACATGTGGCAAGACGCTCCTCGGGGCGCGTCTTGCTTGGGCTTCTCTCCTGGAGGCGCTCAGAAAGACCCAGTGTTGACATGTGACAAGACGCTCCTCGGGGCACGTCTTGCTTGGGCCTCTCTCCTGGAGGCGCTCAGTCAGAACCAGAGGTGACATGTGGCAAGACGCTCCTCGGGGCGCGTCTTGCTTGGGCCTCTCTCCTGGAGGCGCTCAGTCAGACTGAGTAGTGACATGTGGCCTGACGCTCCTCGGGGTGCGTCTTGCTGGGGCCTGTCTCCTGGAGGCGCTCAGGCAGACCCAGTGCTGACATGTGGCAAGACGCTCCTCGGGGCGCGTCTTGCTTGGGCCTCTCTCCTGGAGGCGCTCAGTCAGACCCAGTGTTGACATGTGGCAAGATGCTTGTCGGGGCACGTCTTGCTTGGGCCTCTCTCCTGGAGGCGCTCAGTCAGACTGAGTAGTGACATGTGGCCTGACGCTCCTCGGGGCGCGTCTTGCTTGGGCCTCTCTCCTGGAGGCGCTCAGTCAGACCCAGTGGTGACATGTGGCAAGACACTCCTCGGGGCGCGTCTTGCTTGGGCCTCTCTCCTGGAGGCCCTCTGTCAGACCCAGTGTTGACATGTGTCAAGACGCTCCTCGGGGCGCGTCTTGCTTGGGCTTCTCTCCTGGAGGCCCTCAGTCAGACCCATTGTTGACATGTGGCAAGACACTCCTCGGGGCGCGTCTTGCTTGGGCTTCTCTCCTGGAGGCGCTCAGACAGACCCAGTGTTGACATGTGACAAGACACTCCTCAGGGCGCGTCTTGCTTGGGCTTCTCTCCTGGAGGCGCTCAGACAGACCCAGTCTTGACATGTGACAAGACGCTCCTTGGGGCGCGTCTTGCTTGGGCCTCTCTCCTGGAGGCGCTCAGTCAGAACCAGAGGTGACATGTGGCAAGACGCTCCTCGGGGCGCGTCTTGCTTGGGCCTCTCTCCTGGAGGCCCTCTGTCAGACCCAGTGTTGACATGTGGCAAGACGCTCCTCGGGCGCATCTTGCTTGGGCCTCTCTCCTGGAGGCCCTCAGTCAGACCCATTGTTGACATGTGGCAAGACGCTCCTAGGGGCGCGTCTTGCTTGGGCCTCTCTCCTGGAGGCGCTCAGTCAGACCGAGTGCTGACATAAGGCAAGACGCTCCTCGGGGCGCGTCTTGCTTGGGCCTCTCTCCTGGAGGCGCTCAGTCAGACCCATTGTTGACATGTTGCAAGACGCTCCTTTGGGCGCGTCTTGCTTGGGCTTCTCTCCTGGAGGCCCTCAGTCAGACCCATTGTTGACATGTGGCAAGACGCTCCTCGGGGCACGTCTTGCTTGGGCCTCTCTCCTGGAGGCGCTCAGTCAGACCGAGTAGTGACATGTGACAAGACGCTCCTCGGGGCGCGTCTTGCTGGGGCTTCTCTCATGGAGGCACTCAGTCAGACCCAGTGTTGACATGTGGCAAGACGCTCCTCGGGGCGCGTGTTGCTTGGACCTCTCTCCTGGAGGCAATCAGTCAGACCCAGTGTTGACATGTGTCAAGACGCTCCTCGGGGCGCGTCTTGCTTGGGCCTCTCTCATGGAGGCCCTCTGTCAGACCCAGTGTTGACATGTGTCAAGACGCTCCTCGGGGCGCGTCTTGCTTTGGCCTCTCTCCTGGAGGCGCTCAGTCAGACCGAGTGCTGACATGTGGCAAGAAGCTCCTCGGGGCGCGTCTTGCTTGGGCTTCTCTCCTGGAGTTCCTCAGTAAGACCCATTGTTGACATATGGCAAGACGCTCCTCGTGGCGCGTCTTGCTTGGAACTCTCTCCAGAAGGCCCTCAATCAGACCCAGTGTTGACACGTGGCAAGACGCTCCTCGGGGCGCGTCTTGCTTGGGCCTCTCTCCTGGAGGCGCTCAGTCAGACTGAGTAGTGACATTTGGCCTGACGCTCCTCGGGGCGCGTCTTGCTTGGGCCTCTCTCCTGGAGGCGCTCAGTCAGACCCAGTGTTGACATGTGTCAAGACGCTCCACGGGGCGCGTCTTGCTTGGGCTTCTCTCCTGGAGGCCCTCAGTCAGACCCATTGTTGACATGTGGCAAGATGCTCCTCGGGGCGCGTCTTGCTTGGGCCTCTCTCCTGGAGGCGCTCAGTCAGAACCAGAGGTGACATGTGGATAGACGCTCCTCGGGGCGCATCTTGCTTGGGCCTTTCTCCTGGAGGCCCTCTGTCAGACCCAGTGTTGACATGTGGCAAGACGCTCCTCCGGGCGCATCTTGCTTGGGCCTCTCTCCTGGAGGCCCTCAGTAAGACCCATTGTTGATATGTGGCAAGACGCTCCTCGGGGCGCGTCTTGCTTGGGCCTCTCTCCAGAAGGCCCTCAATCAGACCCAGTGTTGACATGTGGCGCGTCTTGCATGGGCCTCTCTCCTGGAGGCGCTCAGTCAGACTGAGTAGTGACATGTGTCCTGACGCTCCTCGGGGCGCGTCTTGCTTGGGCCTCTCTCCTGGAGGCGCTCAGTCAGACCCAGTGTTGACATGTGGCAAGACGCTACTCGGGGCGCGTCTTGCTTGGGCTTCTCTCCTGGAGGCCCTCAGTCAGACCCATTGTTGACACGTGGCAAGACGCTCCTCGGGGCGCGTCTTGCTTGGGCCTCTCTCCTGGAGGCGCTCAGTCAGACTAAGTAGTGACATGTGGCCTGACGCTCCTCGGGGCGCGTGTTGCTTGGGCCTCTCTCCTGGAGGCGCTCAGTCAGACCCATTGTTGACATGTTGCAAGACGCTCCTTTGGGCGCGTCTTGCTTGGGCCTCTCTCCTGGAGGCGCTCAGTCAGACCGAGTGCTGACATGTGGAAAGACGCTCCTCGGGGCGCGTCTTGCTTGGGCTTCTCTCCTGGAGGCGCTCAGAAAGACCCAGTGTTGACATGCGACAAGACGCTCCTCGGGGCGCGTCTTTCTTGGGCTTCTCTCATGGAGGCCTCAGTCAGACCCAGTGTTGACATGTGTCAAGACGCTCCTCGGGGCGTGTCTTGCTTGGGCCTCTCTCCTGGAGGCGCTCAGTCAGACCCAGTGTTGACATGTGGCAAGACGCTCCTCGGGGCGCTTCTTGCTTGGGCTTCTCTCCTGGAGGCCCTCAGTCAGACCCATTGTTGACATGTGTCAAGACGCTCCTCGGGGCGTGTCTTGCTTGGGCCTCTCTCCTGGAGGCACTCAGTCAGACCCAGTGTTGACATGTGGCAAGACGCTCCTCGGGGCGCGCCTTGCTTGGGCTTCTCTCCTGGAGTCCCTCAGTCAGACCCATTGTTGACATGTGGCAAGACACTCCTCGGGGCACGTCTTGCTTGGGCCTCTCTCCTGGAGGCGCTCAAACAGACCGAGTAGTGACATGTGGCAAGACGCTCCTCGGGGCGCGTCTTGCTGGGGCTTCTCTCAATGAGGCACTCAGTCAGACCCAGTGTTGACATGTGGCAGGACGCTCCTCGGGGCGCGTCTTGCTTGGGCCTCTCTCATGGAGGCCCTCTGTCAGACCCAGTGTTGACATGTGTCAAGACGCTCCTCGGGGGGCGTCTTGCTTTGGCCTCTCTCCTGGAGGCGCTCAGTCAGACCCAGTGTTGACACGTGGCAAGACGCTCCTCGGGGCGCGTCTTGCTTGGGCCTCTCTCCTGGAGGCGCTCAGTCAGACTGAGTAGTGACATGTGGCCTGACGCTCCTCGGGGCGCGTGTTGCTTGGGCCTCTCTCCTGGAGGCGCTCAGTCAGACCAAGTGGTGACATGTGGCAAGACACTCCTCGGGGCGCGTCTTGCTTGGGCCTCTCTCCTGGAGGCCCTCTGTCAGGCCCAGTGTTGACATGTGGCAAGAAGCTCCCCGGGGCGCGTCTTGCTTGGGCTTCTCTCCTGGAGGCCCTCAGTAATACCCATTGTTGACATGTGGCAAGACGCTCCTCGGGGCGCGTCTTGCTTGGGCCTCTCTCCTGGAGGCGCTCAGTCAGACTGAGTAGTGACATGTGGCCTGACGCTCCTCGGGGCGCGTGTTGCTTGGGCCTCTCTCCTGGAGGCGCTCAGTCAGACCAAGTGGTGACATGTGGCAAGACGCTCCTCGGGGCGCGTCTTGCTTGGGTCTCTCTCCTGGAGGCGCTCAGTCAGAATGAGTAGTGACATGTGGCCTGACGCTCCTCGGGGCGCGTGTTGCTTGGGCCTCTCTCCTGGAGGAACTCAGTCAGACCAAGTGGTGACATGTGGCAAGACACTCCTCGGGGCGCGTCTTACTTGGGCCTCTCTCATGGAGGCCCTCTGTCAGACCCAGTGTTGACATGTGTCAAGACGCTCCTCGGGGGGCGTCTTGCTTTGGCCTCTCTCCTGGAGGCGCTCAGTCAGACCCAGTGTTGACACGTGGCAAGATGCTCCTCGGGGCGCGTCTTGCTTGGGCCTCTCTCCTGGAGGCGCTCAGTCAGACTGAGTAGTGACATGTGGCCTGACGCTCCTCGGGGCGCGTGTTGCTTGGGCCTCTCTCCTGGAGGCGCTCAGTCAGACCAAGTGGTGACATGTGGCAAGACACTCCTCGGGGCGCGTCTTGCTTGGGCCTCTCTCCTGGAGGCGCTCAGTCAGACCAAGTGGTGACATGTGGCAAGACGCTCCTCGGGGCGCGTCTTGCTTGGGCCTCTCTCCTGGAGGCGCTCAGTCAGAATGAGTAGTGACATGTGGCCTGACGCTCCTCGGGGCGCGTGTTGCTTGGGCCTCTCTCCTGGAGGAACTCAGTCAGACCAAGTGGTGACATGTGGCAAGACACTCCTCGGGGCGCGTCTTGCTTGGGCCTCTCTCCTGGAGGCCTTCTGTCAGACCCAGTGTTGACATGTGGCAAGACACTCCTCGGGGCGCGTCTTGCTTGGGCCTCTCTCATGGAGGCCCTCTGTCAGACCCAGTGTTGACATGTGTCAAGACGCTCCTCGGGGCGCATCTTGCTTTGGCCTCTCTCCTGGAGGCGCTCAGTCAGACCGAGTGCTGACATGTGGCAAGACGCTCCTCGGGGCGCGTCTTGCTTGGGCCTCTCTCCTGGAGGCGCTCAGTCAGACTGAGTAGTGACATGTGGCCTGACGCTCCTCGGGGCGCGTGTTGCTTGGGCCTCTCTCCTGGAGGCGCTCAGTCAGACCAAGTGGTGACATGTGGCAAGACGCTCCTCGGGGCGCGTCTTGCTTGGGCCTCTCTCCTGGAGGCGCTCAGTCAGAATCAGTAGTGACATGTGGCCTGACGCTCCTCGGGGCGCGTGTTGCTTGGGCCTCTCTCCTGGAGGCGCTCAGTCAGACCAAGTGGTGACATGTGGCAAGACACTTCTCGGGGCGCGTCTTGCTTGGGCCTCTCTCCTGGAGGCCCTCTGTCAGACCCAGTGTTGACACGTGGCAAGACGCTCCTCGGGGCGCGTCTTGCTTGGGCCTCTCTCATGGAGGCCCTCTGTCAGACCCATTGTTGAGATGTGTCAAGACGCTCCTCGGGGCGCGTCTTGCTTTGGCCTCTCTCCTGGAGGCGCTCAGTCAGACCGAGTGCTGACATGTGGCAAGACGCTCCTCGGGCCGCGTGTTGCTTGGGCTTCTCTCCTGGAGGCCCTCAGTCAGACACATTGTTGACATGTGGCAAGACGCTCCTCGGGGCGCGTCTTGCTTGGGCCTCTCTCCTGGAGGCGCTCAGTCAGACCGAGTGCTGACATGTGGCAAGACGCTCCTCGGGCCGCATGTTGCTTGGGCTTCTCTCCTGGAGGCCCTCAGTCAGACCCATTGTTGACATGTGGCAAGACGCTCCTCGGGGCGCGTCTTGCTTGGGCTTCTCTCCTGGAGGCGCTCAGAAAGACCCAGTGTTGACATGTGACAAGACGCTCCTCGGGGCACGTCTTGCTTGGGCCTCTCTCCTGGAGGCGCTCAGTCAGAACCAGAGGTGACATGTGGCAAGACGCTCCTCGGGGCGCGTCTTGCTTGGGCCTCTCTCCTGGAGGCGCTCAGTCAGACTGAGTAGTGACATGTGGCCTGACGCTCCTCGGGGTGCGTCTTGCTGGGGCCTGTCTCCTGGAGGCGCTCAGGCAGACCCAGTGCTGACATGTGGCAAGACGCTCCTCGGGGCGCGTCTTGCTTGGGCCTCTCTCCTGGAGGCGCTCAGTCAGACCCAGTGTTGACATGTGGCAAGATGCGTGTCGGGGCACGTCTTGCTTGGGCCTCTCTCCTGGAGGCGCTCAGTCAGACTGAGTAGTGACATGTGGCCTGACGCTCCTCGGGGCGCGTCTTGCTTGGGCCTCTCTCCTGGAGGCGCTCAGTCAGACCCAGTGGTGACATGTGGCAAGACACTCCTCGGGGCGCGTCTTGCTTGGGCCTCTCTCCTGGAGGCCCTCTGTCAGACCCAGTGTTGACATCTGTCAAGACGCTCCTCGGGGCGCGTCTTTCTTGGGCTTCTCTCCTGGAGGCCCTCAGTCAGACCCATTGTTGACATGTGGCAAGACACTCCTCGGGGCGCGTCTTGCTTGGGCTTCTCTCCTGGAGGCGCTCAGACAGACCCAGTGTTGACATGTGACAAGACACTCCTCAGGGCGCGTCTTGCTTGGGCTTCTCTCCTGGAGGCGCTCAGACAGACCCAGTGTTGACATGTGACAAGACGCTCCTTGGGGCGCGTCTTGCTTGGGCCTCTCTCCTGGAGGCGCTCAGTCAGAACCAGAGGTGACATGTGGCAAGACGCTCCTCGGGGCGCGTCTTGCTTGGGCCTCTCTCCTGGAGGCCCTCTGTCAGACCCAGTGTTGACATGTGGCAAGACGCTCCTCCGGGCGCATCTTGCTTGGGCCTCTCTCCTGGAGGCCCTCAGTCAGACCCATTGTTGACATGTGGCAAAACGCTCCTAGGGGTGCGTCTTGCTTGGGCCTCTCTCCTGGAGGCGCTCAGTCAGACCGAGTGCTGACATAAGGCAAGACGCTCCTCGGGGCGCGTCTTGCTTGGGCCTCTCTCCTGGAGGCGCTCAGTCAGACCCATTGTTGACATGTTGCAAGACGCTCCTTTGGGCGCGTCTTGCTTGGGCCTCTCTCCTGGAGGCGCTCAGTCAGACCGAGTGCTGACATGTGGAAAGACGCTCCTCGGGGCGCGTCTTGCTTGGTCTTCTCTCCTGGAGGCGCTCAGTCAGACCCAGTGTTGACATGCGACAAGACGCTCCTCGGGGCGCGTCTTGCTTGGGCCTCTCTCCTGGAGGGGCTCAGTCAGACCCAGTGGTGACATGTGGCAAGACCCTCCTCGGGGCGCTTCTTGCTTGGGCTTCCCTCCTGGAGGCCCTCAGTCAGACCCATTGTTGACATGTGGCAAGACGCTCCTCGGGGCACGTCTTGCTTGGGCCTCTCTCCTGGAGGCGCTCAGTCAGACCCAGTGGTGACATGTGGCAAGACACTCCTCGGGGCGCGTCTTGCTTGGGCCTCTCTCATGGAGGCCCTCTGTCAGACCCATTGTTGACATGTGTCAAGACGCTCCTCGGGGCGCGTCTTGCTTTGGCCTCTCTCCTGGAGGCGCTCAGTCAGACCCAGTGCTGACATGTGGCAAGACGCTCCTCGGGGCGCGTCTTGCTTGGGCCTCTCTCCTGGAGGCGCTCAGTCAGACCCAGTGTTGACATGTGGCAAGATGCTTGTCGGGGCACGTCTTGCTTGGGCCTCTCTCCTGGAGGCGCTCAGTCAGACTGAGTAGTGACATGTGGCCTGACGCTCCTCGGGGCGCGTCTTGCTTGGGCCTCTCTCCTGGAGGCGCTCAGTCAGACCCAGTGGTGACATGTGGCAAGACACTCCTCGGGGCGCGTCTTGCTTGGGCCTCTCTCCTGGAGGCCCTCTGTCAGACCCAGTGTTGACATGTGTCAAGACGCTCCTCGGGGCGCGTCTTGCTTGGGCTTCTCTCCTGGAGGCCCTCAGTCAGACCCATTGTTGACATGTGGCAAGACACTCCTCGGGGCGCGTCTTGCTTGGGCTTCTCTCCTGGAGGCGCTCAGACAGACCCAGTGTTGACATGTGACAAGACACTCCTCAGGGCGCGTCTTGCTTGGGCTTCTCTCCTGGAGGCGCTCAGACAGACCCAGTGTTGACATGTGACAAGACGCTCCTTGGGGCGCGTCTTGCTTGGGCCTCTCTCCTGGAGGCGCTCAGTCAGAACCAGAGGTGACATGTGGCAAGACGCTCCTCGGGGCGCGTCTTGCTTGGGCCTCTCTCCTGGAGGCCCTCTGTCAGACCCAGTGTTGACATGTGGCAAGACGCTCCTCCGGGCGCATCTTGCTTGGGCCTCTCTCCTGGAGGCCCTCAGTCAGACCCATTGTTGACATGTGGCAAGACGCTCCTCGGGGCGCGTCTTGCTTGGGCCTCTCTCCTGGAGGCGCTCAGTCAGACCGAGTGCTGACATAAGGCAAGACGCTCCTCGGGGCGCGTCTTGCTTGGGCCTCTCTCCTGGAGGCGCTCAGTCAGACCCATTGTTGACATGTTGCAAGACGCTCCTTTGGGCGCGTCTTGCTTGGGCCTCTCTCCTGGAGGCGCTCAGTCAGACCGAGTGCTGACATGTGGAAAGACGCTCCTCGGGGCGCGTCTTGCTTGGTCTTCTCTCCTGGAGGCGCTCAGTCAGACCCAGTGTTGACATGCGACAAGACGCTCCTCGGGGCGCGTCTTGCTTGGGCCTCTCTCCTGGAGGTGCTCAGTCAGACCCAGTGGTGACATGTGGCAAGACCCTCCTCGAGGCGCTTCTTGCTTGGGCTTCTCTCCTGGAGGCCCTCAGTCAGACCCATTGTTGACATGTGGCAAGACACTCCTCGGGGCGCGTCTTGCTTGGGCTTTTCTCCTGGAGGCGCTCAGACAGACCCAGTGTTGACATGTGACAAGACGCTCCTCGGGGCGCATCTTGCTTGGGCCTCTCTCCTGGAGGCGCTCAGTCAGAACCAGAGGTGACATGTGGCAAGACGCTCCTCGGGGCGCGTCTTGCTTGGGCCTCTCTCATGGAGGCCCTCTGTCAGACACAGTGTTGACATGTGGCAAGACGCTCCTCCGGGCGCATCTTGCTTGGGCCTCTCTCCTGGAGGCCCTCAGTCAGACCCATTGTTGACATGTGGCAAGACGCTCCTCGGGGCGCGTCTTGCTTGGGCCTCTCTCCTTGAGGCGCTCAGTCAGACCCAGTGGTGACACGTGGAAAGACGCTCCTCGGGGCGCGTCTTGCTTGGGCCTCTCTCCTGGAGGTGCTCAGTCAGACACAGTGTTGACACGTGGCAAGACGCTCCTCGGGGCGCGTCTTGCTTGGTCCTCTCTCCTGGAGGCGCTCAGTCAAACCCAGTGTTGGCATGTGGCAAGACACTCCTCGGGGCGCGTCTTGGTTGGGCCTCTCTCCTGGAGGCGCTCATTCAGACCCAGTGGTGACATGTTGCAAGACGCTCCTCGGGGCGCGTATTGCTTGGGCCTCTATCCTGAATGCCCTCTGTCAGACCGAGTGATGACATGTGGCAAGACTCTCCTCGGGGCGCGTCTTGCTTGGGCTTCTCTCATGGAGGCCCTCAGTCCAACCCAGGGTGGACATGTGTCAAGACGTTCCTCGGGGCGTGTCTTGCTTGGGCCTCTCTCCTGGAGGCGCTCAGTCAGACCCAGTGTTGACATGTGGCAAGAAGCTCCTCGGGGCGCGTCTTGCTTGGGCTTCTCTCCTGGAGGCCCTCAGTAAGACCCATTGTTGACATGTGGCAAGACTCTCCTCGGGGCGCGTCTTGCTTGGGCCTCTCTCCTGGAGGCGCTCAGTCAGACTGAGTAGTGACATGTGGCCTGACGCACCTCGGGGCGCGTGTTGCTTGGGCCTCTCTCCTGGAGGCGCTCAGTCAGACCAAGTGCTGACATGTGGCAAGACGCTCCTCGGGCCGCGTGTTGCTTGGGCTTCTCTCCTGGAGGCCCTCAGTCAGACCCATTGTTGACATGTGGCAAGACGCTCCTCGGGGCGCGTCTTGCTTGGGCTTCTCTCCTGGAGGCGCTCAGAAAGACCCAGTATTGACATGTGACAAGACGCTCCTCGGGGCACGTCTTGCTTGGGCCTCTCTCCTGGAGGCGCTCAGTCAGAACCAGAGGTGACATGTGGCAAGACGCTCCTCGGGGCGCGTCTTGCTTGGGCCTCTCTCCTGGAGGCGCTCAGTCAGACTGAGTAGTGACATGTGGCCTGATGCTCCTCGGGGTGCGTCTTGCTGGAGCCTCTATCCTGGAGGCGCTCAGTCAGACCCAGTGTTGACATGTGGCAAGATGCTCGTCGGGGCACGTCTTGCTTGGGCCTCTCTCCTGGAGGCGCTCAGTCAGACTGAGTAGTGACATGTGGCCTGACGCTCCTCGGGGCGCGTCTTGCTTGGGCCTCTCTCCTGGAGGCGCTCAGTCAGACCCAGTGGTGACATGTGGCAAGACACTCCTCGGGGCGCGTCTTGCTTGGGCCTCTCTCCTGGAGGCCCTCTGTCAGACCCAGTGTTGACATGTGTCAAGACGCTCCTCGGGGCGCGTCTTGCTTGGGCTTCTCTCCTGGAGGCCCTCAGTCAGACCCATTGTTGACATGTGGCAAGACACTCCTCGGGGCGCGTCTTGCTTGGGCTTCTCTCCTGGAGGCGCTCAGACAGACCCAGTGTTGACATGTGACAAGACACTCCTCAGGGCGCGTCTTGCTTGGGCTTCTCTCCTGGAGGCGCTCAGACAGACCCAGTGTTGACATGTGACAAGACGCTCCTTGGGGCGCGTCTTGCTTGGGCCTCTCTCCTGGAGGCGCTCAGTCAGAACCAGAGGTGACATGTGGCAAGACGCTCCTCGGGGCGCGTCTTGCTTGGGCCTCTCTCCTGGAGGCCCTCTGTCAGACCCAGTGTTGACATGTGGCAAGACGCTCCTCCGGGCGCATCTTGCTTGGGCCTCTCTCCTGGAGGCCCTCAGTCAGACCCATTGTTGACATGTGGCAAAACGCTCCTAGGGGTGCGTCTTGCTTGGGCCTCTCTCCTGGAGGCGCTCAGTCAGACCGAGTGCTGACATAAGGCAAGACGCTCCTCGGGGCGCGTCTTGCTTGGGCCTCTCTCCTGGAGGCGCTCAGTCAGACCCATTGTTGACATGTTGCAAGACGCTCCTTTGGGCGCGTCTTGCTTGGGCCTCTCTCCTGGAGGCGCTCAGTCAGACCGAGTGCTGACATGTGGAAAGACGCTCCTCGGGGCGCGTCTTGCTTGGTCTTCTCTCCTGGAGGCGCTCAGTCAGACCCAGTGTTGACATGCGACAAGACGCTCCTCGGGGCGCGTCTTGCTTGGGCCTCTCTCCTGGAGGGGCTCAGTCAGACCCAGTGGTGACATGTGGCAAGACCCTCCTCGGGGCGCTTCTTGCTTGGGCTTCTCTCCTGGAGGCCCTCAGTCAGACCCATTGTTGACATGTGGCAAGACGCTCCTCGGGGCACGTCTTGCTTGGGCCTCTCTCCTGGAGGCGCTCAGTCAGACCCAGTGGTGACATGTGGCAAGACACTCCTCGGGGCGCGTCTTGCTTGGGCCTCTCTCATGGAGGCCCTCTGTCAGACCCATTGTTGACATGTGTCAAGACGCTCCTCGGGGCGCGTCTTGCTTTGGCCTCTCTCCTGGAGGCGCTCAGTCAGACCCAGTGCTGACATGTGGCAAGACGCTCCTCGGGGCGCGTCTTGCTTGGGCCTCTCTCCTGGAGGCGCTCAGTCAGACCCAGTGTTGACATGTGGCAAGATGCTTGTCGGGGCACGTCTTGCTTGGGCCTCTCTCCTGGAGGCGCTCAGTCAGACTGAGTAGTGACATGTGGCCTGACGCTCCTCGGGGCGCGTCTTGCTTGGGCCTCTCTCCTGGAGGCGCTCAGTCAGACCCAGTGGTGACATGTGGCAAGACACTCCTCGGGGCGCGTCTTGCTTGGGCCTCTCTCCTGGAGGCCCTCTGTCAGACCCAGTGTTGACATGTGTCAAGACGCTCCTCGGGGCGCGTCTTGCTTGGGCTTCTCTCCTGGAGGCCCTCAGTCAGACCCATTGTTGACATGTGGCAAGACACTCCTCGGGGCGCGTCTTGCTTGGGCTTCTCTCCTGGAGGCGCTCAGACAGACCCAGTGTTGACATGTGACAAGACACTCCTCAGGGCGCGTCTTGCTTGGGCTTCTCTCCTGGAGGCGCTCAGACAGACCCAGTGTTGACATGTGACAAGACGCTCCTTGGGGCGCGTCTTGCTTGGGCCTCTCTCCTGGAGGCGCTCAGTCAGAACCAGAGGTGACATGTGGCAAGACGCTCCTCGGGGCGCGTCTTGCTTGGGCCTCTCTCCTGGAGGCCCTCTGTCAGACCCAGTGTTGACATGTGGCAAGACGCTCCTCCGGGCGCATCTTGCTTGGGCCTCTCTCCTGGAGGCCCTCAGTCAGACCCATTGTTGACATGTGGCAAGACGCTCCTCGGGGCGCGTCTTGCTTGGGCCTCTCTCCTGGAGGCGCTCAGTCAGACCGAGTGCTGACATAAGGCAAGACGCTCCTCGGGGCGCGTCTTGCTTGGGCCTCTCTCCTGGAGGCGCTCAGTCAGACCCATTGTTGACATGTTGCAAGACGCTCCTTTGGGCGCGTCTTGCTTGGGCCTCTCTCCTGGAGGCGCTCAGTCAGACCGAGTGCTGACATGTGGAAAGACGCTCCTCGGGGCGCGTCTTGCTTGGTCTTCTCTCCTGGAGGCGCTCAGTCAGACCCAGTGTTGACATGCGACAAGACGCTCCTCGGGGCGCGTCTTGCTTGGGCCTCTCTCCTGGAGGTGCTCAGTCAGACCCAGTGGTGACATGTGGCAAGACCCTCCTCGGGGCGCTTCTTGCTTGGGCTTCTCTCCTGGAGGCCCTCAGTCAGACCCATTGTTGACATGTGGCAAGACACTCCTCGGGGCGCGTCTTGCTTGGGCTTTTCTCCTGGAGGCGCTCAGACAGACCCAGTGTTGACATGTGACAAGACGCTCCTCGGGGCGCATCTTGCTTGGGCCTCTCTCCTGGAGGCGCTCAGTCAGAACCAGAGGTGACATGTGGCAAGACGCTCCTCGGGGCGCGTCTTGCTTGGGCCTCTCTCATGGAGGCCCTCTGTCAGACACAGTGTTGACATGTGGCAAGACGCTCCTCCGGGCGCATCTTGCTTGGGCCTCTCTCCTGGAGGCCCTCAGTCAGACCCATTGTTGACATGTGGCAAGACGCTCCTCGGGGCGCGTCTTGCTTGGGCCTCTCTCCTTGAGGCGCTCAGTCAGACCCAGTGGTGACACGTGGAAAGACGCTCCTCGGGGCGCGTCTTGCTTGGGCCTCTCTCCTGGAGGTGCTCAGTCAGACACAGTGTTGACACGTGGCAAGACGCTCCTCGGGGCGCGTCTTGCTTGGTCCTCTCTCCTGGAGGCGCTCAGTCAAACCCAGTGTTGGCATGTGGCAAGACACTCCTCGGGGCGCGTCTTGGTTGGGCCTCTCTCCTGGAGGCGCTCATTCAGACCCAGTGGTGACATGTTGCAAGACGTTCCTCGGGGCGCGTATTGCTTGGGCCTCTATCCTGAATGCCCTCTGTCAGACCGAGTGATGACATGTGGCAAGACTCTCCTCGGGGCGCGTCTTGCTTGGGCTTCTCTCATGGAGGCCCTCAGTCCAACCCAGGGTGGACATGTGTCAAGACGTTCCTCGGGGCGTGTCTTGCTTGGGCCTCTCTCCTGGAGGCGCTCAGTCAGACCCAGTGTTGACATGTGGCAAGAAGCTCCTCGGGGCGCGTCTTGCTTGGGCTTCTCTCCTGGAGGCCCTCAGTAAGACCCATTGTTGACATGTGGCAAGACTCTCCTCGGGGCGCGTCTTGCTTGGGCCTCTCTCCTGGAGGCGCTCAGTCAGACTGAGTAGTGACATGTGGCCTGACGCACCTCGGGGCGCGTGTTGCTTGGGCCTCTCTCCTGGAGGCGCTCAGTCAGACCAAGTGCTGACATGTGGCAAGACGCTCCTCGGGCCGCGTGTTGCTTGGGCTTCTCTCCTGGAGGCCCTCAGTCAGACCCATTGTTGACATGTGGCAAGACGCTCCTCGGGGCGCGTCTTGCTTGGGCTTCTCTCCTGGAGGCGCTCAGAAAGACCCAGTATTGACATGTGACAAGACGCTCCTCGGGGCACGTCTTGCTTGGGCCTCTCTCCTGGAGGCGCTCAGTCAGAACCAGAGGTGACATGTGGCAAGACGCTCCTCGGGGCGCGTCTTGCTTGGGCCTCTCTCCTGGAGGCGCTCAGTCAGACTGAGTAGTGACATGTGGCCTGATGCTCCTCGGGGTGCGTCTTGCTGGAGCCTCTATCCTGGAGGCGCTCAGTCAGACCCAGTGTTGACATGTGGCAAGATGCTCGTCGGGGCACGTCTTGCTTGGGCCTCTCTCCTGGAGGCGCTCAGTCAGACTGAGTAGTTACATGTGGCCTGACGCTCCTCGGGGCGCGTCTTGCTTGGGCCTCTCTCCTGGAGGCCCTCTGTCAGACCCAGTGTTGACATGTGTCAAGACGCTCCTCGGGGCGCGTCTTGCTTGGGCTTCTCTCCTGGAGGCCCTCAGTCAGACCCATTGTTGACATGTGGCAAGACACTCCTCGGGGCGCGTCTTGCTTGGGCTTCTCTCCTGGAGGCGCTCAGACAGACCAAGTGTTGACATGTGACAAGACACTCCTCGGGGCGCGTCTTGCTTGGGCTTCTCTCCTGGAGGCGCTCAGACAGACCCAGTGTTGACATGTGACAAGACGCTCCTTGGGGCGCGTCTTGCTTGGGCCTCTCTCCTGGAGGCGCTCAGTCAGAACCAGAGGTGACATGTGGCAAGACGCTCCTCGGGGCGCGTCTTGCTCTGGCCTCTCTCCTGGAGGCGCTCAGTCAGACTGAGTAGTGACATGTGGCCTGACGCTCCTCGGGGCACGTCTTGCTTGGGCCTCTCTCCCGGAGGCGCTCAGTCAGACCCAGTGGTGACATGTGGCAAGACACTCCTCGGTGCGCGTCTTGCTTGGGCCTCTTTCCTGGAGGCCCTCTGTACGACCCAGTGTTGACATGTGTCAAGACGCTCCTCGGGGCGCGTCTTGCTTGGGCTTCTCTCCTGGAGGCCCTCAGTCAGACCCATTGTTGACATGTGGCAAGACACTCCTCGGAGCGCGTCTTGCTTGGGCTTCCCTCCTGGAGGCGCTCAGACAGACCCAGTGTTGACATGTGACAAGACGCTCCTCGTGGCGCGTCTTGCTTGGGCCTCTCTCCTGGAGGCGCTCAGTAAGAACCAGAGGTGACATGTGGCAAGACGCTCCTCGGGGCGCGTCTTGCTTGGGCCTCTCTCATGGAGGCCCTCTGTCAGACCCAGTGTTGACATGTGGCAAGACGCTCCTCCGGGCACATCTTGCTTGGGCCTCTCACCTGGAGGCCCTCAGTCAGACCCATTGTTGACATGTGGCAAGACGCTCCTTGGGGCGCGTCTTGCTTGGGCCTCTCTCCTGGAGGTGCTCAGTCAGACCGAGTGCTGACATGTGGCAAGACGCTCCTCGGGGCGCGTCTTGCTTGGGCCTCTCTCCTGGAGGCGCTCAGTCAGACCCAGTGTTGGCATGTGGCAAGACACTCCTCGGGGCGCGTCTTGGTTGGGCCTCTCTCCTGGAGGCGCTCATTCAGACCCAGTGGTGACATGTGGCAAGACGCTCCTCGGGGCGCGTATTGCTTGGGCCTCTCTCCTGAATGCCCTCTGTCAGACCGAGTGTTGACATGTGGCAAGACTCTCCTCGGGGCGCGTCTTGCTCGGGCTTCTCTCATGGAGGCCCTCAGTCCGACCCAGTGTTGACATGTGTCAAGACGCTCCCCGGGGCGTGTCTTGCTTGGGCCTCTCTCCTGGAGGCGCTCAGTCAGACCCAGTGTTGACATGTGGCAAGACGCTCCGCTGGGCGCGTCTTGCTTGGGCTTCTCTCCTGGAGGCCCTCAGTCAGACCCATTGTTCACATGTGGCAAGACGCTCCTCGGGGCACGTCTTGCTTGGGCCTCTCTCCTGGAGGCGCTCAGTCAGGCCGAGTAGTGACATGTGGCAAGACGCTCCTCGGGGCGCGTCTTGTTTGGACCCTATCCTGGAGGCGCTCAGTCAGACCGAGTAGTGACATTTGGCAAGACGCTCCTCGGGGCGCATCTTGCTTGGACCTCTCTCCTGGAGGCGCTCAGTTAGACCGAGTAGTGACATGTGGCAAGACGCTCCTCGGGGCGCATCTTGCTTGGGCCTCTCTCCTGGAGGCGCTCAGTCAGACCGAGTGCTGATATAAGGCAAGACGCTCCTCGGGGCGCGTCTTGCTGGGGCCTCTCTCCTGGAGGTGCTCAATAAGACCCAGTGGTGACACGTGGCAAGACGCTCCTCGGGGCGCGTCTTGCTTGGGCCTCTCTCCTGGAGGAGCTCAGTCAGACCCAGTGGTGACACGTGGCAAGACGCTCCTCGGGGCGCATCTTGCTTGGGCCTCTCTCCTGGAGGCGCTCAGTCAGACACAGTGTTGACATGTGGCAAGACACTCCTCGGGGCGCGTCTTGCTTGGGCTTCTCTCATGGAGGCCCTAGGTAAGACCCATTGTTGACATGTGGAAAGAAGCTCCTCGGGGCGCGTCTTGCTTTGGCTTCTCTCCTGGAGGCGCTCAGTCAGACCCATTGTTGACATGTGGCAAGACGCTCCTCGGGGCGCGAATTTCTTGGGCCTCTCTCCTGGATGCCCTCTGTCAGACCCAGTGTTGACATGTGGCAAGACTCTCCTCGGGGCGCGTCTTGCTTGGGCTTCTCTCATGGAGGCCCTCAGTCAGACCCAGTGTTGACATGTGTCAAGACGCTCCTCGGGGCGTGTCTTGCTTGGGCCTCTCTCCTGGAGGCGCTCAGTCAGACCCAGTGTTGACATGTGGCAAGACGCTCCTCGGGGCGCTTCTTGCTTGGGCTTCTCTCCTGGAGGCCCTCAGTCAGACCCATTGTTGACATGTGGCAAGACGCTCCTCGGGGCACGTCTTGCTTGGGCCACTCTCCTGGAGGCGCTCAGTCAGACCGAGTAGTCACATGTGGCAAGACGCTCCTCGGGGCGCGTCTTGCTGGGGCTTCTCTCATGGAGGCACTCAGTCAGACCCAGTGTTGACATGTGGCAAGACGCTCCTCGGGGCGCGTGTTGCTTGGACCTCTCTCCTGGAGGCGCTCAATTAGACCCAGTGTTGACATGTGGCAAGACGCTCCTCGGGGCGCGTCTTGCTGGGGCCTCTCTCCTGGAGGCGCTCAGTCAGACCCAGTACTGACATGTGGCAAGACGCTCCTCGGGGCGCGTCTTGCTTGGGCCTCTCTCCTGGAGGCGCTCAGTCAGACTGAGTAGTGACATGTGGCCTGACGCTCCTCGGGGCGCGTCTTGCTTGGGCCTCTCTCCTGGAGGCGCTCAGTCAGACCCAGTGGTGACATGTGGCAAGACACTCCTCGGGGCGCGTCTTGCTTGGGCCTCTCTCCTGGAGGCCCTCTGTCAGACCCAGTGTTGACATGTGTCAAGACGCTCCTCGGGGCGCGTCTTGCTTGGGCTTCTCTCCTGGAGGCCCTCAGTCAGACCCATTGTTGACATGTGGCAAGACACTCCTTCGGGGCGCGTCTTGCTTGGGCTTCTCTCCTGGAGGCGCTCAGACAGACCCAGTGTTGACATCTGACAAGACGCTCCTCGGGGCGCATCTTGCTTGGGCCTCTCTCCTGGAGGCGCTCAGTCAGAACCAGAGGTGACATGTGGCAAGATGCTCCTCGGGGCGCGTCTTGCTTGGGCCTCTCTCATGGAGGCCCTCTGTCAGATATAGTGTTGACATGTGGCAAGACGCTCCTCCGGGCGCATCTTGCTTGGGCCTCTCTCCTGGAGGCCCTCAGTCAGACACATTGTTGACATGTGGCAAGACGCTCCTCGGGGCGCGTCTTGCTTGGGCCTCTCTCCTGGAGGCGCTCAGTCAGACCCAGTGGTGACACGTGGAAAGACGCTCCTCGGGGCGCCTCTTGCTTGGGCCTCTCTCCTGGAGGCGCTCAGTCAAACCCAGTGTTGGCATGTGGCAAGACACTCCTCGGGGCGCGTCTTGGTTGGGCCTCTCTCCTGGCGGCGCTCATTCAGACCCAGTGGTGACATGTGGCAAGACGCTCCTCGGGGCGCGTATTGCTTGGGCCTCTATCCTGAATGCCCTCTTTCAGACCGAGTGATGACATGTGGCAAGACTCTCCTCGGGGAGCGTCTTGCTTGGGCTTCTCTCATGGAGGCCCTCAGTCCAACCCAGGGTGGACATGTGTCAAGACGTTCCTCGGGGCGTGTCTTGCTTGGGCCTCTCTCCTGGAGGCGCTCAGTCAGACCCAGTGTTGACATGTGGCAAGAAGCTCCTCGGGGCGCGTCTTGCTTGGGCTTCTCTCCTGGAGGCCCTCAGTAAGACCCATTGTTGACATGTGGCAAGACTCTCCTCGGGGCGCGCCTTGCTTGGGCCTCTCTCCTGGAGGCGCTCAGTCAGACTGAGTAGTGACATGTGGCCTGACGCTCCTCGGGGCGCGTGTTGCTTGGGCCTCTCTCCTGGAGGCGCTCAGTCAGACCAAGTGCTGACATGTGGCAAGACGCTCCTCGGGCCGCGTGTTGCTTGGGCTTCTCTCCTGGAGGCCCTCAGTCAGACCCATTGTTGACATGTGGCAAGACGCTCCTCGGGGCGCGTCTTGCTTGGGCTTCTCTCCTGGAGGCGCTCAGAAAGACCCAGTGTTGACATGTGACAAGACGCTCCTCGGGGCACGTCTTGCTTGGGCCTCTCTCCTGGAGGCGCTCAGTCAGAACCAGACGTGACATGTGGCAAGACGCTCCTCGGGGCGCGTCTTGCTGGAGCCTCTCTCCTGGAGGCGCTCAGTCAGACCCAGTGTTGACATGTGGCAAGATGCTCGTCGGGGCACGTCTTGCTTGGGCCTCTCTCCTGGAGGCGCTCAGTCAGACTGAGTAGTTACATGTGGCCTGACGCTCCTCGGGGCGCGTCTTGCTTGGGCCTCTCTCCTGGAGGCCCTCTGTCAGACCCAATGTTGACATGTGTCAAGACGCTCCTCGGGGCGCGTCTTGCTTGGGCTTCTCTCCTGGAGGCCCTCAGTCAGACCCATTGTTGACATGTGGCAAGACACTCCTCGGGGCGCGTCTTGCTTGGGCTTCTCTCCTGGAGGCGCTCAGACAGACCCAGTGTTGACATGTGACAAGACACTCCTCGGGGCGCGTCTTGCTTGGGCTTCTCTCCTGGAGGCGCTCAGACAGACCCAGTGTTGACATGTGACAAGACGCTCCTTGGGGCGCGTCTTGCTTGGGCCTCTCTCCTGGAGGCGCTCAGTCAGAACCAGAGGTGACATGTGGCAAGACGCTCCTCGGGGCGCGTCTTGCTCTGGCCTCTCTCCTGGAGGCCCTCTGTCAGACCCAGTGTTGACATGTGGCAAGACGCTCCTCCGGGCGCATCTTGCTTGGGCCTCTCTCCTGGAGGCCCTCAGTCAGACCCATTGTTGACATGTGGCAAGACGCTCCTCGGGGCGCGTCTTGCTTGGGCCTCTCTCCTGGAGGCGCTCAGTCAGACCCAGTGCTGACATGTGGCAAGACGCTCCTCGGGGCGCGTCTTGGTTGGGCCTCTCTCCTGGAGGCGCTCATTCAGACCCAGTGGTGACATGTGGCAAGACGCTCCTCGGGGCGCGTATTTCTTGGGCCTCTATCCTGAATGCCCTCTGTCAGACCGAGTGATGACATGTGGCAAGACTCTCCTCGGGGCGCGTCTTGCTTGGGCTTCTCTCATGGAGGCCCTCAGTCCAACCCAGGGTGGACATGTGTCAAGACGTTCCTCGGGGCGTGTCTTGCTTGGGCCTCTCTCCTGGAGGCGCTCAGTCAGACCCAGTGTTGACATTTGGCAAGAAGCTCCTCGGGGCGCGTCTTGCTTGGGCTTCTCTCCTGGAGGCCCTCAGTCAGACCCATTGTTGACATGTGGCAAGACGCTCCTCGGGGCGCGCCTTGCTTGGGCCTCTCTCCTGGAGGCGCTCAGTCAGACTGAGTAGTGACATGTGGCCTGACGCTCCTCGGGGCGCGTGTTGCTTGGGCCTCTCTCCTGGAGGCGCTCAGTCAGACCAAGTGCTGACATGTGGCAAGACGCTCCTCGGGCCGCGTGTTGCTTGGGCTTCTGCCCTGGAGGCCCTCAGTCAGACCCATTGTTGACATGTGGCAAGACGCTCCTCGGGGCGCGTCTTGCTTGGGCTTCTCTCCTGGAGGCGCTCAGAAAGACCCAGTGTTGACATGTGACAAGACGCTCCTCGGGGCACGTCTTGCTTGGGCCTCTCTCCTGGAGGCGCTCAGTCAGAACCAGAGGTGACATGTGGCAAGACGCTCCTCGGGGCGCGTCTTGCTTGGGCCTCTCTCCTGGAGGCGCTCAGTCAGACTGAGTAGTGACATGTGGCCTGACGCTCCTCGGGGTGCGTCTTGCTGGAGCCTCTCTCCTGGAGGCGCTCAGTCAGACCCAGTGTTGACATGTGGCAAGATGCTCGTCGGGGCACGTCTTGCTTGGGCCTCTCTCCTGGAGGCGCTCAGTCAGACTGAGTAGTTACATGTGGCCTGACGCTCCTCGGGGCGCGTCTTGCTTGGGCCTCTCTCCTGGAGGCCCTCTGTCAGACCCAATGTCGACATGTGTCAAGACGCTCCTCGGGGCGCGTCTTGCTTGGGCTTCTCTCCTGGAGGCCCTCAGTCAGACCCATTGTTGACATGTGGCAAGACACTCCTCGGGGCGCGTCTTGCTTGGGCTTCTCTCCTGGAGGCGCTCAGACAGACCCAGTGTTGACATGTGACAAGACACTCCTCGGGGCGCGTCTTGCTTGGGCTTCTCTCCTGGAGGCGCTCAGACAGACCCAGTGTTGACATGTGACAAGATGCTCCTTGGGGCGCGTCTTGCTTGGGCCTCTCTCCTGGAGGCGCTCAGTCAGAACCAGAGGTGACATGTGGCAAGACGCTCCTCGGGGCGCGTCTTGCTCTGGCCTCTCTCCTGGAGGCCCTCTGTCAGACCCAGTGTTGACATGTGGCAAGACGCTCCTCCGGGCGCATCTTGCTTGGGCCTCTCTCCTGGAGGCCCTCAGTCAGACCCATTGTTGACATGTGGCAAGACGCTCCTCGGGGCGCGTCTTGCTTGGGCCTCTCTCCTGGAGGCGCTCAGTCAGACCCAGTGCTGACATGTGGCAAGACGCTCCTCGGGGCGCGTCTTGGTTGGGCCTCTCTCCTGGAGGCGCTCATTCAGACCCAGTGGTGACATGTGGCAAGACGCTCCTCGGGGCGCGTATTTCTTGGGCCTCTATCCTGAATGCCCTCTGTCAGACCGAGTGATGACATGTGGCAAGACTCTCCTCGGGGCGCGTCTTGCTTGGGCTTCTCTCATGGAGGCCCTCAGTCCAACCCAGGGTGGACATGTGTCAAGACGTTCCTCGGGGCGTGTCTTGCTTGGGCCTCTCTCCTGGAGGCGCTCAGTCAGACCCAGTGTTGACATTTGGCAAGAAGCTCCTCGGGGCGCGTCTTGCTTGGGCTTCTCTCCTGGAGGCCCTCAGTCAGACCCATTGTTGACATGTGGCAAGACGCTCCTCGGGGCGCGCCTTGCTTGGGCCTCTCTCCTGGAGGCGCTCAGTCAGACTGAGTAGTGACATGTGGCCTGACGCTCCTCGGGGCGCGTGTTGCTTGGGCCTCTCTCCTGGAGGCGCTCAGTCAGACCAAGTGCTGACATGTGGCAAGACGCTCCTCGGGCCGCGTGTTGCTTGGGCTTCTCTCCTGGAGGCCCTCAGTCAGACCCATTGTTGACATGTGGCAAGACGCTCCTCGGGGCGCGTCTTGCTTGGGCTTCTCTCCTGGAGGCGCTCAGAAAGACCCAGTGTTGACATGTGACAAGACGCTCCTCGGGGCACGTCTTGCTTGGGCCTCTCTCCTGGAGGCGCTCAGTCAGAACCAGAGGTGACATGTGGCAAGACGCTCCTCGGGGCGCGTCTTGCTTGGGCCTCTCTCCTGGAGGCGCTCAGTCAGACTGAGTAGTGACATGTGGCCTGACGCTCCTCGGGGTGCGTCTTGCTGGAGCCTCTCTCCTGGAGGCGCTCAGTCAGACCCAGTGTTGACATGTGGCAAGATGCTCGTCGGGGCACGTCTTGCTTGGGCCTCTCTCCTGGAGGCGCTCAGTCAGACTGAGTAGTTACATGTGGCCTGACGCTCCTCGGGGCGCGTCTTGCTTGGGCCTCTCTCCTGGAGGCCCTCTGTCAGACCCAATGTTGACATGTGTCAAGACGCTCCTCGGGGCGCGTCTTGCTTGGGCTTCTCTCCTGGAGGCCCTCAGTCAGACCCATTGTTGACATGTGGCAAGACACTCCTCGGGGCGCGTCTTGCTTGGGCTTCTCTCCTGGAGGCGCTCAGAAAGACCCAGTGTTGACATGTGACAAGACACTCCTCGGGGCGCGTCTTGCTTGGGCTTCTCTCCTGGAGGCGCTCAGACAGACCCAGTGTTGACATGTGACAAGATGCTCCTTGGGGCGCGTCTTGCTTGGGCCTCTCTCCTGGAGGCGCTCAGTCAGAACCAGAGGTGACATGTGGCAAGACGCTCCTCGGGGCGCGTCTTGCTCTGGCCTCTCTCCTGGAGGCCCTCTGTCAGACCCAGTGTTGACATGTGGCAAGACGCTCCTCCGGGCGCATCTTGCTTGGGCCTCTCTCCTGGAGGCCCTCAGTCAGACCCATTGTTGACATGTGGCAAGACGCTCCTCGGGGCGCGTCTTGCTTGGGCCTCTCTCCTGGAGGCGCTCAGTCAGACCCAGTGCTGACATGTGGCAAGACGCTCCTCGGGGCGCGTCTTGGTTGGGCCTCTCTCCTGGAGGCGCTCATTCAGACCCAGTGGTGACATGTGGCAAGACGCTCCTCGGGGCGCGTATTTCTTGGGCCTCTATCCTGAATGCCCTCTGTCAGACCGAGTGATGACATGTGGCAAGACTCTCCTCGGGGCGCGTCTTGCTTGGGCTTCTCTCATGGAGGCCCTCAGTCCAACCCAGGGTGGACATGTGTCAAGACGTTCCTCGGGGCGTGTCTTGCTTGGGCCTCTCTCCTGGAGGCGCTCAGTCAGACCCAGTGTTGACATTTGGCAAGAAGCTCCTCGGGGCGCGTCTTGCTTGGGCTTCTCTCCTGGAGGCCCTCAGTCAGACCCATTGTTGACATGTGACAAGACACTCCTCGGGGCGCGTCTTGCTTGGGCTTCTCTCCTGGAGGCGCTCAGACAGACCCAGTGTTGACATGTGACAAGACGCTCCTTGGGGCGCATCTTGCTTGGGCCTCTCTCCTGGAGGCGCTCAGTCAGAACCAGAGGTGACATGTGGCAAGACGCTCCTCGGGGCGCGTCTTGCTCTGGCCTCTCTCCTGGAGGCCCTCTGTCAGACCCAGTGTTGACATGTGGCAAGACGCTCCTCCGGGCGCATCTTGCTTGGGCCTCTCTCCTAGAGGCCCTCAGTCAGACCCATTGTTGACATGTGGCAAGACGCTCCTCGGGGCGCGTCTTGCTTGGGCCTCTCTCCTGGAGGCGCTCAGTCAGACCCAGTGCTGACATGTGGCAAGACGCTCCTCGGGGCGCGTCTTGCTTGGGCCTCTCTCCTGGAGGCGCTCAGTCAGACTGAGTAGTGACATGTGGCCTGACGCTCCTCGGGGCGCGTCTTGCTTGGGCCTCTTTCCTGGAGGCCCTCTGTACGACCCAGTGTTGACATGTGTCAAGACGCTCCTCGGGGCGCGTCTTGCTTGGGCTTCTCTCCTGGAGGCCCTCAGTCAGACCCATTGTTGACATGTGGCAAGACCCTCCTCGGGGCGCGTATTTCTTGGGCCTCTATCCTGAATGCCCTCTGTCAGACCGAGTGATGACATGTGGCAAGACTCTCCTCGGGGCGCGTCTTGCTTGGGCTTCTCTCATGGAGGCCCTCAGTCCAACCCAGGGTGGACATGTGTCAAGACGTTCCTCGGGGCGTGTCTTGCTTGGGCCTCTCTCCTGGAGGCGCTCAGTCAGACCCAGTGTTGACATTTGGCAAGAAGCTCCTCGGGGCGCGTCTTGCTTGGGCTTCTCTCCTGGAGGCCCTCAGTCAGACCCATTGTTGACATGTGGCAAGACGCTCCTCGGGGCGCGCCTTGCTTGGGCCTCTCTCCTGGAGGCGCTCAGTCAGACTGAGTAGTGACATGTGGCCTGACGCTCCTCGGGGCGCGTGTTGCTTGGGCCTCTCTCCTGGAGGCGCTCAGTCAGACCAAGTGCTGACATGTGGCAAGACGCTCCTCGGGCCGCGTGTTGCTTGGGCTTCTCTCCTGGAGGCCCTCAGTCAGACCCATTGTTGACATGTGGCAAGACGCTCCTCGGGGCGCGTCTTGCTTGGGCTTCTCTCCTGGAGGCGTTTAGAAAGACCCAGTGTTGACATGTGACAAGACGCTCCTCGGGGCACGTCTTGCTTGGGCCTCTCTCCTGGAGGCGCTCAGTCAGAACCAGAGGTGACATGTGGCAAGACGCTCCTCGGGGCGCGTCTTGCTTGGGCCTCTCTCCTGGAGGCGCTCATTCAGACTGAGTAGTGACATGTGGCCTGACGCTCCTCGGGGTGCGTCTTGCTGGAGCCTCTCTCCTGGAGGTGCTCAGTCAGACCCAGTGTTGACATGTGGCAAGATGCTCGTCGGGGCACGTCTTGCTTGGGCCTCTCTCCTGGAGGCGCTCAGTCAGACTGAGTAGTTACATGTGGCCTGACGCTCCTCGGGGCGCGTCTTGCTTGGGCCTCTCTCCTGGAGGCCCTCTGTCAGACCCAGTGTTGACATGTGTCAAGACGCTCCTCGGGGCGCGTCTTGCTTGGGCTTCTCTCCTGGAGGCCCTCAGTCAGACCCATTGTTGACATGTGGCAAGACACTCCTCGGGGCGCGTCTTGCTTGGGCTTCTCTCCTGGAGGCGCTCAGACAGACCCAGTGTTGACATGTGACAAGACACTCCTCGGGGCGCGTCTTGCTTGGGCTTCTCTCCTGGAGGCGCTCAGACAGACCCAGTGTTGACATGTGACAAGACGCTCCTTGGGGCGCATCTTGCTTGGGCCTCTCTCCTGGAGGCGCTCAGTCAGAACCAGAGGTGACATGTGGCAAGACGCTCCTCGGGGCGCGTCTTGCTCTGGCCTCTCTCCTGGAGGCCCTCTGTCAGACCCAGTGTTGACATGTGGCAAGACGCTCCTCCGGGCGCATCTTGCTTGGGCCTCTCTCCTGGAGGCCCTCAGTCAGACCCATTGTTGACATGTGGCAAGACGCTCCTCGGGGCGCGTCTTGCTTGGGCCTCTCTCCTGGAGGCGCTCAGTCAGACCCAGTGCTGACATGTGGCAAGACGCTCCTCGGGGCGCGTCTTGCTTGGGCCTCTCTCCTGGAGGCGCTCAGTCAGACTGAGTAGTGACATGTGGCCTGACGCTCCTCGGGGCGCGTCTTGCTTGGGCCTCTTTCCTGGAGGCCCTCTGTACGACCCAGTGTTGACATGTGTCAAGACGCTCCTCGGGCCGCGTCTTGCTTGGGCTTCTCTCCTGGAGGCCCTCAGTCAGACCCATTGTTGACATGTGGCAAGACACTCCTCGGGGCGCGTCTTGCTTGGGCTTCCCTCCTGGAGGCGCTCAGACAGACCCAGTGTTGACATGTGACAAGATGCTCCTCGTGGAGCGTCTTGCTTGGGCCTGGCGCTCAGTAAGAACCAGTGTTGACATGTGGCAAGACGCTCCTCCGGGCGCATCTTGCTTGGGCCTCTCTCCTGGAGGCCCTCAGTCAGACCCATTGTTGACATGTGGCAAGACGCTCCTTGGGGCGCGTCTTGCTTGGGCCTCTCTCCTGGAGGTGCTCAGTCAGACCGAGTGCTGACATGTGGCAAGACGCTCCTCGGGGCGCGTCTTGCTTGGGCCTCTCTCCTGGGGGCGCTCAGTCAGACCCAGTGGTGACACGTGGAAAGACGCTCCTCGGGGCGCGTCTTGCTTGGGCCTCTCTCCTGGAGGCGCTCAGTCAGACCCAGTGTTGACACGTGGCAAGACGCTCCTCGGGGCGCGTCTTGCTTGGGCTTCTCTCCTGGAGGCCCTCAGTCAGACCCATTGTTGACATGTGGCAAGACACTCCTCGGGGCGCGTCTTGCTTGGGCTTCTCTCCTGGAGGCGCTCAGACAGACCCAGTGTTGACATGTGACAAGACACTCCTCGGGGCGCGTCTTGCTTGGGCTTCTCTCCTGGAGGCGCTCAGACAGACCCAGTGTTGACATGTGACAAGACGCTCCTTGGGGCGCATCTTGCTTGGGCCTCTCTCCTGGAGGCGCTCAGTCAGAACCAGAGGTGACATGTGGCAAGACGCTCCTCGGGGCGCGTCTTGCTCTGGCCTCTCTCCTGGAGGCCCTCTGTCAGACCCAGTGTTGACATGTGGCAAGACGCTCCTCCGGGCGCATCTTGCTTGGGGCTCTCTCCTGGAGGCCCTCAGTCAGACCCATTGTTGACATGTGGCAAGACGCTCCTCGGGGCGCGTCTTGCTTGGGCCTCTCTCCTGGAGGCGCTCAGTCAGACCCAGTGCTGACATGTGGCAAGACGCTCCTCGGGGCGCGTCTTGCTTGGGCCTCTCTCCTGGAGGCGATCAGTCAGACTGAGTAGTGACATGTGGCCTGACGCTCCTCGGGGCGCGTCTTGCTTGGGCCTCTTTCCTGGAGGCCCTCTGTACGACCCAGTGTTGACATGTGTCAAGACGCTCCTCGGGGCGCGTCTTGCTTGGGCTTCTCTCCTGGAGGCCCTCAGTCAGACCCATTGTTGACATGTGGCAAGACACTCCTCGGGGCGCGTCTTGCTTGGGCTTCCCTCCTGGAGGCGCTCAGACAGACCCAGTGTTGACATGTGACAAGATGCTCCTCGTGGCGCGTCTTGCTTGGGCCTCTCTCCTGGAGGCGCTCAGTAAGAACCAGTGTTGACATGTGGCAAGACGCTCCTCCGGGCGCATCTTGCTTGGGCCTCTCTCCTGGAGGCCCTCAGTCAGACCCATTGTTGACATGTGGCAAGACGCTCCTTGGGGCGCGTCTTGCTTGGGCCTCTCTCCTGGAGGTGCTCAGTCAGACCGAGTGCTGACATGTGGCAAGACGCTCCTCGGGGCGCGTCTTGCTTGGGCCTCTCTCCTGGGGGCGCTCAGTCAGACCCAGTGGTGACACGTGGAAAGACGCTCCTCGGGGCGCGTCTTGCTTGGGCCTCTCTCCTGGAGGCGCTCAGTCAGACCCAGTGTTGACACGTGGCAAGACGCTCCTCGGGGCGCGTCTTGCTTGGGCCTCTCTCCTGGAGGCGCTCAGTCAGACCCAGTGTTGGCATGTGGCAAGACACTCCTCGGGGCGCGTCTTGGTTGGGCCTCTCTCCTGGAGGGGCTCATTCAGACCCAGTGGTGACATGTGGCAAGACGCTCCTCGGGGCGCGTATTGCTTGGGCCTCTCTCCTGAATGCCCTCTGTCAGACTGAGTGTTGACATGTGGCAAGACTCTCCTCGGGGCGCGTCTTGCTCGGGCTTCTCTCATGGAGGCCCTCAGTCCGACCCAGTGTTGACATGTGTCAAGACGCTCCTCGGGGCGTGTCTTGCTTGGGCCTCTCTGCTGGAGGCGCTCAGTCAGACCCAGTGTTGACATGTGGCAAGACGCTCCGCTGGGCGCGTCTTGCTTGGGCTTCTCTCCTGGAGGCCCTCAGTCAGACCCATTGTTGACATGTGGCAAGACGCTCCTCGGGGCACGTCTTGCTTGGGCCTCTCTCCTGGAGGCGCTCAGTCAGACCGAGTAGTGACATGTGGCAAGACGCTCCTCGGGGCGCGTCTTGCTTGGACCCTATCCTGGAGGCGCTCAGTCAGACCGAGTAGTGACATTTGGCAAGACGCTCCTCGGGGCGCATCTTGCTTGGACCTCTCTCCTGGAGGCGCTCAGTTAGACCGAGTAGTGACATGTGGCAAGACGCTCCTCGGGGCGCGTCTTGCTTGGGCCTCTCTCCTGGAGGCTCTCAGTCAGACCGAGTGCTGATATAAGGCAAGACGCTCCTCCGGGCGCGTCTTGCTGGGGCCTCTCTCCTGGAGGTGCTCAATAAGACCCAGTGGTGACACGTGGCAAGACGCTCCTCGGGGCGCGTCTTGCTTGGGCCTCTCTCCTGGAGGAGCTTAGTCAGACCCAGTGGTGACACGTGGCAAGATGCTCCTCGGGGCGCATCTTGCTTGGGCCTCTCTCCTGGAGGCGCTCAGTCAGACACAGTGTTGACATGTGGCAAGACACTCCTCGGGGCGCGTCTTGCTTGGGCTTCTCTCATGGAGGCCCTCAGTAAGACCCATTGTTGACATGTGGAAAGAAGCTCCTCGGGGCGCGTCTTGCTTTGGCTTCTCTCCTGGAGGCCCTCAGTCCAACCCAGGGTGGACATGTGTCAAGACGTTCCTCGGGGCGTGTCTTGCTTGGGCCTCTCTCCTGGAGGCGCTCAGTCAGACCCAGTGTTGACATTTGGCAAGAAGCTCCTCGGGGCGCGTCTTGCTTGGGCTTCTCTCCTGGAGGCCCTCAGTCAGACCCATTGTTGACATGTGGCAAGACGCTCCTCGGGGCGCGTCTTGCTTGGGCTTCTCTCATGGAGGCCCTCAGTCCAACCCAGGGTGGACATGTGTCAAGACGTTCCTCGGGGCGTGTCTTGCTTGGGCCTCTCTCCTGGAGGCGCTCAGTCAGACCCAGTGTTGACATTTGGCAAGAAGCTCCTCGGGGCGCGTCTTGCTTGGGCTTCTCTCCTGGAGGCCCTCAGTCAGACCCATTGTTGACATGTGGCAAGACGCTCCTCGGGGCGCGCCTTGCTTGGGCCTCTCTCCTGGAGGCGCTCAGTCAGACTGAGTAGTGACATGTGGCCTGACGCTCCTCGGGGCGCGTGTTGCTTGGGCCTCTCTCCTGGAGGCGCTCAGTCAGACCAAGTGCTGACATGTGGCAAGACGCTCCTCGGGCCGCGTGTTGCTTGGGCTTCTCTCCTGGAGGCCCTCAGTCTGACCCATTGTTGACATGTGGCAAGACGCTCCTCGGGGCGCGTCTTGCTTGGGCTTCTCTCCTGGAGGCGCTCAGAAAGACCCAGTGTTGACATGTGACAAGACGCTCCTCGGGGCACGTCTTGCTTGGGCCTCTCTCCTGGAGGCGCTCAGTCAGAACCAGAGGTGACATGTGGCAAGACGCTCCTCGGGGCGCGTCTTGCTTGGGCCTCTCTCCTGGAGGCGCTCAGTCAGACTGAGTAGTGACATGTGGCCTGACGCTCCTCGGGGTGCGTCTTGCTGGAGCCTCTCTCCTGGAGGCGCTCAGTCAGACCCAGTGTTGACATGTGGCAAGATGCTCGTCGGGGCACGTCTTGCTTGGGCCTCTCTCCTGGAGGCGCTCAGTCAGACTGAGTAGTTACATGTGGCCTGACGCTCCTCGGGGCGCGTCTTGCTTGGGCCTCTCTCCTGGAGGCCCTCTGTCAGACCCAATGTTGACATGTGTCAAGACGCTCCTCGGGGCGCGTCTTGCTTGGGCTTCTCTCCTGGAGGCCCTCAGTCAGACCCATTGTTGACATGTGGCAAGACACTCCTCGGGGCGCGTCTTGCTTGGGCTTCTCTCCTGGAGGCGCTCAGACAGACCCAGTGTTGACATGTGACAAGACACTCCTCGGGGCGCGTCTTGCTTGGGCTTCTCTCCTGGAGGCGCTCAGACAGACCCAGTGTTGACATGTGACAAGATGCTCCTTGGGGCGCGTCTTGCTTGGGCCTCTCTCCTGGAGGCGCTCAGTCAGAACCAGAGGTGACATGTGGCAAGACGCTCCTCGGGGCGCGTCTTGCTCTGGCCTCTCTCCTGGAGGCCCTCTGTCAGACCCAGTGTTGACATGTGGCAAGACGCTCCTCCGGGCGCATCTTGCTTGGGCCTCTCTCCTGGAGGCCCTCAGTCAGACCCATTGTTGACATGTGGCAAGACGCTCCTCGGGGCGCGTCTTGCTTGGGCCTCTCTCCTGGAGGCGCTCAGTCAGACCCAGTGCTGACATGTGGCAAGACGCTCCTCGGGGCGCGTCTTGGTTGGGCCTCTCTCCTGGAGGCGCTCATTCAGACCCAGTGGTGACATGTGGCAAGACGCTCCTCGGGGCGCGTATTTCTTGGGCCTCTATCCTGAATGCCCTCTGTCA
Organism: Nothobranchius furzeri; assembly: GCF_043380555.1. NCBI lineage: Eukaryota > Metazoa > Chordata > Actinopteri > Cyprinodontiformes > Nothobranchiidae > Nothobranchius > Nothobranchius furzeri. Next base: position 17,604,337 of record NC_091749.1, on the reverse strand, counting down.
GACCGAGTGATGACATGTGGCAAGACTCTCCTCGGGGCGCGTCTTGCTTGGGCTTCTCTCATGGAGGCCCTCAGTCCAACCCAGGGTGGACATGTGTCAAGACGTTCCTCGGGGCGTGTCTTGCTTGGGCCTCTCTCCTGGAGGCGCTCAGTCAGACCCAGTGTTGACATTTGGCAAGAAGCTCCTCGGGGCGCGTCTTGCTTGGGCTTCTCTCCTGGAGGCCCTCAGTCAGACCCATTGTTGACATGTGGCAAGACGCTCCTCGGGGCGCGCCTTGCTTGGGCCTCTCTCCTGGAGGCGCTCAGTCAGACTGAGTAGTGACATGTGGCCTGACGCTCCTCGGGGCGCGTGTTGCTTGGGCCTCTCTCCTGGAGGCGCTCAGTCAGACCAAGTGCTGACATGTGGCAAGACGCTCCTCGGGCCGCGTGTTGCTTGGGCTTCTCTCCTGGAGGCCCTCAGTCAGACCCATTGTTGACATGTGGCAAGACGCTCCTCGGGGCGCGTCTTGCTTGGGCTTCTCTCCTGGAGGCGCTCAGAAAGACCCAGTGTTGACATGTGACAAGACGCTCCTCGGGGCACGTCTTGCTTGGGCCTCTCTCCTGGAGGCGCTCAGTCAGAACCAGAGGTGACATGTGGCAAGACGCTCCTCGGGGCGCGTCTTGCTTGGGCCTCTCTCCTGGAGGCGCTCAGTCAGACTGAGTAGTGACATGTGGCCTGACGCTCCTCGGGGTGCGTCTTGCTGAAGCCTCTCTCCTGGAGGCGCTCAGTCAGACCCAGTGTTGACATGTGGCAAGATGCTCGTCGGGGCACGTCTTGCTTGGGCCTCTCTCCTGGAGGCGCTCAGTCAGACTGAGTAGTTACATGTGGCCTGACGCTCCTCGGGGCGCGTCTTGCTTGGGCCTCTCTCCTGGAGGCCCTCTGTCAGACCCAATGTTGACATGTGTCAAGACGCTCCTCGGGGCGCGTCTTGCTTGGGCTTCTCTCCTGGAGGCCCTCAGTCAGACCCATTGTTGACATGTGGCAAGACACTCCTCGGGGCGCGTCTTGCTTGGGCTTCTCTCCTGGAGGCGCTCAGACAGACCCAGTGTTGACATGTGACAAGACACTCCTCGGGGCGCGTCTTGCTTGGGCTTCTCTCCTGGAGGCGCTCAGACAGACCCAGTGTTGACATGTGACAAGATGCTCCTTGGGGCGCATCTTGCTTGGGCCTCTCTCCTGGAGGCGCTCAGTCAGAACCAGAGGTGACATGTGGCAAGACGCTCCTCGGGGCGCGTCTTGCTCTGGCCTCTCTCCTGGAGGCCCTCTGTCAGACCCAGTGTTGACATGTGGCAAGACGCTCCTCCGGGCGCATCTTGCTTGGGCCTCTCTCCTGGAGGCCCTCAGTCAGACCCATTGTTGACATGTGGCAAGACGCTCCTCGGGGCGCGTCTTGCTTGGGCCTCTCTCCTGGAGGCGCTCAGTCAGACCCAGTGCTGACATGTGGCAAGACGCTCCTCGGGGCGCGTCTTGGTTGGGCCTCTCTCCTGGAGGCGCTCATTCAGACCCAGTGGTGACATGTGGCAAGACGCTCCTCGGGGCGCGTATTTCTTGGGCCTCTATCCTGAATGCCCTCTGTCAGACCGAGTGATGACATGTGGCAAGACTCTCCTCGGGGCGCGTCTTGCTTGGGCTTCTCTCATGGAGGCCCTCAGTCCAACCCAGGGTGGACATGTGTCAAGACGTTCCTCGGGGCGTGTCTTGCTTGGGCCTCTCTCCTGGAGGCGCTCAGTCAGACCCAGTGTTGACATTTGGCAAGAAGCTCCTCGGGGCGCGTCTTGCTTGGGCTTCTCTCCTGGAGGCCCTCAGTCAGACCCATTGTTGACATGTGACAAGACACTCCTCGGGGCGCGTCTTGCTTGGGCTTCTCTCCTGGAGGCGCTCAGACAGACCCAGTGTTGACATGTGACAAGACGCTCCTTGGGGCGCATCTTGCTTGGGCCTCTCTCCTGGAGGCGCTCAGTCAGAACCAGAGGTGACATGTGGCAAGACGCTCCTCGGGGCGCGTCTTGCTCTGGCCTCTCTCCTGGAGGCCCTCTGTCAGACCCAGTGTTGACATGTGGCAAGACGCTCCTCCGGGCGCATCTTGCTTGGGCCTCTCTCCTAGAGGCCCTCAGTCAGACCCATTGTTGACATGTGGCAAGACGCTCCTCGGGGCGCGTCTTGCTTGGGCCTCTCTCCTGGAGGCGCTCAGTCAGACCCAGTGCTGACATGTGGCAAGACGCTCCTCGGGGCGCGTCTTGCTTGGGCCTCTCTCCTGGAGGCGCTCAGTCAGACTGAGTAGTGACATGTGGCCTGACGCTCCTCGGGGCGCGTCTTGCTTGGGCCTCTTTCCTGGAGGCCCTCTGTACGACCCAGTGTTGACATGTGTCAAGACGCTCCTCGGGGCGCGTCTTGCTTGGGCTTCTCTCCTGGAGGCCCTCAGTCAGACCCATTGTTGACATGTGGCAAGACGCTCCTCGGGGCGCGTATTTCTTGGGCCTCTATCCTGAATGCCCTCTGTCAGACCGAGTGATGACATGTGGCAAGACTCTCCTCGGGGCGCGTCTTGCTTGGGCTTCTCTCATGGAGGCCCTCAGTCCAACCCAGGGTGGACATGTGTCAAGACGTTCCTCGGGGCGTGTCTTGCTTGGGCCTCTCTCCTGGAGGCGCTCAGTCAGACCCAGTGTTGACATTTGGCAAGAAGCTCCTCGGGGCGCGTCTTGCTTGGGCTTCTCTCCTGGAGGCCCTCAGTCAGACCCATTGTTGACATGTGGCAAGACGCTCCTCGGGGCGCGCCTTGCTTGGGCCTCTCTCCTGGAGGCGCTCAGTCAGACTGAGTAGTGACATGTGGCCTGACGCTCCTCGGGGCGCGTGTTGCTTGGGCCTCTCTCCTGGAGGCGCTCAGTCAGACCAAGTGCTGACATGTGGCAAGACGCTCCTCGGGCCGCGTGTTGCTTGGGCTTCTCTCCTGGAGGCCCTCAGTCAGACCCATTGTTGACATGTGGCAAGACGCTCCTCGGGGCGCGTCTTGCTTGGGCTTCTCTCCTGGAGGCGCTCAGAAAGACCCAGTGTTGACATGTGACAAGACGCTCCTCGGGGCACGTCTTGCTTGGGCCTCTCTCCTGGAGGCGCTCAGTCAGAACCAGAGGTGACATGTGGCAAGACGCTCCTCGGGGCGCGTCTTGCTTGGGCCTCTCTCCTGGAGGCGCTCAGTCAGACTGAGTAGTGACATGTGGCCTGACGCTCCTCGGGGTGCGTCTTGCTGGAGCCTCTCTCCTGGAGGTGCTCAGTCAGACCCAGTGTTGACATGTGGCAAGATGCTCGTCGGGGCACGTCTTGCTTGGGCCTCTCTCCTGGAGGCGCTCAGTCAGACTGAGTAGTTACATGTGGCCTGACGCTCCTCGGGGCGCGTCTTGCTTGGGCCTCTCTCCTGGAGGCCCTCTGTCAGACCCAGTGTTGACATGTGTCAAGACGCTCCTCGGGGCGCGTCTTGCTTGGGCTTCTCTCCTGGAGGCCCTCAGTCAGACCCATTGTTGACATGTGGCAAGACACTCCTCGGGGCGCGTCTTGCTTGGGCTTCTCTCCTGGAGGCGCTCAGACAGACCCAGTGTTGACATGTGACAAGACACTCCTCGGGGCGCGTCTTGCTTGGGCTTCTCTCCTGGAGGCGCTCAGACAGACCCAGTGTTGACATGTGACAAGACGCTCCTTGGGGCGCATCTTGCTTGGGCCTCTCTCCTGGAGGCGCTCAGTCAGAACCAGAGGTGACATGTGGCAAGACGCTCCTCGGGGCGCGTCTTGCTCTGGCCTCTCTCCTGGAGGCCCTCTGTCAGACCCAGTGTTGACATGTGGCAAGACGCTCCTCCGGGCGCATCTTGCTTGGGCCTCTCTCCTGGAGGCCCTCAGTCAGACCCATTGTTGACATGTGGCAAGACGCTCCTCGGGGCGCGTCTTGCTTGGGCCTCTCTCCTGGAGGCGCTCAGTCAGACCCAGTGCTGACATGTGGCAAGACGCTCCTCGGGGCGCGTCTTGCTTGGGCCTCTCTCCTGGAGGCGCTCAGTCAGACTGAGTAGTGACATGTGGCCTGACGCTCCTCGGGGCGCGTCTTGCTTGGGCCTCTTTCCTGGAGGCCCTCTGTACGACCCAGTGTTGACATGTGTCAAGACGCTCCTCGGGGCGCGTCTTGCTTGGGCTTCTCTCCTGGAGGCCCTCAGTCAGACCCATTGTTGACATGTGGCAAGACACTCCTCGGGGCGCGTCTTGCTTGGGCTTCCCTCCTGGAGGCGCTCAGACAGACCCAGTGTTGACATGTGACAAGATGCTCCTCGTGGAGCGTCTTGCTTGGGCCTCTCTCCTGGAGGCGCTCAGTAAGAACCAGTGTTGACATGTGGCAAGACGCTCCTCCGGGCGCATCTTGCTTGGGCCTCTCTCCTGGAGGCCCTCAGTCAGACCCATTGTTGACATGTGGCAAGACGCTCCTTGGGGCGCGTCTTGCTTGGGCCTCTCTCCTGGAGGTGCTCAGTCAGACCGAGTGCTGACATGTGGCAAGACGCTCCTCGGGGCGCGTCTTGCTTGGGCCTCTCTCCTGGGGGCGCTCAGTCAGACCCAGTGGTGACACGTGGAAAGACGCTCCTCGGGGCGCGTCTTGCTTGGGCCTCTCTCCTGGAGGCGCTCAGTCAGACCCAGTGTTGACACGTGGCAAGACGCTCCTCGGGGCGCGTCTTGCTTGGGCTTCTCTCCTGGAGGCCCTCAGTCAGACCCATTGTTGACATGTGGCAAGACACTCCTCGGGGCGCGTCTTGCTTGGGCTTCTCTCCTGGAGGCGCTCAGACAGACCCAGTGTTGACATGTGACAAGACACTCCTCGGGGCGCGTCTTGCTTGGGCCTCTCTCCTGGAGGCGCTCAGTCAGACCCAGTGCTGACATGTGGCAAGACGCTCCTCGGGGCGCGTCTTGCTTGGGCCTCTCTCCTGGAGGCGATCAGTCAGACTGAGTAGTGACATGTGGCCTGACGCTCCTCGGGGCGCGTCTTGCTTGGGCCTCTTTCCTGGAGGCCCTCTGTACGACCCAGTGTTGACATGTGTCAAGACGCTCCTCGGGGCGCGTCTTGCTTGGGCTTCTCTCCTGGAGGCCCTCAGTCAGACCCATTGTTGACATGTGGCAAGACACTCCTCGGGGCGCGTCTTGCTTGGGCTTCCCTCCTGGAGGCGCTCAGACAGACCCAGTGTTGACATGTGACAAGATGCTCCTCGTGGCGCGTCTTGCTTGGGCCTCTCTCCTGGAGGCGCTCAGTAAGAACCAGTGTTGACATGTGGCAAGACGCTCCTCCGGGCGCATCTTGCTTGGGCCTCTCTCCTGGAGGCCCTCAGTCAGACCCATTGTTGACATGTGGCAAGACGCTCCTTGGGGCGCGTCTTGCTTGGGCCTCTCTCCTGGAGGTGCTCAGTCAGACCGAGTGCTGACATGTGGCAAGACGCTCCTCGGGGCGCGTCTTGCTTGGGCCTCTCTCCTGGGGGCGCTCAGTCAGACCCAGTGGTGACACGTGGAAAGACGCTCCTCGGGGCGCGTCTTGCTTGGGCCTCTCTCCTGGAGGCGCTCAGTCAGACCCAGTGTTGACACGTGGCAAGACGCTCCTCGGGGCGCGTCTTGCTTGGGCCTCTCTCCTGGAGGCGCTCAGTCAGACCCAGTGTTGGCATGTGGCAAGACACTCCTCGGGGCGCGTCTTGGTTGGGCCTCTCTCCTGGAGGGGCTCATTCAGACCCAGTGGTGACATGTGGCAAGACGCTCCTCGGGGCGCGTATTGCTTGGGCCTCTCTCCTGAATGCCCTCTGTCAGACTGAGTGTTGACATGTGGCAAGACTCTCCTCGGGGCGCGTCTTGCTCGGGCTTCTCTCATGGAGGCCCTCAGTCCGACCCAGTGTTGACATGTGTCAAGACGCTCCTCGGGGCGTGTCTTGCTTGGGCCTCTCTGCTGGAGGCGCTCAGTCAGACCCAGTGTTGACATGTGGCAAGACGCTCCGCTGGGCGCGTCTTGCTTGGGCTTCTCTCCTGGAGGCCCTCAGTCAGACCCATTGTTGACATGTGGCAAGACGCTCCTCGGGGCACGTCTTGCTTGGGCCTCTCTCCTGGAGGCGCTCAGTCAGACCGAGTAGTGACATGTGGCAAGACGCTCCTCGGGGCGCGTCTTGCTTGGACCCTATCCTGGAGGCGCTCAGTCAGACCGAGTAGTGACATTTGGCAAGACGCTCCTCGGGGCGCATCTTGCTTGGACCTCTCTCCTGGAGGCGCTCAGTTAGACCGAGTAGTGACATGTGGCAAGACGCTCCTCGGGGCGCGTCTTGCTTGGGCCTCTCTCCTGGAGGCTCTCAGTCAGACCGAGTGCTGATATAAGGCAAGACGCTCCTCCGGGCGCGTCTTGCTGGGGCCTCTCTCCTGGAGGTGCTCAATAAGACCCAGTGGTGACACGTGGCAAGACGCTCCTCGGGGCGCGTCTTGCTTGGGCCTCTCTCCTGGAGGAGCTCAGTCAGACCCAGTGGTGACACGTGGCAAGATGCTCCTCGGGGCGCATCTTGCTTGGGCCTCTCTCCTGGAGGCGCTCAGTCAGACACAGTGTTGACATGTGGCAAGACACTCCTCGGGGCGCGTCTTGCTTGGGCTTCTCTCATGGAGGCCCTCAGTAAGACCCATTGTTGACATGTGGAAAGAAGCTCCTCGGGGCGCGTCTTGCTTTGGCTTCTCTCCTGGAGGCCAACAGTCAGACCCATTGTTGACATGTGGCAAGACGCTCCTCGGGGCGCGAATTTCTTGGGCCTCTCTCCTGGATGCCCTCTGTCAGACCCAGTGTTGACATGTGGCAAGACTCTCCTCGGGGCGCGTCTTGCTTGGGCTTCTCTCATGGAGGCCCTCAGTCAGACCCAGTGTTGACATGTGTCAAGACGCTCCTCGGGGCGTGTCTTGCTTGGGCCTCTCTCCTGGAGGCGCTCAGTCAGACCCAGTGTTGACATGTGGCAAGACGCTCCTCGGGGCGCTTCTTGCTTGGGCTTCTCTCCTGGAGGCCCTCAGTCAGACCCATTGTTGATATGTGGCAAGACGCTCCTCGGGGCACGTCTTGCTTGGGCCACTCTCCTGGAGGCGCTCAGTCAGACCGAGTAGTGACATGTGGCAAGACGCTCCTCGGGGCGCGTCTTGCTGGGGCTTCTCTCATGGAGGCACTCAGTCAGACCCAGTTTTGACATGTGGCAAGACGCTCCTCGGGGCGCGTGTTGCTTGGACCTCTCTCCTGGAGGCGCTCAATTAGACCCAGTGTTGACATGTGGCAAGACGCTCCTCGGGGCACGTCTTGCTTGGGCTTCTCTCCTGGAGGCCCTCAGTCAGACCCATATTTGACCGGTGGCAAGACGCTCCTCGGGGCGCGTCTTGCTGGGGCCTCTCTCCTGGAGGCGCTCAGTCAAACCCAGTGTTGACATGTGTCAAGACGCTCCTCGGGCGTTTCTTGCTTGCGCCTCTCTCCTGGAGGCGCTCAGTCAGACCCAGAGGTGACATGTGGCAAGACGCTCCTCGGGCCTCTCTCCTGGAGGCTCTCAGTCAGACCCAGTGTTGACATGTGGCAAGACGCTCCTCGGGGCGCGTCTTGCGTGGGCCTCTCTCCTGGAGGTGCTCAGTCAGACCCAGTGTTGACATGTGGCAAGATGCTCGTCGGGGCACGTCTTGCTTGGGCCTCTCTCCTGGGGGCGCTCAGTCAGACCCAGAGGAGACATGTGTCAAGACCCTCCTCGGGGCGCGTCTTGCTTGGGCCTCTCTCCTGGAGGCGCTCAGTCAGACCGAGTGCTGACATGTTGCAAGACGCTCCTCCGGGCGCGTCTTGCTTGGGCCTCTCTCCTGGAGGCGCTCAGTCAGACCCAGTTTTCACATTTGGCAAGACGCTCCTCGGGGCGCGTCTTGCTTGGGCCTCTCTCCTGGAGGCGCTCAGTCAGACCCAGTGTTGACATGTGGCAAGACGCTCCTCGGGGCGCGTCTTGCTTGGGCCTCTCTCCTGGAGGCGCTCAGTCAGACCGAGTGCTGACATGTGGCAAGACGCTCCTCGGGGCGCATCTTGCTTGGGCTTCTCTCCTGGAGGCCCTCAGTCAGACCCAGTGTTGACATGTGGCAAGACGCTCCTCGGGGCGCGTCTTGCTTGGGCCTCTCTCCAGAAGGCCCTCAATCAGACCCAGTGTTGACACGTGGCAAGACGCTCCTCGGGGCGCGTCTTACTTGGGCCTCTCTCCTGGAGGCGCTCAGTCAGACTGAGTAGTGACATGTGGCCTGACGCTCCTCGGGGCGCGTGTTGCTTGGGCCTCTCTCCTGGAGGCGCTCAGTCAGAACAAGTGGTGACATGTGGCAAGACGCTCCTCGGGGCGCGTCTTGCTTGGGCCTGGAGGCGCTCAGTCAGACCGAGTGCTGACATGTGGCAAGACGCTCCTCGGGCCGCGTGTTGCTTGGGCTTCTCTCCTGGAGGCCCTCAGTCAGACCCATTGTTGACATGTGGCAAGACGCTCCTCGGGGCGCGTCTTGCTTGGGCTTCTCTCCTGGAGGCGCTCAGAAAGACCCAGTGTTGACATGTGACAAGACGCTCCTCGGGGCACGTCTTGCTTGGGCCTCTCTCCTGGAGGCGCTCAGTCAGAACCAGAGGAGACATGTGGGAAGACGCTCCTCGGGGCGCGTCTTGCTTGGGCCTCTCTCCTGGAGGCGCTCAGTCAGACTGAGTAGTGACATGTGGCCTGACGCTCCTCGGGGTGCGTCTTGCTGGAGCCTCTCTCCTGGAGGCGCTCAGTCAGACCCAGTGCTGACATGTGGCAAGACGCTCCTCGGGGCGCGTCTTGCTTGGGCCTCTCTCCTGGAGGCGCTCAGTCAAACCCAGTGTTGACATGTGGCAAGATGCTCGTCGGGGCACGTCTTGCTTGGGCTTCTCTCCTGGAGGCGCTCAGTCAGACTGAGTAGTGACATGTGGCCTGACGCTCCTCGGGGCGCGTCTTGCTTGGGCCTCTCTCCTGGAGGCGCTCAGTCAGACCCAGTGGTGACATGTGGCAAGACACTCCTCGGGGCGCTTCTTTCTTGGGCCTCTCTCCTGGAGGCCCTCTGTCAGACCCAGTGTTGACATGTGTCAAGACGCTCCTCGGGGCGCGTCTTGCTTGGGCTTCTCTCCTGGAGGCCCTCAGTCAGACCCATTGTTGACATGTGGCAAGACACTCCTCGGGGCGCGTCTTGCTTGGGCTTCTCTCCTGGAGGCGCTCAGACAGACCCAGTGTTGACATGTGACAAGACGCTCCTTGGGGCGCGTCTTGCTTGGGCCTCTCTCCTGGAGGCGCTCAGTCAGACCCAGTGTTGACATGTGGCAAGACGCTCCTCGGGGCGCGTCTTGCTTGGGCATCTCTCCTGGAGGCGCTCAGTCAGACCGAGTGCTGACATAAGGCAAGATGCTCCTCGGGGTGCGTCTTGCTGGGGCCTCTCTCCTGGAGGCGCTCAGTCAGACCCAGTGCTGACATGTGGCAAGACGCTCCTCGGGGCGCGTCTTGCTTGGGCCTCTCTCCTGGAGGCGCTCAGTCAGACTTAGTAGTGACATGTGGCCTGATGCTCCTCGGGGCGCGTCTTGCTTGGGCCTCTCTCCTGGAGGCGCTCAGTCAGACCCAGTGGTGACATGTGGCAAGACACTCCTCGGGGCGCGTCTTGCTTGGGCCTCTCTCCTGGAGGCCCTCTGTCAGACCCAGTGTTGACATGTGTCAAGACGCTCCTCGGGGCGCGTCTTGCTTGGGCTTCTCTCCTGGAGGCCCTCAGTCAGACACATTGTTGACATGTGGCAAGACACTCCTCGGGGCGCGTCTTGCTTGGGCTTCTCTCCTGGAGGCGTTTAGACAGACCCAGTGTTGACATGTGACAAGACGCTCCTCGGGGCGCGTCTTGCTTGGGCCTCTCTCCTGGAGGCGCTCAGTCAGAACCAGAGGTGACATGTGGCAAGACGCTCCTCGGGGCGCGTCTTGCTTGGGCCTCTCTCATGGAGGCCCTCTGTCAGACCGAGTGTTGAAATGTGGCAAGACGCTCCTCCGGGCGCATCTTGCTTGGGCCTCTCTCCTGGAGGCCCTCAGTCAGACCCATTGTTGACATGTGGCAAGACGCTCCTTGGGGCGCGTCTTGCTTGGGCCTCTCTCCTGGAGGTGCTCAGTCAGACCGAGTGCTGACATAAGGCAAGACGCTCCTCGGGGCGCGTCTTGCTGGGGCCTCTCTCCTGGAGGCGCTCAGTCAGACCCAGTGCTGACATGTGGCCTGACGCTCCTCGGGGCGCGTCTTGCTTGGGCCTCTCTCCTGGAGGCGCTCAGTCAGACCCAGTGTTGACATGACGCAAGACACTCCTCGGGGCGCGTCTTGCTTGGGCCTCTCTCCTGGGGGCGCTCAGTCAGACCCAGTGGTGACACGTGGAAAGACGCTCCTCGGGGCGCGTCTTGCTTGGGCCTCTCTCCTGGAGGCGCTAAGACAGACCCAGTGTTGACACGTGGCAAGACGCTCCTCGGGGCGCGTCTTGCTTGGGCCTCTCTCCTGGAGGCGCTCAGTCAGACCCAGTGTTGGCATGTGGCAAGACACTCCTTGGGGCGCGTCTTGGTTGGGCCTCTCTCCTGGAGGCGCTCCTTCAGACCCAGTGGTGACATGTGGCAAGACGCTCCTCGGGGCGCATATTGCTTGGGCCTCTCTCCTGAATGCCCTCAGTCCGACCCAGTGTTGACATGTGTCAAGACGCTCCTCGGGGCGTGTCTTGCTTGGACCTCTCTCCTGGAGGCGCTCAGTTAGACCGAGTAGTGACATGTGGCAAGACGCTCCTCGGGGCGCGTCTTGCTTGGGCCTCTCTCCTGGAGGCGCTCAGTCAGACCGAGTGCTGATATAAGGCAAGACGCTCCTCGGGGCGCGTCTTGCTGGGGCCTCTCTCCTGGAGGTGCTCAATCAGACCCAGTGGTGACACGTGGCAAGACGCTCCTCGGGGCGCGTCTTGCTTGGGCCTCTCTCCTGGAGGAGCTCAGTCAGACCCAGTGGTGACACGTGGCAAGACGCTCCTCGAGGCGCATCTTGCTTGGGCCTCTCTCCTGGAGGCGCTCAGTCAGACACAGTGTTGACATGTGGCAAGACACTCCTCGGGGCGCATCTTGCTTGGGCTTCTCTCATGGAGGCCCTCAGTAAGACCCATTGTTGACATGTGGAAAGAAGCTCCTCGCGGCGCGTCTTGCTTTGGCTTCTCTCCTGGAGGCCCTCAGTCAGACCCATTGTTGACATGTGGCAAGACGCTCCTCGGGGCGCGTATTGCTTGGTCCTCTCTCCTGGATGCCCTCTGTCAGACCCAGTGATGACATCTGGCAAGACTCTCCTCGGGGCGCGTCTTGCTTGGGCTTCTCTCATGGAGGCCCTCAGTCAGACCCAGTGTTGACATGTGTCAAGACGCTCCTCGGGGCGTGTCTTGCTTGGGCCTCTCTCCTGGAGGCGCTCAGTCAGACCCAGTGTTGACATGTGGCAAGACGCTCCTCGTGGCGCTTCTTGCTTGGGCTTCTCTCCTGGAGGCCCTCAGTCAGACCCATTGTTGAGATGTGGCAAGACGCTCCTCGGGGCACGTCTTGCTTGGGCCTCTCTCCTGGAGGCGCTCAGTCAGACCGAGTAGTGACATGTGGCAAGACGCTCCTCGGGGCGCGTCTTGCTGGGGCTTCTCTCATGGAGGCACTCAGTCAGACCCAGTGTTGACATGTGGCAAGACGCTCCTCGGGGCGCGTGTTGCTTGGACCTCTCTCCTGGAGGCGCTCAATTAGACCCAGTGTTGACATGTGGCAAGACGCTCCTCGGGGCGCGTCTTGCTTGGGCTTCTCTCCTGGAGGCCCTCAGTCAGACCTATTGTTGACATGTGGCAAGACGCTCCTCGGGGCGCGTCTTGCTGGGGCCTCTCTCCTGGAGGCGCTCAGTCAAACCCAGTGTTGACAGGTGTCAAGACGCTCCTCGGGCGTTTCTTGCTTGCGCCTCTCTCCTGGAGGCGCTCAGTCAGACCCAGAGGTGACATGTGGCAAGACGCTCCTCGCGCCTCTCTCCTTGAGGCTCTCAGTCAGACCCAGTGTTGACATGTGGCAAGACGCTCCTTGGGGCGCGTCTTGCTTGGGCCTCTCTCCTGGAGGTGCTCAGTCAGACCCAGTGTTGACATGTGGCAAGACGCTCCTCGGGGCACGTCTTGCTGGGGCTTCTCTCATGGAGGCACTCAGTCAGACCCAGTGTTGACATGTGGCAAGATGCTCGTCGGGGCACGTCTTGCTTGGGCCTCTCTCCTGGAGGCGCTCAGTCAGACCCAGAGGAGACATGTGTCAAGACCCTCCTCGGGGCGCGTCTTGCTTGGGCCTCTCTCCTGGAGGCGCTCAGTCAGACCGAGTGCTGACATGTTGCAAGACGCTCCTCCGGGCGCGTCTTGCTTGGGCCTCTCTCCTGGAGGCGCTCAGTCAGACCCAGTTTTCACATTTGGCAAGACGCTCCTCGGGGCGCGTCTTGCTTGGGCCTCTCTCCTGGAGGCGCTCAGTCAGACCCAGTGTTGACATGTGGTAAGACGCTCCTCGGGGCGCGTCTTGCTTGGGCCTCTCTCCTGGAGGCGCTCAGTCAGACCGAGTGCTGACATGTGGCAAGACGCTCCTCGGGGCGCATCTTGCTTGGGCTTCTCTCCTGGAGGCCCTCAGTCAGACCCAGTGTTGACATTTTGCAAGACGCTCCTCGGGGCGCGTCTTGCTTGGGCCTCTCTCCAGAAGGCCCTCAATCAGACCCAGTGTTGACACGTGGCAAGACGCTCCTCGGGGCGCGTCTTACTTGGGCCTCTCTCCTGGAGGCGCTCAGTCAGACTGAGTAGTGACATGTGGCCTGACGCTCCTCGGGGCGCGTGTTGCTTGGGCCTCTCTCCTGGAGGCGCTCAGTCAGAACAAGTGGTGACATGTGGCAAGACGCTCCTCGGGGCGCGTCTTGCTTGGGCCTGGAGGCGCTCAGTCAGACCGAGTGCTGACATGTGGCAAGACGCTCCTCGGGCCGCGTGTTGCCTGGGCTTCTCTCCTGGAGGCCCTCAGTCAGACCCATTGTTGACATGTGGCAAGACGCTCCTCGGGGCGCGTCTTGCTTGGGCCTCTCTCCTGGAGGCGCTCAGACAGAACCAGAGGTGACATGTGGCCTGACGCTCCTCGGGGTGCGTCTTGCTGGAGCCTCTCTCCTGGAGGCGCTCAGTCAGACCCAGTGCTGACATGTGGCAAGACTCTCCTCGGGGCGCGTCTTGCTTGGGCCTCTCTCCTGGAGGCGCTCAGTCAGACCCAGTGTTGACATGTGGCAAGATGCTCGTCGGGGCACGTCTTGCTTGGGCTTCTCTCCTGGAGGCGCTCAGTCAGACTGAGTAGTGACATGTGGCCTGACGCTCCTCGGGGCGCGTCTTGCTTGGGCCTCTCTCCTGGAGGCGCTCAGTCAGACCCAGTGGTGACATGTGGCAAGACACTCCTCGGGGCGCTTCTTGCTTGGGCCTCTCTCCTGGAGGCCCTCTGTCAGACCCAGTGTTGACATGTGTCAAGACGCTCCTCGGGGCGCGTCTTGCTTGGGCTTCTCTCCTGGAGGCCCTCAGTCAGACCCATTGTTGACATGTGGCAAGACACTCCTCGGGGCGCGTCTTGCTTGGGCTTCTCTCCTGGAGGCGCTCAGACAGACCCAGTGTTGACATGTGACAAGACACTCCTCGGGGCGCGTCTTGCTTGGGCTTCTCTCCTGGAGGCGCTCAGACAGACCCAGTGTTGACATGTGACAAGACGCTCCTTGGGGCGCGTTTTGCTTGGGCCTCTCTCCTGGAGGCGCTCAGTCAGAACCAGAGGTGACATGTGGCAAGACGCTCCTCGGGGCGCGTCTTGCTTGGGCCTCTCTCCTGGAGGCCCTCTGTCAGACCCAGTGTTGACATGTGGCAAGACGCTCCTCGGGGCGCGTCTTGCTTGGGCCTCTCTCCTGGAGGCGCTCAGTCAGACCGAGTGCTGGCATAAGGCAAGATGCTCCTCGGGGTGCGTCTTGCTGGGAACTCTCTCCTGGAGGCGCTCAGTCAGACCCAGTGCTGACATGTGGCAAGACGCTCCTCGGGGCGCGTCTTGCCTGGGCCTCTCTCCTGGAGGCGCTCAGTGAGACTTAGTAGTGACATGTGGCCTGACGCTCCTCGGGGCGCGTCTTGCTTGGGCCTCTCTCCTGGAGGCGCTCAGTCAGACCCAGTGGTGACATGTGGCAAGACACTCCTCGGGGCGCGTCTTGCTTGGGCCTCTCTCCTGGAGGCCCTCTGTCAGACCCAGTGTTGACATGTGTCAAGACGCTCCTCGGGGCGCGTCTTGCTTGGGCTTCTCTCCTGGAGGCCCTCAGTCAGACACATTGTTGACATGTGGCAAGACACTCCTCGGGGCGCGTCTTGCTTGGGCTTCTCTCCTGGAGGCGTTTAGACAGACCCAGTGTTGACATGTGACAAGACGCTCCTCGGGGCGCGTCTTGCTTGGGCCTCTCTCCTGGAGGCGCTCAGTCAGAACCAGAGGTGACATGTGGCAAGACGCTCCTCGGGGCGCGTCTTGCTTGGGCCTCTCTCATGGAGGCCCTCTGTCAGACCCAGTGTTGACATGTGGCAAGACGCTCCTCGGGGCGCGTCTTGCTTGGGCTTCTCTCCTGGAGGCCCTCAGTCAGACACATTGTTGACATGTGGCAAGACACTCCTCGGGGCGCGTCTTGCTTGGGCTTCTCTCCTGGAGGCGTTTAGACAGACCCAGTGTTGACATGTGACAAGACGCTCCTCGGGGCGCGTCTTGCTTGGGCCTCTCTCCTGGAGGCGCTCAGTCAGAACCAGAGGTGACATGTGGCAAGACGCTCCTCGGGGCGCGTCTTGCTTGGGCCTCTCTCCTGGAGGCCCTCTGTCAGACCCAGTGTTGACATGTGGCAAGACGCTCCTCGGGGCGCGTCTTGCTTGGGCCTCTCTCCTGGAGGCGCTCAGTCAGACCGAGTGCTGACATAAGGCAAGATGCTCCTCGGGTTGCGTCTTGCTGGGAACTCTCTCCTGGAGGCGCTCAGTCAGACCCAGTGCTGACATGTGGCAAGACGCTCCTCGGGGCGCGTCTTGCCTGGGCCTCTCTCCTGGAGGCGCTCAGTGAGACTTAGTAGTGACATGTGGCCTGACGCTCCTCGGGGCGCGTCTTGCTTGGGCCTCTCTCCTGGAGGCGCTCAGTCAGACCCAGTGGTGACATGTGGCAAGACACTCCTCGGGGCGCGTCTTGCTTGGGCCTCTCTCCTGGAGGCCCTCTGTCAGACCCAGTGTTGACATGTGTCAAGACGCTCCTCGGGGCGCGTCTTGCTTGGGCTTCTCTCCTGGAGGCCCTCAGTCAGACACATTGTTGACATGTGGCAAGACACTCCTCGGGGCGCGTCTTGCTTGGGCTTCTCTCCTGGAGGCGTTTAGACAGACCCAGTGTTGACATGTGACAAGACGCTCCTCGGGGCGCGTCTTGCTTGGGCCTCTCTCCTGGAGGCGCTCAGTCAGAACCAGAGGTGACATGTGGCAAGACGCTCCTCGGGGCGCGTCTTGCTTGGGCCTCTCTCATGGAGGCCCTCTGTCAGAACCAGTGTTGAAATGTGGCAAGACGCTCCTCCGGGCGCATCTTGCTTGGGCCTCTCTCCTGGAGGCCCTCAGTCAGACCAATTGTTGACATGTGGCAAGACGCTCCTTGGGGCGCGTCTTGCTTGGGCCTCTCTCCTGGAGGTGCTCAGTCAGACCGAGTGCTGACATAAGGCAAGACGCTCCTCGGGGTGCGTCTTGCTGGGGCCTCTCTCCTGGAGGCGCTCAGTCAGACCCAGTGCTGTCATGTGGCCTGACGCTCCTCGGGGCGCGTCTTGCTTGGGCCTCTCTCCTGGAGGCGCTCAGTCAGACCCAGTGTTGACATGACGCAAGACGCTCCTCGGGGCGCGTCTTGCTTGGGCCTCTCTCCTGGGGGCGCTCAGTCAGACCCAGTGGTGACACGTGGAAAGACGCTCCTCGGGGCGCGTCTTGCTTGGGCCTCTCTCCTGGAGGCGCTAAGACAGACCCAGTGTTGACACGTGGCAAGACGCTCCTCGGGGCGCGTCTTGCTTGGGCCTCTCTCCTGGAGGCGCTCAGTCAGACCCAGTGTTGGCATGTGGCAAGACACTCCTCGGGACGCGTCTTGGTTGGGCCTCTCTCCTGGAGGCGCTCCTTCAGACCCAGTGGTGACATGTGGCAAGACGCTCCTCGGGGCGCATATTGCTTGGGCCTCTCTCCTGAATGCCCTCAGTCCGACCCAGTGTTGACATGTGTCAAGACGCTCCTCGGGGCATGTCTTGCTTGGACCTCTCTCCTGGAGGCGCTCAGTTAGACCGAGTAGTGACATGTGGCAAGACGCTCCTCGGGGCGCGTCTTGCTTGGGCCTCTCTCCTGGAGGCGCTCAGTCAGACCGAGTGCTGATATAAGGCAAGACGCTCCTCGGGGCGCGTCTTGCTGGGGCCTCTCTCCTGGAGGTGCTCAATCAGACCCAGTAGTGACACGTGGCAAGACGCTCCTCGGGGCGCGTCTTGCTTGGGCCTCTCTCCTGGAGGAGCTCAGTCAGACCCATTGTTGACACGTGGCAAGACGCTCCTCGGGGCGCATCTTGCTTGGGCCTCTCTCCTGGAGGCGCTCTGTCAGACACAGTGTTGACATGTGGCAAGACACTCCTCGGGGCGCGTCTTGCTTGGGCTTCTCTCATGGAGGCCCTCAGTAAGACCCATTGTTGACATGTGGAAAGAAGCTCCTCGGGGCGCGTCTTGCTTTGGCTTCTCTCCTGGAGGCCCTCAGTCAGACCCATTGTTGACATGTGGCAAGACGCTCCTCGGGGCGCGTATTGCTTGGTCCTCTCTCCTGGATGCCCTCTGTCAGACCCAGTGTTGACATGTGGCAAGACTCTCCTCGGGGCGCGTCTTGCTTGGGCTTCTCTCATGGAGGCCCTCAGTCAGACCCAGTGTTGACATGTGTCAAGACGCTCCTCGGGGCGTGTCTTGCTTGGGCCTCTCTCCTGGAGGCGCTCAGTCAGACCCAGTGTTGACATGTGGCAAGACGCTCCTCGGGGCGCTTCTTGCTTGGGCTTCTCTCCTGGAGGCCCTCAGTCAGACCCATTGTTGACATGTGGCAAGACGCTCCTCGGGGCACGTCTTGCTTGGGCCTCTCTCCTGGAGGCGCTCAGTCAGACCGAGTAGTGACATGTGGCAAGACGCTCCTCGGGGCGCGTCTTGCTGGGGCTTCTCTCATGGAGGCACTCAGTCAGACCCAGTGTTGACATGTGGCAAGACGCTCCTCGGGGCGCGTGTTGCTTGGACCTCTCTCCTGGAGGCGCTCAGTCAAACCCAGTGTTGACAGGTGTCAAGACGCTCCTCGGGCGTTTCTTGCTTGCGCCTCTCTCCTGGAGGCGCTCAGTCAGACCCAGAGGTGACATGTGGCAAGACGCTCCTCGCGCCTCTCTCCTTGAGGCTCTCAGTCAGACCCAGTGTTGACATGTGGCAAGACGCTCCTTGGGGCGCGTCTTGCTTGGGCCTCTCTCCTGGAGGTGCTCAGTCAGACCCAGTGTTGACATGTGGCAAGACGCTCCTCGGGGCGCGTCTTGCTGGGGCTTCTCTCATGGAGGCACTCAGTCAGACCCAGTGTTTACATGTGGCAAGATGCTCGTCGGGGAACGTCTTGCTTGGGCCTCTCTCCTGGAGGCGCTCAGTCAGACCAAGAGGAGACATGTGTCAAGACCCTCCTCGGGGCGCGTCTTGCTTGGGCCTCTCTCCTGGAGGCGCTCAGTCAGACCGAGTGCTGACATGTTGCAAGACGCTCCTCCGGGCGCGTCTTGCTTGGGCCTCTCTCCTGGAGGCGCTCAGTCAGATCCAGTTTTCACATTTGGCAAGACGCTCCTCGGGGCGCGTCTTGCTTAAGCCTCTCTCCTGGAGGCGCTCATTCAGACCCAGTGTTGACATGTGGCAAGACGCTCCTCGGGGCGCGTCTTGCTTGGGCCTCTCTCCTGGAGGCGCTCAGTCAGACCGAGTGCTGACATGTGGCAAGACGCTCCTCGGGGCGCATCTTGCTTGGGCTTCTCTCCTGGAGGCCCTCAGTCAGACCCAGTGTTGACATGTGGCAAGACGCTCCTCGGGGCGCGTCTTATTTGGGCCTCTCTCCTGGAGGCCCTCAGTCAGACCCAGTGTTTACATGTGGCAAGACGCTCCTCGGGGCGCGTCTTGCTTGGGCTTCTCTCCTGGAGGCCCTCAGTCAGACCCATTGTTGACATGTGGCAAGACGCTCCTCGGGGCACGTCTTGCTTGGGCCTCTCTCCTGGAGGCGCTCAGTCAGACCGAGTAGTGACATGTGGCAAGACGCTCCTCGGGGCGCGTCTTGCTTGGGCCTCTCTCCAGAAGGCCCTCAATCAGACCCAGTGTTGACACGTGGCAAGACGCTCCTCGGGGCGCGTCTTACTTGGGCCTCTCTCCTGGAGAAGCTCAGTCAGACTGAGTAGTGACATGTGGCCTGACGCTCCTCGGGGCGCGTGTTGCTTGGGCCTCTCTCCTGGAGGCCCTCAGTCAGACCAAGTGGTGACATGTGGCAAGACACTCCTCGGGGCGCGTCTTGCTTGGGCCTCTCTCCTGGAGGCCCTCTGTCAGACCCAGTGTTGACATGTGTCAAGACGCTCCTCGGGGCGCGTCTTGCTTGGGCCTCTCTCCTGGAGGCCCTCAGTCATACCCATTGTTGACATGTGGCAAGACGCTCCTCGGGGCACGTCTTGCTTGGGCCTCTCTCCTGGAGGCGCTCAGTCAGACCAAGAGGAGACATGTGTCAAGACCCTCCTCGGGGCGCGTCTTGCTTGGGCCTCTCTCCTGGAGGCGCTCAGTCAGACCGAGTGCTGACATGTTGCAAGACGCTCCTCCGGGCGCGTCTTGCTTGGGCCTCTCTCCTGGAGGCGCTCAGTCAGATCCAGTTTTCACATTTGGCAAGACGCTCCTCGGGGCGCGTCTTGCTTAAGCCTCTCTCCTGGAGGCGCTCATTCAGACCCAGTGTTGACATGTGGCAAGACGCTCCTCGGGGCGCGTCTTGCTTGGGCCTCTCTCCTGGAGGCGCTCAGTCAGACCGAGTGCTGACATGTGGCAAGACGCTCCTCGGGGCGCATCTTGCTTGGGCTTCTCTCCTGGAGGCCCTCAGTCAGACCCAGTGGTGACATGTGGCAAGACACTCCTCGGGGCGCGTCTTGCTTGGGCCTCTCTCCTGGAGGCCCTTTGTCAGACCCAGTGTTGGCATGTGGCAAGACGCTCCTCAGGGCGCGTCTTGGTTGGGCCTCTCTCCTGGAGGCGCTCAGTCAGACCGAGTAGTGACATGTGGCAAGACGCTCCTCGGGGCGCGTCTTGCTGGGGCTTCTCTCATGGAGGCACTCAGTCAGACCCAGTGTTGACATGTGGCAAGACGCTCCTCGGGGCGCGTGTTGCTTGGACCTCTCTCCTGGAGACGCTCAATTAGACCCAGTGTTGACATGTGGCAAGACGCTCCTCGGGGCGCGTCTTGCTTGGGCTTCTCTCCTGGAGGCCCTCAGTCA
Organism: Nothobranchius furzeri; assembly: GCF_043380555.1. Taxonomy (NCBI): domain Eukaryota; kingdom Metazoa; phylum Chordata; class Actinopteri; order Cyprinodontiformes; family Nothobranchiidae; genus Nothobranchius; species Nothobranchius furzeri. Next base: position 17,584,691 of record NC_091749.1, on the reverse strand, counting down.
GACCCATTGTTGACATGTGGCAAGACGCTCCTCGGGGCGCGTCTTGCTGCGGCCTCTCTCCTGGAGGCGCTCAGTCAAACCCAGTGTTGACAGGTGTCAAGACGCTCCTCGGGCGTTTCTTGCTTGCGCCTCTCTCCTGGAGGCGCTCAGTCAGACCCAGAGGTGACATGTGGCAAGACGCTCCTCGCGCCTCTCTCCTTGAGGCTCTCAGTCAGACCCACTGTTGACATGTGGCAAGACGCTCCTTGGGGCGCGTCTTGCTTGGGCCTCTCTCCTGGAGGTGCTCAGTCAGACCCAGTGTTGACATGTGGCAAGACGCTCCTCGGGGCGCGTCTTGCTGGGGCTTCTCTCATGGAGGCACTCAGTCAGACCCAGTGTTGACATGTGGCAAGATGCTCGTCGGGGCACGTCTTGCTTGGGCCTCTCTCCTGGAGGCGCTCAGTCAGACCAAGAGGAGACATGTGTCAAGACCCTCCTCGGGGCGCGTCTTGCTTGGGCCTCTCTCCTGGAGGCGCTCAGTCAGACCGAGTGCTGACATGTTGCAAGACGCTCCTCCGGGCGCGTCTTGCTTGGGCCTCTCTCCTGGAGGCGCTCAGTCAGACCCAGTTTTCACATTTGGCAAGACGCTCCTCGGGGCGCGTCTTGCTTAAGCCTCTCTCCTGGAGGCGCTCATTCAGACCCAGTGTTGACATGTGGCAAGACGCTCCTCGGGGCGCGTCTTGCTTGGGCCTCTCTCCTGGAGGCGCTCAGTCAGACCGAGTGCTGACATGTGGCAAGACGCTCCTCGGGGCGCATCTTGCTTGGGCTTCTCTCCTGGAGGCCCTCAGTCAGACCCAGTGTTGACATGTGGCAAGACGCTCCTCGGGGCGCGTCTTATTTGGGCCTCTCTCCTGGAGGCCCTCAGTCAGACCCAGTGTTTACATGTGGCAAGACGCTCCTCGGGGCGCGTCTTGCTTGGGCTTCTCTCCTGGAGGCCCTCAGTCAGACCCATTGTTGACATGTGGCAAGACGCTCCTCGGGGCACGTCTTGCTTGGGCCTCTCTCCTGGAGGCGCTCAGTCAGACCGAGTAGTGACATCTGGCAAGACGCTCCTCGGGGCGCGTCTTGCTTGGGCCTCTCTCCAGAAGGCCCTCAATCAGACCCAGTGTTGACACGTGGCAAGACGCTCCTCGGGGCGCGTCTTACTTGGGCCTCTCTCCTGGAGGCGCTCAGTCAGACTGAGTAGTGACATGTGGCCTGACGCTCCTCGGGGCGCGTGTTGCTTGGGCCTCTCTCCTGGAGGCGCTCAGTCAGACCAAGTGGTGACATGTGGCAAGACACTCCTCGGGGCGCGTCTTGCTTGGGCCTCTCTCCTGGAGTCCCTCTGTCAGACCCAGTGTTGACATGTGTCAAGACGCTCCTCGGGGCGCGTCTTGCTTGGGCCTCTCTCCTGGAGGCCCTCAGTCATACCCATTGTTGACATGTGGCAAGACGCTCCTCGGGGCGCGTCTTGCTTGCGCCTCTCTCCTGGAGGCGCTCAGTCAGACCCAGTGGTGACATGTGGCAAGACACTCCTCGGGGCGCGTCTTGCTTGGGCCTCTCTCCTGGAGGCCCTCTGTCAGACCCAGTGTTGGCATGTGGCAAGACGCTCCTCAGGGCGCGTCTTGGTTGGGCCTCTCTCCTGGAGGCGCTCAGTCAGACCCAGTGGAACATGTGGCAGGACGCTCCTCGGGGCGCGTCTTGCTGGGACCTCTCTCCCTGAGGCGCTCAGTCAGACCCAGTGTTGACATTTGGCAAGACACTCCTCGGGGCGCGTCTTGCTTGGGCCACTCTCATGGAGGCCATCTGTCAGACCCAGTGTTGACATGTGTCAAGACGCTCCTCGGGGGGCGTCTTGCTTTGGCCTCTCTCCTGGAGGCGCTCAGTCAGACCGAGTGCTGACATGTGGCAAGAAGCTCCTCGGGGCGCGTCTTGCTTGGGCTTCTCTCCCGGAGGCCCTCAATCAGACCCAGTGTTGACACGTGGCAAGACGCTCCTCGGGGCGCGTCTTGCTTGGGCCTCTCTCCTGGAGGCGCTCAGTCAGACCGAGTAGTGACATGTGGCCTGACGCTCCTCGGGGCGCGTGTTGCTTGGGCCTCTCTCCTGGAGGCCCTCAGTCAGACCAAGTGGTGACATGTGGCAAGACAATCCTCGGGTCGCGTCTTGCTTGGGCTCCTCTCCTGGAGGCCCTCAGTAAGACCCATTGTTGACATGTGGCAAGACGCTCCTCGGGGCGTGTCTTGCTTGGGCCTCTCTCCTGGAGGCGCTCAGTCAGACTGAGTAGTGACATGTGGCCTGACGCTCCTCGGGGCACATGTTGCTTGGGCCTCTCTTCTGGAGGCGCTCAGTCAGACCAAGTGGTGACATGTGGCAAGACACTCCTCGGGGCGCGTCTTGCTTGGGCCTCTCTCCTGGAGGCCCTCAGTCAGACCCATTGTTGACATGTGGCAAGACGCTCCTCGGGGCGCGTCTTGCTTGGGCCTCTCTACTGGAGGCCCTCTGTCAGACCCAGTGTTGACATGTGGCAAGATGCTCCTCCGGGCATATCTTGCTTGGGCCTCTCTCCTGGAGGCCCTCAGTCAGACCCATTGTTGACATGTGGCAAGACGCTCCTCGGGGCGAGTCTTGCTTGGGCCTCTCTCCTGGAGGCGCTCAGTCAGACCGAGTGCTGACATAAGGCAAGACGCTCCTCGGGGCGCGTCTTGCTTGGGTCTCTCTCCTGGAGGCGCTCAGTCAGACCCATTGTTGACATGTGGCAAGACGCTCCTCGGGGCGCGTCTTGCTTGGGCCTCTCTCCTGGAGGCGCTCAGTCAGACCGAGTGCTGACATGTGGCAAGACGCTCCTCGGGCCGCGTGTTGCTTGGGCTTCTCTCCTGGAGGCCCTCAGTCAGACCCATTGTTGACATGTGACAAGACGCTCCTCGGGGCGCGTATTGCTTGGGCCTCTCTCCTGGAGGCGCTCAGTCAGAACCAGAGGTGACATGTGGCAAGACGCTCCTCGGGGCGCGTCTTGCTTGGGCCTCTCTCCTGGAGGCCCTCTGTCAGACCCAGTGTTGACATGTGGCAAGACGCTCCTCCGGGCATATCTTGCTTGGGCCTCTCTCCTGGAGGCCCTCAGTCAGACCCATTGTTGACATGTGGCAAGACGCTCCTCGGGGCGAGTCTTGCTTGGGCCTCTCTCCTGGAGGCGCTCAGTCAGACCGAGTGCTGACATAAGGCGAGACACTCCTCGGGGCGCGTCTTGCTGGGGACTCTCTCCTGGAGGCGCTCAGTCAGACCCAGTGCTGACATGTGGCAAGACGCTCCTCGGGGCGCGTCCTGCTTGGGCCTCTCTCCTGGAGGCGCTCAGTCAGACTGAGTAGTGACATGTGGCCTGACGCTCCTCGGGGCACGTCTTGCTTGGGCCTCTCTCCTGGAGGCGCTCAGTCAGAGCCAGTTGTGACATGTGGCAAGACACTCCTCGGGGCGCGTCTTGTTTGGGCCTCTCTCGTGGAGGCCCTCTGTCAGACCCAGTGTTGACATGTGGCAAGACGCTCCTCCGGGCGCATCTTGCTTGGGCCTCTCTCCTGGAGGCCCTCAGTCAGACCCATTGTTGACATGTGGCAAGACGCTCCTCGGGGCGCGTCTTGCTTGGGCCTCTCTCCTGGAGGCGCTCAGTCAGAGCCAGTTGTGACATGTGGCAAGACACTCCTCGGGGCGCGTCTTGTTTGGGCCTCTCTCGTGGAGGCCCTCTGTCAGACCCAGTGTTGACATGTGGCAAGACGCTCCTCCGGGCGCATCTTGCTTGGGCCTCTCTCCTGGAGGCCCTCAGTCAGACCCATTGTTGACATGTGGCAAGACGCTCCTCGGGGCGCGTCTTGCTTGGGCCTCTCTCCTGGAGGCGCTCAGTCAGACCCAGTGTTGACATGTGGCAAGACGCTCCTCGGGGCGCGTCTTGCTTGGGCCTCTCGCCTGGAGGCGCTCAGTCAGACCCAGTGTTGACATGTGGCAAGACGCTCCTCGGGGCGCGTCTTGCTTGGGCCTCTCTCCTGGAGGCGCTCAGTTAGACCCAGTGGTGACACGTGGAAAGATGCTCCTTGGGGCGCGTCTTGCTTGGGCCTCTCTCCTGGAGGTGCTCAGTCAGACCCAGTCTTGACACGTGGCAAGACGCTCCTCGGGGCGCGACTTGCTTGGGCCTCTCTCCTGGAGGCGCTCAGTCAGACCCAGTGTTGGCATGTGGCAAGACACTCCTCGGGGCGCGTCTTGGTTGGGCCTCTCTCCTGGAGGCGCTCATTCAGACCCAGTGCTGACATGTGGCAAGACGCTCCTCGGGGCGCGTCTTGCTTGGGCCTCTCTCCTGGAGGCGCTCAGTCAGACTGAGTAGTGACATGTGGCCAGACGCTCCTCGGGGCACGTCTTGCTTGGGCCTCTCTCCTGGAGGTGCTCAGTCAGAGCCAGTGGTGACATGTGGCAAGACACTCCTCGGGGCGCGTCTTGCTTGGGCCTCTCTCGTGGAGGCCCTCTGTCAGACCCAGTGTTGACATGTGGCAAGATGCTCCTCCGGGCGCATCTTGCTTGGGCCTCTCTCCTGGAGGCCCTCAGTCAGACCCATTGTTGACATGTGGCAAGACGCTCCTCGGGGCGCGTCTTGCTTGGGCCTCTCTCCTGGAGGCGCTCAGTCAGACCCAGTGTTGACATGTGGCAAGACGCTCCTCGGGGCGCGTCTTGCTTGGGCCTCTCTCCTGGAGGCGCTCAGTCAGACCCAGTGTTGACATTTGGCAAGACACTCCTCGGGGCGCGTCTTGCTTGGGCCTCTCTCATGGAGGCCCTCTGTCAGACCCAGTGTTGACATGTGTCAAGACGCTCCTCGGGGGGCGTCTTGCTTTGGCCTCTCTCCTGGAGGCGCTCAGTCAGACCGAGTGCTGACATGTGGTTAGAAGCTCCTCGGGGCGCGTCTTGCTTGGGCTTCTCTCCCGGAGGCCCTCAATCAGACCCATTGTTGACACGTGGCAAGACGCTCCTCGGGGCGCGTCTTGCTTGGGCCTCTCTCCTGGAGGCGCTCAGTCAGACCGAGTAGTGACATGTGGCCTGACGCTCCTCGGGGCGCGTGTTGCTTGGGCCTCTCTCCTGGAGGCCCTCAGTCAGACCAAGTGGTGACATGTGGCAAGACAATCCTCGGGGCGCGTCTTGCTTGGGCTTCTCTCCTGGAGGCCCTCAGTAAGACCCATTGTTGACATGTGGCAAGACGCTCCTCGGGGCGCGTCTTGCTTGGGCCTCTCTCCTGGAGGCGCTCAGTCAGACTGAGTAGTGACATGTGGCCTGACGCTCCTCGGGGCACATGTTGCTTGGGCCTCTCTTCTGGAGGCGCTCAGTCAGACCAAGTGGTGACATGTGGCAAGACACTCCTCGGGGCGCGTCTTGCTTGGGCCTCTCTCCTGGAGGCCCTCTGTCAGACCCAGTGTTGACATGGGTCAAGACGCTCCTCGGGGCGCGTCTTGCTTGGGCTTCCCTCCTGGAGGCCCTCAGTCAGACGCATTGTTGACATGTGGCAAGACGCTCCTCGGGGCGCGTCTTGCTTGGGCCTCTCTCCTGGAGGCGCTCAGTCAGAAAGAGTGCTGACATGTGGCAAGACGCTCCTCGGGCCGCGTGTTGCTTGGGCTTCTCTCCTGGAGGCCCTCAGTCAGACCCATTGTTGACATGTGGCAAGATGCTCCTCGGGGCGCGTCTTGCTTGGGCCTCTCTCCTGGAGGCGCTCAGTCAGACCGAGTGCTGACATGTGGCAAGACGCTCCTCGGGGCGCGTCTTGCTTCGGCTTCTCTCCTGGAGGCGCTCAGAAAGACCCAGTGTTGACATGTGACAAGACGCTCCTCGGGGCGCGTATTGCTTGGGCCTCTCTCCTGGAGGCGCTCAGTCAGAACCAGAGGTGACATGTGGCAAGACGCTCCTCGGGGCGCGTCTTGCTTGGGCCTCTCTCCTGGAGGCCCTCTGTCAGACCCAGTGTTGACATGTGGCAAGACGCTCATCCGGGCACATCTTGCTTGGGCCTCTCTCCTGGAGGCCCTCAGTCAGACCCATTGTTGACATGTGGCAAGACGCTCCTCGGGGCGAGTCTTGCTTGGGCCTCTCTCCTGGAGGCGCTCAGTCAGACCGAGTGCTGACATAAGGCAAGACGCTCCTTGGGGCGCGTCTTGCTGGGGCCTCTCTCCTGGAGGTGCTCAATCAGACCCAGTGGTGACACGTGGCAAGACGCTCCTCTGGGCGCGTCTTGCTTGGGCCTCTCTCCTGGAGGAGCTCAGTCAGACCCAGTGGTGACACGTGGCAAGACGCTCCTCGGGGCGCATCTTGCTTGGGCCTCTCTCCTGGAGGCGCTAAGTCAGACCCAGTGTTGACACGTGGCAAGACGCTCCCCGGGGCGCGTCTTGCTTGGACCTCTCTCCTGGAGGCGCTCAATTAGACCCAGTGTTGACATGTGGCAAGACGCTCCTCGGGGCGCGTCTTGCTGGGGCCTCTCTCCTGGAGGCGCTCAGTCAAACCCAGTGTTGACAGGTGTCAAGACGCTCCTCGGGCGTTTCTTGCTTGCGCCTCTCTCCTGGAGGCGCTCAGTCAGACCCAGAGGTGACATGTGGCAAGACGCTCCTCGGGCCTCTCTCCTTGAGGCTCTCAGTCAGACCCAGTGTTGACATGTGGCAAGACGCTCCTTGGGGTAAGTCTTTCTTGGAACTCTCTCCTGGAGGTGCTCAGTCAGACCCAGTGTTGACATGTGGCAAGACGCTCCTCGGGGCGCGTCTTGCTGGGGCTTCTCTCATGGAGGCACTCAGTCAGACCCAGTGTTGACATGTGGCAAGATGCTCGTCGGGGCACGTCTTGCTTGGGCCTCTCTCCTGGAGGCGCTCAGTCAGACCAAGAGGAGACATGTGTCAAGACCCTCCTCGGGGCGCGTCTTGCTTGGGCCTCTCCTCCTGGAGGCGCTCAGTCAGACCGAGTGCTGACATGTTGCAAGACGCTCCTCCGGGCGCGTCTTGCTTGGGCCTCTCTCCTGGAGGCGCTCAGTCAGACCCAGTTTTCACATTTGGCAAGACGCTCCTCGGGGCGCGTCTTGCTTGGGCCTCTCTCCTGGAGGCGCTCAGTCAGACCGAGTGCTGACATGTGGCAAGACGCTCCTCGGGGCGCATCTTGCTTGGGCTTCTCTCCTGGAGGCCCTCAGTCAGACCCAGTGTTGACATGTGGCAAGACGCTCCTCGGGGCGCGTCTTATTTGGGCCTCTCTCCTGGAGGCCCTCAGTCAGACCCAGTGTTTACATGTGGCAAGACGCTCCTCGGGGCGCGTCTTGCTTGGGCTTCTCTCCTGGAGGCCCTCAGTCACACCCATTGTTGACATGTGGCAAGACGCTCCTCGGGGCACGTCTTGCTTGGGCCTCTCTCCTGGAGGCGCTCAGTCAGACCGAGTAGTGACATGTGGCAAGACGCTCCTCGGGGCGCGTCTTGCTTGGGCCTCTCTCCAGAAGGCCCTCAATCAGACCCAGTGTTGACACGTGGCAAGACGCTCCTCGGGGCGCGTCTTACTTGGGCCTCTCTCCTGGAGGCGCTCAGTCAGACTGAGTAGTGACATGTGGCCTGACGCTCCTCGGGGCGCGTGTTGCTTGGGCCTCTCTCCTGGAGGCGCTCAGTCAGACCAAGTGGTGACATGTGGCAAGACACTCCTCGGGGCGCATCTTGCTTGGGCCTCTCTCCTGGAGGCCCTCTGTCAGACCCAGTGTTGACATGTGTCAAGACGCTCCTCGGGGCGCGTCTTGCTTGGGCCTCTCTCCTGGAGGCCCTCAGTCATACCCATTGTTGACATGTGGCAAGATGCTCCTCGGGGCGCGTCTTGCTTGGGCTTCTCTCCTGGAGGCGCTCAGAAAGACCCAGTGTTGACATGTGACAAGACGCTCCTCGGGGCGCGTCTTGCTTGGGCCTCTCTCCTGGAGGCCCTCAGTCATACCCATTGTTGACATGTGGCAAAACGCTCCTCGGGGCGCGTCTTGCTTGGGCTTCTCTCCTGGAGGCGCTCAGAAAGACCCAGTGTTGACATGTGACAAGACGCTCCTTGGGGCGCGTCTTGCTTGCGCCTCTCTCCTGGAGGCGCTCAGTCAGACCCAGTGGTGACATGTGGCAAGACACTCCTCGGGGCGCGTCTTGCTTGGGCCTCTCTCCTGGAGGCCCTCTGTCAGACCCAGTGTTGGCATTTAGGCAAGACACTCCTCAGGGCGCGTCTTGGTTGGGCCTCTCTCCTGGAGGCGCTCAGTCAGACCCAGTGGTGACATGTGGCAAGACGCTCCTCGGGGCGCGTATTGCTTGGGCCTCTCTCCTGGATGCCCTCTGTCAGACCGAGTGTTGACATGTGGCAAGACTCTCCCCGGGGCGCGTCTTGCTTGGGCTTACCTCATGGAGGCCCTCAGTCATACCCATTGTTGACATGTGGCAAAACGCTCCTCGGGGCGCGTCTGGCTTGGGCTTCTCTCCTGGAGGCGCTCAGAAAGACCCAGTGTTGACATGTGACAAGACGCTCCTTGGGGCGCGTCTTGCTTGCGCCTCTCTCCTGGAGGCGCTCAGTCAGACCCAGTGGTGACATGTCGCAAGACACTCCTCGGGGCGCGTCTTGCTTGGGCCTCTCTCCTGGAGGCCCTCTGTCAGACCCAGTGTTGGCATTTAGGCAAGACACTCCTCAGGGCGCGTCTTGGTTGGGCCTCTCTCCTGGAGGCGCTCAGTCAGACCCAGTGGTGACATGTGGCAAGACGCTCCTCGGGGCGAGTATTGCTTGGGCCTCTCTCCTGGATGCCCTCTGTCAGACCGAGTGTTGACATGTGGCAAGACTCTCCCCGGGGCGCGTCTTGCTTGGGCTTACCTCATGGAGGCCCTCAGTCAGACCCAGTGTTGACATGTGTCAAGACGCTCCTCGGGGCGTGTCTTGCTTGGGCCTCTCTCCTGGAGGCGCTCAGTCAGACCCAGTGTTGACATGTGGCAAGACGCTCCTCGGGGCGCGTCTTGCTTGGGCTTCTCTCCTGGAGGCCCTCAGTCAGACCCATTGTTGACATGTGGCAAGACGCTCCTCGGGGCACGTCTTGCTTGGGCCTCTCTTCCGGAGGCGCTCAAACAGACCGAGTAGTGACATGTGGCAAGATGCTCCTCGGGGCGCGTCTTGCTGGGGCTTCTCTCATGGAGGCACTCAGTCAGACCCAGTGTTGACATGTGGCAAGACGCTCCTCGGGGCGCGTCTTGCTTGGACCTCTCTCCCTGAGGCGCTCAGTCAGACCCAGTGTTGACATTTGGCAAGACACTCCTCGGGGCGCGTCTTGCTTGGGCCTCTCTCCTGGAGGCGCTCAGTCAGACCGAGTAGTGACATGTGGCCTGACGCTCCTCGGGGCGCGTGTTGCTTGGGCCGCTCTCCTGGAGGCGCTCAGTCAGACCAAGTGGTGACATGTGGCAAGACGCTCCTCGGGGCGCGTCTTGCTTGGGCTTCTCTCCTGGAGGCCCTCAGTAAGACCCATTGTTGACATGTGGCAAGACGCTCCTCGGGGCGCGTCTTGCTTGGGCGTCTCTCCTGGAGGCGCTCAGTCAGACTGAGTAGTGACATGTGGCCTGACGCTCCTCGGGGCACATGTTGCTTGGGCCTCTCCCCTGGAGGCGCTCAGTCAGACCAAGTGGTGAAATTTGGCAAGACACTCCTCGGGGCGCGTCTTGCTTGGGCCTCTCTCCTGGAGGCCCTCAATCAGACCCAGTGGTGACATGTGGCAAGACACTCCTCGGGGCGCGTCTTGCTTGGGCCTCTCTCCTGGAGGCCCTCTGTCAGACCCAGTGTTGGCATGTGGCAAGACGCTCCTCAGGGCGCGTCTTGGTTGGGCCTCTCTCCTGGAGGCGCTCAGTCAGACCCAGTGGTGACATGTGGCAAGACGCTCCTCGGGGCGCGTCTTGCTTTGACCTCTCTCCCTGAGGCGCTCAGTCAGACCCAGTGTTGACATTTGGCAAGACACTCCTCGGGACGCGTCTTGCTTGGGCCTCTCTCATGGAGGCCCTCTGTCAGACCCAGTGTTGACATGTGTCAAGACGCTCCTCGGGGGGCGTCTTGCTTTGGCCTCTCTCCTGGAGGCGCTCAGTCAGACCGAGTGCTGACATGTGGCAAGAAGCTCCTCGGGGCGCGTCTTGCTTGGGCTTCTCTCCCGGAGGCCCTCAATCAGACCCAGTGTTGACACGTGGCAAGACGCTCCTCGGGGCGCGTCTTGCTTGGGCCTCTCTCCTGGAGGCGCTCAGTCAGACCGAGTAGTGACATGTGGCCTGACGCTCCTCGGGGCGCGTGTTGCTTGGGCCTCTCTCCTGGAGGCCCTCAGTCAGACCAAGTGGTGACATGTGGCAAGACAATCCTCGGGGCGCGTCTTGCTTGGGCTTCTCTCCTGGAGGCCCTCAGGAAGACCCATTGTTGACATGTGGCAAGACGCTCCTCGGGGCGCGTCTTGCTTGGGCCTCTCTCCTGGAGGCGCTCAGTCAGACTGAGTAGTGACATGTGGCCTGACGCTCCTCGGGGCACATGTTGCTTGGGCCTCTCTTCTGGAGGCGCTCAGTCAGACCAAGTGGTGACATGTGGCAAGACACTCCTCGGGGCGCATCTTGCTTGGGCCTCTCTCCTGGAGGCCCTCTGTCAGACCCAGTGTTGACATGTGTCAAGACGCTCCTCGGGGCGCGTCTTGCTTGGGCTTCCCTCCTGGAGGCCCTCAGTCAGACGCATTGTTGACATGTGGCAAGACGCTCCTCGGGGCGCGTCTTGCTTGGGCCTCTCTCCTGGAGGCGCTCAGTCAGACCCATTGTTGACATGTGGCAAGACGCTCCTCGGGGCGCGTCTTGCTTGGGACTCTCTCCTGGAGGCGCTCAGTCAGACCGAGTGCTGACATGTGGCAAGACGCTCCTCGGGCCGCGTGTTGCTTGGGCTTCTCTCCTGGAGGCCCTCAATCAGACCCATTGTTGACATGTGGCAAGACGCTCCTCGGGGCGCGTCTTGCTTGGGCCTCTCTCCTGGAGGCGCTCAGTCAGACCGAGTGCTGACATGTGGCAAGACGCTCCTCGGGGCGCGTCTTGCTTGGGCTTCTCTCCTGGAGGCGCTCAGAAAGACCCAGTGTTGACATGTGACAAGACGCTCCTCGGGGCGCGTATTGCTTGGGCCTCTCTCCTGGAGGCGCTTAGTCAGAACCAGAGGTGACATGTGGCAAGACGCTACTCGGGGTGCGTCTTGCTTGGGCCTCTCTCCTGGAGGCCCTCTGTCAGACCCAGTGTTGACATGTGGCAAGACGCTCCTCCGGGCACATCTTGCTTGGGGCTCTCTCCTGGAGGCCCTCAGTCAGACCCATTGTTGACATGTAGCAAGACGCTCCTCGGGGCGAGTCTTGCTTGGGCCTCTCTCGTGGAGGCCCTCTGTCAGACCCAGTGTTGACATGTGGCAAGACGCTCCTCCGGGCGCATCTTGCTTGGGCCTCTCTCCTGGAGGCCCTCAGTCAGACCCATTGTTGACATGTGGAAAGACGCTCCTCGGGGCGCGTCTTGCTTGGGACTCTCTCCTGGAGGCGCTCAGTCAGACCCAGTGTTGACATGTGGCAAGACGCTCCTCGGGGCGCGTCTTGCTTGGGCCTCTCTCCTGAAGGCGCTCAGTCAGACCCAGTGTTGACATGTGGCAAGACGCTCCTCGGGGCGCGTCTTGCTTGGGCCTCTCTCCTGGAGGCGCTCAGTCAGACCCAGTGGTGACACGTGGAAAGACGATCCTCGGGGCGCGTCTTGCTTGGGCCTCTCTCCTGGAGGCGCTCAGTCAGACCCAGTGTTGACACGTGGCAAGACGCTCCTCGGGGCGCGTCTTGCTTGGGCCTCTCTCCTGGAGGCGCTCAGTCAGACCCAGTGTTGGCATGTGGCAAGACACTCCTCGGGGCGCGTCTTGGTTGGGCCTCTCTCCTGGAGGCGCTAATTCAGACCCAGTGCTGACATGTGGCAAGACGCTCCTCGGGGCGCGTATTGCTTGGGCCTCTCTCCTGAATGCCCTCTGTCAGACCAAGTGTTGACGTGTGGCAAGACTCTCCTCGGGGCACGTCTTGCTTGGGCTTCTCTCCTGGAGGCCCTCAGTCAGACCCATTGTTCACATGTGGCAAGACGCTCCTCGGGGCACGTCTTGCTTAGGCCTCTCTCCTGGAGGCGCTCAGTCAGACCGAGTAGTGACATGTGGCAAGACGCTCCTCGGTGCGCGTCTTGCTTGGACCTCCCTCCTGGAGGCGCTCAGTCAGACCGTGTAGTGACATGTGGCAAGACGCTCCTCGGGGTGCGTCTTGCTTGGGCCTCTCTCCTGGAGGCGCTCAGTCAGACCGAGTGCTGACATAAGGCAAGACGCTCCTCGGGGCGCGTCTTGCTGGGGCCTCTCTCCTGGAGGTGCTCAATCAGACCCAGTGGTGACACGTGGCAAGACGCTCCTCTGGGCGCGTCTTGCTTGGGCCTCTCTCCTGGAGGAGCTCAGTCAGACCCAGTGTTGACACGTGGCAAGACGCTGATCGGGGCGCGTCTTGCTTGGGCCTCTCTCCTGGAGGCGCTCAGTCAGACCGAGTAGTGACATGTGGCAAGACGCTCCTCGGGGCGCGTCTTGCTTGGACCTCTCTCCTGGAGGCGCTCAATTAGACCCAGTGTTGACATGTGGCAAGACGCTCCTCGGGGCGCGTCTTGCTTGGGCTTCTCTCCTGGAGGCGCTCAGTCAGACCGAGTGCTGACATGTGGCAAGACGCTGCTCTGGGCGCGTCTTGCTGGGGCCTCTCTCCTGGAGGCGCTCAGTCAGACCCAGTGTTGGCATGTGGCAAGACACTCCTCGGGGCGCATCTTGGTTGGGCCTCTCTCCTGGAGGCGCTAATTCAGACCCAGTGCTGACATGTGGCAAGACGCTCCTCGGGGCGCGTATTGCTTGGGCCTCTCTCCTGAATGCCCTCTGTCAGACCAAGTGTTGACGTGTGGCAAGACTCTCCTCGGGGCACGTCTTGCTTGGGCTTCTCTCCTGGAGGCCCTCAGTCAGACCCATTGTTCACATGTGGCAAGACGCTCCTCGGGGCACGTCTTGCTTAGGCCTCTCTCCTGGAGGTGCTCAGTCAGACCGAGTAGTGACATGTGGCAAGACGCTCCTCGGTGCGCGTCTTGCTTGGACCTCCCTCCTGGAGGCGCTCAGTCAGACCGTGTAGTGACATGTGGCAAGACGCTCCTCGGGGTGCGTCTTGCTTGGGCCTCTCTCCTGGAGGCGCTCAGTCAGACCGAGTGCTGACATAAGGCAAGACGCTCCTCGGGGCGCGTCTTGCTGGGGCCTCTCTCCTGGAGGTGCTCAATCAGACCCAGTGGTGACACGTGGCAAGACGCTCCTCTGGGCGCGTCTTGCTTGGGCCTCTCTCCTGGAGGAGCTCAGTCAGACCCAGTGTTGACACGTGGCAAGACGCTCCTCGGGGCGCGTCTTGCTTGGGCCTCTCTCCTGGAGGCGCTCAGTCAGACCGAGTAGTGACATGTGGCAAGACGCTCCTCGGGGCGCGTCTTGCTTGGACCTCTCTCCTGGAGGCGCTTAATTAGACCCAGTGTTGACATGTGGCAAGACGCTCCTCGGGGCGCGTCTTGCTTGGGCTTCTCTCCTGGAGGCGCTCAGTCAGACCGAGTGCTGACATGTGGCAAGACGCTGCTCGGGGCGCGTCTTGCTGGGGCCTCTCTCCTGGAGGCGCTCAGTCAAACCCAGTGTTGACAGGTGTCAAGACTCTCCTCGGGCGTTTTTTGCTTGCGCCTCTCTCCTGGAGAAGCTCAGTCAGACCCAGTGTTGACATGTGGCAAGACGCTCCTCGGGGCGTGTCTTGCTTGGGCCTCTCTCCTGGAGGCGCTCAGTCAGACCCAGTGTTGACATTTGGCAAGACGCTCCTCGGGGCGCGTCTTGCTTGGGCTTCTCTCCTGGAGGCCCTCAGTCAGACCCATTGTTGACATGTGGCAAGACGCTCCTCGGGGCACGTCTTGCTTGGGCCTCTCTCCTGGAGGCGCTCAAACAGACCGAGTAGTGACATGTGGCAAGATGCTCCTCGGGGCGCGTCTTGCTGGGGCTTCTCTCATGGAGGCACTCAGTCAGACCCAGTGTTGACATGTGGCAAGACGCTCCTCGGGGCGCGTCTTGCTTGGACCTCTCTCCCTGAGGCGCTCAGTCAGACCCAGTGTTGACATTTGGCATGACACTCCTCGGGGCACGTCTTGCTTGGGCCTCTCTCATGGAGGCCCTCTGTCAGACCCAGTGTTGACATGTGTCAAGACGCTCCTCGGGGGGCGTCTTGCTGTGGCCTCTCTCCTGGAGGCGCTCAGTCAGACCGAGTGCTGACATGTGGCAAGAAGCTCCTCGGGGCGCGTCTTGCTTGGGCTTCTCTCCTGGAGGCCCTCAGTAAGACCCATTGTTGACATGTGGCAAGACGCTCCTCGGGGCGCGTCTTGCTTGGGCCTCTCTCCTGGAGGCGCTCAGTCAGACTGAGTAGTCACATGTGGCCTGACGCTCCTCGGGGCACATGTTGCTTGGGCCTCTCTCCTGGAGGCGCTCAGTCAGACCAAGTGGTGAAATTTGGCAAGACACTCCTCGGGGCGCGTCTATTCTTGGGCCTCTCTCCTGGAGGCCCTCCTTCAGACCCAGTGTTGACATGTGTCAAGACGCTCCTCGGGGCGTGTCTTGCTTGGGCTTCCCTCCTGGAGGCCCTCAGTCAGACGCATTGTTGACATGTGGAAAGACGCTCCTCGGGGCGCGTCTTGCTTGGGCCTCTCTCCTGGAGGCGCTCAGTCAGACCGAGTGCTGACATGTGGCAAGACTCTCCTCGGGCCGCGTGTTGCTTGGGCTTCTCTCCTGGAGGCCCTCAGTCAGACCCATTGTTGACATGTGGCAAGACGCTCCTCGGGGCGCGTCTTGCTTGGGCCTCTCTCCTGGAGGCGCTCAGTCAGACCCATTGTTGACATGTGGCAAGAGGCTCCTCGGGGCGCGTCTTGCTTGGGCCTCTCTCCTGGAGGCGCTCAGTCAGACCGAGTGCTGACATGTGGCAAGACGCTCCTCGGGCCGCGCGTTGCTTGGGCTTCTCTCCTGGAGGCCCTCAGTCAGACCCATTGTTGACATGTGGCAAGACGCTCCTCGGGGCGCGTCTTGCTTGGGCCTCTCTCCTGGAGGCGCTCAGTCAGACCGAGTGCTGACATAAGGCGAGACACTCCTCGGGGCGCGTCTTGCTGGGGCCTCTCTCCTGGAGGCGCTCAGTCAGACCCAGTGCTGACATGTGGCAAGACGCTCCTCGGGGCGCGTCTTGCTTGGGCCTCTCTCCTGGAGGCGCTCAGTCAGACTGAGTAGTGACATGTGGCCTGACGCTCCTCGGGGCACGTCTTGCTTGGGCCTCTCTCCTGGAGGCGCTCAGTCAGAGCCAGTGGTGACATATGGCAAGACACTCCTCGGGGCGCGTCTTGCTTGGGCCTCTCTCCTGGAGGCGCTCAGTCAGACCCAGTGTTGGCATGTGGCAAGACACTCCTCGGGGCGCGTCTTGGTTGGGCCTCTCTCCTGGAGGCGCTCATTCAGACCCAGTGGTGACATGTGGCAAGACACTCCTCGGGGCGCGTATTGCTTGGGCCTCTCTCCTGAATGCCCTCTGTCAGACCGAGTGTTGATGTGTGGCAAGACTCTCCTCGGGGCACGTCTTCTCTCATGGAGGCCCTCAGTCCGACCCAGTGTTGACATGTGTCAAGACGCTCCTCGGGGGGTGTCTTGCTTGGGCCTCTCTCCTGGAGGCGCTCAGTCAGACCCAGTGTTAACTTGTGGCAAGACGCTCCTCTGGGCGCGTCTTGCTTGGGCCTCTCTCCTGGAGGCGCTCAGTCAGACCGAGTAGTGACATGTGGCAAGACGTTCCTCGGGGCGTGCCTTGCTTGGACGTCTCTCCTGGAGGCACTCAGTTAGACCGAGTAGTGACATGTGGCAAGATGCTCCTCGGGGCGGGTCTTGCTTGGGCCTCTCTCCTGGAGGCGCTCAGTCAGACCGAGTGCTGACATAAGGCAAGATGCTCCTCGCGGCGCGTCTTGCTGGGGCCTCTCTCCTGGAGGTGCTCAATCAGACCCAGTGGTGACACATGGCAAGACGCTCCTCGGGGCGCGTTTTGCTTGGGCCTCTCTCCTGGAGGAGCTCAGTCAGACCCAGTGGTGACACGTGGCAAGATGCTCCTCGGGGCGCATCTTGCTTGGGCCTCTCTCCTGGAGGCGCTCAGTCAGACCCAGAGGTGACATGTGTCAAGACGCTCCTCGGGCCTCTCTCCTGGAGGCGCTCAGTCAGACCCAGTGTTGACATGTGGCAAGACGCTCCTCGGGGCGCGTCATGCTTGGGCCTCTCTCCTGGAGGTGCTCAGTCAGACCCAGTGTTGACATGTGGCAAGACGCACCTCGGGGCGCATCTTGCTTGGGCTTCTCTCCTGGAGGCCCTCAGTCAGACCCATTGTTGACATGTGGAAAGACGCTCCTCGGGGCGCGTCTTATTTGGGCCTCTCTCCTGGAGGCCCTCAGTCAGACCCAGTGTTGACATGTGGCAAGACGCTCCTCGGGGCGCGTCTTGCTTGGGCCTCTCTCCTGGAGGCGCTCAGTCAGACCGAGTAGTGACATGTGGCAAGACGCTCCTCGGGGCGCTTCTTGCTTAGACCTCTCTCCTGGAGGCGCTCAGTTAGACCGAGTAGTGACATGTGGCAAGACGCTCCTCGGGGCGCGTCTTGCTTGGGCCTCTCTCCTGGAGGCGCTCAGTCAGACCCAGTGGTGACACGTGGCAAGACGCTCTTCGGGGCGCATCTTGCTTGGGCCTCTCTCCTGGAGGCGCTAAGTCAGACCCAGTGTTGACACGTGGCAAGACGCTCCTCGGGGCGCGTCTTGCTTGGGCCTCTCTCTTGGAGGCGCTCAGTCAGACCCAGTGTTGACATGTGGCAAGACACTCCTCGGGGCGCGTCTTGCTTGGGCCTCTCTCCTGGAGGCGCTCAGTCAGACCGAGTGCTCACATGTGGCAAGAAGCTCCTCGGGGCGCGTCTTGCTTGGGCTTCTCTCCTGGAGGCCCTCAGTCAGACCCATTGTTGACATGTGGCAAGACGCTCCTCGGGGCGCGTCTTGCTTGGGCCTCTCTCCAGAAGGCCCTCAATCAGACCCAGTGTTGACACTTGGCAAGACGCTCCTCGGGGCGCTTCTTGCTTGGGCCTCTCTCCTGGAGGCGCTCAGTCAGACCCAGTGGTGACATTTGGCAAGACGCTCCTCGGGGCGCGTATTGCTTGGGCCTCTCTCCTGGATGCCCTCTGTCAGACCCAGTGTTGACATGTGGCAAGACTCTCCTCGGGGCGCGTCTTGCTTGGGCTTCTCTCATGGAGGCGCTCAGTCAGACCAAGTGCTGACATGTGAGAAGCCCAAGCAAGACGCGCCCCGAGGAGCGTCTTGCCACATGTCAACAATGGGTCTGACTGAGGGCCTCCAGGAGAGAAGCCCAAGGAAGACGCGCCCCGAGGAGCTTCTTGCCACATGTCAGCACTCGGTCTGACTGAGCGCCTCCAGGAGAGAGGCCAAAGCAAGATGCGCCCCGAGGAGCGTCATGACACATGTCAACACTGGGTCTGACAGAGGGCCTCCATGAGAGAGGCCCAAGCAAGACGCGCCCCGAGGAGTGTCTTGCCACATGTCATCACTGGGTCTGACTGAGCGCCTCCAGGAGAGAGGCCCAAGCAAGACGCGCCCCGAGGAGCGTCTTGCCACGTGTCAACACTGGGTCTGACTTAGCGCCTCCAGGAGAGAGGCCCAAGCAAGATGCGCCCCGAGGAGCGTTTTGCCACGTGTCACCACTGGGTCTGACTGAGCTCCTCCAGGAGAGAGGCCCAAGCAAGACGCGCCCCGAGGAGCGTCTTGCCACGTGTCACCACTGGGTCTGATTGAGCACCTCCAGGAGAGAGGCCCCAGCAAGACGCGCCGCGAGGAGCATCTTGCCTTATGTCAGCACTCGGTCTGACTGAGCGCCTCCAGGAGAGAGGCCCAAGCAAGACCCGCCCCGAGGAGCGTCTTGCCACATGTCACTACTCGGTCTAACTGAGCGCCTCCAGGAGAGAGGTCCAAGCAAGACACGCCCCGAGGAGCGTCTTGCCACATGTCACTACTCGGTCTGACTAAGCGCCTCCAGGAGGGAGGTCCAAGCAAGACGCGCCCCGAGGAGTGTCTTGCCACATGTCACTACTCGGTCTGACTGAGCACCTCCAGGAGAGAGGCCCAAGCAAGACGTGCCCCGAGGAGAGTCTTGCCACATGTCAGCACTCGGTCTGACTGAGCGCCTCCAGGAGAAAGGCCCAAGCAAGACGCGCGCCGAGGAGCGTCTTGACACATTTCTCCTCTGGGTCTGACTGAGCGGCTCCAGGAGAGAGGCCCAAGCATGACGTTCCCCGAGGAGCGTCTTTCCACATGTCAACACTGGGTCTGACTGAGTGCCTCCATGAGAGAAGCCCCAGGAAGACGCGCCCCGAGGAGCGTCTTGCCACATGTCAACACTGGGTCTGACTGAGCACCTCCAGGAGAGAGGCCCAAGCAAGACGCGCCCCGAGGAGCGTCTTGCCACATGTCAACACTGGGTCTTACTGAGCGCCTCCAGGAGTGAGGCCCGAGGAGCGTCCTGACACATGTCACCTCTGGGTCTGACTGAGCGCCTCCAGGAGAGAGGCCCAAGCAAGACACGCGCCGAGGAGCGTCTTGTCACATGTCAACACTGGGTCTGACTGAGCGCCTCAAGGAGCGAGGCCCAAGAAAGAAACGCCCGAGGAGCGTCTTGACACATGTCAACACTGGGTCTGACTGAGCGCCTCCAGGAGAGAGGTGCAAGCAACACGCACCCCGAGGAGCGTCTTGCCACATGTCAACACTGGGTCTGACTGAGGGCCTCCATGTGAGAAGCCCAAGCAAGACGCGCCCCGAGGAGAGTCTTGCCACATGTCAACACTGGGTCTGACAGAGGGCATCCAGGAGAGAGGCCCAAGCTATACGCGCCCCGAGGAGCGTCTTGCCACATGTCTACAATGGGTCTGACTGAGGGCCTCCAGGGGAGAAGCCCAAGGAAGACGCGCCCCGAGGAGCTTCTTGCCACATGTCAGCACTCGGTCTGACTGAGCGCCTCCAGGAGAGAGGCCAAAGCAAGATGCGCCCCGAGGAGCGTCTTGACACATGTCAACACTGGGTCTGACAGAGGGCCTCCATGAGAGAGGCCCAAGCAAGACGCACCCCGAGGAGTGTCTTGCCACATGTCAACACTGGGTCTGACTGAGCGCCTCCAGTAGAGAGGCCCAAGCAAGACGCGCCCCGAGGAGCGTCTTGCCACGTGTCAACACTGGGTCTGACTTAGCGCCTCCAGGAGAGAGGCCCAAGCAAGATGCGCCCCGAGGAGCGTCTTGCCACGTGTCACCACTGGGTCTGACTGAGCTCCTCCAGGAGAGAGGCCCAAGCAAGACGCGCCCCGAGGAGCGTCTTGCCACGTGTCACCACTGGGTCTGATTGAGCACCTCCAGGAGAGAGGCCCCAGCAAGACACGCCGCGAGGAGCATCTTGCCTTATGTCAGCACTCGGTCTGACTGAGCACCTCCAGGAGAGAGGCCCAAGCAAGACCCGCCCCGAGGAGCGTCTTGCCACATGTCACTACTCGGTCTAACTGAGCGCCTCCAGGAGAGAGGTCCAAGCAAGACGCGCCCCGAGGAGCGTCTTGCCACATGTCACTACTCGGTCTGACTGAGCGCCTCCAGGAGGGAGGTCCAAGCAAGACGCGCCCCGAGGAGCGTCTTGCCACATGTCACTACTCGGTCTGACTGAGCGCCTCCAGGAGAGAGGCCCAAGCAAGACGTGCCCCGAGGAGCGTCTTGCCACATGTCAACAATGGGTCTGACTGAGGGCCTCCAGGAGAGAAACCCAAGCAAGACGCGCCCCGAGGAGCGTCTTGCCACATGTCAACACTGGGTCTGACTGAGGGCCCCTAGGAGAGAGGCCCAAATAAGACGCGCCCCGAGGAGCGTCTTGCCACATGTCAGCACTCGGTCTGACTGAGCGCCTCGAGGAGAGAGGCCCAAGCAAGACGCGCCCCGAGGAGCGTCTTGCCACATGTCAACACTGGGTCGGACTGAGCGCCTCCAGGAGAGAGGCCCAAGCAAGACGCGCCCCGAGGAGCGTCTTGCCACATGTGAACACTGGGTCTGACTGAGCGCCTCCAGGAGAGAGGCCCAAGCAAGATGCTCCCGGAGGAGCGTCTTGCCACATGTGAACACTGGGTCTGACTGAGCGCCTCCAGGAGAGAGGCCCAAGCAAGACGCGCCCGGAGGAGCGTCTTGCCACATGTCTCCTCTGGTTCTGACTGAGCGCCTCCAGGAGAGAGGCGCAAGCAAGACGCGCCCCGAGGAGCGTCTTGCCACATGTCAACACTGGGTCTGACTGAGCGCCTCCAGGAGAGAGGCCCAAGCAAGACGCGCCCCGAGGAGAGTCTTGCCACATGTCAGCACTCGGTCTGACTGAGCGCCTCCAGGAGAGAGGCCCAAGCAAGACGCGCGCCGAGGAGCGTCTTGACACATTTCACCTCTGGGTCTGACTGAGCGGCTCCAGGAGAGAGGCCCAAGCATGACGTTCCCCGAGGAGCGTCTTTCCACATGTCAACACTGGGTCTGACTGAGTGCCTCCATGAGAGAAGCCCCAGCAAGACGCGCCCCGAGGAGCGTCTTGCCACATGTCAACACTGGGTCTCACTGAGCACCTCCAGGAGAGAGGCCCAAGCAAGACGCGCCCCGAGGAGCGTCTTGCCACATGTGAACACTGGGTCTGACTGAGCGCCTCCAGGAGAGAGGCCCAAGCAAGACACGCCCCGAGCAGCTTCTTGACACATGTTAACACTGGGTCTGACTGAGGGCCTCCATGTGAGAAGCCCAAGCAAGACGTGCCCCGAGGAGCGTCTTGCCACATGTCAACAATGGGTCTGACTGAGGGCCTCCTGGAGAGAAGCCCAAGGAAGACGCGCCCCGAGGAGCTTCTTGCCACATGTCAGCACTCGGTCTGACTGAGCGCCTCCAGGAGAGAGGCCAAAGCAAGATGCGCCCCGAGGAGCGTCTTGACACATGTCAACACTGGGTCTGACAGAGGGCCTCCATGAGAGAGGCCCAAGCAAGACGCGCCCCGAGGAGTGTCTTGCCACATGTCAACACTGGGTCTGACTGAGCGCCTCCAGGAGAGAGGCCCAAGCAAGACGCGCCCCGAGGAGCGTCTTGCCACGTGTCAACACTGGGTCTGACTTAGCGCCTCCAGGAGAGAGGCCCAAGTAAGATGCGCCCCGAGGAGCGTCTTGCCACGTGTCACCACTGGGTCTGACTGAGCTCCTCCAGGAGAGAGGCCCAAGCAAGACGCGCCCCGAGGAGCGTCTTGCCACGTGTCACCACTGGGTCTGATTGAGCACCTCCAGGAGAGAGGCCCCAGCAAGACGCGCCGCGAGGAGCATCTTGCCTTATGTCAGCACTCGGTCTGACTGAGCGCCTCCAGGAGAGAGGCCCAAGCAAGACCCGCCCCGAGGAGCGTCTTGCCACATGTCACTTCTCGGTCTAACTGAGGGCCTCCAGGAGAGAGGTCCAAGCAAGACACGCCCCGAGGAGCGTCTTGCCACATGTCACTACTCGGTCTGACTGAGCGCCTCCAGGAGGGAGGTCCAAGCAAGACGTGCCCCGAGGAGCGTCTTGCCACATGTCACTACTTGGTTTGACTGAGCGCCTCCAGGAGAGAGGCCCAAGCAAGACGTGCCCCGAGGAGCGTCTTGCCACATGTCAACAATGGGTCTGACTGAAGGCCTCCAGGAGAGAAACCCAAGCAAGACGCGCCCCGAGGAGCGTCTTGCCACATGTCAACACTGGGTCTGACTGAGGGCCCCCAGGAGAGAGGCCCAAATAAGACGCGCCCCGAGGAGCGTCTTGCCACATGTCAGCACTCGGTCTGACTGAGCGCCTCGAGGAGAGAGGCCCAAGCAAGACGCGCCCCGAGGAGCGTCTTGCCACATGTCAACACAGGGTCTGACTGAGCGCCTCCAGGAGAGAGGCCCAAGCAAGACGCGCCCCGAGGAGCGTCTTGCCACATGTGAACACTGGGTCTGACTGAGCGCCTCCAGGAGAGAGGCCCAAGCAAGACGCGCCCGGAGGAGCGTCTTGCCACATGTAAGCACTCGGTCTGACTGAGTGCCTCCATGAGAGAAGCCCCAGCAAGACGCGCCCCGAGGAGCGTCTTGCCACATGTCAACACTGGGTCTGACTGAGCACCTCCAGGAGAGAGGCCCAAGCAAGACGCGCCCCGAGGAGCGTCTTGCCACATGTCAACACTGGGTCTGACTGAGCGCCTCCAGGAGAGAGGCCCGAGGAGCGTCTTGCCACATGTCACCTCTGGGTCTGACTGAGCACCTCCAGGAGAGAGGCGCAAGCAAGAAACGCCCGAGGAGCGTCTTGACACATGTCAACACTGGGTCTGACTGAGCGCCTCCAGGAGAGAGGCCCAAGCAAGACGCGCCCCGAGGAGCGTCTTGCCACATGTCAACAATGGGTCTGACTGAGGGCCTCCAGGAGAGAAGCCCAAGCAACACGCGGCCCGAGGAGAGTCTTGCCACATGTCAGCACTCGGTCTGACTGAGCGCCTCCAGGAGAGAGGCCCAAGCAAGACGCGCCCCGAGGAGCGTCTTTCCACATGTCAACAATGCGTCTGACTGAGGGCCTCCAGGAGGGAAGCCCAAGCAAGACACGCCCCGAGGAGCGTCTTGACACATGTCAACACTGGGTCTGAAGGAGGGCCTCCAGGAGAGAGGCCCAAGAATAGACGCGCCCCGAGGAGTGTCTTGCCAAATTTCACCACTTGGTCTGACTGAGCGCCTCCAGGAGAGAGGCCCAAGCAACATGTGCCCCGAGGAGCGTCAGGCCACATGTGACTACTCAGTCTGACTGAGCGCCTCCAGGAGAGAGGCCCAAGCAAGACGCGCCCCGAGGAGCGTCTTGCCACATGTCAACAATGGGTCTTACTGAGGGCCTCCAGGAGAGAAGCCCAAGCAAGACGCGCCCCGAGGAGCTTCTTGCCACATGTCAGCACTCGGTCTGACTGAGCGCCTCCAGGAGAGAGGCCAAAGCAAGACGCTCCCCGAGGAGCGTCTTGCCACATGTCAACACTGGGTCTGACTGAGGGCCTCCAGGAGAGAGGTCCAAGCAAGACGCGCCCCGAGGAGCGTCTTGCCACATGTCAGCACTCGGTCTGACTGAGCGCCTCCAGGAGAGAGGCCCAAGAAAGACGCGCCCCGAGGAGCGTCTTGCCACATGTCAACACTGGGTCTGACTGAGCACCTCCAGGAGAGAGGCCCAAGCATGACGCGCCCCGAGGAGCGTCTTGCCACATGTCAACAACTGGGTCTGACTGAGCGCCTCCAGGAGAGAGGCCCGAGGAGCGTCTTGACACATGTCACCTCTGGGTCTGACTGAGCGCCTCCAGGAGAGAGGCCCAAGCAAGACGCGCCCCGAGGAGCGTCTTGGCATATGTCAACACTGGGTCTGACTGAGCGCCTCCAGGAGCGAGGCCCAAGCAAGAAACGCCCGAGGAGCGTCTTGACACATGTCAACACTGGGTCTGACTGAGCGCCTCCAGGAGAGAGGTCCAAGCAACACGCGCCCCGAGGAGCGTCTTGCCACATGTCAACACTGGGTCTGACTGAGTGCCTCCATGAGAGAAGCCCCAGCAAGACGCGCCCCGAGGAGCGTCTTGCCACATGTCACTACTCGGTCTGACTGAGCGCCTCCAGGAGAGAGGCCCAAGCAAGACGTGCCCCGAGGAGCGTCTTGCCACATGTCAACAATGGGTCTGATTGAGGGCCTCCAGGAGAGAAGCCCAAGCAAGAAGCGCCCCGAGGAGCATCTTGCCACATGTCAACACTGGGTCTGACTGAGCGCCTCCAGGAGAGAGGCCCAAGCAAGACACGCCCCGAGGAGCGTCTTGACACATGTTAACACTGGGTCTGACTGAGGGCCTCCATGTGAGAAGCCCAAGCAAGACGCGCCCCGAGGAGAGTCTTGCCACATGTCAACACTGGGTCTTACAGAGGGCATCCAGGAGAGAGGCCCAAGCAAGATGCGCCCCGAGGAGCATCTTGCCACGTGTCACCACTGGGTCTGACTGAGCTCCTCCAGGAGAGAGGCCCAAGCAAAACGCGCCCCGAGGAGCGTCTTGCCATGTGTCACCACTGGGTCTGATTGAGCACCTCCAGGAGAGAGGCCCCAGCAAGACGCGCCGCGAGGAGCATCTTGCCTTATGTCAGCACTCGGTCTGACTGAGCGCCTCCAGGAGAGAGGCCCAAGCAAGACCCGCCCCGAGGAGCATCTTGCCACATGTCACTACTCGGTCTAACTGAGTGCCTCCAGGAGAGACGTCCAAGCAAGGCACACCCCGAGGAGCGTCTTGCCACATGTCACTACTCAGTCTGACTGAGCGCCTCCAGGAGGGAGGTCCAAGCAAGACGCGCCCCGAGGAGCGTCTTGCCACATGCCACTACTCGGTCTGACTGAGCGCCTCCAGGAGAGAGGCCCAAGCAAGACGTGCCCCGAGGAGCGTCTTGCCACATGTCAACAATGGGTCTGACTGAGGGCCTCCAGGAGAGAAGCCCAAGCAAGACGCGCCCCGAGGAGCGTCTTGCCACATGTCAACACTGGGTCTGACTGAGGGCCCCCAGGAGAGAGGCCCAAATAAGATGCGCCCCGAGGAGCGTCTTGCCACATGTCAACACTGGGTCTGACTGAGGGCCTCCAGGAGAGAAGCCCAAGCAAGATGCGCCCCGAGGAGCGTCTTGCCACATGTCAGCACTCGGTCTGACTGAGCGCCTCCAGGAGAGAGGCCCAAGCAAGACGCGCCCCGAGGAGCGTCTTGCCACATGTCAACACTGGGTCTGACTGAGCACCTCCAGGAGAGAGGCCCAAGCAAGACGCGCCCCGAGGAGCGTCTTGCCACATGTCAACACTGGGTCTGACTGAGCGCCTCCAGGAGAGAGGCCCGAGGAGCGTCTTGACACATGTCACCTCTGGGTCTGACTGAGCGCCTCCAGGAGAGAGGCCCAAGCAAGACGCGCCCCGAGGAGCGTCTTGTCACATGTCAACACTGGGTCTGACTGAGCGCCTCCAGGAGCGAGGCCCAAGCAAGAAACGCCCGAGGAGCGTCTTGACACATGTCAACACTGGGTCTGACTGAGCGCCTCCAGGAGAGAGGTCCAAGCAACAGGCGCCCCGAGGAGCGTCTTGCCACATGTCAACACTGGGTCTGACTGAGTGCCTCCATGAGAGAAGCCCCAGCAAGACGCGCCCCGAGGAGCGTCTTGTCACATGTCACTACTCAGTCTGACTGAGCGCCTCCAGGAGAGAGGCCCAAGCAAGACGTGCCCCGAGGAGCGTCTTGCCACATGTCAACAATGGGTCTGACTGAGGGCCTCCAGGAGAGAAGCCCAAGTAAGAAGCACCCCGAGGAGCGTCTTGCCACATGTCAACACTGGGTCTGACTGAGCGCCTCCAGGAGAGAGGCCCAAGCAAGACACGCCCCGAGGAGCGTCTTGACACATGTTAACACTGGGTCTGACTGAGGGCCTCCATGTGAGAAGCCCAAGCAAGACGCACCCCGAGGAGAGTCTTGCCACATGTCAACACTGGGTCTGACAGAGGGCATCCAGGAGAGAGGCCCAAGCAATACGCGCCCCGAGGAGCGTCTTGCCACATGTCAACAATGGGTCTGACTGAGGGCCTCCAAGAGAGAAGCCCAAGGAAGACGCGCCCCGAGGAGCTTCTTGCCACATGTCAGCACTCGGTCTGACTGAGCGCCTCCAGGAGAGAGGCCAAAGCAAGATGCGCCCCGAGGAGTGTCTTGATACATGTCAACACTGGGTCTGACAGAGGGCCTCCATGAGAGAGGCCCAAGCAAGACGCGCCCCGAGGAGTGTCTTGCCACATGTCAACACTGGGTCTGACTGAGCGCCTCCAGGAGAGAGGCCCAAGCAAGACGCGCCCCGAGGAGCGTCTTGCCACGTGTCAACACTGGGTCTGACTTAGCGCCTCCAGGAGAGAGGCCCAAGCAAGATGCGCCCCGAGGAGCGTCTTGCCACGTGTCACCACTGGGTCTGACTGAGCTCCTCCAGGAGAGAGGCCCAAGCAAGACGCGCCCCGAGGAGCGTCTTGCCACGTGTCACCACTGGGTCTGATTGAGCACCTCCAGGAGAGAGGCCCCAGCAAGACGCGCCGCGAGGAGCATCTTGCCTTATGTCAGCACTCGGTCTGACTGAGCGCCTCCAGGAGAGAGGCCCAAGCAAGACCCGCCCCGAGGAGCGTCTTGCCACATGTCACTACTCGGTCTAACTGAGCGCCTCCAGGAGAGAGGTCCAAGCAAGACACGCCCCGAGGAGCGTCTTGCCACATGTCACTACTCGGTCTGACTAAGCGCCTCCAGGAGGGAGGTCCAAGCAAGACGCGCCCCGAGG
Source organism: Nothobranchius furzeri (assembly GCF_043380555.1). Classification (NCBI taxonomy): domain Eukaryota; kingdom Metazoa; phylum Chordata; class Actinopteri; order Cyprinodontiformes; family Nothobranchiidae; genus Nothobranchius; species Nothobranchius furzeri. The sequence goes on along the minus strand of NC_091749.1, from coordinate 17,558,126 downwards.
AGTGTCTTGCCACATATCACTACTCGGTCTGACTGAGCGCCTCCAGGAGAGAGGCCGAAGCAAGACGTGCCCCGAGGAGCGTCTTGCCACATGTCAACAATGGGTCTGACTGAGGGCCTCCAGGAGAGAAGCCCAAGCAAGACGCGCCCCGAGGAGCGTCTTGCCACATGTCAACACTGGGTCTGACTGAGGGCCCCCAGGAGAGAGGCCCAAATAAGACGCGCCCCGAGGAGCGTCTTGCCACATGTCACCACTGGGTCTGACTGAGCGCCTCCAGGAGAGAGGCCCAAGCAAGACGCGCCCCGAGGAGCGTCAGGCCACATGTCACTACTCAGTCAGACTGAGCGCCTCCAGGAGAGAGGCCCAAGCAAGACGCGCCCCGAGGAGCGTCTTGCCACATGTCAACACTGGGTCTGACTGAGCACCTCCAGGAGAGAGGCCCAAGCAAGACGCGCCCCGAGGAGCGTCTTGCCACATGTGAACACTGGGTCTGACTGAGCGCCTCCAGGAGAGAGGCCCAAGCAAGACGCGCCCGGAGGAGCGTCTTGCCACATGTCAACACTGGGTCTGACTGAGCACCTCCACGAGAGAGGCCCAAGCAAGACGCGCCAAGAGGAGCGTCTTGCCACATGTCAACACTGGGTCTGACTGAGCGCCTCCAGGAGAGAGGCCCGAGGAGCGTCTTGCCACATGTCAGCACTCGGTCTGACTGAGCGCCTCCAGGAGAGAGGCCCAAGCAAGAAGCGCCCCGAGGAGCGTCTTGCCACATGTCAACAATGGGTCTGACTGAGGGCCTCCAGGAGAGAAGCCCAAGCAAGACGCGCCCCGAGGAGCGTCTTGCCACATGTCAACACTGGGTCTAATTGAGCGCCTCCAGGAGAGAGTCCCAAGCAAGAAGCGCCCCGAGGAGCGTCTTGCCACATGTCACGACTCGGTCTGACTGAGCGCCTCCAGGAGAGAGGTCCAAGCAACACGCGCCCCGAGGAGCTTCTTGCCACATGTCATCACTGGGTCTGACAGAGTGCCTCCATGAGAGAAGCCCCAGCAAGACGCGCCCCGAGGAGCGTCTTGCCACATGTCACTACTCGGTCTGACTGAGCGCCTCCAGGAGAGAGGCCCAAGCAAGACGTGCCCCGAGGAGCGTCTTGCCACATGTCAACAATGGGTCTGACTGAGGGCCTCCAGGAGAGAAGCCCAAGCAAGAAGCGCCCCGAGGAGCGTCTTGCCACATGTCAACACTGGGTCTGACTGAGCGCCTCCAGGAGAGAGGCCCAAGCAAGACACGCCCCGAGGAGCGTCTTGACACATGTCAACACTGGGTCTGACTGAGGGCCTCCATGAGAGAAGCCCAAGCAAGACGCGCCCCGAGGAGAGTCTTGCCACATGTCAACAATGGGTCTGACTGAGGGCCTCCAGGAGAGAAGCCAAAGCAAGACGCGCCCCGAGGAGCGTCTTGCCACATGTCAACACTGGGTCTGACTGAGCGCCTCCAGGAGAGAGGCCCAAGCAAGACGCGCCCCGAGGAGAGTTTTGCCACATGTCAGCACTGGGTCTGACTGAGCGCCTCCAGGAGAGAGGCCCAAGCAAGACGCGCCCCAAGGAGAGTCTTTCCACATGTGAGCACTCGGTCTGACTGAGCGCCTCCAGGAGAGAGGCCCAAGCAAGACGCGCCCCGAGGAGCGTCTTGACACATTTCTCCTCTGGGTCTGACTGAGCGCCTCCAGGAGAGAGGCCCAAGCAAGACGTTCCCCGAGGAGCGTCTTGCCACATGTCAACACTGGGTCTGACTGAGCACCTCCAGGAGAGAGGCCCAAGCAAGACGCGCCCCGAGGAGCGTCTTGCCACATGTCAACACTGGGTCTGACTGAGCGCCTCCAGGAGAGAGGCCCGAGGAGCGTCTTGACACATGTCACCTCTGGGTCTGACTGAGCGCCTCCAGGAGAGAGGCCCAAGCAAGACGCGCCCCGAGGAGCGTCTTGTCACATGTCAACACTCGGTCTGACTGAGCGCCTCCAGGAGCGAGGCCCAAGCAAGAAACGCCCGAGGAGCGTCTTGACACATGTCAACACTGGGTCTGACTGAGCGCCTCCAGGAGAGAGGTCCAAGCAACAGGCGCCCCGAGGAGCGTCTTGCCACATGTCAACACTGGGTCTGACTGAGTGCCTCCATGAGAGAAGCCCCAGCAAGACGCGCCCCGAGGAGCGTCTTGTCACATGTCACTACTCAGTCTGACTGAGCGCCTCCAGGAGAGAGGCCCCAGCAAGACGCGCCGCGAGGAGCATCTTGCCTTATGTCAGCACTCGGTCTGACTGAGCGCCTCCAGGAGAGAGGCCCAAGCAAGACCCGCCCCGAGGAGCGTCTTGCCACATGTCACTTCTCGGTCTAACTGAGCGCCTCCAGGAGAGAGGTCCAAGCAAGACACGCCCCGAGGAGCGTCTTGCCACATGTCACTACTCGGTCTGACTGAGCGCCTCCAGGAGGGAGGTCCAAGCAAGACGCGCCCCGAGGAGCGTCTTGCCACATGTCACTACTCGGTTTGACTGAGCGCCTCCAGGAGAGAGGCCCAAGCAAGACGTGCCCCGAGGAGCGTCTTGCCACATGTCAACAATGGGTCTGACTGAAGGCCTCCAGGAGAGAAACCCAAGCAAGACGCGCCCCGAGGAGCGTCTTGCCACATGTCAACACTGGGTCTGACTGAGGGCCCCCAGGAGAGAGGCCCAAATAAGACGCGCCCCGAGGAGCGTCTTGCCACATGTCAGCACTCGGTCTGACTGAGCGCCTCGAGGAGAGAGGCCCAAGCAAGACGCGCCCCGAGGAGCGTCTTGCCACATGTCAACACAGGGTCTGACTGAGCGCCTCCAGGAGAGAGGCCCAAGCAAGACGCGCCCCGAGGAGCGTCTTGCCACATGTGAACACTGGGTCTGACTGAGCGCCTCCAGGAGAGAGGCCCAAGCAAGACGCGCCCGGAGGAGCGTCTTGCCACATGTCAGCACTCGGTCTGACTGAGTGCCTCCATGAGAGAAGCCCCAGCAAGACGCGCCCCGAGGAGCGTCTTGCCACATGTCAACACTGGGTCTGACTGAGCACCTCCAGGAGAGAGGCCCAAGCAAGACGCGCCCCGAGGAGCGTCTTGCCACATGTCAACACTGGGTCTGACTGAGCGCCTCCAGGAGAGAGGCCCGAGGAGTGTCTTGCCACATGTCACCTCTGGGTCTGACTGAGCGCCTCCAGGAGAGAGGCGCAAGCAAGAAACGCCCGAGGAGCGTCTTGACACATGTCAACACTGGGTCTGACTGAGCGCCTCCAGGAGAGAGGCCCCAGCAAGACGCGCCTCGAGCAGCGTCTTGCCACATGTCAGCACTCGGTCTGACTGAGCGCCTCCAGCAGAGAGGCCCAAGCAAGAAGCGCCCCGAGGAGCGTCTTGCCACATGTCAACAATGGGTCTGACTGAGGGCCTCTAGGAGAGAAGCCCAAGGAAGACGCGCCCCGAGGAGCTTCTTGCCACATGTCAGCACTCGGTCTGACTGAGCGCCTCCAGGAGAGAGGCCAAAGCAAGACGCGCCCGGAGGAGCGTCTTGCCACATGTCAGCACTCGGTCTGACTGAGTGCCTCCATGAGAGAAGCCCCAGCAAGACGCGCCCCGAGGAGCGTCTTGCCACATGTCAACACTGGGTCTGACTGAGCACCTCCAGGAGAGAGGCCCAAGCAAGACGCGCCCCGAGGAGCGTCTTGCCACATGTCAACACTGGGTCTGACTGAGCGCCTCCAGGAGAGAGGCCCGAGGAGCGTCTTGCCACATGTCACCTCTGGGTCTGACTGAGCGCCTCCAGGAGAGAGGCGCAAGCAAGAAACGCCCGAGGAGCGTCTTGACACATGTCAACACTGGGTCTGACTGAGCGCCTCCAGGAGAGAGGCCCCAGCAAGACGCGCCTCGAGCAGCGTCTTGCCACATGTCAGCACTCGGTCTGACTGAGCGCCTCCAGCAGAGAGGCCCAAGCAAGAAGCGCCCCGAGGAGCGTCTTGCCACATGTCAACAATGGGTCTGACTGAGGGCCTCTAGGAGAGAAGCCCAAGGAAGACGCGCCCCGAGGAGCTTCTTGCCACATGTCAGCACTCGGTCTGACTGAGCGCCTCCAGGAGAGAGGCCAAAGCAAGATGCGCCCCGAGGAGCGTCTTGACACATGTCAACACTGGGTCTGACAGAGGGCCTCCATGAGAGAGGCCCAAGCAAGACGCGCCCCGAGGAGTGTCTTGCCACATGTCAACACTGGGTCTGACTGAGCGCCTCCAGGAGAGAGGCCCAAGCAAGACGCGCCCCGAGGAGCGTCTTGCCACATGTCAACAATGGGTCTGACTGAGGGCCTCCAGGAGAGAAGCCCATGCAACACGCGGCCCGAGGAGAGTCTTGCCACATGTCAGCACTCGGTCTGACTGAGCGCCTCCAGGAGAGAGGCCCAAGCAAGACGCGCCCCGAGGAGCGTCTTTCCACATGTCAACAATGCGTCTGACTGAGGGCCTCCAGGAGGGAAGCCCAAGCAAGATGCGCCCCGAGGAGCGTCTTGCCACGTGTCACCACTGGGTCTGACTGAGCTCCTCCAGGAGAGAAGCCCCAGCAAGACGCGCCCCGAGGAGCGTCTTGCCACGTGTCACCACTGGGTCTGATTGAGCACCTCCAGGAGAGAGGCCCCAGCAAGACGCGCCGCGAGGAGCATCTTGCCTTATGCCAGCACTCGGTCTGACTGAGCGCCTCCAGGAGAGAGGCCCAAGCAAGACGCGCCCCGAGGAGCGTCTTTCCACATGTCAACAATGCGTCTGACTGAGGGCCTCCAGGAGGGAAGCCCAAGCAAGACGCGCCCGGAGGAGCGTCTTCCCACATGTCAGCACTCGGTCTGACTGAGTGCCTCCATGAGAGAAGCCCCAGCAAGACGCGCCCCGAGGAGCGTCTTGCCACGTGTCACCACTGGGTCTGATTGAGCACCTCCAGGAGAGAGGCCCCAGCAAGACGCGCCGCGAGGAGCATCTTGCCTTATGCCAGCACTCGGTCTGACTGAGCGCCTCCAGGAGAGAGGCCCAAGCAAGACCCGCCCCGAGGAGCGTCTTGCCACATGTCACTACTCGGTCTAACTGAGCGCCTCCAGGAGAGAGGTCCAAGCAAGACACGCCCCGAGGAGCGTCTTGCCACATGTCACTACTCGGTCTGACTGAGCGCCTCCAGGAGAGAGGCCCAAGCAAGACGTGCCCCGAGGAGCGTCTTGCCACATGTCAACAATGGGTCTGACTGAGGGCCTCCAGGAGAGAAGCCCAAGCAAGACGCGCCCCGAGGAGCGTCTTGCCACATGTCAACACTGGGTCTGACTGAGGGCCCCCAGGAGAGAGGCCCAAATAAGACACGCCCCGAGGAGCGTCTTGCCACATGTCAGCACTCGGTCTGACTGAGCGCCTCGAGGAGAGAGGCCCAAGCAAGACGCGCCCCGAGGAGCGTCTTGCCACATGTCAACACTGGGTCTGACTGAGCGCCTCCAGGAGAGAGGCCCAAGCAAGACGCGCCCGGAGGAGCGTCTTGCCACATGTCAACACTGGGTCTGACTGAGCACCTCCATGAGAGAGGCCCAAGCAAGACGCGCCAAGAGGAGCGTCTTGCCACATGTCAACACTGGGTCTGACTGAGCGCCTCCAGGAGAGAGGCCCGAGGAGCGTCTTGCCACATGTCAGCACTCGGTCTGACTGAGCGCCTCCAGGAGAGAGGCCCAAGCAAGAAGCGCCCCGAGGAGCGTCTTGCCACATGTCAACAATGTGTCTGACTGAGGGCCTCCAGGAGAGAAGCCCAAGCAAGACGCGCCCCGAGGAGCGTCTTGCCACATGTCAACACTGGGTCTAATTGAGCGCCTCCAGGAGAGAGGCCCAAGCAAGAAGCGCCCCGAGGAGCGTCTTGCCACATGTCACGACTCGGTCTGACTGAGCGCCTCCAGGAGAGAGGTCCAAGCAACACGCGCCCCGAGGAGCGTCTTGCCACATGTCAGCACTGGGTCTGACAGAGTGCCTCCATGAGAGAAGCCCCAGCAAGACGCGCCCCGAGGAGTGTCTTGCCACATTTCACTACTCGGTCTGACTGAGCGCCTCCAGGAGAGAGGCCCAAGCAAGACGTGCCACGAGGAGCGTCTTGCCACATGTCAACAATGGGTCTGACTGAGGGCCTCCAGGAGGGAAGCCCAAGCAAGACGCGCCCCGAGGAGCGTCTTGCCACATGTCAACACTGTGTCTGACTGAGGGTCCCCAGGAGAGAGGCCCAAATAAGACGCGCCCCAAGGAGCGTCTTGCCACATGTCACCACTGGGTCTGACTGAGCGCCTCCACGAGAGAGGCCCAAGCAAGACGCGCCAAGAGGAGCGTCTTGCCACATGTCAACACTGGGTCTGACTGAGCGCCTCCAGGAGAGAGGCCCGAGGAGCGTCTTGCCACATGTCAGCACTCGGTCTGACTGAGCGCCTCCAGGAGAGAGGCCCAAGCAAGAAGCGCCCCGAGGAGCGTCTTGCCACATGTCAACAATGGGTCTGACTGAGGGCCTCCAGGAGAGAAGCCCAAGCAAGACGCGCCCCGAGGAGCGTCTTGTCACATGTCAACACTGGGTCTAATTGAGCGCCTCCAGGAGAGAGGCCCAAGCAAGAAGCGCCCCGAGGAGCGTCTTGCCACATGTCACGACTCGGTCTGACTGAGCGCCTCCAGGAGAGAGGTCCAAACAACACGCGCCCCGAGGAGCGTCTTGCCACATCTCAACACTGGGTCTGACAGAGTGCCTCCATGAGAGAAGCCCCAGCAAGACTCGCCCCGAGGAGCGTCTTGCCACATGTCACTACTCGGTCTGACTGAGCGCCTCCAGGAGAGAGGCCCAAGCAAGACGTGCCCCGAGGAGCGTCTTGCCACATGTCAACAATGGGTCTGACTGAGGGCCTCCAGGAGAGAAGCCCAAGCAAGAAGCGCCCCGAGGAGCGTCTTGCCACATGTCAACACTGGGTCTGACTGAGCGCCTCCAGGAGAGAGGCCCAAGCAAGACACGCCCCGAGGATCGTCTTGACACATGTCAACACTGGGTCTGACTGAGGGCCTCCATGAGAGAAGCGCAAGCAAGACGCGCCCCGAGGAGAGTCTTGCCACATGTCAACAATGGGTCTGACTGAGGGCCTCCAGGAGAGAAGCCAAAGCAAGACGCGCCCCGAGGAGCGTCTTGCCACATGTCAACACTGGGTCTGACTGAGCGCCTCCAGGAGAGAGGCCCAAGCAAGACTCGCCCCGAGGAGAGTCTTGCCACATGTCAGCACTCGGTCTGACTGAGCGCCCCCAGGAGAGAGGCGCAAGCAAGACGCGCCCCGAGGAGCGTCTTGACACATTTCTCCTCTGGGTCTGACTGAGCTCCTCCAGGAGAGAGGCCCAAGCAAGACGTTCCCCGAGGAGCGTCTTTCCACATGTCAACACTGGGTCTGACTGAGTGCCTCCATGAGAGAAGCCCAAGCAAGACGCGCCCCGAGGAGCGTCTTGACACATGTTAACACTGGGTCTTACTGAGGGCCTCCATGAGAGAAGCCCAAGCAAGACGTGCCCAGAGGAGTGTCTTGCCACATGTCAACACTGTGTCTGACTGAGCGCCTCCAGGAGAGAGGCCCAAGCAAGACGCGCCCCGAGGAGCGTCTTGACACATGTTAACACTGGGTCTTACTGAGGGCCTCCATGAGAGAAGCCCAAGCAAGACGCGCCCAGAGGAGTGTCTTGCCACATGTCAACACTGTGTCTGACTGAGCGCCTCCAGGAGAGAGGCCCAAGCAAGACGCGCCCCGAGGAGTGTCTTGCCACGTGTCAACACTGGGTCTGATTGAGCACCTCCAGGAGAGAGGCCCAAGCAAGACGCGCCCCGAGGAGCGTCTTGCCTTATGTCAGCACTCGGTCTGACTGAGCGCCTCCAGGAGAGAGGCCCAAGCAAGAAGCGCCGCGAGGAGCGTCTTGCCACATGTCACTACTCGGTCTAACCGAGCGCCTCCAGGAGAGAGGTCCAAGAAAGACGCGCCCCGAGGAGCGTCTTGCCAAATGTCACTACTCGGTCTGACTGAGCGCCTCCAGGAGGGAGGTCCAAGCAAGACGCGCCCCGAGGAGCGTTTTGCCACATGTCACTACTCGGTCTGACTGAGCACCTCCAGGAGAGAGGCCCAAGCAAGACGCGCCCAGAGGAGCGTCTTGCAAGATGTCAACACTGGGTCTGACTGAGCGCCTCCAGGAGTGAGGCCCAAGCAAGACACGCCCCGAGGAGCGTCTTGACACATGTCAACACTGGGTCTGACTGAGCGCCTCCAGGAGAGAGGCCCAAGCAAGACACGCCCCGAGGAGCGTCTTGACACATGTCAACACTGGGTCGGACTGAGGGCCTCCATGAGAGAAGCCCAAGCAAGACGCGCCCCGAGGAGAGTCTTGCCACACGTCAACACTCGGTCTGACAGAGGGCATTCAGGAGAGAGGCCCAAGCAAAATGCACCCCGAGGAGCGTCTTGCCACATGTCAACACTGGGTCTGACTGAGCGCCTCCAGGAGAGAGGCCCAAGCAAGACACGCCCCGAGGAGCGTCTTGCCATGTGTCAACACTGGGTCTGACTGAGCGCCTCCAGCAGAGAGGCCCAAGCAAGACGCGCCCCGAGGAGCGTCTTTCCACGTGTCACCACTGGGTCTGACTGAGCGCCTCCAGGAGAGAGGCCCAAGCAAAATGCGCCCCGAGGAGCGTCTTGCCACATGTCAACACTGGGTCTGACTGAGCGCCTCCAGGAGAGAGGCCCAAGCAAGACGCGCCCCGAGGAGCGGCTTGCCACATGTCAACACTGGGTCTGACTGAGCGCCTCCAGGAGAGAGGCCCAAGCAAGACGCGCCCCGAGGAGCGTCTTGCCACATTTCAACAATGGGTCTGACTGAGGGCCTCCAGGAGAGAGGCCCAAGCAAGATGCGCCCGGAGGAGCGTCTTGCCACATGTCAACACTGGGTCTGACAGAGGGCCTCCAGGAGAGAGGCCCAAGCAAGACGCGCCCCGAGGAGCGTCTTGCCACATGTCAACACTGGGTCTGACTGAGCGCCTCCAGGAGAGAGGCCCAAGCAAGACGCGCCCCGAGGAGCGTCTTGTCACATGTCAACACTGGGTCTGTCTGAGCGCCTCCAGGAGAAAAGCCCAAGCAAGACACGCCCCGATGAGCGTCTTGCCACATGTCAACAATGGGTCTGACTGAGGGCCTCCAGGAGGGAAGCCCAAGCAAGACGCGCCCCGAGGAGCGTCTTGACACTGTCAACACTGGGTCTGACAGAGGGCCTCAACGAGACAGGCCCAAGCAAGACGCGCCCCGAGGAGTGTCTAGCCACATGTCACCACTGGGTCTGACTGAGCGCCTCCAGGAGAGAGGCCCAAGCAAGACGTGCCCCGAGGAGCGTCAGGCCACATGTCACTACTCAGTCTGACTGAGTGCCTCCAGGAGAGAGGCCCAAGCAAGACGCGCCCCGAGGAGCGTCTTGCCACATGTCAGCACTGGGTCTGACTGAGCGCCTCCAGGAGAGAGGCCCAAGCAAGACACGCCCCGAGGAGCGTCTTGACACATGTCAACACTGGGTCTGACTGAGGGCCTCCATGAGGTAAGCCCAAGCAAGACGCGCCCCGAGGAGAGTCTTGCCACATGTCAACACTCGGTGACAGAGGGCATCCAGGAGAGAGGCCCAAGCAATACGCGCCCCGAGGAGCGTCTTGCCACATGTCACCACTGGGTCTGACTTAGCGCCTCCAGGAGAGAGGCCCACCCAAGACGCGCCCCGAGGAGCGTCTTGCCACATGCCAACACTGGGTCTGACAGAGGGCCTCCAGGAGGGAAGCCCAAGCAAGATGCGCCCCGAGGAGCGTCTTGCCACGTGTCACCACTGGGTCTGATTGAGCACCTCCAGGAGAGAGGCCCCAGCAAGACGCGCCGCGAGGAGCATCTTGCCTTATGCCAGCACTCGGTCTGACTGAGCGCCTCCATGAGAGAAGCCCCAGCAAGACGCGCCCCGAGGAGTGTCTTGCCACATTTCACTACTCGGTCTGACTGAGCGCCTCCAGGAGAGAGGCCCAAGCAAGACGTGCCACGAGGAGCGTCTTGCCACATGTCAACAATGGGTCTGACTGAGGGCCTCCAGGAGGGAAGCCCAAGCAAGACGCGCCCCGAGGAGCGTCTTGCCACATGTCAACACTGTGTCTGACTGAGGGTCCCCAGGAGAGAGGCCCGAATAAGACGCGCCCCAAGGAGCGTCTTGCCACATGTCACCACTGGGTCTGACTGAGCGCCTCCACGAGAGAGGCCCAAGCAAGACGCGCCAAGAGGAGCGTCTTGCCACATGTCAACACTGGGTCTGACTGAGCGCCTCCAGGAGAGAGGCCCGAGGAGCGTCTTGCCACATGTCAGCACTCGGTCTGACTGAGCGCCTCCAGGAGAGAGGCCCAAGCAAGAAGCGCCCCGAGGAGCGTCTTGCCACATGTCAACAATGGGTCTGACTGAGGGCCTCCAGGAGAGAAGCCCAAGCAAGACGCGCCCCGAGGAGCGTCTTGTCACATGTCAACACTGGGTCTAATTGAGCGCCTCCAGGAGAGAGGCCCAAGCAAGAAGCGCCCCGAGGAGCGTCTTGCCACATGTCACGACTCGGTCTGACTGAGCGCCTCCAGGAGAGAGGTCCAAGCAACACGCGCCCCGAGGAGCGTCTTGCCACATCTCAACACTGGGTCTGACAGAGTGCCTCCATGAGAGAAGCCCCAGCAAGACTCGCCCCGAGGAGCGTCTTGCCACATGTCACTACTCGGTCTGACTGAGCGCCTCCAGGAGAGAGGCCCAAGCAAGACGTGCCCCGAGGAGCGTCTTGCCACATGTCAACAATGGGTCTGACTGAGGGCCTCCAGGAGAGAAGCCCAAGCAAGAAGCGCCCCGAGGAGCGTCTTGCCACATGTCAACACTGGGTCTGACTGAGCGCCTCCAGGAGAGAGGCCCAAGCAAGACACGCCCCGAGGATCGTCTTGACACATGTCAACACTGGGTCTGACTGAGGGCCTCCATGAGAGAAGCGCAAGCAAGACGCGCCCCGAGGAGAGTCTTGCCACATGTCAACAATGGGTCTGACTGAGGGCCTCCAGGAGAGAAGCCAAAGCAAGACGCGCCCCGAGGAGCGTCTTGCCACATGTCAACACTGGGTCTGACTGAGCGCCTCCAGGAGAGAGGCCCAAGCAAGACTCGCCCCGAGGAGAGTCTTGCCACATGTCAGCACTCGGTCTGACTGAGCGCCCCCAGGAGAGAGGCGCAAGCAAGATGCGCCCCGAGGAGCGTCTTGACACATTTCTCCTCTGGGTCTGACTGAGCTCCTCCAGGAGAGAGGCCCAAGCAAGACGTTCCCCGAGGAGCGTCTTTCCACATGTCAACACTGGGTCTGACTGAGTGCCTCCATGAGAGAAGCCCAAGCAAGACGCGCCCCGAGGAGCGTCTTGACACATGTTAACACTGGGTCTTACTGAGGGCCTCCATGAGAGAAGCCCAAGCAAGACGCGCCCAGAGGAGTGTCTTGCCACATGTCAACACTGTGTCTGACTGAGCGCCTCCAGGAGAGAGGCCCAAGCAAGACGCGCCCCGAGGAGCGTCTTGACACATGTTAACACTGGGTCTTACTGAGGGCCTCCATGAGAGAAGCCCAAGCAAGACGCGCCCAGAGGAGTGTCTTGCCACATGTCAACACTGTGTCTGACTGAGCGCCTCCAGGAGAGAGGCCCAAGCAAGACGCGCCCCGAGGAGTGTCTTGCCACGTGTCAACACTGGGTCTGATTGAGCACCTCCAGGAGAGAGGCCCAAGCAAGACGCGCCCCGAGGAGCGTCTTGCCTTATGTCAGCACTCGGTCTGACTGAGCGCCTCCAGGAGAGAGGCCCAAGCAAGAAGCGCCGCGAGGAGCGTCTTGCCACATGTCACTACTCGGTCTAACCGAGCGCCTCCAGGAGAGAGGTCCAAGAAAGACGCGCCCCGAGGAGCGTCTTGCCAAATGTCACTACTCGGTCTGACTGAGCGCCTCCAGGAGGGAGGTCCAAGCAAGACGCGCCCCGAGGAGCGTTTTGCCACATGTCACTACTCGGTCTGACTGAGCACCTCCAGGAGAGAGGCCCAAGCAAGACGCGCCCAGAGGAGCGTCTTGCAAGATGTCAACACTGGGTCTGACTGAGCGCCTCCAGGAGTGAGGCCCAAGCAAGACACGCCCCGAGGAGCGTCTTGACACATGTCAACACTGGGTCTGACTGAGCGCCTCCAGGAGAGAGGCCCAAGCAAGACACGCCCCGAGGAGCGTCTTGACACATGTCAACACTGGGTCGGACTGAGGGCCTCCATGAGAGAAGCCCAAGCAAGACGCGCCCCGAGGAGAGTCTTGCCACACGTCAACACTCGGTCTGACAGAGGGCATTCAGGAGAGAGGCCCAAGCAAAATGCACCCCGAGGAGCGTCTTGCCACATGTCAACACTGGGTCTGACTGAGCGCCTCCAGGAGAGAGGCCCAAGCAAGACACGCCCCGAGGAGCGTCTTGCCATGTGTCAACACTGGGTCTGACTGAGCGCCTCCAGCAGAGAGGCCCAAGCAAGACGCGCCCCGAGGAGCGTCTTTCCACGTGTCACCACTGGGTCTGACTGAGCGCCTCCAGGAGAGAGGCCCAAGCAAAATGCGCCCCGAGGAGCGTCTTGCCACATGTCAACACTGGGTCTGACTGAGCGCCTCCAGGAGAGAGGCCCAAGCAAGACGCGCCCCGAGGAGCGGCTTGCCACATGTCAACACTGGGTCTGACTGAGCGCCTCCAGGAGAGAGGCCCAAGCAAGACGCGCCCCGAGGAGCGTCTTGCCACATTTCAACAATGGGTCTGACTGAGGGCCTCCAGGAGAGAGGCCCAAGCAAGATGCGCCCGGAGGAGCGTCTTGCCACATGTCAACACTGGGTCTGACAGAGGGCCTCCAGGAGAGAGGCCCAAGCAAGACGCGCCCCGAGGAGCGTCTTGCCACATGTCAACACTGGGTCTGACTGAGCGCCTCCAGGAGAGAGGCCCAAGCAAGACGCGCCCCGAGGAGCGTCTTGTCACATGTCAACATTGGGTCTGTCTGAGCGCCTCCAGGAGAAAAGCCCAAGCAAGACACGCCCCGATGAGCGTCTTGCCACATGTCAACAATGGGTCTGACTGAGGGCCTCCAGGAGGGAAGCCCAAGCAAGACGCGCCCCGAGGAGCGTCTTGACACTGTCAACACTGGGTCTGACAGAGGGCCTCAACGAGACAGGCCCAAGCAAGACGCGCCCCGAGGAGTGTCTAGCCACATGTCACCACTGGGTCTGACTGAGCGCCTCCAGGAGAGAGGCCCAAGCAAGACGTGCCCCGAGGAGCGTCAGGCCACATGTCACTACTCAGTCTGACTGAGTGCCTCCAGGAGAGAGGCCCAAGCAAGACGCGCCCCGAGGAGCGTCTTGCCACATGTCAGCACTGGGTCTGACTGAGCGCCTCCAGGAGAGAGGCCCAAGCAAGACACGCCCCGAGGAGCGTCTTGACACATGTCAACACTGGGTCTGACTGAGGGCCTCCATGAGGTAAGCCCAAGCAAGACGCGCCCCGAGGAGAGTCTTGCCACATGTCAACACTCGGTCTGACAGAGGGCATCCAGGAGAGAGGCCCAAGCAATACGCGCCCCGAGGAGCGTCTTGCCACATGTCACCACTGGGTCTGACTTAGCGCCTCCAGGAGAGAGGCCCAACCAAGACGCGCCCTGAGGAGCGTCTTGCCACATGCCAACACTGGGTCTGACAGAGGGCCTCCAGGAGAGAGGCCCAAGCAAGACGCGCCCCGAGGAGTGTCTTGCCACATGTCACCACTGGGTCTGACTGAGCGCCTCCAGGAGAGAGGCCCAAGCAAGACGCGCCCCGAGGAGCGTCTTGTCACATGTCAACACTGGGTCTTTCTGAGCGCCTCCAGGAGAGAAGCCCAAGCAATACGCGCCCCGAGGAGCGTCTTTCCACATGTCAGCACTCGGTCTGACTGAGCGCCTCCAGGAGAGAGGCCAAAGCAAGACGCGCCCCGAGGAGCGTCTTGCCACATGTCAACAATGGGTATGACTGAGGGCCTCCAGGAGAGAAGCCCAAGTAAGACGCGCCCCGAGGAGCGTCTTGCCACATGTCACTACTCGGTCTGACTGAGCGCCTCCAGGGGAGAGGCCCAAGCAAGACGTGCCCCGAGGAGCGTCTTGCCACATGTCAACAATGGGTCTGACTGAGGGCCTCCAGGAGAGAAGCCCAAGCAAGACGCGCCCCGAGGAGCGTCTTGACACATGTCAACACTGGGTCTGACTGAGGGCCTCCAGGAGAGAGGCCCAAATAAGACGCGCCCCGAGGAGCGTCTTGCCACATGTCAACACTGGGTCTGACTGAGGGCCTCCAGGAGAGAAGCCCAAGCAAGATGCGCCCCGAGGAGCGTCTTGCCACATGTCAGCACACGGTCTGACTGAGCGCCTCCAGGAGAGAGGCACAAGCAAGACGCGCCCCGAGGAGCGTCTTGCCACATGTCAACACTGGGTCTGACTGAGCGCCTCCAGGAGAGAGGCCCAAGCAAGACGCGCCCCGAGGAGCGTCTTGCCACATGTCAACACTGGGTCTGACTGAGCGCCTCCAGGAGAGAGGCCCAAGCAAGACGCGCCCCGAGGAGCGTCTTGCCACATGTGAAAACTGGGTCTGACTGAGCGCCTCCAGGAGAGAGGCCCAAGCAAGACGCGCCCAGAGGAGCGTCTTGCAACATGTCAGCACTCGGTCTGACTGAGCGCCTCCAGGAGAGAGGCCCAAGCAAGACGCGCCCCGAGGAGGGTCTTGACACATGTCTCCTCTGGGTCTGACTGAGCGCCTCCAGGAGAGAGGCCCAAGCAAGACGTGCCCCGACGAGCATCTTGCCACATGTCAACACTGGGTCTGACTGAGTGCCTCCATGAGAGAAGCCCCAGCAAGACGCGCCCCGAGGAGCGTCTTGCCACATGTCAACACTGGGTCTGACTGAGCACCTCCAGGAGAGAGGCCCAAGCAAGACGCGCCCCGAGGAGCGTCTTGCCACATGTCAACACTGGGTCTGACTGAGCGCCTCCAGGAGAGAGGCCCGAGGAGCGTCTTGCCACATGTCACCTCTGGGTCTGACTGAGCGCCTCCAGGAGAGAGGCGCAAGCAAGAAACGCCCGAGGAGCGTCTTGACACATGTCAACACTGGGTTTGACTGAGCGCCTCCAGGAGAGAGGCCCCAGCAAGACGCGCCCCGAGGAGCGTCTTGCCACATGTCAGCACTCGGTCTGACTGAGCGCCTCCAGGAGAGAGGCCCAAGCTAGAAGCGCCCCGAGGAGCTTCTTGCCACATGTCAACAATGGGTATGACTGAGGGCCTCCAGGAGAGAAGCCCAAGCAAGACGCGCCCCGAGGAGCGTCTTGCCACATGTCAACACTGGGTCTAATTGAGCGCCTCCAGGAGAGAGGTCCAAGCAACACGCGCCCCGAGGAGCGTCATGCCACATGTCAACACTGGGTCTGACTGAGTGCCTCCATGAGAGAAGCCCCAGCAAGACGCGCCCCGAGGAGCGTCTTGCCACATGTCACTACTCGTTCTGACTGAGCGCCTCCAGGAGAGAGGCCCAAGCAAGACGTGCCCCGAGGAGCGTCTTGCCACATGTCAACAATGGGTCTGACTGAGGGCCTCCAGGAGAGAGGCCCAAGCAAGACACGCCCCGAGGAGCGTCTTGACACATGTCAACACTGGGTCTGACTGAGGGCCTCCATGAGAGAAGCCCAAGCAAGACGCGCACCGAGGAGAGTCTTCCACATGTCAACAATGGGTCTTACTGAGGACCTCCATGAGAGAAGCCCAAGCAAGACGCGCCCCGAGGAGTGTCTTGCCACATGTCAACACTGTGTCTGACTGAGCGCCTCCAGGAGAGAGGCCCAAGCAAGACGCGCCCCGAGGAGCGTCTTGCCACGTGTCAACACTGGGTCTGACTTAGCACCTCCAGGAGAGAGGCCCAAGCAAGATGCGCCCCGAGGAGCGTCTTGCCACGTGTCACCACTGGGTCTGACTGAGCTCCTCCAGCAGAGAGGCACAAGCAAGACGCGCCCAGAGGAGTGTCTTGCCACGTGTCACCACTGGGTCTGATTGAGCACCTCCAGGAGAGAGGCCCAAGCAAGACGTGCCCCGAGGAGCGTCTTGCCACATGTAAACAATGGGTCTGACTGAGGGCCTCCAGGAGAGAAGCTCAAGCAGGACGCGCCCAGAGGAGCGTCTTGCCACATGTCAACACTGGGTCTGACTGAGCGCCTCCAGGAAAGAGGCCCAAGCAAGACACGCCCCGAGGAGCGTCTTGACACATGTCAACACTGGGTCGGACTGAGGGCCTCCATGAGAGAAGCCCAAGCAAGACGTGCCCCGAGGAGAGTCTTGCCACATGTCAACACTCGGTCTGACAGAGGGCATTCAGGAGAGAGGCCCAAGCAATATGCGCCCCGAGGAGCGTCTTGCCACATGTCACCACTGGGTCTGAATGAGCGCCTCCAGGAGAGAGGCCCAACCAAGAAGCACCCCGAGGAGTGTCTTGCCATATGCCAACACTGGGTGTGACTGAGCGCCTCCAGGAGAGAGGCCCAAGCAAGACGCGCCCCGAGGAGCGTCTTGCCACGTGTCAACACTGGGTCTGACTTAGCACCTCCAGGAGAGAGGCCCAAGCAAGACGCGCCCTGAGGAGCGTCTTTCCACGTGTCACCACTGGGTCTGACTGAGCGCCTCCAGGAGAGAGGCCCAAGCAAGACGCGCCCCGAGGAGCGTCTTGCCACATGTCAACACTGGGTCTGACTGAGCGCCTCCAGGAGAGAGGCCCAAGCAAGACGCGCCCCGAGGAGCGTCTTGCCACATGTCAGCACTGGGTCTGACTGAGCGCCTCCCGGAGAGAGGCCCCAGCAAGACGCGCCCCGAGGAGCGTCTTGCCACATGTCAACAATGGGTCTGACTGAGGGCCTCCAGGAGAGAGGCCCAAGCAAGACGCACCCCGAGGAACGTCTTTCCACGTGTCACCACTGGGTCTGATTGAGCGCCTCCAGGAGAGAGGCCCAAGCAAGACGCGCCCCGAGGAGCGTCTTGCCACATGTCAACACTGGGTCTGACTGAGCGCCTCCAGGAGAGAGGCCCAAGCAAGACGCGCCCCGAGGAGCGTCTTGCCTTATGTCAGCACTCGGTCTGACTGAGCGCCTCCAGGAGAGAGGCCCAAGCAAGAAGCGCCCCGAGGAGCGTCTTGCCACATGTCAACAATGGGTCTGACTGAGGGCCTCCAGGAGAGAGGCCCAAGCAAGATGCGCCCGGAGGAGCGTCTAGCCACATGTCAACACTGGGTCTGACAGAGGGCCTCCAGGAGAGAGGCCCAAGCAAGACGCGCCCCGAGGAGCGTCTTGCCACATGTCACCTCTGGTTCTGACTGAGCGCCTCCAGGAGAGAGGCCCAAGCAAGACGCGCCCCGAGGAGCGTCGTGTCACATGTCGACACTGGGTCTGTCTGAGCGCCTCCAGGAGAGAAGCCCAAGCAAGACGCGCCCCGAGGAGTGTCTTGCCACATGTCAACAATGGGTCTGACTGAGGGCCTCCAGGAGAGAAGCCCAAGCAAGACGCGCCCCGAGGAGCGTCTTGCCACATGTCAACACTGGGTCTGACTGAGCGCCTCCATGAGAGAAGCCCAAGCAAGACGCGCCCCGAGGAGAGTCTTGCCACACGTCAACACTCGGTCTGACAGAGGGCATTCAGGAGAGAGGCCCAAGCAATACGTGGCCCGAGGAGCGTCTTGCCACATGTCACCACTGGGTCTGAATGAGCGCCTCCAGGAGAGAGGCCAAACCAAGACGTGCCCCGAGGAGTGTCTTGCCACATGCCAACACTGGGTCTGACAGAGCGCCTCCAGTAGAGAGGCCCAAGCAAGACACGCCCCGAGGAGCGTCTTGCCATGTGTCAACACTGGGTCTGACTGAGCGCCTCCAGGAGAGAGGCCCAAGCAAGACGCGCCCCGAGGAGCGTCTTTCCACGTGTCACCACTGGGTCTGACTGAGCGCCTCCAGGAGAGAGGCCCAAGCAAGATGCGCCCCGAGGAGCGTCTTGCCACATGTAAACAATGGGTCTGACTGAGGGCCTCCAGGAGAGAAGCTCAAGCAGGACGCGCCCAGAGGAGCGTCTTGCCACATGTCAACACTGGGTCTGACTGAGCGCCTCCAGGAAAGAGGCCCAAGCAAGACACGCCCCGAGGAGCGTCTTGACACATGTCAACACTGGGTCGGACTGAGGGCCTCCATGAGAGAAGCCCAAGCAAGACGCGCCCCGAGGAGAGTCTTGCCACATATCAACACTCGGTCTGACAGAGGGCATTCAGGAGAGAGGCCCAAGCAATATGCGCCCCGAGGAGCGTCTTGCCACATGTCACCACTGGGTCTGAATGAGCGCCTCCAGGAGAGAGGCCCAACCAAGAAGCACCCCGAGGAGTGTCTTGCCACATGCCAACACTGGGTCTGACTGAGCGCCTCCAGGAGAGAGGCCCAAGCAAGACGCGCCCCGAGGAGCGTCTTGCTACGTGTCAAAACTGGGTCTGACTTAGCACCTCCAGGAGAGAGGCCCAAGCAAGACGCGCCCCGAGGAGCGTCTTTCCACGTGTCACCACTGGGTCTGACTGAGCGCCTCCAGGAGAGAGGCCCAAGCAAGACGCGCCCCGAGGAGCGTCTTGCCACATGTCAACACTGGGTCTGACTGAGCGCCTCCAGGAGAGAGGCCCAAGCAAGACGCGCCCCGAGGAGCGTCTTGCCACATGTCAGCACTGGGTCTGACTGAGCGCCTCCCGGAGAGAGGCCCCAGCAAGACGCGCCCCGAGGAGCGTCTTGCCACATGTCAACAATGGGTCTGATTGAGCGCCTCCAGGAGAGAGGCCCAAGCAAGACGCACCCCGAGGAACGTCTTTCCACGTGTCACCACTGGGTCTGATTGAGCGCCTCCAGGAGAGAGGCCCAAGCAAGACGCGCCCCGAGGAGCGTCTTGCCTTATGTCAACACTGGGTCTGACTAAGCGCCTCCAGGAGAGAGGCCCAAGCAAGAAGCACCCCGAGGAGCGTCTTGCCACATGTCAACAATGGGTCTGACTGAGGGCCTCCAGGAGAGAGGCCCAAGCAAGATGCGCCCGGAGGAGCGTCTTGCCACATGTCAACACTGGGTCTGACAGAGGGCCTCCAGGAGAGAGGCCCAAGCAAGACGCGCCCCGAGGAGCGTCTTGCCACATGTCACCTCTGGTTCTGACTGAGCGCCTCCAGGAGAGAGGCCCAAGCAAGACGCGCCCCGAGGAGCGTCGTGTCACATGTCGACACTGGGTCTGTCTGAGCGCCTCCAGGAGAGAAGCCCAAGCAAGACGCGCCCCGAGGAGTGTCTTGCCACATGTCAACAATGGGTCTGACTGAGGGCCTCCAGGAGAGAAGCCCAAGCAAGACGCGCCCCGAGGAGCGTCTTGCCACATGTCAACACTGGGTCTGACTGAGCGCCTCCATGAGAGAAGCCCAAGCAAGACGCGCCCCGAGGAGAGTCTTGCCACACGTCAACACTCGGTCTGACAGAGGGCATTCAGGAGAGAGGCCCAAGCAATACGTGCCCGGAGGAGCGTCTTGCCACATGTCACCACTGGGTCTGAATGAGCGCCTCCAGGAGAGAGGCCAAACCAAGACGTGCCCCGAGGAGTGTCTTGCCACATGCCAACACTGGGTCTGACAGAGCGCCTCCAGGAGAGAGGCCCAAGCAAGACGCGCCCCGAGGAGCGTCTTTCCACGTGTCACCACTGGGTCTGACTGAGCGCCTCCAGGAGAGAGGCCCAAGCAAGATGCGCCCCGAGGAGCGTCTTGCCACATGTCAACACTGGGTCTGACTGAGCGCCTCCAGGAGAGAGGCCCAAGCAAGACGCGCCCCGAGGTGCGTCTTGCCACATGTCAACACTGGGTCTGACTGAGCGCCTCCAGGAGAGAGGCCCAAGCAAAACGCGCCCCGAGGAGCGTCTTGCCACATGCCAACACTGGGTCTGACAGAGGGCCTCCAGGAGAGAGGCCCAAGCTAGACGCGCCCCGAGGAGTGTCTTGCCACACGTCACCACTGGGTCTGACTGAGCGCCTCCAGGAGAGAGGCCCAAGCAAGATGCGCCCCGAGGAGCGTCTTGCCACATGTCACCACTTGGTCTGACTGAGCGCCTCCAGGAGAGAGGCCCAAGTAAGATGCGCCCCGAGGAGCGTCTTGCCACGTGTCAACAGTGGGTCTGATTGAGGGCCTTCTGGAGAGAGGCCCAAGCAAGACGCGCCCCGAGGAGCGTCTTGCCACATGCCAACACTGGGTCTGACAGAGGGCCTCCAGGAGAGAGGCCCAAGCTAGACGCGCCCCGAGGAGTGTCTTGCCACATGTCACCACTGGGTCTGACTGAGCGCCTCCAGGAGAGAGGCCCAAGCAAGACGCGCCCCGAGGAGCGTCTTGTCACATGTCAACACTGGGTCTTTCTGAGCGCCTCCAGGAGAGAAGCCCAAGCAATACGCGCCCCGAGGAGCGTCTTTCCACATGTCAGCACTCGGTCTGACTGAGCGCCTCCAGGAGAGGGGCCAAAGCAAGACGCGCCCCGAGGAGCGTCTTGCCACATGTCAGCACTGGGTCTGACTGAGCGCCTCCCGGAGAGAGGCCCCAGCAAGACGCGCCCCGAGGAGCGTCTTGCCACATGTCAACAATGGGTCTGACTGAGGGCCTCCAGGAGAGAGGCCCAAGCAAGACGCACCCCGAGGAACGTCTTTCCACGTGTCACCACTGGGTCTGATTGAGCGCCTCCAGGAGAGAGGCCCAAGCAAGACGCGCCCCGAGGAGCGTCTTGCCACATGTCAACACTGGGTCTGACTGAGCGCCTCCAGGAGAGAGGCCCAAGCAAGACGCGCCCCGAGGAGCGTCTTGCCTTATGTCAGCACTCGGTCTGACTGAGCGCCTCCAGGAGAGAGGCCCAAGCAAGAAGCGCCCCGAGGAGCGTCTTGCCACATGTCAACAATGGGTCTGACTGAGGGCCTCCAGGAGAGAGGCCCAAGCAAGATGCGCCCGGAGGAGCGTCTAGCCACATGTCAACACTGGGTCTGACAGAGGGCCTCCAGGAGAGAGGCCCAAGCAAGTCGCGCCCCGAGGAGCGTCTTGCCACATGTCACCTCTGGTTCTGACTGAGCGCCTCCAGGAGAGAGGCCCAAGCAAGACGCGCCCCGAGGAGCGTCGTGTCACATGTCGACACTGGGTCTGTCTGAGCGCCTCCAGGAGAGAAGCCCAAGCAAGACGCGCCCCGAGGAGTGTCTTGCCACATGTCAACAATGGGTCTGACTGAGGGCCTCCAGGAGAGAAGCCCAAGCAAGACGCGCCCCGAGGAGCGTCTTGCCACATGTCAACACTGGGTCTGACTGAACGCCTCCATGAGAGAAGCCCAAGCAAGACGCGCCCCGAGGAGAGTCTTGCCACACGTCAACACTCGGTCTGACAGAGGGCATTCAGGAGAGAGGCCCAAGCAATACGTGGCCCGAGGAGCGTCTTGCCACATGTCACCACTGGGTCTGAATGAGCGCCTCCAGGAGAGAGGCCAAACCAAGACGTGCCCCGAGGAGTGTCTTGCCACATGCCAACACTGGGTCTGACAGAGCGCCTCCAGGAGAGAGGCCCAAGCAAGACACGCCCCGAGGAGCGTCTTGCCATGTGTCAACACTGGGTCTGACTGAGCGCCTCCAGGAGAGAGGCCCAAGCTAGACGCGCCCCGAGGAGCGTCTTTCCACGTGTCACCACTGGGTCTGACTGAGCGCCTCCAGGAGAGAGGCCCAAGCAAGATGCGCCCCGAGGAGCGTCTTGCCACATGTAAACAATGGGTCTGACTGAGGGCCTCCAGGAGAGAAGCTCAAGCAGGACGCGCCCAGAGGAGCGTCTTGCCACATGTCAACACTGGGTCTGACTGAGCGCCTCCAGGAAAGAGGCCCAAGCAAGACACGCCCCGAGGAGCGTCTTGACACATGTCAACACTGGGTCGGACTGAGGGCCTCCATGAGAGAAGCCCAAGCAAGACGCGCCCCGAGGAGAGTCTTGCCACATGTCAACACTCGGTCTGACAGAGGGCATTCAGGAGAGAGGCCCAAGCAATATGCGCCCCGAGGAGCGTCTTGCCACATGTCACCACTGGGTCTGAATGAGCGCCTCCAGGAGAGAGGCCCAACCAAGAAGCACCCCGAGGAGTGTCTTGCCACATGCCAACACTGGGTCTGACTGAGCGCCTCCAGGAGAGAGGCCCAAGCAAGACGCGCCCCGAGGAGCGTCTTGCTACGTGTCAAAACTGGGTCTGACTTAGCACCTCCAGGAGAGAGGCCCAAGCAAGACGCGCCCCGAGGAGCGTCTTTCCACGTGTCACCACTGGGTCTGACTGAGCGCCTCCAGGAGAGAGGCCCAAGCAAGACGCGCCCCGAGGAGCGTCTTGCCACATGTCAACACTGGGTCTGACTGAGCGCCTCCAGGAGAGAGGCCCAAGCAAGACGCGCCCCGAGGAGCGTCTTGCCACATGTCAGCACTGGGTCTGACTGAGCGCCTCCCGGAGAGAGGCCCCAGCAAGACGCGCCCCGAGGAGCGTCTTGCCACATGTCAACAATGGGTCTGATTGAGCGCCTCCAGGAGAGAGGCCCAAGCAAGACGCACCCCGAGGAACGTCTTTCCACGTGTCACCACTGGGTCTGATTGAGCGCCTCCAGGAGAGAGGCCCAAGCAAGACGCGCCCCGAGGAGCGTCTTGCCTTATGTCAACGCTGGGTCTGACTAAGCGCCTCCAGGAGAGAGGCCCAAGCAAGAAGCGCCCCGAGGAGCGTCTTGCCACATGTCAACAATGGGTCTGACTGAGGGCCTCCAGGAGAGAGGCCCAAGCAAGATGCGCCCGGAGGAGCGTCTTGCCACATGTCAACACTGGGTCTGACAGAGGGCCTCCAGGAGAGAGGCCCAAGCAAGACGCGCCCCGAGGAGCGTCTTGCCACATGTCACCTCTGGTTCTGACTGAGCGCCTCCAGGAGAGAGGCCCAAGCAAGACGCGCCCCGAGGAGCGTCGTGTCACATGTCGACACTGGGTCTGTCTGAGCGCCTCCAGGAGAGAAGCCCAAGCAAGACGCGCCCCGAGGAGTGTCTTGCCACATGTCAACAATGGGTCTGACTGAGGGCCTCCAGGAGAGAAGCCCAAGCAAGACGCGCCCCGAGGAGCGTCTTGCCACATGTCAACACTGGGTCTGACTGAGCGCCTCCATGAGAGAAGCCCAAGCAAGACGCGCCCCGAGGAGAGTCTTGCCACACGTCAACACTCGGTCTGACAGAGGGCATTCAGGAGAGAGGCCCAAGCAATACGTGCCCCGAGGAGCGTCTTGCCACATGTCACCACTGGGTCTGAATGAGCGCCTCCAGGAGAGAGGCCAAACCAAGACGTGCCCCGAGGAGTGTCTTGCCACATGCCAACACTGGGTCTGACAGAGCGCCTCCAGGAGAGAGGCCCAAGCAAGACGCGCCCCGAGGAGCGTCTTTCCACGTGTCACCACTGGGTCTGACTGAGCGCCTCCAGGAGAGAGGCCCAAGCAAGATGCGCCCCGAGGAGCGTCTTGCCACATGTCAACACTGGGTCTGACTGAGCGCCTCCAGGAGAGAGGCCCAAGCAAGACGCGCCCCGAGGAGCGTCTTGCCACATGTCAACACTGGGTCTGACTGAGCGCCTCCAGGAGAGAGGCCCAAGCAAAACGCGCCCCGAGGAGCGTCTTGCCACATGCCAACACTGGGTCTGACAGAGGGCCTCCAGGAGAGAGGCCCAAGCTAGACGCGCCCCGAGGAGTGTCTTGCCACACGTCACCACTGGGTCTGACTGAGCGCCTCCAGGAGAGAGGCCCAAGCAAGATGCGCCCCGAGGAGCGTCTTGCCACATGTCACCACTTGGTCTGACTGAGCGCCTCCAGGAGAGAGGCCCAAGTAAGATGCGCCCCGAGGAGCGTCTTGCCACGTGTCAACACTGGGTCTGATTGAGGGCCTTCTGGAGAGAGGCCCAAGCAAGACGCGCCCCGAGGAGCGTCTTGCCACATGCCAACACTGGGTCTGACAGAGGGCCTCCAGGAGAGAGGCCCAAGCTAGACGCGCCCCGAGGAGTGTCTTGCCACATGTCACCACTGGGTCTGACTGAGCGCCTCCAGGAGAGAGGCCCAAGCAAGACGCGCCCCGAGGAGCGTCTTGTCACATGTCAACACTGGGTCTTTCTGAGCGCCTCCAGGAGAGAAGCCCAAGCAATACGCGCCCCGAGGAGCGTCTTTCCACATGTCAGCACTCGGTCTGACTGAGCGCCTCCAGGAGAGGGGCCAAAGCAAGACGCGCCCCGAGGAGCGTCTTGCCACATGTCAACAATGGGTATGACTGAGGGCCTCCAGGAGAGAAGCCCAAGAAAGACGCGCCCCGAGGAGCGTCTTGACACATGTCAACACTGGGTCTGACAGAGGGCCTCCAGGAGAGAGGCCCAAGCAAGACGCGCCCCGAGGAGTGTCTTGCCACATGTCACCACTTGGTCTGACTGAGCGCCTTCAGGAGAGAGGCCCAAGTAAGACGCGCCCCGAGGAGCGTCTTGCCACGTGTCAACACTGGGTCTGATTGAGGGCCTTCTGGAGAGAGGCCCAAGCAAGACGCGCCCCGAGGAGCGTCTTGCCACATGTCACTACTCGGTCTGACTGAGCGCCTCCAGGGGAGAGGCACAAGCAAGACGCGCCCCGAGGAGCGTCTTGCCACATGTCAACACTGGGTCTGACTGAGCGCCTCCAGGAGAGAGGCCAAAGCAAGACGCGCCCCGAGGAGCGTCTTGCCACATGTGAAAACTGGGTCTGACTGAGCGCCTCCAGGAGAGAGGCCCAAGCAAGACGCGCCCAGAGGAGCGTCTTGCAACATGTCAGCACTCGGTCTGACGGAACGCCTCCAGGAGAGAGGCGCAAGCAAGACGCGCCCCGAGGAGGGTCTTGACACATGTCTCCTCTGGGTCTGACTGAGCGCCTCCAGGAGAGAGGCCCAAGCAAGACGCGCCCCGAGGAGCATCTTGCCACATGTCAACACTGGGTCTGACTGAGCACCTCCAGGAGAGAGGCCCAAGCAAGACGCTCCCCGAGGAGCGTCTTGCCACATGTCAACACTGGGTCTGACTGAGCGCCTCCAGGAGAGAGGCCCGAGGAGCGTCTTGCCACATGTCACCTCTGGGTCTGACTGAGCGCCTCCAGGAGAGAGGCGCAAGCAAGAAACGCCCGAGGAGCGTCTTGACACATGTCAACACTGGGTTTGACTGAGCGCCTCCAGGAGAGAGGCCCCAGCAAGACGCGCCCCAAGGAGCGTCTTGCCACATGTCAGCACTCGGTCTGACTGA
Organism: Nothobranchius furzeri; assembly: GCF_043380555.1. Taxonomy (NCBI): domain Eukaryota; kingdom Metazoa; phylum Chordata; class Actinopteri; order Cyprinodontiformes; family Nothobranchiidae; genus Nothobranchius; species Nothobranchius furzeri. The sequence goes on along the minus strand of NC_091749.1, from coordinate 17,532,603 downwards.
GCGCCTCCAGGAGAGAGGCCCAAGCAAGAAGCGCCCCGAGGAGCTTCTTGCCACATGTCAACAATGGGTCTGACTGAGGGCCTCCAGGAGAGAGGCCCAAGCAAGACACGCCCCGAGGAGCGTCTTGACACATGTCAACACTGGGTCTGACTTAGCACCTCCAGGAGAGAGGCCCAAGCAAGATGCGCCCCGAGGAGCGTCTTGCCACGTGTCACCACTGGGTCTGACTGAGCTCCTCCAGGAGAGAGGCCCAAGCAAGACGCGCCCAGAGGAGTGTCTTGCCACGTGTCACCACTGGGTCTGATTGAGCACCTCCAGGAGAGAGGCCCAAGCAAGACGTGCCCCGAGGAGCGTCTTGCCACATGTAAACAATGGGTCTGACTGAGGGCCTCCAGGAGAGAAGCCCAAGCAAGACGCGCCCAGAGGAGCGTCTTGCCACATGTCAACACTGGGTCTGACTGAGCGCCTCCAGGAAAGAGGCCCAAGCAAGACACGCCCCGAGGAGCGTCTTGACACATGTCAACACTGGGTCGGACTGAGGGCCTCCATGAGAGAAGCCCAAGCAAGACGCGCCCCGAGGAGAGTCTTGCCACATGTCAACACTCGGTCTGACAGAGGGCATTCAGGAGAGAGGCCCAAGCAATATGCGCCCCGAGGAGCGTCTTGCCACATGTCACCAATGGGTCTGAATGAGCGCCTCCAGGAGAGAGGCCCAACCAAGACGCGCCCCGAGGAGTGTCTTGCCACATGCCATCACTGGGTCTGACTGAGCGCCTCCAGGAGAGAGGCCCTAGGAAGACGCGCCCCGAGGAACGTCTTGCCACGTGTCAACACTGGGTCTGACTTAGCACCTCCAGGAGAGAGGCCCAAGCAAGACGCGCCCCGAGGAGCGTCTTTCCACGTGTCACCACTGGGTCTGACTGAGCGCCTCCAGGAGAGAGGCCCAAGCAAGACGCGCCCCGAGGAGCGTCTTGCCACATGTCAACACTGGGTCTGACTGAGCGCCTCCAGGAGAGAGGCCCAAGCAAGACGCGCCCCGAGGAGCGTCTTGCCACATGTCAGCACTGGGTCTGACTGAGCGCCTCCAGGAGAGAGGCCCAAGCAAGACGCGCCCCGAGGAGCGTCTTACCACATGTCAACAATGGGTCTGACTGAGGGCCTCCAGGAGAGAGGCCCAAGCAAGACGCACCCCGAGGAACGTCTTTCCACGTGTCACCACTGGGTCTGACTGAGCGCCTCCAGGAGAGAGGCCCAAGCAAGACACGCCCCGAGGAGCGTCTTGCCACATGTCAACACTGGGTCTGACTGAGCGCCTCCAGGAGAGAGGCCCAAGCAAGACGCGCCCCGAGGAGCGTCTTGCCTTATGTCAGCACTCGGTCTGACTGAGCGCCTCCAGGAGAGAGGCCCAAGCAAGACGCGCCCCGAGGAGCGTCTTGCCACATGTCAACAATGGGTCTGACTGAGGGCCTCCAGGAGAGAGGCCCAAGCAAGATGCGCCCGGAGTAGCGTCTTGCCACATGTCAACACTGGGTCTGACAGAGGGCCTCCAGGAGAGAGGCCCAAGCAAGACGCGCCCCGAGGAGCGTCTTGCCACATGTCACCTCTGGTTCTGACTGAGCGCCTCCAGGAGAGAGGCCCAAGCAAGACGCGCCCCGAGGAGCGTCTTGCCACATGTCACCTCTGGTTCTGACTGAGCGTCTCCAGGAGAGAGGCCCAAGCAAGACGCGCCCCGAGGAGCGTCAGGCCACATGTCACTACTCAGTCTGACTGAGCGCCTCCAGGAGAGAGGCCCAAGCAAGACGCGCCCCGAGAAGCGTCTTGCCACATGTCAGCACTGGGTCTGACTGAGCGCCTCCAGGAGAGAGGCCCCAGCAAGACGCGCACCGAGGAGCGTCTTGCCTTCTGTCAGCACTCGGTCTGACTGAGCGCCTCCAGGAGAGAGGCCAAAGCAAGACGCGCCCCGAGGAGCGTCTTGCCACATGTCAACAATGGGTCTGACTGAGGGCCTCCAGGAGAGAGGCCCAAGCAAGATGCGCCCGGAGGAGCGTCTTGCCACATGTCACCTCTGGTTCTGACTGAGCGCCTCCAGGAGAGAGGCCCAAGCAAGATGTGCCCCGAGGAGCGTTTTTCCACATGTCAGCACTCGGTCTGACTGAGCGCCTCCAGGAGAGAGGCCAAAGCAAGACGCGCCCCGAGGAGCGTCTTGACACATGTCAACACTGGGTCTGACAGAGGGCCTCCAGGAGAGAGGCCCAAGCAAGACGCGCCCCGAGGAGTGTCTTGCCACATGTCACCACTTGGTCTGACTGAGCGCCTCCAGGAGAGAGGCCCAAGCAAGACGCGCCCCGAGGAGCGTCTTGACACATGTCAACACTGGGTCTGACTGAGCGCCTCAAGGAAAGAGGCCCAAGCAAGACACGCCCCGAGGAGTGTCTTGACACATGTCAACACTGGGTCGGACTGAGGGCCTCCATGAGAGAAGCCCAAGCAAGACGCGCCCCGAGGAGAGTCTTGCCACATGTCAACACTCGGTCTGACAGAGGGCATTCAGGAGAGAGGCCCAAGCAATATGCGCCCCGAGGAGCGTCTTGCCACATGTCACCACTGGGTCTGAATGAGCGCCTCCAGGAGAGAGGCCCAACCAAGACGCGCCCCGAGGAGTGTCTTGCCACATGCCAACACTGGGTCTCACTGAGCGCCTCCAGGAGAGAGGCCCAAGCAAGACGCGCCCCGAGGAATGTCTTGCCACGTGTCAACACTGGGTCTGACTTAGCACCTCCAGGAGAGAGGCCCAAGCAAGACGCGCCCCGAGGAGCGTCTTTCCACGTGTCACCACTGGGTCTGACTGAGGGCCTCCAGGAGAGAAGCCCAAGCAAGACGCGCCCCAAGGAGCGTCTTGACACTGTCAACACTGGGTCTGACAGAGGGCCTCCACGAGACAGGCCCAAGCAAGACGCACCCCGAGGAGTGTCTAGCCACATGTCACCACTGGGTCTGACTGAGCGCCTCCAGGAGAGAGGCCCAAGCAAGACGTGCCCCGAGGAGCGTCAGGCCACATGTCACTACTCAGTCTGACTGAGTGCCTCCAGGAGAGAGGCCCAAGCAAGACACGCCCCGAGGAGCGTCTTGACACATGTCAACACTGGGTCTGACTGAGGGCCTCCATGAGGTAAGCCCAAGCAAGACGCACCCCGAGGAGAGTCTTGCCACATGTCAACACTCGGTCTGACAGAGGGCATCCAGGAGAGAGGCCCAAGCAATACGCGCCCCGAGGAGCGTCTTGCCACATGTCACCACTGGGTCTGACTGAGCGCCTCCAGGAGAGAGGCCCAACCAAGACGCGCCCTGAGGAGCGTCTTGCCACATGCCAACACTGGGTCTGACAGAGGGCCTCCAGGAGAGAGGCCCAAGCAAGACGCGCCCCGAGGAGTGTCTTGCCACATGTCACCACTGGGTCTCACTGAGCGCCTCCAGGAGAGAGGCCCAAGCAAGACGCGCCCCGAGGAGCGTCTTGTCACATGTCAACACTGGGTCTTTCTGAGCGCCTCCAAGAGAGAAGCCCAAGCAATACGCGCCCCGAGGAGCGTCTTTCCACATGTCAGCACTCGGTCCTACAGAACGCCTCCAGGAGAGAGGCCAAAGCAAGACGCGCCCCGAGGAGCGTCTTGCCACATGTCAACAATGGGTATGACTGAGGGCCTCCAGGAGAGAAGCCCAAGAAAGACGCGCCCCGAGGAGCGTCTTGACACATGTCAACACTGGGTCTGACAGAGGGCCTCCAGGAGAGAGGCCCAAGCAAGACGCGCCCCGAGGAGTGTTTTGCCACATGTCACCACTTGGTCTGACTGAGCGCCTCCAGGAGAGAGGCCCAAGTAAGACGCGCCCCGAGGAGCGTCTTGCCACGTGTCAACACTGGGTCTGATTGAGGGCCTTCTGGAGAGAGGCCCAAGCAAGACGCGCCCCGAGGATCGTCTTGCCACATGTCACTACTCGGTCTGACTGAGCGCCTCCAGGGGAGAGGCCCAAATAAGACGCGCCCCGAGGAGCGTCTTGCCACATGTCAACACTGGGTCTGACTGAGGGCCTCCAGGAGAGAAGCCCAAGCAAGATGCGCCCCGAGGAGCGTCTTGCCACATGTCAGCACTCGGTCTGACTGAGCGCCTCCAGGAGAGAGGCACAAGCAAGACGCGCCCCGAGGAGCGTCTTGCCACATGTCAACACTGGGTCTGACTGAGCGCCTCCAGGAGAGAGGCCAAAGCAAGACGCGCCCCGAGGAGCGTCTTGCCACATGTGAAAACTGGGTCTGACTGAGCGCCTCCAGGAGAGAGGCCCAAGCAAGACGCGCCCAGAGGAGCGTCTTGCAACATGTCAGCACTCGGTCTGACTGAGCGCCTCCAGGAGAGAGGCCCAAGCAAGACGCGCCCCGAGGAGGGTCTTGACACATGTCTCCTCTGGGTCTGACTGAGCGCCTCCAGGAGAGAGGCCCAAGCAAGACGTGCCCCGACGAGCATCTTGCCACATGTCAACACTGGGTCTGACTGAGTGCCTCCATGAGAGAAGCCCCAGCAAGACGCGCCCAGAGGAGTGTCTTGCCACATGTCAACACTGGGTCTGACTGAGCACCTCCAGGAGAGAGGCCCAAGCAAGACGCGCCCCGAGGAGCATTTTGCCACATGTCAACACTGGGTCTGACTGAGCGCCTCCAGGAGAGAGGCCCGAGGAACGTCTTGCCACATGTCACCTCTGGGTCTGACTGAGCGCCTCCAGGAGAGAGGTGCAAGCAAGAAACGCCCGAGGAGCGTCTTGACACATGTCAACACTGGGTTTGACTGAGTGCCTCCAGGAGAGAGGCCCCAGCAAGACGCGCCCCGAGGAGCGTCTTGCCACATGTCAGCACTCGGTCTGACTGAGCGCCTCCAGGAGAGAGGCCCAAGCAAGAAGCGCCCCGAGGAGCTTCTTGCCACATGTCAACAATGGGTATGACTGAGGGCCTCCAGGAGAGAAGCCCAAGCAAGACGCGCCCCGAGGAGCGTCTTGCCACATGTCAACACTGGGTCTAATTGAGCGCCTCCAGGAGAGAGGTCCAAGCAACACGCGCCCCGAGGAGCGTCTTGCCACATGTCAACACTGGGTCTGACTGAGTGCCTCCATGAGAGAAGCCCCAGCAAGACGCGCCCTGAGGAGCGTCTTGCCACATGTCAATACTCGTTCTGACTGAGCGCCTCCAGGAGAGAGGCCCAAGCAAGACGTGCCCCGAGGAGCGTCTTGCCACATGTCAACAATGGGTCTGACTGAGGGCCTCCAGGAGAGAGGCCCAAGCAAGATACCTCCCGAGGAGCGTCTTGACACATGTCAACACTGGGTCTGACTGAGGGCCTCCATGAGAGAAGCCCAAGCAAGACGCGCCCCGAGGAGAGTCTTCCACATGTCAACACTGGGTCTGACAGAGGGCATCCAGGAGAGAGGCCCAAGCAATACGCGCCCCGAGGAGCGTCTTGCCACAGGTCAACAATGGGTCTGACTGAGGGCCTCCAGGAGAGGAGCCAAAGCAAGACGCGCCCCGAGGAGCTTCTTTCCACATGTCAACAATGGGTCTTACTGAGGGCCTCCATGAGAGAAGCCCAAGCAAGACGCGCCCCGAGGAGTGTCTTGCCACATGTCAACACTGTGTCTGACTGAGCGCCTCCAGAAGAGAGGCCCAAGCAAGACGCGCCCCGAGGAGCGTCTTGCCACGTGTCAACACTGGGTCTGACTTAACACCTCCAGGAGAGAGGCCCAAGCAAGATGCGCCCCGAGGAGCGTCTTGCCACGTGTCACCACTGGGTCTGACTTAACACCTCCAGGAGAGAGGCCCAAGCAAGACGCGCCCAGAGGAGTGTCTTGCCACGTGTCACCACTGGGTCTGATTGAGCACCTCCAGGAGAGAGGCCCAAGCAAGACGTGCCCCGAGGAGCGTCTTGCCACATGTCACTACTCGGTATGACTGAGCGCCTCCAGGAGAGAGGCCCAAGCAAGACGCGCCCAGAGGAGCGTCTTGCCACATGTCAACACTGGGTCTGACTGAGAGCCTCCAGGAAAGAGGCCCAAGCAAGACACGCCCCGAGGAGCGTCTTGACACATGTCAACACTGGGTCGGACTGAGGGCCTCCATGAGAGAAGCCCAAGCAAGACGCGCCCCGAGGAGAGTCTTGCCACATGTCAACACTCGGTCTGACAGAGGGCATTCAGGAGAGAGGCCCAAGCAATATGCGCCCCGAGGAGCGTCTTGCCACATGTCACCACTGGGTCTGAATGAGCGCCTCCAGGAGAGAGGCCCAACCAAGACGCGCCCCGAGGAGTGTCTTGCCACATGCCAACACTGGTTCTGACTGAGCGCCTCCAGGAGAGAGGCCCAAGCAAGACGCGCCCCGAGGAACGTCTTGCCACGTGTCAACACTGGGTCTGACTTAGCACCTCCAGGAGAGAGGCCCAAGCAAGACGCGCCCCGAGGAGCGTCTTTCCTCGTGTCACCACTGGGTCTGACTGAGCGCCTCCAGGAGAGAGGCCCAAGCAAGACGCGCCCCGAGGAGCGTCTTGCCACATGTCAACACTGGGTCGGACTGAGCGCCTCCAGGAGAGAGGCCCAAGCAAGACGCGCCCCGAGGAGCGTCTTGCCACATGTCAGCACTGGGTCTGACTGAGCGCCTCCAGGAGAGAGGCACAAGCAAGACGCGCCCCGAGGAGCGTCTTGCCACATGTCAACACTGGGTCTGACTGAGCGCCTCCAGGAGAGAGGCCAAAGCAAGACGCGCCCCGAGGAGCGTCTTGCCAAATGTGAAAACTGGGTCTGACTGAGCGCCTCCAGGAGAGAGGCCCAAGCAAGACGCGCCCCGAGGAGGGTCTTGACACATGTCTCCTCTGGGTCTGGCTGAGCGCCTCCAGGAGAGAGGCCCAAGCAAGACGTGCCCCGACGAGCATCTTGCCACATGTCAACACTGGGTCTGACTGAGTGCCTCCATGAGAGAAGCCCCAGCAAGACGCGCCCAGAGGAGTGTCTTGCCACATGTCAACACTGGGTCTGACTGAGCACCTCCAGGAGAGAGGCCCAAGCAAGACGCGCCCCGAGGAGCATTTTGCCACATGTCAACACTGGGTCTGACTGAGCGCCTCCAGGAGAGAGGCCCGAGGAACGTCTTGCCACATGTCACCTCTGGGTCTGACTGAGCGCCTCCAGGAGAGAGGCGCAAGCAAGAAACGCCCGAGGAGCGTCTTGACACATGTCAACACTGGGTTTGACTGAGTGCCTCCAGGAGAGAGGCCCCAGCAAGACGCGCCCCGAGGAGCGTCTTGCCACATGTCAGCACTCGGTCTGACTGAGCGCCTCCAGGAGAGAGGCCCAAGCAAGAAGCGCCCCGAGGAGCTTCTTGCCACATGTCAACAATGGGTATGACTGAGGGCCTCCAGGAGAGAAGCCCAAGCAAGGCGCGCCCCGAGGAGCGTCTTGCCACATGTCAACACTGGGTCTAATTGAGCGCCTCCAGGAGAGAGGTCCAAGCAACACTCGCCCCGAGGAGCGTCTTGCCACATGTCAACACTGGGTCTGACTGAGTGCCTCCATGAGAGAAGCCCCAGCAAGACGCGCCCTGAGGAGCGTCTTGCCACATGTCAATACTCGTTCTGACTGAGCGCCTCCAGGAGAGAGGCCCAAGCAAGACGTGCCCCGAGGAGCGTCTTGCCACATGTCAACAATGGGTCTGACTGAGGGCCTCCAGGAGAGAGGCCCAAGCAAGATACCTCCCGAGGAGCGTCTTGACACATGTCAACACTGGGTCTGACTGAGGGCCTCCATGAGAGAAGCCCAAGCAAGACGCGCCCCGAGGAGAGTCTTCCACATGTCAACACTGGGTCTGACAGAGGGCATCCAGGAGAGAGGCCCAAGCAATACGCGCCCCGAGGAGCGTCTTGCCACAGGTCAACAATGGGTCTGACTGAGGGCCTCCAGGAGAGAAGCCAAAGCAAGACGCGCCCCGAGGAGCTTCTTTCCACATGTCAACAATGGGTCTTACAGAGGGCCTCCATGAGAGAAGCCCAAGCAAGACGCGCCCCGAGGAGTGTCTTGCCACATGTCAACACTGTGTCTGACTGAGCGCCTCCAGAAGAGAGGCCCAAGCAAGACGCGCCCCGAGGAGCGTCTTGCCACGTGTCAACACTGGGTCTGACTTAACACCTCCAGGAGAGAGGCCCAAGCAAGATGCGCCCCGAGGAGCGTCTTGCCACGTGTCACCACTGGGTCTGACTTAACACCTCCAGGAGAGAGGCCCAAGCAAGACGCGCCCAGAGGAGTGTCTTGCCACGTGTCACCACTGGGTCTGATTGAGCACCTCCAGGAGAGAGGCCCAAGCAAGACGTGCCCCGACGAGCGTCTTGCCACATGTCACTACTCGGTCTGACTGAGCGTCTCCAGGAGGGAGGCCCAAGCAAGACGCGCCCAGAGGAGCGTCTTGCCACATGTCAACACTGGGTCTGACTGAGCGCCTCCAGGAAAGAGGCCCAAGCAAGACACGCCCCGAGGAGCGTCTTGACACATGTCAACACTGGGTCGGACTGAGGGCCTCCATGAGAGAAGCCCAAGCAAGACGCGCCCCGAGGAGAGTCTTGCCACATGTCAACACTCGGTCTGACAGAGGGCATTCAGGAGAGAGGCCCAAGCAATATGCGCCCCGAGGAGCGTCTTGTCACATGTCACCACTGGGTCTGAATGAGCGCCTCCAGGAGAGAGGCCCAACCAAGACGCGCCCCGAGGAGTGTCTTGCCACATGCCAACACTGGGTCTGACTGAGCGCCTCCAGGAGAGAGGCCCAAGCAAGACGCGCCCCGAGGAACGTCTTGCCACGTGTCAACACTGGGTCTGACTTAGCACCTCCAGGAGAGAGGCCCAAGCAAGACGCGCCCCGAGGAGCGTCTTTCCACGTGTCACCACTGGGTCTGACTGAGCGCCTCCAGGAGAGAGGCCCAAGCAAGACGCGCCCCGAGGAGCGTCTTGCCACATGTCAACACTGGGTCGGACTGAGCGCCTCCAGGAGAGAGGCCCAAGCAAGACGCGCCCCGAGGAGCGTCTTGCCACATGTCAGCACTGGGTCTGACTGAGCGCCTCCAGGAGAGAGGCCCCAGCAAGACGCGCCCCGAGGAGCGTCTTACCACATGTCAACAATGGGTCTGACTGAGGGCCTCCAGGAGAGAGGCCCAAGCAAGACGCACCCCGAGGAACGTCTTTCCACGTGTCACCACTGGGTCTGACTGAGCGCCTCCAGGAAAGAGGCCCAAGCAAGACGCGCCCCGAGGAGCGTCTTGCCACATGTCAACACTGGGTCTGACTGAGCGCCTCCAGGAGAGAGGCCCAAGCAAGACGCGCCCCGAGGAGCGTCTTGCCTTATGTCAGCACTCGGTCTGACTGAGCGCCTCCAGGAGAGAGGCCCAAGCAAGACGCGCCCCGAGGAGCGTCTTGCCACATGTCAACAATGGGTCTGACTGAGGGCCTCCAGGAGAGAGGCCCAAGCAAGATGCGCCCGGAGGAGCGTCTTTCCACATGTCAACACTGGGTCTGACAGAGGGCCTCCAGGAGAGAGGCCCAAGCAAGACGCGCCCCGAGGAGCGTCTAGCCACATGTCACCTCTGGTTCTGACTGAGCGCCTCCAGGAGAGAGGCCCAAGCAAGACGCGCCCCGAGGAGCGTCGTGTCACATGTCAACACTGGGTCTGTCTGAGCGCCTCCAGGAGAGAAGCCCAAGCAAGACGCGCCCCGAGGAGTGTCTTGCCACATGTCAACAATGGGTCTGACTGAGGGCCTCCAGGAGAGAAGCCCAAGCAAGACGCGCCACGAGGAGCGTCTTGACACATGTCAACACTGGGTCTGACAGAGGGCCTCCAGGAGAGAGGCCCAAGCAAGACGCGCCCCGAGGAGTGTCTTGCCACATGTCACCACTGGGTCTGACTGAGCGTCTCCAGGAGAGAGGCCCAAGCAAGACGCGCCCCGAGGAGCGTCAGGCCACATGTCACTACTCAGTCTGACTGAGCGCCTCCAGGAGAGAGGCCCAAGCAAGACGCGCCCCGAGAAGCGTCTTGCCACATGTCAGCACTGGGTCTGACTGAGCGCCTCCAGGAGAGAGGCCCCAGCAAGACGCGCACTGAGGAGCGTCTTGCCTTATGTCAGCACTCGGTCTGACTGAGCGCCTCCAGGAGAGAGGCCCAAGCAAGACGCGCCCCGAGGAGCTTCTTGCCACATGTCAACAATGGGTCTGACTGAGGGCCTCCAGGAGAGAGGCCCAAGCAAGATGCGCCCGGAGGAGCGTCTTGCCACATGACACCTCTGGTTCTGACTGAGCGCCTCCAGGAGAGAGGCCCAAGCAAGACGTGCCCCGGGGAGCGTTTTTCCACATGTCAGCACTCGGTCTGACTGAGCGCCTCCAGGAGAGAGGCCAAAGCAAAACGCGCCCCGAGGAGCGTCTTGACACATGTCAACACTGGGTCTGACAGAGGGCCTCCAGGAGAGAGGCCCAAGCAAGACGCGCCCCGAGGAGTGTCTTGCCACATGTCACCACTTGGTCTGACTGAGCGCCTCCAGGAGAGAGGCCCAAGCAAGACGCGCCCCGAGGAGCGTCTTGACACATGTCAACACTGGGTCGGACTGAGGGCCTCCATGAGAGAAGCCCAAGCAAGACGCGCCCCGAGGAGAGTCTTGCCACATGTCAACACTCGGTCTGACAGAGGGCATTCAGGAGAGAGGCCCAAGCAGTATGCGCCCCGAGGAGCGTCTTGCCACATGTCACCACTGGGTCTGAATGAGCGCCTCCAGGAGAGAGGCCCAACCAAGACGCGCCCCGAGGAGTGTCTTGCCACATGCCAACACTGGGTCTGACTGAGCACCTCCAGGAGAGAGGCCCAAGCAAGACGCGCCCCGAGGAACGTCTTGCCACGTGTCAACACTGGGTCTGACTTAGCACCTCCAGGAGAGAGGCCCAAGCAAGACGCGCCCCGAGGAGCGTCTTTCCACGTGTCACCACTGGGTCTGACTGAGCGCCTCCAGGAGAGAGGCCCAAGCAAGACGCGCCCCGAGGAGCGTCTTGCCACATGTAAACACTGGGTCTGACTGAGCAACTCCAGGAGAGAGGCCCAAGCAAGACGCGCCCCGAGGAGCGTCTTGCCACATGTCACTACTCGTTCTGACTGAGCACCTCCAGGAGAGAGGCCCAAGCAAGACGTGCCCCGAGGAGCGTCTTGCCACATGTCAAAAATGGGTCTGACTGAGGGCCTCCAGGAGAGAGGCCCAAGCAAGACACGCCCCGAGGAGCGTCTTGACACATGTCAACACTGGGTCTGACTGAGGGCCTCCATGAGAGAAGCCCAAGCAAGACGCGCCCCGAGGAGAGTCTTCCACATGTCAACACTGGGTCTGACAGAGGGCATCCAGGAGAGAGGCCCCAGCAAGACGCGCCCCGAGGAGTGTCTTGCCACATGTCAACACTGTGTCTGACTGAGCGCCTCCAGGAGAGAGGCCCAAGCAAGACGCGCCCCGAGGAGTGTCTTGCCACGTGTCAACACTGGGTCTGACTTAGCACCTCCAGGAGAGAGGCCCAAGCAAGATGCGCCCCGAGGAGCGTCTTGCCACGTGTCACCACTGGGTCTGACTGAGCTCCTCCAGGAGAGAGGCCCAAGCAAGACGCGCCCAGAGGAGTGTCTTGCCACGTGTCACCACTGGGTCTGATTGAGCACCTCCAGGAGAGAGGTCCAAGCAAGACGCGCCCAGAGGAGCGTCTTGCCACATGTCAACACTGGGTCTGACTGAGCGCCTCCAGGAAAGAGGCCCAAGCAAGACACGCCCCGAGGAGCGTCTTGACACATGTCAACACTGGGTCGGACTGAGGGCCTCCATGAGAGAAGCCCAAGCAAGACGCGCCCCGAGGAGAGTCTTGCCACATGTCAACACTCGGTCAGACAGAGGGCATTCAGGAGAGAGGCCCAAGCAATATGCGCCCCGAGGAGCGTCTTGCCACATGGTAAATGGTAAATGGCCTGTATTTGATATAGCGCCTTCTAGAGTCCTGGAACCCCCCAAGGCGCTTTACAACACAATCAGTCATTCACCCATTCACACACACATTCACACACTGGTGGGGATGAGCTACAGTGTAGCCACAGCTGCCCTGGGGCGCACTGACAGAGGCGAGGCTGCCGAGCACTGGCGCCACCGGTCCCTCTGACCACCACCAGCAGGCAACGTGGGTTAAGTGTCTTGCCCAAGGACACAACGACAGCGACAGACTGAGCGGGTCTCGAACCTGCGACCTTCCGATTGCGAGGCGAGCACTTAACTCCTGTGCCACCGTCACCACTGGGTCTGAATGAGCGCCTCCAGGAGAGAGGCCCAACCAAGACGCGCCCCGAGGAGTGTCTTGCCACATGCCAACACTGGGTCTGACTGAGTGCCTCCAGGAGAGAGGCCCAAGCAAGACGCGCCCCGAGGAACGTCTTGCCACGTGTCAACACTGGGTCTGACTTAGCACCTCCAGGAGAGAGGCCCAAGCAAGACGCGCCCCGAGGAGCGTCTTTCCACGTGTCACCACTGGGTCTGACTGAGCGCCTCCAGGAGAGAGGCCCAAGCAAGACGCGCCCCGAGGAGCGTCTTGCCACATGTGTACACTGGGTCGGACTGAGCGCCTCCAGGAGAGAGGCCCAAGCAAAACGCGCCCCGAGGAGCGTTTTGCCACATGTCAGCACTGGGTCTGACTGAGCGCCTCCAGGAGAGAGGCCCCAGCAAGACGCGCCCCGAGGAGCGTCTTACCACATGTCAACAATGGGTCTGACTGAGCGCCTCCAGGAGAGAGGCCCAAGCAAGACGCGCCCCGAGGAGCGTCTTGCCACATGTCAACACTGGGTCTGACTGAGCGCCTCCAGGAGAGAGGCCCAAGCAAGACGCGCCCCGAGGAGCGTCTTGCCTTATGTCAGCACTCGGTCTGACTGAGCGCCTCCAGGAGAGAGGCCCAAGCAAGACGCGCCCCGAGGAGCGTCTTGCCACATGTCAACAATGGGTCTGACTGAGGGCCTCCAGGAGAGAGGCCCAAGCAAGATGCGCCCGGAGGAGCGTCTTGCCACATGTCAACACTGGGTCTGACAGAGGGCCTCCAGGAGAGAGGCCCAAGCAAGACGCGCCCCGAGGAGCGTCTTGCCACATGTCACCTCTGGTTCTGACTGAGCGCCTCCAGGAGAGAGGCCCAAGCAAGAGGCGCCCCGAGGAGCGTCGTGTCACATGTCAACACTGGGTCTGTCTGAGCGCCTCCAGGAGAGAAGCCCAAGCAAGACGCGCCCCGAGGAGTGTCTTGCCACATGTCAACAATGGGTCTGACTGAGGGCCTCCAGGAGAAAAGCCCAAGCAAGACGCGCCCCGAGGAGCGTCTTGACACATGTCAACACTGGGTCTGACAGAGGGCCTCCAGGAGAGAGGCCCAAGCAAGACGCGCCCTGAGGAGTGTCTTGCCACATGTCACCACTGGGTCTGACTGAGCGTCTCCAGGAGAGAGGCCCAAGCAAGACGCGCCCCGAGGAGCGTCAGGCCACATGTCACTACTCAGTCTGACTGAGCGCCTCCAGGAGAGAGGCCCAAGCAAGACGCGCCCCGAGAAGCGTCTTAGCACATGTCAGCACTGGGTCTGACTGAGCGCCTCCAGGAGAGAGGCCCCAGCAAGACGCGCACCGAGGAGCGTCTTGCCTTATGTCAGCACTCGGTCTGACTGAGCGCCTCCAGGAGAGAGGCCCAAGCAAGACGCGCCCCGAGGAGCTTCTTGCCACATGTCATCAATGGGTCTGACTGAGGGCCTCCAGGAGAGAGGCCCAAGCAAGATGCGCCCGGAGGAGCGTCTTGCCACATGACACCTCTGGTTCTGACTGAGCTCCTCCAGGAGAGAGGCCCAAGCAAGACGTGCCCCGAGGAGTGTCTTGCCACATGTCAACACTGTGTCTGACTGAGCGCCTCCAGGAGAGAGGCCCAAGCAAGACGCGCCCCGAGGAGTGTCTTGCCACGTGTCAACACTGGGTCTGACTTAGCACCTCCAGGAGAGAGGCCCAAGCAAGATGCGCCCCGAGGAGCGTCTTGCCACGTGTCACCACTGGGTCTGACTGAGCTCCTCCAGGAGAGAGGCCCAAGCAAGACGCGCCCAGAGGAGTGTCTTGCCACGTGTCACCACTGGGTCTGATTGAGCACCTCCAGGAGAGAGGTCCAAGCAAGACGCGCCCAGAGGAGCGTCTTGCCACATGTCAACACTGGGTCTGACTGAGCGCCTCCAGGAAAGAGGCCCAAGCAAGACACGCCCCGAGGAGCGTCTTGACACATGTCAACACTGGGTCGGACTGAGGGCCTCCATGAGAGAAGCCCAAGCAAGACGCGCCCCGAGGAGAGTCTTGCCACATGTCAACACTCGGTCTGACAGAGGGCATTCAGGAGAGAGGCCCAAGCAATATGCGCCCCGAGGAGCGTCTTGCCACATGGTAAATGGTAAATGGCCTGTATTTGATATAGCGCCTTCTAGAGTCCTGGAACCCCCCAAGGCGCTTTACAACACAATCAGTCATTCACCCATTCACACACACATTCACACACTGGTGGGGATGAGCTACAGTGTAGCCACAGCTGCCCTGGGGCGCACTGACAGAGGCGAGGCTGCCGAGCACTGGCGCCACCGGTCCCTCTGACCACCACCAGCAGGCAACGTGGGTTAAGTGTCTTGCCCAAGGACACAACGACAGCGACAGACTGAGCGGGTCTCGAACCTGCGACCTTCCGATTGCGAGGCGAGCACTTAACTCCTGTGCCACCGTCACCACTGGGTCTGAATGAGCGCCTCCAGGAGAGAGGCCCAACCAAGACGCGCCCCGAGGAGTGTCTTGCCACATGCCAACACTGGGTCTGACTGAGTGCCTCCAGGAGAGAGGCCCAAGCAAGACGCGCCCCGAGGAACGTCTTGCCACGTGTCAACACTGGGTCTGACTTAGCACCTCCAGGAGAGAGGCCCAAGCAAGACGCGCCCCGAGGAGCGTCTTTCCACGTGTCACCACTGGGTCTGACTGAGCGCCTCCAGGAGAGAGGCCCAAGCAAGACGCGCCCCGAGGAGCGTCTTGCCACATGTCAGCACTGGGTCTGACTGAGCGCTTCCAGGAGAGAGGCCCCAGCAAGACGCGCCCCGAGGAGCGTCTTACCACATGTCAACAATGGGTCTGACTGAGCGCCTCCAGGAGAGAGGCCCAAGCAAGACGCGCCCCGAGGAGCGTCTTGCCACATGTCAACACTGGGTCTGACTGAGCGCCTCCAGGAGAGAGGCCCAAGCAAGACGCGCCCCGAGGAGCGTCTTGCCTTATGTCAGCACTCGGTCTGACTGAGCGCCTCCAGGAGAGAGGCCCAAGCAAGACGTGCCCCGAGGAGCGTCTTGCCACATGTCAACAATGGGTCTGACTGAGGGCCTCCAGGAGAGAGGCCCAAGCAAGATGCGCCCGGAGGAGCGTCTTGCCACATGTCAACACTGGGTCTGACAGAGGGCCTCCAGGAGAGAGGCCCAAGCAAGACGCGCCCCGAGGAGCGTCTTGCCACATGTCACCTCTGGTTCTGACTGAGCGCCTCCAGGAGAGAGGCCCAAGCAAGAGGCGCCCCGAGGAGCGTCGTGTCACATGTCAACACTGGGTCTGTCTGAGCGCCTCCAGGAGAGAAGCCCAAGCAAGACGCGCCCCGAGGAGTGTCTTGCCACATGTCAACAATGGGTCTGACTGAGGGCCTCCAGGAGAAAACCCCAAGCAAGACGCGCCCCGAGGAGCGTCTTGACACATGTCAAGACTGGGTCTGACAGAGGGCCTCCAGGAGAGAGGCCCAAGCAAGACGCGCCCTGAGGAGTGTCTTGCCACATGTCACCACTGGGTCTGACTGAGCGTCTCCAGGAGAGAGGCCCAAGAAAGACGCGCCCCGAGGAGCGTCAGGCCACATGTCACTACTCAGTCTGACTGAGCGCCTCCAGGAGAGAGGCCCAAGCAAGACGCGCCCCGAGAAGCGTCTTAGCACATGTCAGCACTGGGTCTGACTGAGCGCCTCCAGGAGAGAGGCCCCAGCAAGACGCGCACCGAGGAGCGTCTTGCCTTATGTCAGCACTCGGTCTGACTGAGCGCCTCCAGGAGAGAGGCCCAAGCAAGACGCGCCCCAAGGAGCTTCTTGCCACATGTCATCAATGGGTCTGACTGAGGGCCTCCAGGAGAGAGGCCCAAGCAAGATGCGCCCGGAGGAGCGTCTTGCCACATGACACCTCTGGTTCTGACTGAGCTCCTCCAGGAGAGAGGCCCAAGCAAGACGTGCCCCGAGGAGCGTTTTTCCACATGTCAGCACTCGGTCTGACTGAGCGCCTCCAGGAGAGAGGCCAAAGCAAGACGCGCCCCGAGGAGCGTCTTGACACATGTCAACACTGGGTCTGACAGAGGGCCTTCAGGAGAGAGGCCCAAGCAAGACGCGCCCCGAGGAGTGTCTTGACACATGTCACCACTTGGTCTGACTGAGAGCCTCCAGGAGAGAGGCCCAAGCAAGACACGCCCCGAGGAGCGTCTTGACACATGTCAACACTGGGTCGGACTGAGGGCCTCCATGAGAGAGGCCCAAGCAAGACGCGCCCCGAGGAGCGTCTTGACACATGTCAACACTGGGTCTGACTGAGCGCCTCCAGGAAAGAGGCCCAAGCAAGACACGCCCCGAGGAGCGTCTTGACACATGTCAACACTGGGTCGGACTGAGGGCCTCCATGAGAGAAGCCCAAGCAAGACGCGCCCCGAGGAGAGTCTTAACACATGTCAACACTCGGTCTGACAGAGGGCATTCAGGAGAGAGGCCCAAGCAATATGCGCCCCGAGGAGCGTCTTGCCACATGTCACCACTGGGTCTGAATGAGCGCCTCCAGGAGAGAGGCCCAACCAAGACGCGCCCGGAGGAGTGTCTTGCCACATGCAAACACTGGGTCTGACTGAGCGCCTCCAGGAGAGAGGCCCAAGCAAGACGCGCCCCGAGGAACGTCTTGCCACGTGTCACCACTGGGTCTGACTGAGCGCCTCCAGGAGAGAGGCCCAAGCAAGACGCGCCCCGAGGAGCGTCTTGCCACATGTCAACACTGGGTCTGACTGAGCGCCTCCAGGAGAGAGGCCCAAGCAAGACGCGCCCCGAGGAGCGTCTTGCCACATGTCAGCACTGGGTCTGACTGATCGCCTCCAGGAGAGAGGCCCCAGCAAGACGCGCCCCGAGGAGCGTCTTACCACATGTCAACAATGGGTCTGACTGAGGGCCTCCAGGAGAGAGGCCCAAGCAAGACGCACCCCGAGGAACGTCTTTCCACGTGTCACCACTGGGTCTGACTGAGCGCCTCCAGGAGAGAGGCCCAAGCAAGACGCGCCCCGAGGAGCGTCTTGCCACATGTCAACACTGGGTCTGACTGAGCGCCTCCAGGAGAGAGGCCCAAGCAAGACGTGCCCCGAGGAGCGTCTTGCCTTATGTCAGCACTCGGTCTGACTGAGCGCCTCCAGGAGAGAGGCCCAAGCAAGACTTGCCCCGAGGAGCGTCTTGCCACATGTCAACAATGGGTCTGACTGAGGGCCTCCAGGAGAGAGGCCCAAGCAAGATGCGCCCGGAGGAGCGTCTTGCCACATGTCAACACTGGGTCTGACAGAGGGCCTCCAGGAGAGAGGCCCAAGCAAGACGCGCCCCGAGGAGCGTCCTAACACATGTCACCTCTGGTTCTGACTGAGCGCCTCCAGGAGAGAGGCCCAAGCAAGACGCGCCCCGAGGAGCGTCGTGTCACATGTCAACACTGGGTCAGTCTGAGCGCCTCCAGGAGAGAAGCCCAAGCAAGACGCGCCCCGAGGAGTGTCTTGCCACATGTCAACAATGGGTCTGACTGAGGGCCTCCAGGAGAGAAGCCCAAGCAAGACGCGCCCCGAGGAGCGTCTTGACACATGTCAACACTGGGTCTGACAGAGGGCCTCCAGGAGAGAGGCCCAAGCAAGACGCGCCCCGAGGAGTGTCTTGCCACATGTCACCACTGGGTCTGACTGAGCGTCTCCAGGAGAGAGGCCCAAGCAAGACCCGCCCCGAGGAGCGTCAGGCCACATGTCACTACTCAGTCTGACTGAGCGCCTCCAGGAGAGAGGCCCAAGCAAGACGCGCCCCGAGAAGCGTCTTGCCACATGTCAGCACTGGGTGTGACTGAGCCCCTCCAGGAGAGAGGCCCCAGCAAGACGCGCACCGAGGAGCGTCTTGCCTTATGTCAGCACTCGGTCTGACTGAGCGCCTCCAGGAGAGAGGCCCAAGCAAGACGCGCCCCGAGGAGCGTCTTGCCACATGTCAACAATGGGTCTGACTGAGGGCCTCCAGGAGAGAGGCCCAAGCAAGATGCGCCCGGAGGAGCGTCTTGCCACATGTCCCCTCTGGTTCTGACTGAGCGCCTCCAGGAGAGAGGCCCAAGCAAGACGTGCCCCGAGGAGCGTTTTTCCACATGTCAGCACTCGGTCTGACTGAGCGCCTCCAGGAGAGAGGCCAAAGCAAGACGCGCCCCGAGGAGCGTCTTGACACATGTCAACACTGGGTCTGACAGAGGGCCTCCAGGAGAGAGGCCCAAGCAAGACGCGCCCCGAGGAGTGTCTTGCCACATGTCACCACTTGGTCTGACTGAGCGCCTCCAGGAGAGAGGCCCAAGCAAGACGCGTCCCGAGGAGTGTCTTGCCACATGTCACCACTTGGTCTGACTGAGCGCCTCCAGGATAGAGGCCCAAGCAACACGTGCCCCGAGGAGTGTCAGGCCACATGTCACTACTCAGTCTGACTGAGCGCCTCCAGGAGAGAGGCCCAAGTAAGACGCGCCCCGAGGAGCGTCTTGCCACGTGTCAACACTGGGTCTGATTGAGGGCCTTCTGGAAAAAGGCCCAAGCAAGATGCGCCCCGAGGAGCGTCTTGCCACATGTCAGCACTGGGTCTGACTGAGCGCCTCCAGGAGAGAGGCCCAAGCAAGACACGCCCCGAGGAGCGTCTTGACACATGTAAACACTGGGTCTGACTGAGGGCCTCCATGAGGTAAGCCCAAGCAAGACGCGCCCCGAGGAGAGTCTTGCCACATGTCAACACTCGGTCTGACAGAGGGCATCCAGGAGAGAGGCCCAAGCAAGACGCGCACCGAGGAGCGTCTTGCCTTATGTCAGCACTGGGTCTGACTGAGCGCCTCCAGGAGAGAGGCCCAACCAAGACGCGCCCTGAGGAGAGTCCTGCCACATGCCAACACTGGGTCTGACAGAGGGCCTCCAGGAGAGAGGCCCAAGCAAGACGCGCCCCGAGGAGTGTCTTGCCACATGTCACCACTGGGTCTGACTGAGCGCCTCCAGGAGAGAGGCCCAAGCAAGACGCGCCCTGAGGAGCGTCTTGTCACATGTCAACACTGGGTCTTTGTGAGCGCCTCCAGAAGAGAAGCCCAAGCAATACGCGCCCCGAGGAGCGTCTTTCCACATGTCAGCACTCGGTCTGACTGAGCGCCTCCAGGAGAGAGGCCCAAGCAAGACGCGCCCCGAGGAGCGTCTTGCCACGTGTCAACACTGGGTCTGATTGAGGGACTTCTGGAGAGAGGCCCAAGCAAGACGCGCCCCGAGGAGCGTCTTGCCACATGTCAACACTGGGTCTGACTGAGGGCCTCCATGAGAGAGGCCCAAATAAGTCGCGCCCCGAGGAGCGTCTTGCCACATGTCAACACTGGGTCTGACTGAGGACCTCCAGGAGAGAAGCCCAAGCAAGATGCGCCCCGAGGAGCGTCTTGCCACATGTCAGCACTCGGTCTGACTGAGCGCCTCCAGGAGAGAGGCACAAGCAAGACGCGCCCCGAGGAGCGTCTTGCCACATGTCAACACTGGGTCTGACTGAGCGCCTCCAGGAGAGAGGCCCAAGCAAGACGCGCCCCGAGGAGCGTCTTGCCACATGTGAAAACTGGGTCTGACTGAGCGCCTCCAGGAGAGAGGCCCAAGCAAGACGCGCCCAGAGGAGCGTCTTGCAACATGTCAGCACTCGGTCTGACTGAGCGCCTCCAGGAGAGAGGCCCAAGCAAGACGCGGCCCGAGGAGGGTCTTGACACATGTCTCCTCTGGGTCTGACTGAGCGCCTCCAGGAGAGAGGCCCAAGCAAGACGTGCCCCGACGAGCATCTTGCCACATGTCAACACTGGGTCTGACTGAGTGCCTCCATGAGAGAAGCCCCAGCAAGACGCGCCCCGAGGAGCGTCTTGCCACATTTCAACACTGGGTCTGACTGAGCACCTCCAGGAGAGAGGCCCGAGGAGCGTCTTGCCACATGTCACCTCTGGGTCTGACTGAGCGCCTCCAGGAGAGAGGCGCAAGCAAGAAACGCCCGAGGAGCGTCTTGACACATGTCAACACTGGGTTTGACTGAGCGCCTCCAGGAGAGAGGCCCCAGCAAGACGCGCCCCGAGGAGCGTCTTGCCACATGTCAGCACTCGGTCTGACTGAGCGCCTCCAAGAGAGAGGCCCAAGCAAGAAGCGCCCCGAGGAGCTTCTTGCCACATGTCAACAATGGGTATGACTGAGGGCCTCCAGGAGAGAAGCCCAAGCATGACGCGCCCCGAGGAGCGTCTTGCCACATGTCAACACTGGGTATAATTGAGCGCCTCCAGGAGAGAGGTCCAAGCAACACGCGCCCCGAGGAGCGTCTTGCCACATGTCAACACTGGGTCTGACTGAGTGCCTCCATGGGAGAAGCCCCAGCAAGACGCGCCCCAAGGAGCGTCTTGCCACATGTCACTACGCGTTCTGACTGAGCTCCTCCAGGAGAGAGGCCCAAGCAAGACGTGCCCCGAGGAGCGTCTTGCCACATGTCAACAATGGGTCTGACTGAGGGCCTCCAGGAGAGAGGCCCAAGCAAGACACGCCCCGAGGAGCGTCTTGACACATGTCATCACTGGGTCTGACTGAGGGCCTCCATGAGAGAAGCCCAAGCAAGACGCGCCCCGAGGAGAGTCTTGCCACATGTCAACACTGGGTCTGACAGAGGGCATCCAGGAGAGAGGCCCAAGCAATACGCGCCCCGAGGAGCGTCTTGCCACAGGTCAACAATGGGTCTGACTGAGGGCCTCCAGGAGAGAAGCCAAAGCAAGACGCGCCCCGAGGAGCTTCTTTCCACATGTCAACAATGGGTCTTACTGAGGGCCTCCATGAGAGAAGCCCAAGCAAGACGCGCCCCGAGGAGTGTCTTGCCACATGTCAACACTGTGTCTGACTGAGCGCCTCCAGGAGAGAGGCCCAAGCAAGACGCGCCCCGAGGAGCGTCTTGCCACGTGTCAACACTGGGTCTGACTTAGCACCTCCAGGAGAGAGGCCCAAGCAAGATGCGCCCCGAGGAGCGTCTTGCCACGTTTCACCACTGGGTCTGACTGAGCTCCTCCAGGAGAGAGGCCCAAGCAAGACGCGCCCAGAGGAGTGTCTTGCCACGTGTCACCACTGGGTCTGATTGAGCACCTCCAGGAGAGAGGCCCAAGCAAGACGTGCCCCGAGGAGCGTCTTGCCACATGTCACTACTCGGTCTGACTGAGCGCCTCCAGGAGAGAGGCCCAAGCAAGACGTGCCCCGAGGAGCGTCTTGCCACATGTAAACAATGGGTCTGACTGAGGGCCTCCAGGAGAGAAGCCCAAGCAAGACGCGCCCAGAGGAGCATCTTGCCACATGTCAACACTGGGTCTGACTGAGCGCCTCCAGGAAAGAGGCCCAAGCAAGACATGCCCCGAGGAGCGTCTTGACACATGTCAACACTGGGTCGGACTGAGGGCCTGCATGAGAGAAGCCCAAGCAAGACGCGCCCCGAGGAGAGTCTTGCCACATGTCAACACTCGGTCTGACAGAGGGCATTCAGGAGAGAGGCCCAACCAAGACGCGCCCCGAGGAGTGTCTTGCCACATGCCAACACTGGGTCTGAATGAGCGCCTCCAGGAGAGAGGCCCAAGCAAGATGCGCCCCGAGGAGCGTCTTGCCACGTGTCAACACTGGGTCTGACTTAGCACCTCCAGGAGAGAGGCCCAGGCAAGACGCGCCCCGAGGAGCGTCTTTCCACGTGTCACCACTGGGTCTGACTGAGCGCCTCCAGGAGAGAGGCCCAAGCAAGACGCGCCCCGAGGAGCGTCTTGCCACATGTCAACACTGGGTCTGACTGAGCGCCTCCAGGAGAGAGGCCCAAGCAAGACGCGCCCCGAGGAGCGTCTTGCCACATGTCAGCACTGGGTCTGACTGAGCGCCTCCAGGAGAGAGGCCCCAGCAAGACGCGCCCCGTGGAGCGTCTTGCCACATGTCAACAATGGGTCTGACTGAGGGCCTCCAGGAGAGAGGCCCAAGCAAGACGCACCCCGAGGAGCGTCTTTCCACGTGTCACCACTGGGTCTGACTGAGCGCCTCCAGGAGAGAGGCCCAAGCAAGACGCGCCCCGAGGAGCGTCTTGCCACATGTCAACACTGGGTCTGACTGAGCGCCTCCAGGAGAGAGGCCCAAGCAAGACGCGCCCCGAGGAGCGTCTTGCCTTATGTCAGCACTCGGTCTGACTGAGCGCCTCCAGGAGAGAGGCCCAAGCAAGACGCGCCCCGAGGAGCGTCTTGCCACATGTCAACAATGGGTCTGACTGAGGGCCTCCAGGAGAGAGGCCCAAGCAAGATTCGCCCGGAGGAGCGTCTTGCCACATGTCAACACTGGGTCTGACAGAGGGCCTCCAGGAGAGAGGCCCAAGCAAGACGCGCCCCGAGGAGCGTCTTGCCACATGTCACCTCTGATTCTGACTGAGCGCCTCCAGGAGAGAGGCCCAAGCAAGACGCGCCCCGAGGAGCGTCTTGCCACATGTCAGCACTGGGTCTGACTGAGCGCCTCCAGGAGAGAGGCCCCAGCAAGACGCGCACCGAGGAGCGTCTTGCCTTATGTCAGCACTCGGTCTGACTGAGCGCCTCCAGGAGAGAGCCCCAAGCAAGACGCGCCCCGAGGAGCGTCTTGCCACATGTCAACAATGGGTCTGACTGAGGGCCTCCAGGAGAGAGGGCCAAGCAAGATGCGCCCGGAGGAGCGTCTTGCCACATGTCACCTCTGGTTCTGACTGAGCGCCTCCAGGAGAGAGGCCCAAGCAAGACGTGCCCCGAGGAGCGTTTTTCCACATGTCAGCACTCGGTCTGACTGAGCGCCTCCAGGAGAGAGGCCAAAGCAAGACGCGCCCCGAGGAGCGTCTTGACACATGTCAACACTGGGTCTGACAGAATGCCTCCAGGAGAGAGGCCCAAGCAAGACGCGCCCCGAGGAGTGTCTTGCCACATGTCACCACTTGGTCTGACTGAGCGCCTCCAGGAGAGAGGCCCAAGCAAGACGCGCCCCGAGGAGTGTCTTGCCACATGTCACCACTTGGTCTGACTGAGCGCCTCCAGGATAGAGGCCCAAGCAACACGTGCCCCGAGGAGTGTCAGGCCACATGTCACTACTCAGTCTGACTGAGCGCCTCCAGGAGAGAGGCCCAAGTAAGACGCGCCCCGAGGAGCGTCTTGCCACGTGTCAACACTGGGTCTGATTGAGGGCCTTCTGGAAAAAGGCCCAAGCAAGACGCGCCCCAAGGAGCGTCTTGCCACATGTCACTACTCGGTCTGACTGAGCACCTCCAGGGGAGAGGCCCAAGCAAGACGTGCCCCGAGGAGCGTCTTGCCACTTGTCAAAAATGGGTCTGACTGAGGGCCTCCAGGAGAGAAGCCCAAGCAAGACGCACCCCGAGGAGCGTCTTGCCACATGTCAACACTGGGTCTGACTGAGGGCCTCCAGGAGAGAGGCCCAAATAAGACGCGCCCCGAGGAGCATCTTGCCACATGTCAACACTGGGTCTGACTGAGGGCCTCCAGGAGAGAAGCCCAAGCAAGATGCGCCCCGAGGAGCGTCTTGCCATATGTCAGCACTCGGTCTGACTGAGCGCCTCCAGGAGAGAGGCACAAGCAAGACGCTCCCCGAGGAGCATCTTAACACATGTCAACACTGGGTCTGACTGAGCGCATCCAGGAGAGAGGCCCAAGCAAGACGCGCCCCGAGGAGCGTCTTGCCACATGTGAAAACTGGGTCTGACTGAGCGCCTCCAGGAGAGAGGCCCAAGCAAGACGCGCCCCGAGGAGCGTCTTGCCACATGTCACCTCTGGGTCTGACTGAGCGCCTCCAGGAGAGAGGCGCAAGCAATAAACGCCCGAGGAGCGTCTTGACACATGTCAACAATGGGTCTGACTGAGGGCCTCCAGGAGAGAGGGCCAAGCAAGATGCGCCCGGAGGAGCGTCTTGCCACATGTCACCTCTGGTTCTGACTGAGCGCCTCCAGGAGAGAGGCCCAAGCAAGACGTGCCCCGAGGAGCGTTTTTCCACATGTCAGCACTCGGTCTGACTGAGCGCCTCCAGGAGAGAGGCCAAAGCAAGACGCGCCCCGAGGAGCGTCTTGACACATGTCAACACTGGGTCTGACAGAATGCCTCCAGGAGAGAGGCCCAAGCAAGACGCGCCCCGAGGAGTGTCTTGCCACATGTCACCACTTGGTCTGACTGAGCGCCTCCAGGAGAGAGGCCCAAGCAAGACGCGCCCCGAGGAGTGTCTTGCCACATGTCACCACTTGGTCTGACTGAGCGCCTCCAGGATAGAGGCCCAAGCAACACGTGCCCCGAGGAGTGTCAGGCCACATGTCACTACTCAGTCTGACTGAGCGCCTCCAGGAGAGAGGCCCAAGTAAGACGCGCCCCGAGGAGCGTCTTGCCACGTGTCAACACTGGGTCTGATTGAGGGCCTTCTGGAAAAAGGCCCAAGCAAGACGCGCCCCAAGGAGCGTCTTGCCACATGTCACTACTCGGTCTGACTGAGCACCTCCAGGGGAGAGGCCCAAGCAAGACGTGCCCCGAGGAGCGTCTTGCCACTTGTCAAAAATGGGTCTGACTGAGGGCCTCCAGGAGAGAAGCCCAAGCAAGACGCACCCCGAGGAGCGTCTTGCCACATGTCAACACTGGGTCTGACTGAGGGCCTCCAGGAGAGAGGCCCAAATAAGACGCGCCCCGAGGAGCATCTTGCCACATGTCAACACTGGGTCTGACTGAGGGCCTCCAGGAGAGAAGCCCAAGCAAGATGCGCCCCGAGGAGCGTCTTGCCATATGTCAGCACTCGGTCTGACTGAGCGCCTCCAGGAGAGAGGCACAAGCAAGACGCTCCCCGAGGAGCATCTTAACACATGTCAACACTGGGTCTGACTGAGCGCATCCAGGAGAGAGGCCCAAGCAAGACGCGCCCCGAGGAGCGTCTTGCCACATGTGAAAACTGGGTCTGACTGAGCGCCTCCAGGAGAGAGGCCCAAGCAAGACGCGCCCCGAGGAGCGTCTTGCCACATGTCACCTCTGGGTCTGACTGAGCGCCTCCAGGAGAGAGGCGCAAGCAATAAACGCCCGAGGAGCGTCTTGACACATGTCAACACTGGGTTTGACTGTGCGCCTCCAGGAGAGAGGCCCCAGCAAGACGCGCCCCGAGGAGCGTCTTGCC
Source organism: Nothobranchius furzeri (assembly GCF_043380555.1). Taxonomy (NCBI): domain Eukaryota; kingdom Metazoa; phylum Chordata; class Actinopteri; order Cyprinodontiformes; family Nothobranchiidae; genus Nothobranchius; species Nothobranchius furzeri. Next base: position 17,507,002 of record NC_091749.1, on the reverse strand, counting down.
ACATGTCAGCACTCGGTCTGACTGAGCGCCTCCAGGAGAGAGGCCCAAGCAAGAAGCGCCCCGAGGAGCTTCTTGCCACATGTCAACAATGGGTCTGACTGAGGGCCTCCAGGAGAGAAGCCCAAGCAAGACGCGCCCCGAGGAGCGTCTTGCCACATGTCAACACTGGGTCTAATTGAGCGACTCCAGGAGAGAGGCCCAAGCAAGACGTGCCCCGAGGAGCGTCTTGCCACATTTCAACAATGGGTCTGACTGAGGGCCTCCAGGAGAGAAGCCCAAGCAAGAAGCGCCCCGAGGAGCGTCTTGCCACATGTCAACACTGGGTCTGACTGAGCGCCTCCAGGAGAGAGGCCCAAGCAAGACACGCCCCGAGGAGCGTCTTGACACATGTCAACACTGGGTCTGACTGAGGGCCTCCATGAGAGAAGCCCAAGCAAGATGCGCCCCGAGGAGAGTCTTGCCACATGTCAACACTGGGTCTGACAGAGGGCATCCAGGAGAGAGGCCCAAGCAATACGCGCCCCGAGGAGCGTCTTGCCACAGGTCAACAATGGGTCTGACTGAGGGCCTCCAGGAGAGAAGCCAAAGCAAGACGCGCCCCGAGGAGCTTCTTTCCACATGTCAACAATGGGTCTTACTGAGGGCCTCCATGAGAGAAGCCCAAGCAAGACGCGCCCCGAGGAGTGTCTTGCCACATGTCAACACTGTGTCTTACTGAGCGCCTCCAGGAGAGAGGCCCAAGCAAGACGCGCCCCGTGGAGCGTCTTGCCACGTGTCAACACTGGGTCTGACTTAGCACCTCCAGGAGAGAGGCCCAAGCAAGATGCGCCCCGAGGAGTGTCTTGCCACGTGTCACCACTGGGTCTGACTGAGCTCCTCCAGGAGAGAGGCCCAAGCAAGACGCGCCCAGAGGAGCGTCTTGCCACGTGTCACCACTGGGTCTGATTGAGCACCTCCAGGAGAGAGGCCCCAGCAAGATGCGCCCCGAGGAGCGTCTTGCCTTATGTCAGCACTCGGTCTGACTGAGCGCCTCCAGGAGAGAGGCCCAAGCAAGACGCGCCCCGTGGAGCGTCTTGCCACATGTCAGCACTCGGTCTGACTGAGCGCCTCCAGGAGAGAGGCCCAAGCAAGACGTGCCCCGAGGAGCGTCTTGCCACATGTCAACAATGGGTCTGACTGAGGGCCTCCAGGAGAGAAGCCCAAGCAAGAAGCGCCCAGAGGAGCGTCTTGCCACATGTCAAAACTGGGTCTGACTGAGCGCCTCCAGGAGAGAGGCCCAAGCACGACACGCCCCGAGGAGCGTCTTGACACATGTCAACACTGGGTCAGACTGAGGGCCTCCATGAGAGAAGCCCAAGCAAGACGCGCCCCGAGGAGAGTCTTGCCACATGTCAACACTCGGTCTGACAGAGGGCATTCAGGAGAGAGGCCCAAGCAATACGCGCCCCGAGGAGCGTCTTGCCACATGTCACCACTGGGTCTGAATGAGCGCCTCCAGGAGAGAGGCCCAACCAAGATGCGCCCCGAGGAGCGTCTTGCCACGTGTCAACACTGGGTCTGACTGAGCGCCTCCAGGAGAGAGGCCCAAGCAAGACGCGCCCCGAGGAGCGTCTTGCCACATGTCAGCACTGGGTCTGACTGAGCGCCTCCAGGAGAGAGGCCCCAGCAAGACGCGCCCCGAGGAGCGTCTTGCCACATGTCAACAATGGGTCTGACTGAGGGCCTCCAGGAGAGAGGCCCAAGCAAGACACGCCCCGAGGAGCGTCTTGACACATGTCAACACTGGGTCAGACTGAGGGCCTCCATGAGAGAAGCCCAAGCAAGACGCGCCCCGAGGAGAGTCTTGCCACATGTCAACACTCGGTCTGACAGAGGGCATTCAGGAGAGAGGCCCAAGCAATACGCGCCCCGAGGAGCGTCTTGCCACATGTCACCACTGGGTCTGAATGAGCGCCTCCAGGAGAGAGGCCCAACCAAGACGCGCCCCGAGGAGCGTCTTGCCACGTGTCAACACTGGGTCTGACTGAGCGCCTCCAGGAGAGAGGCCCAAGCAAGACGCGCCCCGAGGAGCGTCTTGCCACATGTCAGCACTGGGTCTGACTGAGCGCCTCCAGGAGAGAGGCCCCAGCAAGACGCGCCCCGAGGAGCGTCTTTCCACGTGTCACCACTGGGTCTGACTGAGCGCCTCCAGGAGAGAGGCCCAAGCAAGACGCGCCCCGAGGAGCGTCTTGCCACATGTCAACACTGGGTATGACTGAGCGCCTCCAGGAGAGAGGCCCAAGCATGACGCGCCCCGAGGAGCGTCTTGCCTTATGTCAGCACTCGGTCTGACTGAGCGCCTCCAGGAGAGAGGCCCAAGCAAGACGCACCCCGAGGAGCGTCTTGCCACATGTAAACAATGGGTCTGACTGAGGGCCTCCAGGAGAGAGGCCCAAGCAAGATGCGCCCGGAGGAGCGTCTTGCCACATGTCAACATTGGGTCTGACAGAGGGCCTCCAGGAGAGAGCCCCAAGCAAGACGCGCCCCGAGGAGCGTCTTGCCACATGTCACCTCTGGTTCTGACTGAGCGCCTCCAGGAGAGAGGCCCAAGCAAGACGTGCCCCGAGGAGCGTCTTGTCACATTTCAACACTGGGTCTGTCTGAGCGCCTCCAGGAGAGAAGCCCAAGCAATACGCGCCCCGAGGAGTGTCTTGCCACATGTCAACAATGGGTCTGACTGAGGGCCTCCAGGAGAGAAGCCCAAGCAAGACGCGCCCCGAGGAGCGTCTTGACACATGTCAACACTGGGTCTGACAGAGGGCCTCCAGGAGAGAGGCCCAAGCAAGACGCGCCCCGAGGAGTGTCTTGCCACATGTCACCACTGGGTCTGACTGAGCGTCTCCAGGAGAGAGGCCCAAGCAAGACGCGCCCCGAGGAGCGTCAGGCCACATGTCACTACTCAGTCTGACTGAGCGCCTCCAGGAGAGAGGCCCAAGCAAGACGCGCCCCGAGGAGCGTCTTGCCACATGTCAGCACGGGGTCTGACTGAGCGCCTCCAGGAGAGAGGCCCCAGCAAGACGCGCCCCGAGGAGCGTCTTGCCTTATGTCAGCACTCGGTCTGACTGAGCGCCTCCAGGAGAGAGGCCCAAGCAAGACGCGCCCCGAGGAGCGTCTTGCCACATGTCAGCACTCGGTCTGACTGAGTGCCTCCAGGAGAGAGGCCCAAGCAAGACGCGCCCCGAGGAGCATCTTGCCACATGTCAACAATGGGTCTGACTGAGGGCCTCCAGGAGAGAAGCCCAAGCAACACGCGGCCCGAGGAGCGTCTTGCCTCATGTCAGCACTCGGTCTGACTGAGCGCCTCCAGGAGAGAGGCCAAAGCAAGACGCGCCCCGAGGAGCGTCTTGACACATGTCAACACTGGGTCTGACAGAGGGCCTCCATGAGAGAGGCCCAAGCAAGACGCGCCCCGAGGAGTGTCTTGCCACATGTCAACACTGGGTCTGAGAGAGGGCCTCCAGGAGAGAGGCCCAAGCAAGACGTGCCCCGAGAAGTGTCTTGCCACATGTCACCACTAGGTCTGACTGAGTGCCTCCAGGAGAGAGGCCCAAGCATCACGCGCCCCGAGGAGGGTCAGGCCACATGTCACTACTCATTCTGACTGAGCGCCTCCAGGAGAGAGGCCCAAGCAAGACGCGGCCCGAGGAGCGTCTTGCCACATGTCAGCACTCGGTCTGGCTGAGCGCCTCCAGGAGAGAGGCCAAAGCAAGACGCGCCCCGAGGAGCGTCTTGACACATGTCAACACTGGGTCTGACAGAGGGCCTCCATGAGAGAGGCCCAAGCAAGACGCGCCCCGAGGAGTGTCTTGCCACATGTCAACACTGGGTCTGAGAGAGGGCCTCCAGGAGAGAGGCCCAAGCAAGACGCGCCCCGAGAAGTGTCTTGCCACATGTCACCACTAGGTCTGACTGAGCGCCTCCAGGAGAGAGGCCCAAGCAACACGCGCCCCGAGGAGCGTCAGGCCAAATGTCACTACTCATTCTGACTGAGCACCTCCAGGAGAGAGGCCCAAGCAAGACGCGCCCCGAGGAGCGTCTTGCCACATGTCACCACTTGGTCTGACTGAGCGCCTCCAGGAGAGAGGCCCAAGCAAGACGTGCCCCGAGGAGCGTCTTGCCACATGTCAACAATGGGTCTTACTGAGGGCCTGCAGGAGAGAAGCCCAAGCAAGACGCGCCCCGAGGAGCTTCTTGCCACATGTCAGCACTCGGGCTGACTGAGCGCCTCCAGGAGAGAGGCCAAAGCAAGACGCGCCCCGAGGAGCGTCTTGACACATGTCAACACTGGGTCTGACAGAGGGCCTCAATGAGAGAGGCCCAAGCAAGACGCGCCCCGAGGAGTGTCTTGCCACATGTCAACACTGGGTCTGACAGAGGGCCTCCAGGAGAGAGGCCCAAGCAAGACGCGCCCCGAGGAGTGTCTTGCCACATGTCACCACTTGGTCTGACTGAGCGCCTCCAGGAGAGAGGCCCAAGCAACACACGCCCCGAGGAGCGTCAGGCCACATGTCACTACTCAGTCTGACTGAGCGCCTCCAGGAGAGAAGCCAAAGCAAGACGCGCCCCGAGGAGCGTCTTGACACATGTCAACACTGGGTCTGACAGAGGACCTCAATGAGAGAGGCCCAAGCAAGACGCGCCCCGAGGAGTGTCTTGCCACATGTCAACACTGGGTCTGACAGAGGGCCTCCAGGAGAGAGGCCCAAGCAAGACGCGCCCCGAGGAGTGTCTTGCCACATGTCACCACTTGGTCTGACTGAGCGCCTCCAGGAGAGAGGCCCAAGCAACACACGCCCCGAGGAGCGTCAGGCCACATGTCACTACTCAGTCTGACTGAGCGCCTCCAGGAGAGAGGCCCAAGCAAGACGCGCCCCGAGGAGCGTCTTGTCACATGTCAACACTGGGTCTGTCTGAGCGCCTCCAGGAGAGAAGCCCAAGCAAGACGCACCCCGAGGAGCGTCTTGCCACGTGTCAACACTGGGTCTGATTGAGGGCCTTCTGGAGAGAGGCCCAAGCAAGACGCGCCCCGAGGAGCGTCTTGCCACATGTCAACAATGGTTCTTACTGAGGGCCTCCAGGAGAGAAGCCCAAGCAAGACGCGCCCCGAGGAGCTTCTTGCCACATGTCAGCACTCGGTCTGACTGAGCGCCTCCAGGAGAGAGGCCAAAGCAAGATGCCCCCCGAGGAGGGTCTTGCCACATGTCAACACTGGGTCTGACTGAGTGCCTCCATGAGAGAAGCCCCAGCAAGACGCGCCCCGAGGAGCGTCTTGCCACATGTCAACACTGGGTCTGACTGAGCGCCTCCAGGAGAGCGGCCCAAGCAAGACACGCCCCGAGGAGCGTCTTGACACATGTCAACACTGGGTCTGACTGAGGGCCTCCATGAGAGAAGCCCAAGCAAGACGCGCCCCGAGGAGAGTCTTGCCACATGTCAACACTCGGTCTGACAGAGGGCATCCAGGAGAGAGGCCCAAGCAATACGCGCCCCGAGGAGCGTCTTGCCACATGTCACCACTGGGTCTGACTGAGCGCCTCCAGGAGAGAGACCCAACCAAGACGCGCCCTGAGGAGCGTCTTGCCACATGCCAACACTGGGTCTGACAGAGGGCCTCCAGGAGAGAGGCCCAAGCAAGACACGCCCCGAGGAGTGTCTTGCCACATGTCACCACTGGGTCTGACTGAGCGCCTCCAGGAGAGAGGCCCAAGCAAGACGCGCCCCGAGGAGCGTCTTGTCACATGTCAACACTGGGTCGTTCTGAGCGCCTCCAGGAGAGAAGCCCAAGCAAGACGCGCCCCGGGGAGCGTCTTTCCACATGTCAGCACTCGGTCTGACTGAGCGCCTCCAGGAGAGAGGCCCAAGCAAGACGCGCCCAAAGGAGCGTCTTGCAACATGTAAACAATGGGTCTGACTGAGCACCTCCAGGAGAGAGGCCCAAGCAACACGCGCCCCGAGGAGCGTCAGGCCACATGTCACTACTCAGTCTGACTGAGCGCCTCCAGGAGAGAGGCCCAAGCAAGACGCGCCCCGAGGAGCGTCTTGCCACATGTCAACACTGGGTCTGACTGAGCGCCTCCAGGAGAGAGGCCCAAGCAAGACGCGCCCCGAGGAGCGTCAGGCCACATGTCACTACTCAGTCTGACTGAGCGCCTCCAGGAGAGAGGCCCAAGCAATACGCGCCCCGAGGAGCGTCAGGCCACATGTCCTTACTCAGTCTGACTGAGCGCCTCCAGGAGAGAGGCCCAAGCAAGACGCGCCCCGAGGAGCGTCTTGCCACGTGTCAACACTGGGTCTGATTGAGGGCCTTCTGGAGAGAGGCCCAAGCAAGACGCGCCACGAGGAGCGTCTTGCCACATGTCAGCACTCGGTCTGACTGAGCGCCTCCAGGAGAGAGGCCAAAGCAAGACGCGCCCCGAGGAGCATCTTGACACATGTCAACACTGGGTCTGACAGAGGGCCTCCATGAGAGAGGCCCAAGCAAGACGCGCCCCGAGGAGTGTCTTGCCACATGTCAACACTGGGTCTGACTGAGCGCCTCCAGGAGAGAGGCCCAAGCAAGACGCGCCCCGACGAGCGTCTTGCCACGTGTCAACACTGGGTCTGAATGAGCGCCTCCAGGAGAGAGGCCCAAGCAAGATGCGCCCCGAGGAGCTTCTTGCCACGTGTCACCACTGGGTCTGACTGAGCGCCTCCAGGAGAGAGGCCCAAGCAAGACGCGCCCCGAGGAGCGTCTTGCCACATGTGTGTGTGTGTGTGTGTGTGTGTGTGTGTGTGTGTGTGTGTGTGTGTGTGTGTGTGTGAAACAAATAAAGATAAATATAGCTAGTGCGGCCACGAGCGGTCGTGCAGGGTAGAGGCTGCGCGAAAACGCCTCTAAAACAAGCGCGTGCCCACGCCCGATCCGTGGAAGCACGTTGAACTAGCAAACGTACTAGCAGAAATCAACGATCGCACACGGGTCATTGAGTGTGTACAGGGTTCGTCTGCGTGTGTGGCATTGGGCAATCTAGCGGCAACCGAGTGGCCTGAAGGCGGAACCGGCCAACCCGTCGCCCTCACCATCATTGCGCTTCGAGATGAACTATTGCTAAAGATGATCGTCCTCGTCAACCACGGCGCTACCAGAGTTACCACGACATGCGCCTTAAAAGCGTTCTCGTTTGGGTCAGCGCCACCAGAATTGAATCGGCAAGTCAGCGGATATTACACAACTCGTAACGAAGACCCTCTCCGCGACCTCGCGGCCAGTGTGCGCAGTGTACAGCAAATGACAAACGATGTTGCGAGCGATATATCGGAAAAACTTTGCACTGACGCGGTGGTCGCCACTGCAGGTTGTGTGAGTCTCTCGCAAAGTGCCATATCAAACGTGCGCAAGCTAGTGACAAGCAACTTCACCAGATCCGTAGATTCTGCATACGCTTGGATACGAATGAAAGTATCGAGAGATAACACCGACACGAGTTGCGCGACGGCGCTGGCTGCAGTTGCTACAACACTGGATTTATTAATCAACGTAATTGTGATCGTAATGGCGTATCGAGTGTGCACCAGAAACTACAACCAGTACTACAGAAAACTGGCATGAGGGTCGCGGTCTAACGTTATGTTGGTGTCTCGCATCGACCGTCGACGGCCGTTTGCCAGCGGCTGAAAATAGCACAGTTGACGAAATGGAAACGCCGACCGTCGATAGTGCACTCTCGCAAGTTCCAACCGCACCATCTCAGGAGACAGAATACAGAGTCATATTAGCGGAGGGTATATAGAAAATGCGCAAACCGCCGCAACCGCCCGTATACATACTATACGAGTTCAACATAGAGTGGAGTAAGAAGTTACTACCGATTGTATTTCCAACGTGCAAGCAGCTGGTGTGTGACGCTTTACTTGAGTATCACAGAGGTTGCGATGTCCTGTGTTCCATGAGCGCATGGAAACAAGTGAACGAACTTCTACGGACCGTACTGTTGGGGAATGAGCGAGCTGTAAAATCAATACAAGCAAGACACGCGGACTTTGCCGCGTTACTGGACACGCATATCGCCACAACAAAACCGGGTCAAGTGTTCGGGGCGTCAACGCGCTCGACTATACACGTCTTGGCCTACCACGAGTACATGAGCCCACAAGATCCTAAGCGAGGTCGAAGCCGTTGTGTCTACCCAACGCAAATTCAGCACAGCCTTGCGCGCTAAGACAAGTCCCTCTAGACTGCTGGAAACTTTGGAAACTTGGAAGGCTGGCGTGTACGCACATTCTACACATCTCAACGGTATGATCGCGATACTCTCAGCCGCACAACAACTAATGGTCATGTGTTCGGAAGGTCTGATCAGGTCTGACATGACCGGTTGTCAATCGACGTGGAGCGTGCACTCACACACGGATATCCTGTCGTACAGTAAAGCGACAGCGACCTCTACGCTCACGTTGATCTCCGATGTTTCGAAGGGCAATCGAGTGTGTTGGCTGACGAAAGCTATGGTGACCGACGGTCACGTCGACTACAATGTGCCTCATTGCGACTGGAGAGGCGTATGTGATCCTTTGCAAATCGCCAACACCACCGCGGTCGAGTGCGAAGTCACGGTCGGCGGCGTGTTGTCCTTACTGTGCCCCATACAATGTGACGGTCCGTGTCACGGACCGGTGTGTTACGACCCGACTAACGAAACGTACCAGGTGATAACATTGCATCTGCCCATTACAGCGGAGCGAGCGTTTCGCCACACTCCCAAACCAAGGTTAATAGTTGTAGCGCACGCCCTTTCAGACCTCGGTGCACGCGAAACATTGGCGTACACTCACAACATCACGCTCGAGACAGCTCAAGCGTTACGCAAAACAAAGGACGTGTTCAAATCCATAGACAATATATGGTCTTTAGCGTATGCGTATATAAAGAAGGTCGATGACATTTACAGACCCGGCGGCGTGGGCACCACAGTAGAACAACAAGGTGCTCTCAAGCGCACACAGATACTGGCCGCATTATCACTTGCGATGTCTATCCTGACATGCCCGTTTCTGATTTCTATGTATATTAAATTATGACAAGAGCTACGGTGGTTACGATTACACCCTGACCACGTGCCTTAGTTTCTGCTAGTGACCTATAAATACATTTGCCCACTTGCTCTCACTGCCATTAAAGCGGCTGTACCCACACGTACAACACCCAAGAAAAAAATGATCTCGCTGTCTGTACTGGGTGTACTCTCAGTAGTCGCAGTTGCTCAGGCCATGGTGGTACGCTCACATAACGCCTCTGAGATACGTCCCATCAAACTACCTCCTAGACTACTCGCGAAGGAGTATTCAACACCCCCTTTGAACGAAGACAACCATTATAACGAGCACAGCACAACGCTTTTGCTGCACGCGAAGACAACATGCAGGAGACAACGCTACCACCTGTCGTGAGAACAACGGATTCGAGTGACAACGATCGCGACTATGACGAGCACATTACAACACCCTCTGTGCACGAAGACCAGGTGCAGGAGACAACGCTACCACCTGTCGTGAGAAACAAGAGTTTGGTTAACAATGATCATCGTCGTGTCCCATTGTAAACGGGCGCGCCATCGCACACATTGTACATGTGTGTTAACCCACCTGTATGCGACTGACTTTGGGTGTTGCATGACATCGAGATGTATTGACGTCTGTGTCAATACAGGACTCTATAAGCCGGGAGCTGGACGCTAACGACCCATGCATGCGCCACTCAAAAGGTATCGTACATGTGTTAACCCACCTGTATGCGACAGACTTTGTGTGTTGCATGACATCGAGATGTATTGACGTCTGTGTCAATTCAGGACTCTATAAGCTGGGAGCTGGACGCTAACGACCCGTGCATGCACCACACAAAAGGTAACTCGACTAACTACAAAACGCATATTGTGATGTAGAAAGTTGGCTCGACTGTTTGAATCAGCTGCAGCTGCCATTTACTCACGAAGTGAATCGCACGCTTGTTAGAAGTATATTCGGAGCACTTAAAAAATACATCGCTCTCATCGAGTTCCGTCTCAGCGTTCACCGGCTGATGGGCAAGAGCGTGGCATGGGATTGCCAGGAACTTACTTAAGGACTATCATCTCATTTGGCATTTACTCACGGACCCAAGAAACCAGTTCCGAAAAATGGTCGAGAATTATAACTTGTCTAATAGCAACTGGAAGATATGTTGCGTCATAAGCCTCTGATGGTTCACAAGGTGCACGGTCCACTCGAAATCCTAATGCTGTATTTGTAGTACATACACTAAGTCTTCTCTGTTGATGTCAGACTAGAGTTTTATTAGAGTTTTACTTTGCAACAATGGGATTCGAGCAATTGATGTGTATATTTTTAATAGTGCACAATGCTACTATTCCTAGGCTGAATGTATGACATGGCTCTTATGTATCATTATGTATCGTTTCCATTAAGTACTAATTTAAATAAAGTCCCTCTGTCCTCAGTGCTAGGTTGTGGGTTTAATACACATTATTATGATCAACCTGTTGAATAGTATAATAACAGTATTCCTGTAAAAGTCATTTAGTAATGAACAACCTCAATTCTGTGAAAGAACATCATGTCTCTGATGTGTACACTGCAGGCCTGACCGGGGTTTGCACGCAAGGGCCTGTGTGTGTGTGTGTGTGTGTGTGTGTTTGTGTGTGTGTGTGTGTGTGTATGTGTGTGTGTGTGTGTGTGTGTGTGTGTGTGTGTGTGTGTGTGTGTGTGTGTGTGTGTGTGTGTGTGTGTGTGTGTGTGTGTGTGTGTGGTGTATATTTTTAATAGTGCACAATGCTACTATTCCTAGGCTGAATGTATGACATGGCTCTTATGTATCATTATATATCGTTTCCATTAAGTACTAATTTAAATAAAGTCCCTCTGTCCTCAGTGCTAGGTTGTGGGTTTAATACACATCATTATGATCAACCTGTTGAATAGTATAATAACAATATTCCTGTAAAAGTCATTTAGTAATGAACAACCTCAGTTCTGTGAAAGAACATCATGTCTCTGATGTGTACACTGCAGAACTGACCGGGGTTTGCACGCAAGGGCCTGTGTGTGTGTGTGTGTGTGCGTGTGTGCGTGTGTGTGTGTGTGTGTGTGTGTGTGTGTGTGTGTGTGTGTGTGTGTGTGTGTGTGTGTGTGTGTGTGTGTGTGTGTGTGTGTGTGTGTGTGTGTGTGTGAAACAAATAAAGATAAATATAGCTAGTGCGGCCACGAGCGGTCGTGCAGGGTAGAGGCTGCGCGAAAACGCCTCTAAAACAAGCGCGTGCCCACGCCCGATCCGTGGAAGCACGTAGAACTAGCAAACGTACTAGCAGAAATCAGCGATCGCACACGGGTCATTGAGTGTGTACAGGGTTCGTCTGCGTGTGTGGCATTGGGCAATCTAGCGGCAACCGAGTGGCCTGAAGGCGGAACCGGCCAACCCGTCGCCCTCACCATCGTTGTGCTTCGAGATGAACTATTGCTAAAGATGATTGTCCTCGTCAACCACGGCGCTACCAGAGTTACCACGACATGCGCCTTAAAAGCGTTCTCGTTTGGGTCAGCGCCACCAGAATTGAATCGGCAAGTCAGCGGATATTACACAACTCGTAACGAAGACCCTCTCCGTGACCTCGCGGCCAGTGTGCGCAGTGTACAGCAAATGACAAACGATGTTGCGAGCGATATATCGGAAAAACTTTGCACTGACGCGACGGTCGCCACTGCAGGTTGTGTGAGTCTCGCGCAAAGTGCCATATCAAATGTGCGCAAGCTAGTGACAAGCAACTTCACCAGATCCGTAGATTCTGCATACGCTTGGATACGAATGAAAGTATCGAGAGATAACACCGACACGAGTTGCGCGACGGCGCTGGCTGCAGTCGCTACAACACTGGATTTATTAATCAACGTAATTGTGATCGTAATGGCGTATCGAGTGTGCACCAGAAACTACAAACCAGTACTACAGAAAACTGGCATGAGGATCGCTGTCTAACGTTATGTTGGTGTCTCGCATCGACCGTCGACGGCCGTTTGCCAGCGGCTGAAAATGGCACAGTTGACGAAATGGAAACGCCGACCGTCGATAGTGCACTCTTGCAAGTTCCAACCGCACCATCTCAGGAGACAGACCACAGAGTCATATTAGCGGAGGGTAGATAGAAAATGTGCAAAACGCCGCAACCGCCCATATACATACTATACGAGTTCAACATAGAGTGGAGTAAGAAGTTACTACCGATTGTATTTCCAACGTGCAAGCAGCTGGTGTGTGACGCTTTACTTGAGTATCACAGAGGTTGCGATGTCCTGTGTTCCACGAGCGCATGGAAACAAGTGAACGAACTTTTACGGACCGTACTGTTGGGGTATGAGCGAGCTGTAAAATCAATACACGCTAGACACGCGGACTTTGCCGCGTTACTGGACACGCATATCGCCACAACAAAACCGGGTCAAGTGTTCGGGGCGTCACCGCGCTCGACTATACACATCTTGGCCTACCACGAGTACATGAGCCCACAAGATCCTAAGCGAGGTCGAAGCCGTTGTGCCTACAAAACGCAAATTCAGCACAGCCGTGCGCGCTAAGACAAGTCCCTCTAGACTGCTGGAAACTTTGGAAACGTGGAAGGCTGGCGTGTACGCGCTTTCTACACATCTCAACGGTGTGATCGTGATACTCCCGGCCGCACAACAACTAATGGTCATGTGTTCGGAAGGTCTGATCAGGTCTGACATGACCGGTTGTCAATCGACGTCGAGCGTGCACTCACACACGGATATCCTGGCGTACAGTAAAGCGACAGCGACCTCTACGCTCACGTTGATCGCCGATGTTTCGAAGGGCAATCGAGTGTGTTGGCTGACGAAAGCTATGGTGACCGACGGTCGCGTCGACTACAATGTGCCTCATTGCGACTGGAGAGGCGTGTGTGATCCTTTGCAAATCGACAACACCACCGCGGTCGAGTGCGAAGTCACGGTCGGCGGCGTGTTGTCCTTACTTTGCCCCATACAATGTGACGGTCCGTGTCACGGACCGGTGTGTTACGACCCGACTAACGAAACGTACCAGGTGATAACATTGCATCTGCCCATTACAGCGCAGCGAGCATTTCGCCACACTCCCAAACCAAGGTTAATAGTTGTAGCGCACTTCCTTTCGGACCTCGGTGCACGCGAAACACTGGCGTACACTCACAACATCACGCTCGAGACTGCTAAAGCGTTACGCAAAACAAAGGACGTGTTCTTTAGCGTATGCGTATATAAAGAAGGTCGATGACATTTACAGACCCGGCGGCATGGGCACCACAGTAGAACAACAAGGTGCTCTCAAGCGCACACAGATACTGGCCGCATTATCACTCGCGCTGTCTATCCTGACATGCCCGTTTCTGATTTCTATGTATATTAAATTATGACAAGAGCTACGGTGGTTACGATTACACTCTGACCACGTGCCTTAGTTTCTGCTAGTGACCTATTAATACATTTGACCACTTGCTCTCACTGCCATTAAAGCGGCTGTACCCACACGTACAACACCCAAGAAAAAAAATGATCTCGCTGTCTGTACTGGGTGTACTCTCAGTAGTCGCAGTTGCTCAGGCCATGGTGGTACGCTCACATAACGCCTCTGAGATACGTCCCATCACACCACCTCCTAGACTACTCGCGAAGGAGTATTCAACACCCCCTTTGTACGAAGACAACCATTATAACGAGCACAGCACAACGCTTGCCGCACGCAAAGACAACATGCAGGAGAAAACGCTACCACCTGTTGTGAGAACAACGGATTCGAGTGACAACGATTGCGACTATGACGAGCACATTACAACACCCTCTGTGCACGAAGACCAGGTGCAGGAGACAACGCTACCACCTGTCGTGAGAAACAAGAGTTTGGTTAACAATGATCATCGTCGTGTCCCATTGTAAACGGGCGCGCCATTGCACACATCGTACATGTGTGTTAACCCACCTGTATGCGACAGACTTTGTGTGTTGCATGACATCGAGATGTATTTACGTCTGTGTCAATACAGGACTCTCTATAAGCCGGGAGCTGGACGCTAACGACCCGTGCATGCGCCACACAAAAGGTAACTTGACTAACTACAAAACGCATATTGTGATGTAGAAAGTTGGCTCGACTGTTTGAATCAGCTGCAGCTGCGGTTTACTCACGAAGTGAATCGCACGCTTGTTAGAAGTACATTCGGAGCACTTAAAAAATACATCGCTCTCATCGAGTTCCGTCTCAGCGTTCACCGGCTGATGGGCAAGAGCGTGACATGGGATCGCCAGGAACTTACTTAAGGACTATCATCTCATTTGGCATTTACTCACGGACCCAAGAAACCAGTTCCGAAAAATGGTCGAGAATTATAACTTGTCTAATAGCAACTGGAAGATATGTTGCGTCATAAGCCTCTGATGGTTCACAAGGTGCACGGTCCACTCGAAATCCTAATGCTGTATTTGTAGTACATACACTAAGTCTTCTCTGTTGATGTCAGACTAGAGTTTTATTAGAGTTCTACTTTGCAACAATGGGATTCGAGCAATTGATGTGTATATTTTTAATAGTGCACAATGCTACTATTCCTAGGCTGAATGTATGACATGTCTCTTATGCATCATTATGTATTGTTTCCATTAAGTACTAATTTAAATAAAGTCCCTCTGTCCTCAGTGCTAGGTTGTGGGTTTAATACACATTATTATGATCAACCTGTTGAATAGTATAATAACAATATTCCTGTAAAAGTCATTTAGTAATGAACAACCTCAGTTCTGTGAAAGAACATCATGTCTCTGATGTGTACACTGCAGGCCTGACCGGGGTTTGCACGCAAGGGCCTGTGTGTGTGTGTGTGTGTGTGTGTGTGTGTGTGTGTGTGTGTGTGTGTGTGTGTGTGTGTGTGTGTGTGTGTGTGTGTGTGTGTGTGTGTGTGTGTGTGTGAAACAAATAAAGATAAATATAGCTAGTGCGGCCACGAGCGGTTGTGCAGGGTAGAGGCTGCGCGAAAACGCCTCTAAAACAAGCTAGTGCCCGCGCCCAATCCGGCGTCTACTTGTTTGACGAACTCAGCAGGTTCTCCAACAATAGGGTCGGCGTGATCATGTCCTTACCACATGTCAACACTGGGTCTGACAGAGGGCCTCCAGGAGAGAGGCCCAAGCAAGACGTGCCCCGAGGAGCGTCTTGCCACATGTCAACACTGGGTCTGACTGAGCGCCTCCAGGAGAGAAGCCCCAGCAAGACGCGTCCCGAGGAGCGTCTTGCCACATGTCAACACTGGGTCTGACTGAGCGCCTCCAGGAGAGAAGCCCCAGCAAGACGCGTCCCGAGGAGCGTCTTGCCACATGTCAACAAAGGGTCTGACTGAGGGCCTCCAGGAGAGAAGCCCAAGCAAGACGCGCTCCGAGGAGCGTCTTGCCACATGTCAGCTTTAGGACTGACTGAGCGCCTCCAGGAGAGAGGCCCAAGCAAGACGCGCCCCGAGGAGCGTCTTGCCACATGTCAACACTGGGTCTGACTGAGCGCCTCCAGGAGAGAGGCCCAAGCAAGACGCGCCCCGAGGAGCGTCTTGTCACATGTCAACACTGGGTCGTTCTGAGCGCCTCCAGGAGAGAAGCCCAAGCAAGACGCGCCCCGGGGAGCGTCTTTCCACATGTCAGCACTCGGTCTGACTGAGCGCCTCCAGGAGAGAGGCCCAAGCAAGACGCGCCCAAAGGAGCGTCTTGCAACATGTAAACAATGGGTCTGACTGAGCACCTCCAGGAGAGAGGCCCAAGCAACACGCGCCCCGAGGAGCGTCAGGCCACATGTCACTACTCAGTCTGACTGAGCGCCTCCAGGAGAGAGGCCCAAGCAAGACGCGCCCCGAGGAGCGTCTTGCCACATGTCAACACTGGGTCTGACTGAGCGCCTCCAGGAGAGAGGCCCAAGCAAGACGCGCCCCGAGGAGCGTCAGGCCACATGTCACTACTCAGTCTGACTGAGCGCCTCCAGGAGAGAGGCCCAAGCAATACGCGCCCCGAGGAGCGTCAGGCCACATGTCCTTACTCAGTCTGACTGAGCGCCTCCAGGAGAGAGGCCCAAGCAAGACGCGCCCCGAGGAGCGTCTTGCCACGTGTCAACACTGGGTCTGATTGAGGGCCTTCTGGAGAGAGGCCCAAGCAAGACGCGCCACGAGGAGCGTCTTGCCACATGTCAGCACTCGGTCTGACTGAGCGCCTCCAGGAGAGAGGCCAAAGCAAGACGCGCCCCGAGGAGCATCTTGACACATGTCAACACTGGGTCTGACAGAGGGCCTCCATGAGAGAGGCCCAAGCAAGACGCGCCCCGAGGAGTGTCTTGCCACATGTCAACACTGGGTCTGACTGAGCGCCTCCAGGAGAGAGGCCCAAGCAAGACGCGCCCCGACGAGCGTCTTGCCACGTGTCAACACTGGGTCTGAATGAGCGCCTCCAGGAGAGAGGCCCAAGCAAGATGCGCCCCGAGGAGCTTCTTGCCACGTGTCACCACTGGGTCTGACTGAGCGCCTCCAGGAGAGAGGCCCAAGCAAGACGCGCCCCGAGGAGCGTCTTGCCACATGTGTGTGTGTGTGTGTGTGTGTGTGTGTGTGTGTGTGTGTGTGTGTGTGTGAAACAAATAAAGATAAATATAGCTAGTGCGGCCACGAGCGGTCGTGCAGGGTAGAGGCTGCGCGAAAACGCCTCTAAAACAAGCGCGTGCCCACGCCCGATCCGTGGAAGCACGTTGAACTAGCAAACGTACTAGCAGAAATCAACGATCGCACACGGGTCATTGAGTGTGTACAGGGTTCGTCTGCGTGTGTGGCATTGGGCAATCTAGCGGCAACCGAGTGGCCTGAAGGCGGAACCGGCCAACCCGTCGCCCTCACCATCATTGCGCTTCGAGATGAACTATTGCTAAAGATGATCGTCCTCGTCAACCACGGCGCTACCAGAGTTACCACGACATGCGCCTTAAAAGCGTTCTCGTTTGGGTCAGCGCCACCAGAATTGAATCGGCAAGTCAGCGGA
The DNA here is from genome assembly GCF_043380555.1 of Nothobranchius furzeri. Taxonomy (NCBI): domain Eukaryota; kingdom Metazoa; phylum Chordata; class Actinopteri; order Cyprinodontiformes; family Nothobranchiidae; genus Nothobranchius; species Nothobranchius furzeri. Next base: position 17,489,887 of record NC_091749.1, on the reverse strand, counting down.
TATTACACAACTCGTAACGAAGACCCTCTCCGCGACCTCGCGGCCAGTGTGCGCAGTGTACAGCAAATGACAAACGATGTTGCGAGCGATATATCGGAAAAACTTTGCACTGACGCGGTGGTCGCCACTGCAGGTTGTGTGAGTCTCTCGCAAAGTGCCATATCAAACGTGCGCAAGCTAGTGACAAGCAACTTCACCAGATCCGTAGATTCTGCATACGCTTGGATACGAATGAAAGTATCGAGAGATAACACCGACACGAGTTGCGCGACGGCGCTGGCTGCAGTCGCTACAACACTGGATTTATTAATCAACGTAATTGTGATCGTAATGGCGTATCGAGTGTGCACCAGAAACTACAACCAGTACTACAGAAAACTGGCATGAGGGTCGCGGTCTAACGTTATGTTGGTGTCTCGCATCGACCGTCGACGGCCGTTTGCCAGCGGCTGAAAATAGCACAGTTGACGAAATGGAAACGCCGACCGTCGATAGTGCACTCTCGCAAGTTCCAACCGCACCATCTCAGGAGACAGAATACAGAGTCATATTAGCGGAGGGTATATAGAAAATGCGCAAACCGCCGCAACCGCCCGTATACATACTATACGAGTTCAACATAGAGTGGAGTAAGAAGTTACTACCGATTGTATTTCCAACGTGCAAGCAGCTGGTGTGTGACGCTTTACTTGAGTATCACAGAGGTTGCGATGTCCTGTGTTCCATGAGCGCATGGAAACAAGTGAACGAACTTCTACGGACCGTACTGTTGGGGAATGAGCGAGCTGTAAAATCAATACAAGCAAGACACGCGGACTTTGCCGCGTTACTGGACACGCATATCGCCACAACAAAACCGGGTCAAGTGTTCGGGGCGTCAACGCGCTCGACTATACACGTCTTGGCCTACCACGAGTACATGAGCCCACAAGATCCTAAGCGAGGTCGAAGCCGTTGTGTCTACCCAACGCAAATTCAGCACAGCCTTGCGCGCTAAGACAAGTCCCTCTAGACTGCTGGAAACTTTGGAAACTTGGAAGGCTGGCGTGTACGCACATTCTACACATCTCAACGGTATGATCGCGATACTCTCAGCCGCACAACAACTAATGGTCATGTGTTCGGAAGGTCTGATCAGGTCTGACATGACCGGTTGTCAATCGACGTGGAGCGTGCACTCACACACGGATATCCTGTCGTACAGTAAAGCGACAGCGACCTCTACGCTCACGTTGATCTCCGATGTTTCGAAGGGCAATCGAGTGTGTTGGCTGACGAAAGCTATGGTGACCGACGGTCACGTCGACTACAATGTGCCTCATTGCGACTGGAGAGGCGTATGTGATCCTTTGCAAATCGCCAACACCACCGCGGTCGAGTGCGAAGTCACGGTCGGCGGCGTGTTGTCCTTACTGTGCCCCATACAATGTGACGGTCCGTGTCACGGACCGGTGTGTTACGACCCGACTAACGAAACGTACCAGGTGATAACATTGCATCTGCCCATTACAGCGGAGCGAGCGTTTCGCCACACTCCCAAACCAAGGTTAATAGTTGTAGCGCACGCCCTTTCAGACCTCGGTGCACGCGAAACATTGGCGTACACTCACAACATCACGCTCGAGACAGCTCAAGCGTTACGCAAAACAAAGGACGTGTTCAAATCCATAGACAATATATGGTCTTTAGCGTATGCGTATATAAAGAAGGTCGATGACATTTACAGACCCGGCGGCGTGGGCACCACAGTAGAACAACAAGGTGCTCTCAAGCGCACACAGATACTGGCCGCATTATCACTTGCGATGTCTATCCTGACATGCCCGTTTCTGATTTCTATGTATATTAAATTATGACAAGAGCTACGGTGGTTACGATTACACCCTGACCACGTGCCTTAGTTTCTGCTAGTGACCTATAAATACATTTGCCCACTTGCTCTCACTGCCATTAAAGCGGCTGTACCCACACGTACAACACCCAAGAAAAAAATGATCTCGCTGTCTGTACTGGGTGTACTCTCAGTAGTCGCAGTTGCTCAGGCCATGGTGGTACGCTCACATAACGCCTCTGAGATACGTCCCATCAAACTACCTCCTAGACTACTCGCGAAGGAGTATTCAACACCCCCTTTGAACGAAGACAACCATTATAACGAGCACAGCACAACGCTTTTGCTGCACGCGAAGACAACATGCAGGAGACAACGCTACCACCTGTCGTGAGAACAACGGATTCGAGTGACAACGATCGCGACTATGACGAGCACATTACAACACCCTCTGTGCACGAAGACCAGGTGCAGGAGACAACGCTACCACCTGTCGTGAGAAACAAGAGTTTGGTTAACAATGATCATCGTCGTGTCCCATTGTAAACGGGCGCGCCATCGCACACATTGTACATGTGTGTTAACCCACCTGTATGCGACTGACTTTGGGTGTTGCATGACATCGAGATGTATTGACGTCTGTGTCAATACAGGACTCTATAAGCCGGGAGCTGGACGCTAACGACCCATGCATGCGCCACTCAAAAGGTATCGTACATGTGTTAACCCACCTGTATGCGACAGACTTTGTGTGTTGCATGACATCGAGATGTATTGACGTCTGTGTCAATTCAGGACTCTATAAGCTGGGAGCTGGACGCTAACGACCCGTGCATGCACCACACAAAAGGTAACTCGACTAACTACAAAACGCATATTGTGATGTAGAAAGTTGGCTCGACTGTTTGAATCAGCTGCAGCTGCCATTTACTCACGAAGTGAATCGCACGCTTGTTAGAAGTATATTCGGAGCACTTAAAAAATACATCGCTCTCATCGAGTTCCGTCTCAGCGTTCACCGGCTGATGGGCAAGAGCGTGGCATGGGATTGCCAGGAACTTACTTAAGGACTATCATCTCATTTGGCATTTACTCACGGACCCAAGAAACCAGTTCCGAAAAATGGTCGAGAATTATAACTTGTCTAATAGCAACTGGAAGATATGTTGCGTCATAAGCCTCTGATGGTTCACAAGGTGCACGGTCCACTCGAAATCCTAATGCTGTATTTGTAGTACATACACTAAGTCTTCTCTGTTGATGTCAGACTAGAGTTTTATTAGAGTTTTACTTTGCAACAATGGGATTCGAGCAATTGATGTGTATATTTTTAATAGTGCACAATGCTACTATTCCTAGGCTGAATGTATGACATGGCTCTTATGTATCATTATGTATCGTTTCCATTAAGTACTAATTTAAATAAAGTCCCTCTGTCCTCAGTGCTAGGTTGTGGGTTTAATACACATTATTATGATCAACCTGTTGAATAGTATAATAACAGTATTCCTGTAAAAGTCATTTAGTAATGAACAACCTCAATTCTGTGAAAGAACATCATGTCTCTGATGTGTACACTGCAGGCCTGACCGGGGTTTGCACGCAAGGGCCTGTGTGTGTGTGTGTGTGTGTGTGTGTTTGTGTGTGTGTGTGTGTGTGTATGTGTGTGTGTGTGTGTGTGTGTGTGTGTGTGTGTGTGTGTGTGTGTGTGTGTGTGTGTGTGTGTGTGTGTGTGTGTGTGTGTGTGTGTGGTGTATATTTTTAATAGTGCACAATGCTACTATTCCTAGGCTGAATGTATGACATGGCTCTTATGTATCATTATATATCGTTTCCATTAAGTACTAATTTAAATAAAGTCCCTCTGTCCTCAGTGCTAGGTTGTGGGTTTAATACACATCATTATGATCAACCTGTTGAATAGTATAATAACAATATTCCTGTAAAAGTCATTTAGTAATGAACAACCTCAGTTCTGTGAAAGAACATCATGTCTCTGATGTGTACACTGCAGAACTGACCGGGGTTTGCACGCAAGGGCCTGTGTGTGTGTGTGTGTGTGCGTGTGTGCGTGTGTGTGTGTGTGTGTGTGTGTGTGTGTGTGTGTGTGTGTGTGTGTGTGTGTGTGTGTGTGTGTGTGTGTGTGTGTGTGTGTGTGTGTGTGTGTGTGTGTGAAACAAATAAAGATAAATATAGCTAGTGCGGCCACGAGCGGTCGTGCAGGGTAGAGGCTGCGCGAAAACGCCTCTAAAACAAGCGCGTGCCCACGCCCGATCCGTGGAAGCACGTAGAACTAGCAAACGTACTAGCAGAAATCAGCGATCGCACACGGGTCATTGAGTGTGTACAGGGTTCGTCTGCGTGTGTGGCATTGGGCAATCTAGCGGCAACCGAGTGGCCTGAAGGCGGAACCGGCCAACCCGTCGCCCTCACCATCGTTGTGCTTCGAGATGAACTATTGCTAAAGATGATTGTCCTCGTCAACCACGGCGCTACCAGAGTTACCACGACATGCGCCTTAAAAGCGTTCTCGTTTGGGTCAGCGCCACCAGAATTGAATCGGCAAGTCAGCGGATATTACACAACTCGTAACGAAGACCCTCTCCGTGACCTCGCGGCCAGTGTGCGCAGTGTACAGCAAATGACAAACGATGTTGCGAGCGATATATCGGAAAAACTTTGCACTGACGCGACGGTCGCCACTGCAGGTTGTGTGAGTCTCGCGCAAAGTGCCATATCAAATGTGCGCAAGCTAGTGACAAGCAACTTCACCAGATCCGTAGATTCTGCATACGCTTGGATACGAATGAAAGTATCGAGAGATAACACCGACACGAGTTGCGCGACGGCGCTGGCTGCAGTCGCTACAACACTGGATTTATTAATCAACGTAATTGTGATCGTAATGGCGTATCGAGTGTGCACCAGAAACTACAAACCAGTACTACAGAAAACTGGCATGAGGATCGCTGTCTAACGTTATGTTGGTGTCTCGCATCGACCGTCGACGGCCGTTTGCCAGCGGCTGAAAATGGCACAGTTGACGAAATGGAAACGCCGACCGTCGATAGTGCACTCTTGCAAGTTCCAACCGCACCATCTCAGGAGACAGACCACAGAGTCATATTAGCGGAGGGTAGATAGAAAATGTGCAAAACGCCGCAACCGCCCATATACATACTATACGAGTTCAACATAGAGTGGAGTAAGAAGTTACTACCGATTGTATTTCCAACGTGCAAGCAGCTGGTGTGTGACGCTTTACTTGAGTATCACAGAGGTTGCGATGTCCTGTGTTCCACGAGCGCATGGAAACAAGTGAACGAACTTTTACGGACCGTACTGTTGGGGTATGAGCGAGCTGTAAAATCAATACACGCTAGACACGCGGACTTTGCCGCGTTACTGGACACGCATATCGCCACAACAAAACCGGGTCAAGTGTTCGGGGCGTCACCGCGCTCGACTATACACATCTTGGCCTACCACGAGTACATGAGCCCACAAGATCCTAAGCGAGGTCGAAGCCGTTGTGCCTACAAAACGCAAATTCAGCACAGCCGTGCGCGCTAAGACAAGTCCCTCTAGACTGCTGGAAACTTTGGAAACGTGGAAGGCTGGCGTGTACGCGCTTTCTACACATCTCAACGGTGTGATCGTGATACTCCCGGCCGCACAACAACTAATGGTCATGTGTTCGGAAGGTCTGATCAGGTCTGACATGACCGGTTGTCAATCGACGTCGAGCGTGCACTCACACACGGATATCCTGGCGTACAGTAAAGCGACAGCGACCTCTACGCTCACGTTGATCGCCGATGTTTCGAAGGGCAATCGAGTGTGTTGGCTGACGAAAGCTATGGTGACCGACGGTCGCGTCGACTACAATGTGCCTCATTGCGACTGGAGAGGCGTGTGTGATCCTTTGCAAATCGACAACACCACCGCGGTCGAGTGCGAAGTCACGGTCGGCGGCGTGTTGTCCTTACTTTGCCCCATACAATGTGACGGTCCGTGTCACGGACCGGTGTGTTACGACCCGACTAACGAAACGTACCAGGTGATAACATTGCATCTGCCCATTACAGCGCAGCGAGCATTTCGCCACACTCCCAAACCAAGGTTAATAGTTGTAGCGCACTTCCTTTCGGACCTCGGTGCACGCGAAACACTGGCGTACACTCACAACATCACGCTCGAGACTGCTAAAGCGTTACGCAAAACAAAGGACGTGTTCTTTAGCGTATGCGTATATAAAGAAGGTCGATGACATTTACAGACCCGGCGGCATGGGCACCACAGTAGAACAACAAGGTGCTCTCAAGCGCACACAGATACTGGCCGCATTATCACTCGCGCTGTCTATCCTGACATGCCCGTTTCTGATTTCTATGTATATTAAATTATGACAAGAGCTACGGTGGTTACGATTACACTCTGACCACGTGCCTTAGTTTCTGCTAGTGACCTATTAATACATTTGACCACTTGCTCTCACTGCCATTAAAGCGGCTGTACCCACACGTACAACACCCAAGAAAAAAAATGATCTCGCTGTCTGTACTGGGTGTACTCTCAGTAGTCGCAGTTGCTCAGGCCATGGTGGTACGCTCACATAACGCCTCTGAGATACGTCCCATCACACCACCTCCTAGACTACTCGCGAAGGAGTATTCAACACCCCCTTTGTACGAAGACAACCATTATAACGAGCACAGCACAACGCTTGCCGCACGCAAAGACAACATGCAGGAGAAAACGCTACCACCTGTTGTGAGAACAACGGATTCGAGTGACAACGATTGCGACTATGACGAGCACATTACAACACCCTCTGTGCACGAAGACCAGGTGCAGGAGACAACGCTACCACCTGTCGTGAGAAACAAGAGTTTGGTTAACAATGATCATCGTCGTGTCCCATTGTAAACGGGCGCGCCATTGCACACATCGTACATGTGTGTTAACCCACCTGTATGCGACAGACTTTGTGTGTTGCATGACATCGAGATGTATTTACGTCTGTGTCAATACAGGACTCTCTATAAGCCGGGAGCTGGACGCTAACGACCCGTGCATGCGCCACACAAAAGGTAACTTGACTAACTACAAAACGCATATTGTGATGTAGAAAGTTGGCTCGACTGTTTGAATCAGCTGCAGCTGCGGTTTACTCACGAAGTGAATCGCACGCTTGTTAGAAGTACATTCGGAGCACTTAAAAAATACATCGCTCTCATCGAGTTCCGTCTCAGCGTTCACCGGCTGATGGGCAAGAGCGTGACATGGGATCGCCAGGAACTTACTTAAGGACTATCATCTCATTTGGCATTTACTCACGGACCCAAGAAACCAGTTCCGAAAAATGGTCGAGAATTATAACTTGTCTAATAGCAACTGGAAGATATGTTGCGTCATAAGCCTCTGATGGTTCACAAGGTGCACGGTCCACTCGAAATCCTAATGCTGTATTTGTAGTACATACACTAAGTCTTCTCTGTTGATGTCAGACTAGAGTTTTATTAGAGTTCTACTTTGCAACAATGGGATTCGAGCAATTGATGTGTATATTTTTAATAGTGCACAATGCTACTATTCCTAGGCTGAATGTATGACATGGCTCTTATGCATCATTATGTATTGTTTCCATTAAGTACTAATTTAAATAAAGTCCCTCTGTCCTCAGTGCTAGGTTGTGGGTTTAATACACATTATTATGATCAACCTGTTGAATAGTATAATAACAATATTCCTGTAAAAGTCATTTAGTAATGAACAACCTCAGTTCTGTGAAAGAACATCATGTCTCTGATGTGTACACTGCAGGCCTGACCGGGGTTTGCACGCAAGGGCCTGTGTGTGTGTGTGTGTGTGTGTGTGTGTGTGTGTGTGTGTGTGTGTGTGTGTGTGTGTGTGTGTGTGTGTGTGTGTGTGTGTGTGTGTGTGTGTGTGTGTGAAACAAATAAAGATAAATATAGCTAGTGCGGCCACGAGCGGTTGTGCAGGGTAGAGGCTGCGCGAAAACGCCTCTAAAACAAGCTAGTGCCCGCGCCCAATCCGGCGTCTACTTGTTTGACGAACTCAGCAGGTTCTCCAACAATAGGGTCGGCGTGATCATGTCCTTACCACATGTCAACACTGGGTCTGACAGAGGGCCTCCAGGAGAGAGGCCCAAGCAAGACGTGCCCCGAGGAGCGTCTTGCCACATGTCAACACTGGGTCTGACTGAGCGCCTCCAGGAGAGAAGCCCCAGCAAGACGCGTCCCGAGGAGCGTCTTGCCACATGTCAACACTGGGTCTGACTGAGCGCCTCCAGGAGAGAAGCCCCAGCAAGACGCGTCCCGAGGAGCGTCTTGCCACATGTCAACAAAGGGTCTGACTGAGGGCCTCCAGGAGAGAAGCCCAAGCAAGACGCGCTCCGAGGAGCGTCTTGCCACATGTCAGCTTTAGGACTGACTGAGCGCCTCCAGGAGAGAGGCCCAAGCAAGACGCGCCCCGAGGAGCGTCTTGCCACATGTCAACACTGGGTCTGACTGAGCGCCTCCAGGAGAGAGGCCCAAGCAAGACGCGCCCCGAGGAGCATCTTGCCACATGGCAACACTGGGTCTGACAGAGGGCCTCCAGGAGAGAGGCCCAAGCAAGACGCGCCCCGAGGAGCGTCTTGCCACATGTCACCTCTGGGTCTGACTGAGCGCCTCCAGGAGAGAGGCCCAAGCAAGACGCGCCCCGAGGAGCGTCTTGTCACATGTCAACACTGGGTCTGACTGAGCGCCTCCAGGAGAGAAGCCCCAGCAAGACGTGCCCCGAGGAGCGTTTTGCCACATGTCAGCACTCGGTCTGACTGAGCGCCTCCAGGAGAGAGGCCCAAGCAAGATGCGCCCCGAGGAGCGTCTTGCCACATGTCAACGAAGGGTCTGACTGAGGGCCTCCAGGAGAGAAGCCCAAGCAAGACGCGCCCCGAGGAGCGTCTTGCCACATGTCAGCACTAGGTCTGACTGAGCGCCTCCAGGAGAGAGGCCCAAGCAAGACGCGCCCCGAGGAGCGTCTTGCCACATGTCAACACTGGGTCTGACTGAGCGCCTCCAGGAGAGAGGCCCAAGCAAGAAACGCCCGAGGAGCGTCTTGCCACATGTCAACACTGGGTCTGACTGATCGCCTCCCCAGGAGAGAGGCCCAAGCAAGACGCCCCCTGAGGAGCGTCTTGCCACATGTCAACACTGGGTCTGACTGAGTGCCTCCATGAGAGAAGCCCCAGCAAGAAGCGCCCCGAGGAGCGTCTTGCCACGTGTCAACACTGGGTCTGATTGAGGGCCTTCTGGAGAGAGGCCCAAGCAAGACGCGCCCCGAGGAGTGTCTTGCCACATGTCAACAATGGGTCTGACTGAGGGCCTCCAGGAGAGAAGCCCAAGCAAGACGCGCCCCGAGGAGCGTCTTGCCACATGTCAGCACTCGGTCTGACTGAGGGCCTCCAGGAGAGAGGCCCAAGCAAGACGTGCCCCGAGGAGCGTCTTGCCACATGTCAACACTGGGTCTGACTGAGCGCCTCCAGGAGAGAGGCCCAAGCCAGATGCGCCCCGAGGAGCGTCTTGCCACATGTCAACAATGGGTCTGACTGAGGGCCTCCAGGAGAGAAGCCCAAGCAAGATGCGCACCGAGGAGCGTCTTGCCACATGTCAGCACTCGGTCTGACTGAGCGGCTCCAGGAGAGAGGCCCAAGCAAGACGCGCCCCGAGGAGCGTCTTGTCACATGTCAACACTGGGTCTGACTGAGCGCCTCCAGGAGAGAGGCCCAAGCAAGACGTGCCCCGAGGAGCGTCTTGCCACATGTCAACACTGGGTCTGACTGAGTGCCTCCATTAGAGAAGCCCCAGCAAGACGCGCCCCGAGGAGCATCTTGCCACATGTCAACACTGGGTCTGACTGAGAACCTCCAGGAGAGAGGCCCAAGCAAGACACGCCCCGAGGAGCGTCTTGCCACATGTCAACACTGGGTCTGACTGAGCGCCTCCAGGATTGAGGCCCAAGCAAGACGCGCCCCGAGGAGCGTCTTGTCACATGTCACTACTCGGTCTGACTGAGCACCTCCAGGAGAGAGGCCCAAGCAAGACGTGCCCAGAGGAGCGTCTTGCCACATGTCAACAATGAGTCTGACTGAGGGCCTCCAGGAGAGAAGCCCAAGCAAGAAGCGCCCCGAGAAGCGTCTTGCCACACGTCAACACTGGGTCTGACTGAGCGCCTCCAGGAGAGAGGCCCAAGCAAGACACGCCCCGAGGAGCGTCTTGACACATGTCAACACTGGGTCTGACTGAGGGCCTCCATGAGAGAAGCCCAAGCAAGACGCGCCCCGAGGAGAGTCTTGCCACATGTCAACACTGGGTCTGACTGAGCGCCTCCAGGAGAGAGGCCCAAGCAAGAAGCGCCCCGAGGAGCGTCTTGCCACGTGTCAACACTGGGTCTGATTGAGGGCCTTCTGGAGAGAGGCCCAAGCAAGACGCGCCCCGAGGAGCGTCTTGCCACATGTCAACAATGGGTCTGACTGAGGGCCTCCAGGAGAGAAGCCCAAGCAAGACGCGCCCCGAGGAGCGTCTTGCAACATGTCAGCACTCGGTCTGACTGAGCGCCTCCAGGAGAGAGGCCCAAGCAAGATGTGCCCCGAGGAGTGTCTTGCCACATGTCAACACTGGGTCTGACTGAGTGCCTCCAGGAGAGAGGCCCAAGCAAGAAGCGCCCCGAGGAGCGTCTTGCCACATGTGAACACTGGTTCTGACTGAGCGCCTCCAGGAGAGAGGCCCAAGCAAGACGCGCCCGGAGGAGCGTCTTGCCATATGTCAGCACTCGGTCTGAATGAGCGCCTCCAGGAGAGAGGCCCAAGCAAGACGCGCCCCGAGGAGCATCTTGACACATGTCTCCTCTGGGTAAAACTGAGCGCCTCCAGGAGAGAGGCCCAAGCAAGACGTGCCCCGAGGAGCGTCTTGCCACATGTCAACACTGGGTCTGACTGAGTGCCTCCAGGAGAGAGGCCCAAGCAAGACGCGCCCCGAGGAGCGTCTTGCCACATGTCAACACTGGGTCTGACTGAGCGCCTCCAGGAGAGAGGCCCAAGCAAGACGCACCCCGAGGAGCGTCTTGTCACATGTCACTACTCGGTCTGACTGAGCGCCTCCAGGAGAGAGGCCCAAGCAAGACGTGCCCCGAGGAGCGTCTTGCCACATGTCAACACTGGGTCTGACAGAGGGCATCCAGGAGAGAGGCCCAAGCAATACGCGCCCCGAGGAGCGTCTTGCCACATGTCACCACTGGGTCTGACTGAGCGCCTCCAGGAGAGAGGCCCAAGCAAGAAGTGCCCCGAGGAGCGTCTTGCCACATGTCAGCACTCGGTCTGACTGAGCGCCTCCAGGAGAGAGGCCCAAGCAAGACGTGCCCCGAGGAGCGTCTTGCCACAAGTCAACACTGGGTCTGACTGAGCGCCTCCAGGAGAGAGGCCCAAGCAAGACGCGCCCCGAGGAGCGTCTTGCCACATGTGAACACTGGGTCTGACTGAGCGCCTCCAGGAGAGAGGCCCAAGCAAGACGCGCCCGGAGGAGCGTCTTGCCACATGTCAGCACTCGGTCTGACTGAGCGCCTCCAGGAGAGAGGCCCAATCAAGACGCGCCCCGAGGAGCATCTTGACACATGTCTCCTCTGGGTCTGACTGAGCGCCTCCAGGAGAGAGGCCCAAGCAAGACCTGCCCCGAGGAGCGTCTTGCCACATGTCAACACTGGGTCTGACTGAGTGCCTCCATGAGAGAAGCCCCAGCAAGACGCGCCCCGAGGAGCATCTTGCCATATGTCAACACTGGGTCTGACTGAGAACCTCCAGGAGAGAGGCCCAAGCAAGACGCGCCCCGAGGAGCGTCTTGCCACATGTCAACACTGGGTCTGACTGAGCGCCTCCAGGAGAGAGGCCCAAGCAAAACACGCCCAAAGGAGCGTCTTGACACATGTCAACACTTGGTCTGACTGAGGGCCTCCATGAGAGAAGCCCAAGAAAGACGCGCCCCGAGGAGAGTCTTGCCACATGTCAACAATGGGTCTGACAGAGGGCATAAGGGAGAGAGGCCCAAGCAATACGCGCCCCGAGGAGCGTCCTGCCACGTGTCAACACTGGGTCTGACTTAGCGCCTCCAGGAGAGAGGCCCAAGCAAGATGCGCCCCGAGGAGCGTCTTGCCACATGTCACCACTGGGTCTGATTGAGCACCTCCAGGAGAGAGGCCCCAGCAAGACGCGCCCCGAGGAGCGTCTTGCCTTATGTCAGCACTCGGTCTGACTGAGCGCCTCCAGGATAGAGGCCGAAGCAAGACGGGCCCCGAGGTGCGTCTTGCCACATGTCACTACTCGGTCTAACTGAGCGCCTCCAGGAGAGAGGTCCAAGCAAGACGCGCCCCGAGGAGCGTCTTGCCACATGTCACTACACGGTCTGACTGAGCGCCTCCAGGAGAGAGGCCCAAGCAAGACGCGCCCGGAGGAGCGTCTTGCCACATGTCAGCACTAGGTCTGACTGAGCGCCTCCAGGAGAGAGGCCCAAGCAAGACGCGCCCCGAGGAGCGTCTTGCCACATGTCAACACTGGGTCTGACTGAGCGCCTCCAGGAGAGAGGCCCAAGCAAGAAACGCCCGAGGAGCGTCTTGCCACATGTCAACACTGGGTCTGACTGATCGCCTCCCCAGGAAAGAGGCCCAAGCAAGACGCCCCCTGAGGAGCGTCTTGCCACATGTCAACACTGGGTCTGACTGAGTGCCTCCATGAGAGAAGCCCCAGCAAGAAGCGCCCCGAGGAGCGTCTTGCCACGTGTCAACACTGGGTCTGATTGAGGGCCTTCTGGAGAGAGGCCCAAGCAAGACGCGCCCCGAGGAGCGTCTTGCCACATGTCAACAATGGGTCTGACTGAGGGCCTCCAGGAGAGAAGCCCAAGCAAGACGCGCCCCGAGGAGCGTCTTGCCACATGTCAGCACTCGGTCTGACTGAGGGCCTCCAGGAGAGAGGCCCAAGCAAGACGTGCCCCGAGGAGCGTCTTGCCACATGTCAACACTGGGTCTGACTGAGCGCCTCCAGGAGAGAGGCCCAAGCAAGATGCGCCCCGAGGAGCGTCTTGCCACATGTCAACAATGGGTCTGACTGAGGGCCTCCAGGAGAGAAGCCCAAGCAAGATGCGCCCCGAGGAGCGTCTTACCACATGTCAGCACTCGGTCTGACTGAGCGCCTCCAGGAGAGAGGCCCAAGCAAGACGCGCCCCGAGGAGCGTCTTGTCACATGTCAACACTGGGTCTGACTGAGCGCCTCCAGGAGAGAGGCCCAAGCAAGACGTGCCCCGAGGAGCGTCTTGCCACATGTCAACACTGGGTCTGACTGAGTGCCTCCATTAGAGAAGCCCCAGCAAGACGCGCCCCGAGGAGCATCTTGCCACATGTCAACACTGGGTCTGACTGAGAACCTCCAGGAGAGAGGCCCAAGCAAGACGCGCCCCGAGGAGCGTCTTGCCACATGTCAACACTGGGTCTGACTGAGCGCCTCCAGGATTGAGGCCCAAGCAAGACGCGCCCCGAGGAGCGTCTTGTCACATGTCACTACTCGGTCTGACTGAGCGCCTCCAGGAGAGAGGCCCAAGCAAGACGTGCCCCGAGGAGCGTCTTGCCACATGTCAACAATGAGTCTGACTGAGGGCCTCCAGGAGAGAAGCCCAAGCAAGAAGCGCCCCGAGAAGCGTCTTGCCACACGTCAACACTTGGTCTGACTGAGCGCCTCCAGGAGAGAGGCCCAAGCAAGACACGCCCCGAGGAGCGTCTTGACACATGTCAACACTGGGTCTGACTGAGGGCCTCCATGAGAGAAGCCCAAGCAAGACGCGCCCCGAGGAGAGTCTTGCCACATGTCAACACTGGGTCTGACTGAGCGCCTCCAGGAGAGAGGCCCAAGCAAGAAGCGCCCCGAGGAGCGTCTTGCCACGTGTCAACACTGGGTCTGATTGAGGGCCTTCTGGAGAGAGGCCCAAGCAAGACGCGCCCCGAGGAGCGTCTTGCCACATGTCAACAATGGGTCTGACTGAGGGCCTCCAGGAGAGAAGCCCAAGCAAGACGCGCCCCGAGGAGCGTCTTGCAACATGTCAGCACTCGGTCTGACTGAGCGCCTCCAGGAGAGAGGCCCAAGCAAGATGTGCCCCGAGGAGTGTCTTGCCACATGTCAACACTGGGTCTGACTGAGTGCCTCCAGGAGAGAGGCCCAAGCAAGACGCGCCCCGAGGAGCGTCTTGCCACATGTGAACACTGGTTCTGACTGAGCGCCTCCAGGAGAGAGGCCCAAGCAAGACGCGCCCGGAGGAGCATCTTGCCATATGTCAGCACTCGGTCTGAATGAGCGCCTCCAGGAGAGAGGCCCAAGCAAGACGCGCCCCGAGGAGCATCTTGACACATGTCTCCTCTGGGTAAAACTGAGCGCCTCCAGGAGAGAGGCCCAAGCAAGACGTGCCCCGAGGAGTGTCTTGCCACATGTCAACACTGGGTCTGACTGAGCGCCTCCAGGAGAGAGGCCCAAGCAAGATGCGCCCCGAGGAGCGTCTTGCCACATGTCAACAATGGGTCTGACTGAGGGCCTCCAGGAGAGAAGCCCAAGCAAGATGCGCCCCGAGGAGCGTCTTACCACATGTCAGCAATGGGTCTGACTGAGGGCCTCCAGGAGAGAAGCCCAAGCAAGATGCGCCCCGAGGAGCGTCTTACCACATGTCAGCACTCGGTCTGACTGAGCGCCTCCAGGAGAGAGGCCCAAGCAAGACGCGCCCCGAGGAGCGTCTTGTCACATGTCAACACTGGGTCTGACTGAGCGCCTCCAGGAGAGAGGCCCAAGCAAGACGCGCCCCGAGGAGCATCTTGCCACATGTCAACACTGGGTCTGACTGAGAACCTCCAGGAGAGAGGCCCAAGCAAGACGCGCCCCGAGGAGCGTCTTGCCACATGTCAACACTGGGTCTGACTGAGCGCCTCCAGGATTGAGGCCCAAGCAAGACGCGCCCCGAGGAGCGTCTTGTCACATGTCACTACTCGGTCTGACTGAGCGCCTCCAGGAGAGAGGCCCAAGCAAGACGTGCCCCGAGGAGCGTCTTGCCACATGTCAACAATGAGTCTGACTGAGGGCCTCCAGGAGAGAAGCCCAAGCAAGAAGCGCCCCGAGAAGCGTCTTGCCACACGTCAACACTGGGTCTGACTGAGCGCCTCCAGGAGAGAGGCCCAAGCAAGACACGCCCCGAGGAGCGTCTTGACACATGTCAACACTGGGTCTGACTGAGGGCCTCCATGAGAGAAGCCCAAGCAAGACGCGCCCCGAGGAGAGTCTTGCCACATGTCAACACTGGGTCTGACTGAGCACCTCCAGGAGAGAGGCCCAAGCAAGAAGCGCCCCGAAGAGCGTCTTGCCACGTGTCAACACTGGGTCTGATTGAGGGCCTTCTGGAGAGAGGCCCAAGCAAGACGCGCCCCGAGGAGCGTCTTGCCACATGTCAACAATGGGTCTGACTGAAGGCCTCCAGGAGAGAAGCCCAAGCAAGACGCGCCCCGAGGAGCGTCTTGCAACATGTCAGCACTCGGTCTGACTGAGCGCCTCCAGGAGAGAGGCCCAAGCAAGATGTGCCCCGAGGAGTGTCTTGCCACATGTCAACACTGGGTCTGACTGAGTGCCTCCAGGAGAGAGGCCCAAGCAAGACGCGCCCCGAGGAGCGTCTTGCCACATGTGAACACTGGTTCTGACTGAGCGCCTCCAGGAGAGAGGCCCAAGCAAGACGCGCCCGGAGGAGCATCTTGCCATATGTCAGCACTCGGTCTGAATGAGCGCCTCCAGGAGAGAGGCCCAAGCAAGACGCGCCCCGAGGAGCATCTTGACACATGTCTCCTCTGGGTAAAACTGAGCGCCTCCAGGAGAGAGGCCCAAGCAAGACGTGCCCCGAGGAGCGTCTTGCCACATGTCAACACTGGGTCTGACTGAGTGCCTCCAGGAGAGAGGCCCAAGCAAGACGCGCCCCGAGGAGCGTCTTGCCACATGTGAACACTGGTTCTGACTGAGCGCCTCCAGGAGAGAGGCCCAAGCAAGACGCGCCCGGAGGAGCGTCTTGCCATATGTCAGCACTCGGTCTGAATGAGCGCCTCCAGGAGAGAGGCCCAAGCAAGACGCGCCCCGAGGAGCATCTTGCCACATGTCAACACTGGGTCTGACTGAGAACCTCCAGGAGAGAGGCCCAAGCAAGACGCGCCCCGAGGAGCGTCTTGCCACATGTCAACACTGGGTCTGACTGAGCGCCTCCAGGAGAGAGGCCCAAGCAAGACGCGCCCCGAGGAGCGTCTTGTCACATGTCACTACTCGGTCTGACTGAGCGCCTCCAGGAGAGAGGCCCAAGCAAGACATGCCCCGAGGAGCGTCTTGCCACATGTCAACACTGGGTCTGACAGAGGGCATCCAGGAGAGAGGCCCAAGCAATACGCGCCCCGAGGAGCGTCTTGCCACATGTCACCACTGGGTCTGACTGAGCGCCTCCAGGAGAGAGGCCCAAGCAAGACGCGCCCCGAGGAGCGTCTTGCCACATGTGAACACTGGGTCTGACTGAGCGCCTCCAGGAGAGAGGCCCAAGCAAGACGCGCCCGGAGGAGCGTCTTGCCACATGTCAGCACTCGGTCTGACTGAGCGCCTCCAGGAGAGAGGCCCAATCAAGACGCGCCCCGAGGAGCATCTTGACACATGTCTCCTCTGGGTCTGACTGAGCGCCTCCAGGAGAGAGGCCCAAGCAAGACCTGCCCCGAGGAGCGTCTTGCCACATGTCAACACTGGGTCTGACTGAGTGCCTCCATGAGAGAAGCCCCAGCAAGACGCGCCCCGAGGAGCATCTTGCCATATGTCAACACTGGGTCTGACTGAGAACCTCCAGGAGAGAGGCCCAAGCAAGACGCGCCCCGAGGAGCGTCTTGCCACATGTCAACACTGGGTCTGACTGAGCGCCTCCAGGAGAGAGGCCCAAGCAAGACGCGCCCCAAGGAGCGTCTTGTCACATGTCACTACTCGGTCTGACTGAGCGCCTCCAGGAGAGAGGCCCAAGCAAGACGTGCCCCGAGGAGCGTCTTGCCACATGTCAACAATGGGTCTGACTGAGGGCCTCCAGGAGAGAAGCCCAAGCAAGAAGCGCCCCGAGGAGCGTCTTGCCACATGTCAACACTGGGTCTGACTGAGCGCCTCCAGGAGAGAGGCCCAAGCAAGACACGCCCCGAGGAGCGTCTTGACACATGTCAACACTTGGTCTGACTGAGGGCCTCCATGAGAGAAGCCCAAGCAAGACGCGCCCCGAGGAGAGTCTTGCCACATGTCAACAATGGGTCTGACAGAGGGCATCAGGGAGAGAGGCCCAAGCAATACGCGCCCCGAGGAGCGTCTTGCCACGTGTCAACACTGGGTCTGACTTAGCGCCTCCAGGAGAGAGGCCCAAGCAAGATGCGCCCCGAGGAGCGTCTTGCCACGTGTCACCACTGGGTCTGATTGAGCACCTCCAGGAGAGAGGCCCCAGCAAGACGCGCCCCGAGGAGCGTCTTGCCTTATGTCAGCACTCGGTCTGACTGAGCGCCTCCAGGATAGAGGCCGAAGCAAGACACGCCCCGAGGTGCGTCTTGCCACATGTCACTACTCGGTCTAACTGAGCGCCTCCAGGAGAGAGGTCCAAGCAAGACGCGCCCCGAGGAGCGTCTTGCCACATGTCACTACACGGTCTGACTGAGCGCCTCCAGGAGAGAGGCCCAAGCAAGACGTGCCCCGAGGAGCGTCTTGCCACATGTCAACAATGGGTCTGACTGAGGGCCTCCAGGAGAGAAGCCCAAGCAAGATGCGCCCCGAGGAGCGTCTTGCCACATGTCAACACTGGGTCTGACTGAGGGCCTCCAGGAGAGAGGCCCAAATAAGACGCGCCCCGAGGAGCGTCTTGCCACATGTCAACACTGGGTCTGACTGAGGGCCTCCAGGAGAGAAGCCCAAGCAAGACGCTCCTCGGGGCGCGTCTTGCCACATGTCAGCACTCGGTCTGACTGAGCGCCTCCAGGAGAGAGGCCCAAGCAAGACGCGCCCCGAGGAGCGTCTTGCCACATGTCAACACTGGGTCTGACTGAGCGCCTCCAGGAGAGAGGCCCAAGCAAGACGTGCCCGGAGGAGCATCTTGCCACATGTCAGCACTCGGTCTGACTGAGCGCCTCCAGGAGAGAGGCCCAAGAAAGACGCACCCCGAGGGGCGTCTTGCCACATGTCAACACTGGGTCTGATTGAGCGCCTCCAGGAGAGAGGCCCAAGCAAGACGCGCCCCGAGGAGCGTCTTGCCCCATGTGAACACTGGGTCTGACTGAGCGCCTCCAGGAGAGAGGCCCAAGCAAGACGCGCCCGGAGGAGCATCTTGCCACATGTCAGCACTCGGTCTGACTGAGCGCCTCCAGGAGAGAGGCCCAAGCAAGACGCGCCCCGAGGACCGTCTTGACTCATGTCTCCTCTGGGTCTGACTGAGCGCCTCCAGGAGAGAGGCCCAAGCAAGACGCGCCCCGAGGAGCGTCTTGCCACATGTCAACACTGGGTCTGACTGAGTGCCTCCAGGAGAGAGGCCCAGCAAGACGCGCCCCGAGGAGCGTCTTGACACATTTCTCCTCTGGGTCTGACTGAGCGCCTCCAGGAGAGAGACCCAAGCAAGACGTTCCCCGAGGAGCGTCTTTCCACATGTCAACACTGGGTCTGACTGAGTGCCTCCATGAGAGAAGCCCCAGCAAGACGCGCCCCGAGGAGCGTCTTGCCACATGTCAACACTGGGTCTGACTGAGCACCTCCAGGAGAGAGGCCAAAGCAAGACGGGCCCCGAGGAGCGTCTTGCCACATGTCAACACTGTGTCTGACTGAGCGCCTCCAGGAGAGAGGCCCGAGGAGCGTCTTGACACATGTCACCTCTGGGTCTGACTGAGCGCCTCCAGGAGAGAGGCCCAAGTAAGACGCGCCCAGAGGAGCTTCTTGTCACATGTCAACACTGGGTCTGACTGAGCGCCTCCAGGAGCGAGGCCCAAGCAAGAAACGCCCGAGGAGCGTCTTGACACATGTCAACACTGGGTCTGACTGAGCGCCTCCAAGACAGAGGTCCAAGCAACACGCGCCCCGAGGAGCGTCTTGCCACATGTCAACACTGGGTCTGACTGAGTGCCTCCATGAGAGAAGCCCCAGCAAGACGCGCCCCGAGGAGCGTCTTGTCACATGTCACTACTCGGTCTGACTGAGCGCCTCCAGGAGAAAGGCCCAAGCAAGACATGCCCCGAGGAGCGTCTTGCCACATGTCAACAATGGGTCTGACTGAGGGCCTCCAGGAGAGAAGCCCAAGCAATAAGCGCCCCGAGGAGCGTCTTGCCACATTTCAACACTGGGTCTGACTGAGCGCCTCCAGGAGAGAGGCCCAAGCAAGACACGCCCCGAGGAGCGTCTTGACACATGTTAACACTGGGTCTGACTGAGGGCCTCCATGTGAGAACCCCAAGCAAGACGCGCCCCGAGGAGAGTCTTTTCACATGTCAACACTGGGTCTGACAGAGGGCATCCAGGAGAGAGGCCCATGTATTACGCGCCCCGAGGAGCGTCTTGCCACATGTCAACAATGGGTCTGACTGAGGGCCTCCAGGAGAGAAGCCCAAGGAAGACGCGCCCTGAGGAGCTTCTTGCCAAGTGTCAGCACTCGGTCTGACTGAGCGCCTCCAGGAGAGAGGCCAAAGCAAGATGCGCCCCGAGGAGCGTCTTGACCCATGTCAACACTGGGTCTGACAGAGGGCCTCCATGAGAGAGGCCCAAGCAAGACGTGCCCCGAGGAGTGTCTTGCCACATGTCAACACTGGGTCTGACTGAGCGCCTCCAGGAGAGAGGCCCAAGCAAGACGCGCCCCGAGGAGCGTCTTGCCACGTGTCAACACTGGGTCTGACTTAGCGCCTCCAGGAGAGAGGCCCAAGCAAGATGCGCCCCGAGGAGCGTCTTGCCACGTGTCACCACTGGGTCTGACTGAGCTCCTCCAGGAGAGAGGCCCAAGCAAGACGTGCCCCGAGGAGCGTCTTGCCACGTGTCACCCCTGGGTCTGATTGAGCACCTCCAGGAGAGAGGCCCCAGCAAGACGCGCCGCGAGGAGCATCTTGCCTTATGTCAGCACTCGGTCTGACTGAGCGCCTCCAGGAGAGAGGCCCAAGCAAGACCCGCCCCGAGGAGCGTCTTGCCACATGTCACTACTCGGTCTAACTGAGCGCCTCCAGGAGAGAGGTCCAAGCAAGACGCGCCCCGAGGAGCGTCTTGCCACATGTCACTACTCGGTCTGACTGAGCGCCTCCAGGAGGGAGGTCCAAGCAAGACGCGCCCCGAGGAGCGTATTGCCACATGTCACTACTCGGTCTGACTG
Organism: Nothobranchius furzeri; assembly: GCF_043380555.1. NCBI lineage: Eukaryota > Metazoa > Chordata > Actinopteri > Cyprinodontiformes > Nothobranchiidae > Nothobranchius > Nothobranchius furzeri. Next base: position 17,469,601 of record NC_091749.1, on the reverse strand, counting down.
AGCGCCTCCAGGAGAGAGGCCCAAGCAAGACGTGCCCCGAGGAGCGTCTTGCCACATGTCAACAATGGGTCTGACTGAGGGCCTCCAGGAGAGAAGCCCAAGCAAGACGCGCCCCGAGGAGCGTCTTGCCACATGTCAACACTGGGTCTGACTGAGGGCCCCCAGGAGAGAGGCCCAAATAAGACGCACCCCGAGGAGCGTCTTGCCACATGTCAACACTGGGTCTGACTGAGGGCCTCCAGGAGAGAAGCCCAAGCAAGATGCGCCCCGAGGAGCGTCTTGTCACATGTCAGCACTCGGTCTGTCTGAGCGCCTCGAGGAGAGAGGCCCAAGCAAGACGCGCCCCGAGGAGCTTCTTGCCACATGTCAACACTGGGTCTGACTGAGCGCCTCCAGGAGAGAGGCCCAAGCAAGACGCGCCCTGAGGAGCGTCTTGACACATGTCTCCTCTGGGTCTGACTGAGCGCCTCCAGGAGAGAGGCCCAAGCAAGACGTGCCCCGAGTAGCATCTTGCCACATGTCAACACTGGGTCTGACTGAGTGCCTCCATGAGAGAAGCCCCAGCAAGACGCGCCCCGAGGAGCGTCTTGCCACATGTCAACACTGGGTCTGACTGAGCACCTCCAGGAGAGAGGCCAGAGCAAGATGCGCCCCGAGGAGCGTCTTGCCACATGTCAACACTGGGTCTGACTGAGCGCCTCCAGGAGAGAGGCCCGAGGAGCGTCTTGCCACATGTCACCTCTGGGTCTGACTGAGCACCTCCAGGAGAGAGGCGCAAGCAAGAAACGCCCGAGGAGCGTCTTGACACATGTCAACACTGGGTCTGACTGAGCGCCTCCAGGAGAGAGGCCCCTGCAAGACGCGCCCCGAGGAGCATCTTGCCACATGTCAGCACTCGGTCTGACTGAGCGCCTCCAGGAGAGAGGCCCAAGCAAGAAGCGCCCAGAGGAGCGTCTTGCCACATGTCAACAATGGGTCTGACTGAGGGCCTCCAGGAGAGAAGTCCAAGCAAGACGCGCCCCGAGGAGCGTCTTGCCACATGTCAACACTGGGTCTAATTGAGCGCCTCCAGGAGAGAGGCCCAAGCAAGACGCGCCCCGAGGATCGTCTTGCCACATGTCACTACTCGGTCTGACTGAGCGCCTCCAGGAGAGAGACCCAAGCAAGACGCGCCCCGAGGAGCATCTTGCCACATGTCAACACTGGGTCTGACTGAGAACCTCCAGGAGAGAGGCCCAAGCAAGACGCGCCCCGAGGAGCGTCTTGCCACATGTCAACACTGGGTCTGACTGAGCGCCTCCAGGATTGAGGCCCAAGCAAGACGCGCCCCGAGGAGCGTCTTGTCACATGTCACTACTCGGTCTGACTGAGCGCCTCCAGGAGAGAGGCCCAAGCAAGACGTGCCCCGAGGAGCGTCTTGCCACATGTCAACAATGAGTCTGACTGAGGGCCTCCAGGAGAGAAGCCCAAGCAAGAAGCGCCCCGAGAAGCGTCTTGCCACACGTCAACACTGGGTCTGACTGAGCGCCTCCAGGAGAGAGGCCCAAGCAAGACACGCCCCGAGGAGCGTCTTGACACATGTCAACACTGGGTCTGACTGAGGGCCTCCATGAGAGAAGCCCAAGCAAGACGCGCCCCGAGGAGAGTCTTGCCACATGTCAACACTGGGTCTGACTGAGCACCTCCAGGAGAGAGGCCCAAGCAAGAAGCGCCCCGAAGAGCGTCTTGCCACGTGTCAACACTGGGTCTGATTGAGGGCCTTCTGGAGAGAGGCCCAAGCAAGACGCGCCCCGAGGAGCGTCTTGCCACATGTCAACAATGGGTCTGACTGAAGGCCTCCAGGAGAGAAGCCCAAGCAAGACGTGCCCCGAGGAGCGTCTTGCAACATGTCAGCACTCGGTCTGACTGAGCGCCTCCAGGAGAGAGGCCCAAGCAAGATGTGCCCCGAGGAGTGTCTTGCCACATGTCAACACTGGGTCTGACTGAGTGCCTCCAGGAGAGAGGCCCAAGCAAGACGCGCCCCGAGGAGCGTCTTGCCACATGTGAACACTGGTTCTGACTGAGCGCCTCCAGGAGAGAGGCCCAAGCAAGACGCGCCCGGAGGAGCGTCTTGCCATATGTCAGCACTCGGTCTGAATGAGCGCCTCCAGGAGAGAGGCCCAAGCAAGACGCGCCCCGAGGAGCATCTTGCCACATGTCAACACTGGGTCTGACTGAGAACCTCCAGGAGAGAGGCCCAAGCAAGACGCGCCCCGAGGAGCGTCTTGCCACATGTCAACACTGGGTCTGACTGAGCGCCTCCAGGAGAGAGGCCCAAGCAAGACGCGCCCCGAGGAGCGTCTTGTCACATGTCACTACTCGGTCTGACTGAGCGCCTCCAGGAGAGAGAACCAAGCAAGACATGCCCCGAGGAGCGTCTTGCCACATGTCAACACTGGGTCTGACAGAGGGCATCCAGGAGAGAGGCCCAAGCAATACGCGCCCCGAGGAGCGTCTTGCCACATGTCACCACTGGGTCTGACTGAGCGCCTCCAGGAGAGAGGCCCAAGCAAGACGCGCCCCGAGGAGCGTCTTGCCACATGTGAACACTGGGTCTGACTGAGCGCCTCCAGGAGAGAGGCCCAAGCAAGACGCGCCCGGAGGAGCGTCTTGCCACATGTCAGCACTCGGTCTGACTGAGCGCCTCCAGGAGAGAGGCCCAATCAAGACGCGCCCCGAGGAGCATCTTGACACATGTCTCCTCTGGGTCTGACTGAGCGCCTCCAGGAGAGAGGCCCAAGCAAGACCTGCCCCGAGGAGCGTCTTGCCACATGTCAACACTGGGTCTGACTGAGTGCCTCCATGAGAGAAGCCCCAGCAAGACGCGCCCCGAGGAGCATCTTGCCATATGTCAACACTGGGTCTGACTGAGAACCTCCAGGAGAGAGGCCCAAGCAAGACGCGCCCCGAGGAGCGTCTTGCCACATGTCAACACTGGGTCTGACTGAGCGCCTCCAGGAGAGAGGCCCAAGCAAGACGCGCCCCAAGGAGCGTCTTGTCACATGTCACTACTCGGTCTGACTGAGCGCCTCCAGGAGAGAGGCCCAAGCAAGACGTGCCCCGAGGAGCGTCTTGCCACATGTCAACAATGGGTCTGACTGAGGGCCTCCAGGAGAGAAGCCCAAGCAAGAAGCGCCCCGAGGAGCGTCTTGCCACATGTCAACACTGGGTCTGACTGAGCGCCTCCAGGAGAGAGGCCCAAGCAAGACACGCCCCGAGGAGCGTCTTGACACATGTCAACACTTGGTCTGACTGAGGGCCTCCATGAGAGAAGCCCAAGCAAGACGCGCCCCGAGGAGAGTCTTGCCACATGTCAACAATGGGTCTGACAGAGGGCATCAGGGAGAGAGGCCCAAGCAATACGCGCCCCGAGGAGCGTCTTGCCACGTGTCAACACTGGGTCTGACTTAGCGCCTCCAGGAGAGAGGCCCAAGCAAGATGCGCCCCGAGGAGCGTCTTGCCACGTGTCACCACTGGGTCTGATTGAGCACCTCCAGGAGAGAGGCCCCAGCAAGACGCGCCCCGAGGAGCGTCTTGCCTTATGTCAGCACTCGGTCTGACTGAGCGCCTCCAGGATAGAGGCCGAAGCAAGACGCGCCCCGAGGTGCGTCTTGCCACATGTCACTACTCGGTCTAACTGAGCGCCTCCAGGAGAGAGGTCCAAGCAAGACGCGCCCCGAGGAGCGTCTTGCCACATGTCACTACACGGTCTGACTGAGCGCCTCCAGGAGAGAGGCCCAAGCAAGACGTGCCCCGAGGAGCGTCTTGCCACATGTCAACAATGGGTCTGACTGAGGGCCTCCAGGAGAGAGGCCCAAGCAAGACGCGCCCCGAGGAGCGTCTTGCCACATGTCAACACTGGGTCTGACTGAGCGCCTCCAGGAGAGAGGCCCAAGCAAGACGTGCCCGGAGGAGCATCTTGCCACATGTCAGCACTCGGTCTGACTGAGCGCCTCCAGGAGAGAGGCCCAAGAAAGACGCACCCCGAGGGGCGTCTTGCCACATGTCAACACTGGGTCTGATTGAGCGCCTCCAGGAGAGAGGCCCAAGCAAGACGCGCCCCGAGGAGCGTCTTGCCCCATGTGAACACTGGGTCTGACTGAGCGCCTCCAGGAGAGAGGCCCAAGCAAGACGCGCCCGGAGGAGCATCTTGCCACATGTCAGCACTCGGTCTGACTGAGCGCCTCCAGGAGAGAGGCCCAAGCAAGACGCGCCCCGAGGACCGTCTTGACTCATGTCTCCTCTGGGTCTGACTGAGCGCCTCCAGGAGAGAGGCCCAAGCAAGACGCGCCCCGAGGAGCGTCTTGCCACATGTCAACACTGGGTCTGACTGAGTGCCTCCAGGAGAGAGGCCCAGCAAGACGCGCCCCGAGGAGCGTCTTGACACATTTCTCCTCTGGGTCTGACTGAGCGCCTCCAGGAGAGAGACCCAAGCAAGACGTTCCCCGAGGAGCGTCTTTCCACATGTCAACACTGGGTCTGACTGAGTGCCTCCATGAGAGAAGCCCCAGCAAGACGCGCCCCGAGGAGCGTCTTGCCACATGTCAACACTGGGTCTGACTGAGCACCTCCAGGAGAGAGGCCCAAGCAAGACGGGCCCCGAGGAGCGTCTTGCCACATGTCAACAATTTGTCTGACTGAGCGCCTCCAGGAGAGAGGCCCGAGGAGCGTCTTGACACATGTCACCTCTGGGTCTGACTGAGCGCCTCCAGGAGAGAGGCCCAAGTAAGACGCGCCCAGAGGAGCTTCTTGTCACATGTCAACACTGGGTCTGACTGAGCGCCTCCAGGAGCGAGGCCCAAGCAAGAAACGCCCGAGGAGCGTCTTGACACATGTCAACACTGGGTCTGACTGAGCGCCTCCAGGAGAGAGGTCCAAGCAACACGCGCCCCGAGGAGCGTCTTGCCACATGTCAACACTGGGTCTGACTGAGTGCCTCCATGAGAGAAGCCCCAGCAAGACGCGCCCCGAGGAGCGTCTTGTCACATGTCACTACTCGGTCTGACTGAGCGCCTCCAGGAGAAAGGCCCAAGCAAGACATGCCCCGAGGAGCGTCTTGCCACATGTCAACAATGGGTCTGACTGAGGGCCTCCAGGAGAGAAGCCCAAGCAATAAGCGCCCCGAGGAGCGTCTTGCCACATTTCAACACTGGGTCTGACTGAGCGCCTCCAGGAGAGAGGCCCAAGCAAGACACGCCCCGAGGAGCGTCTTGACACATGTTAACACTGGGTCTGACTGAGGGCCTCCATGTGAGAACCCCAAGCAAGACGCGCCCCGAGGAGAGTCTTTTCACATGTCAACACTGGGTCTGACAGAGGGCATCCAGGAGAGAGGCCCATGTATTACGCGCCCCGAGGAGCGTCTTGCCACATGTCAACAATGGGTCTGACTGAGGGCCTCCAGGAGAGAAGCCCAAGGAAGACGCGCCCTGAGGAGCTTCTTGCCAAGTGTCAGCACTCGGTCTGACTGAGCGCCTCCAGGAGAGAGGCCAAAGCAAGATGCGCCCCGAGGAGCGTCTTGACCCATGTCAACACTGGGTCTGACAGAGGGCCTCCATGAGAGAGGCCCAAGCAAGACGTGCCCCGAGGAGTGTCTTGCCACATGTCAACACTGGGTCTGACTGAGCGCCTCCAGGAGAGAGGCCCAAGCAAGACGCGCCCCGAGGAGCGTCTTGCCACGTGTCAACACTGGGTCTGACTTAGCGCCTCCAGGAGAGAGGCCCAAGCAAGATGCGCCCCGAGGAGCGTCTTGCCACGTGTCACCACTGGGTCTGACTGAGCTCCTCCAGGAGAGAGGCCCAAGCAAGACGCGCCCCGAGGAGCGTCTTGCCACGTGTCACCCCTGGGTCTGATTGAGCACCTCCAGGAGAGAGGCCCCAGCAAGACGCGCCGCGAGGAGCATCTTGCCTTATGTCAGCACTCGGTCTGACTGAGCGCCTCCAGGAGAGAGGCCCAAGCAAGACCCGCCCCGAGGAGCGTCTTGCCACATGTCACTACTCGGTCTAACTGAGCGCCTCCAGGAGAGAGGTCCAAGCAAGACGCGCCCCGAGGAGCGTCTTGCCACATGTCACTACTCGGTCTGACTGAGCGCCTCCAGGAGGGAGGTCCAAGCAAGACGCGCCCCGAGGAGCGTATTGCCACATGTCACTACTCGGTCTGACTGAGCGCCTCCAGGAGAGAGGCCCAAGCAAGACGTGCCCCGAGGAGCGTCTTGCCACATGTCAACAATGGGTCTGACTGAGGGCCTCCAGGAGAGAAGCCCAAGCAAGACGCGCCCCGAGGAGCGTCTTGCCACATGTCAACACTGGGTCTGACTGAGGGCCCCCAGGAGAGAGGCCCAAATAAGACGCACCCCGAGGAGCGTCTTGCCACATGTCAACACTGGGTCTGACTGAGGGCCTCCAGGAGAGAAGCCCAAGCAAGATGCGCCCCGAGGAGCGTCTTGTCACATGTCAGCACTCGGTCTGTCTGAGCGCCTCGAGGAGAGAGGCCCAAGCAAGACGCGCCCCGAGGAGCTTCTTGCCACATGTCAACACTGGGTCTGACTGAGCGCCTCCAGGAGAGAGGCCCAAGCAAGACGCGCCCTGAGGAGCGTCTTGACACATGTCTCCTCTGGGTCTGACTGAGCGCCTCCAGGAGAGAGGCCCAAGCAAGACGTGCCCCGAGTAGCATCTTGCCACATGTCAACACTGGGTCTGACTGAGTGCCTCCATGAGAGAAGCCCCAGCAAGACGCGCCCCGAGGAGCGTCTTGCCACATGTCAACACTGGGTCTGACTGAGCACCTCCAGGAGAGAGGCCAGAGCAAGATGCGCCCCGAGGAGCGTCTTGCCACATGTCAACACTGGGTCTGACTGAGCGCCTCCAGGAGAGAGGCCCGAGGAGCGTCTTGCCACATGTCGCCTCTGGGTCTGACTGAGCACCTCCAGGAGAGAGGCGCAAGCAAGAAACGCCCGAGGAGCGTCTTGACACATGTCAACACTGGGTCTGACTGAGCGCCTCCAGGAGAGAGGCCCCTGCAAGACGCGCCCCGAGGAGCATCTTGCCACATGTCAGCACTCGGTCTGACTGAGCGCCTCCAGGAGAGAGGCCCAAGCAAGAAGCGCCCAGAGGAGCGTCTTGCCACATGTCAACAATGGGTCTGACTGAGGGCCTCCAGGAGAGAAGCCCAAGCAAGACGCGCCCCGAGGAGCGTCTTGCCACATGTCAACACTGGGTCTAATTGAGCGCCTCCAGGAGAGAGGCCCAAGCAAGACGCGCCCCGAGGATCGTCTTGCCACATGTCACTACTCGGTCTGACTGAGCGCCTCCAGGAGAGAGGTCCAAGCAACACGCGCCCCGAGGAGCGTCTTGCCACATGTCAACACTGGGTCTGACTGAGTGCCTCCATGAGAGAAGCCCCAGCAAGACGCGCCCCGAGGAGCGTCTTGCCACATGTCACTGCTCGGTCTGACTGAGCGCCTCCAGGAGAGAGGCCCAAGCAAGACGTGCCCCGAGGAGCGTCTTGCCACATGTCAACAATGGGTCTGAATGAGGGCCTCCAGGAGAGAAGCCCAAGCAAGAAGCGCCCCGAGGAGCGTCTTGCAACATTTCAACACTGGGTCTGACTGAGCGCCTCCAGGAGAGAGGCCCAAGCAAGACACGCCCCGAGGAGCGTCTTGACACATGTCAACACTGGGTCTGACTGAGGGCCTCCATGAGAGAAGCCCAAGCAAGATGCGCCCCGAGGATAGTCTTAACACATGTCAACACTGGGTCTGACAGAGGGCATCCAGGAGAGAGGCCCAAGCAATACGCGCCCCGAGGAGCGTCTTGCCACATGTCAACAATGGGTCTGATTGAGGGCCTCCAGGAGAGAAGCCAAAGCAAGACGCGCCCCGAGGAGCTTCTTTCCACATGTCAACAATGGGTCTTACTGAGGGCCTCCATGAGAGAAGCCCAAGCAAGACGCGCCCCGAGGAGTGTCTTGCCACATGTCAACACTGTGTCTGAGTGAGCGCCTCCAGGAGAGAGGCCCAAGCAAGACGCGCCCCGAGGAGCGTCTTGCCACGTGTCAACACTGGGTCTGATTGAGCACCTCCAGGAGAGAGGCCCCAGCAAGACGCGCCCCGAGGAGCGTCTTGCCCTAGTCAGCACTCGGTCTGACTGAGCGCCTCAAGGAGAGAGGCCCAAGCAAGACGCGCCGCGAGGAGCGTCTTGCCACATGTCACTACTCGGTCTAACTGAGCGCCTCCAGGAGAGAGGTCCAAGAAAGACGCGCCCCGAGGAGCGTCTTGCCAAATGTCACTACTCGGTCTGACTGAGCGCCTCCAGGAGGGAGGTCCAAGCAAGACGCGCCCCGAGGAGCGTTTTGCCACATGTCACTACTCGGTCTGACTGAGCACCTCCAGGAGAGAGGCCCAAGCAAGACGCGCCCAGAGGAGCGTCTTGCCAGATGTCAACACTGGGTCTGACTGAGCGCCTCCAGGAGAGAGGCCCAAGCAAGACACGCCCCGAGGAGCGTCTTGACACATGTCAACACTAGGTCTGACTGAGCGCCTCCAGGAGAGAGGCCCAAGCAAGACACGCCCCGAGGAGCGTCTTGACACATGTCAACACTGGGTCGGACTGAGGGCCTCCATGAGAGAAGCCCAAGCAAGACGCGCCCCGAGGAGAGTCTTGCCACACGTCAACACTCGGTCTGACAGAGGGCATTCAGGAGAGAGAACCAAGCAATACGTGCCCCGAGGAGCGTCTTGCCACATGTCACCACTGGGTCTGAATAAGCGCCTCCAGGAGAGAGGCCCAACCAAGACGTGCCCCGAGGAGTGTCTTGCCACATGCCAACACTGGGTCTGACTGAGCGCCTCCAGGATTGAGGCCCAAGCAAGACGCGCCCCGAGGAGCGTCTTGTCACATGTCACTACTCGGTCTGACTGAGCGCCTCCAGGAGAGAGGCCCAAGCAAGACGTGCCCCGAGGAGCGTCTTGCCACATGTCAACAATGAGTCTGACTGAGGGCCTCCAGGAGAGAAGCCCAAGCAAGAAGCGCCCCGAGAAGCGTCTTGCCACACGTCAACACTGGGTCTGACTGAGCGCCTCCAGGAGAGAGGCCCAAGCAAGACACGCCCCGAGGAGCGTCTTGACACATGTCAACACTGGGTCTGACTGAGGGCCTCCATGAGAGAAGCCCAAGCAAGACGCGCCCCGAGGAGAGTCTTGCCACATGTCAACACTGGGTCTGACTGAGCGCCTCCAGGAGAGAGGCCCAAGCAAGAAGCGCCCCGAGGAGCGTCTTGCCACGTGTCAACACTGGGTCTGATTGAGGGCCTTCTGGAGAGAGGCCCAAGCAAGACGCGCCCCGAGGAGCGGCTTGCCACATGTCAACAATGGGTCTGACTGAGGGCCTCCAGGAGAGAAGCCCAAGCAAGACGCGCCCCGAGGAGCGTCTTGCAACATGTCAGCACTCGGTCTGACTGAGCGCCTCCAGGAGAGAGGCCCAAGCAAGATGTGCCCCGAGGAGTGTCTTGCCACATGTCAACACTGGGTCTGACTGAGTGCCTCCAGGAGAGAGGCCCAAGCAAGACGCGCCCCGAGGAGCGTCTTGCCACATGTGAACACTGGTTCTGACTGAGCGCCTCCAGGAGAGAGGCCCAAGCAAGACGCGCCCGGAGGAGCATCTTGCCATATGTCAGCACTCGGTCTGAATGAGCGCCTCCAGGAGAGAGGCCCAAGCAAGACGCGCCCCGAGGAGCATCTTGACACATGTCTCCTCTGGGTAAAACTGAGCGCCTCCAGGAGAGAGGCCCAAGCAAGACGTGCCCCGAGGAGCGTCTTGCCACATGTCAACACTGGGTCTGACTGAGTGCCTCCAGGAGAGAGGCCCAAGCAAGACGCGCCCCGAGGAGCGTCTTGCCACATGTGAACACTGGTTCTGACTGAGCGCCTCCAGGAGAGAGGCCCAAGCAAGACGCGCCCGGAGGAGCGTCTTGCCATATGTCAGCACTCGGTCTGAATGAGCGCCTCCAGGAGAGAGGCCCAAGCAAGACGCGCCCCGAGGAGCATCTTGCCACATGTCAACACTGGGTCTGACTGAGAACCTCCAGGAGAGAGGCCCAAGCAAGACGCGCCCCGAGGAGCGTCTTGCCACATGTCAACACTGGGTCTGACTGAGCGCCTCCAGGAGAGAGGCCCAAGCAAGACGCGCCCCGAGGAGCGTCTTGTCACATGTCACTACTCGGTCTGACTGAGCGCCTCCAGGAGAGAGGCCCAAGCAAGACGTGCCCCGAGGAGCGTCTTGCCACATGTCAACACTGGGTCTGACAGAGGGCATCCAGGAGAGAGGCCCAAGCAATACGCGCCCCGAGGAGCGTCTTGCCACATGTCACCACTGGGTCTGACTGAGCGCCTCCAGGAGAGAGGCCCAAGCAAGAAGTTCCCCGAGGAGCGTCTTGCCACATGTCAGCACTCGGTCTGACTGAGCGCCTCCAGGAGAGAGGCCCAAGCAAGACGTGCCCCGAGGAGCGTCTTGCCACAAGTCAACACTGGGTCTGACTGAGCGCCTCCAGGAGAGAGGCCCAAGCAAGCCGCGCCCCGAGGAGCGTCTTGCCACATGTGAACACTGGGTCTGACTGAGCGCCTCCAGGAGAGAGGCCCAAGCAAGACGCGCCCGGAGGAGCGTCTTGCCACATGTCAACACTGGGTCTGACTGAGTGCCTCCATGAGAGAAGCCCCAGCAAGACGCGCCCCGAGGAGCATCTTGCCATATGTCAACACTGGGTCTGACTGAGAACCTCCAGGAGAGAGGCCCAAGCAAGACGCGCCCCGAGGAGCGTCTTGCCACATGTCAACACTGGGTCTGACTGAGCGCCTCCAGGAGAGAGGCCCAAGCAAGACGCGCCCCAAGGAGCGTCTTGTCACATGTCACTACTCGGTCTGACTGAGTGCCTCCAGGAGAGAGGCCCAAGCAAGACGTGCCCCGAGGAGCGTCTTGCCACATGTCAACAATGGGTCTGACTGAGGGCCTCCAGGAGAGAAGCCCAAGCAAGAAGCGCCCCGAGGAGCGTCTTGCCACATGTCAACACTGGGTCTGACTGAGCGCCTCCAGGAGAGAGGCCCAAGCAAGACACGCCCCGAGGAGCGTCTTGACACATGTCAACACTTGGTCTGACTGAGGGCCTCCATGAGAGAAGCCCAAGCAAGACGCGCCCCGAGGAGAGTCTTGCCACATGTCAACAATGGGTCTGACAGAGGGCATCAGGGAGAGAGGCCCAAGCAATACGCGCCCCGAGGAGTGTCTTGCCACGTGTCAACACTGGGTCTGACTTAGCGCCTCCAGGAGAGAGGCCCAAGCAAGATGCGCCCCGAGGAGCGTCTTGCCACGTGTCACCACTGGGTCTGATTGAGCACCTCCAGGAGAGAGGCCCCAGCAAGACGCGCCCCGAGGAGCGTCTTGCCTTATGTCAGCACTCGGTCTGACTGAGCGCCTCCAGGATAGAGGCCGAAGCAAGACGCGCCCCGAGGTGCGTCTTGCCACATGTCACTACTCGGTCTAACTGAGCGCCTCCAGGAGAGAGGTCCAAGCAAGACGCGCCCCGAGGAGCGTCTTGCCACATGTCACTACACGGTCTGACTGAGCGCCTCCAGGAGAGAGGCCCAAGCAAGACGTGCCCCGAGGAGCGTCTTGCCACATGTCAACAATGGGTCTGACTGAGGGCCTCCAGGAGAGAAGCCCAAGCAAGATGCGCCCCGAGGAGCGTCTTGCCACATGTCAACACTGGGTCTGACTGAGGGCCTCCAGGAGAGAGGCCCAAATAAGACGCGCCCCGAGGAGCGTCTTGCCACATGTCAACACTGGGTCTGACTGAGGGCCTCCAGGAGAGAAGCCCAAGCAAGACGCTCCTCGGGGCGCGTCTTGCCACATGTCAGCACTCGGTCTGACTGAGCGCCTCCAGGAGAGAGGCCCAAGCAAGACGCGCCCCGAGGAGCGTCTTGCCACATGTCAACACTGGGTCTGACTGAGCGCCTCCAGGAGAGAGGCCCAAGCAAGACGTGCCCGGAGGAGCATCTTGCCACATGTCAGCACTCGGTCTGACTGAGCGCCTCCAGGAGAGAGGCCCAAGAAAGACACGCCCCGAGGGGCGTCTTGCCACATGTCAACACTGGGTCTGATTGAGCGCCTCCAGGAGAGAGGCCCAAGCAAGACGCGCCCCGAGGAGCGTCTTGCCCCATGTGAACACTGGGTCTGACTGAGCGCCTCCAGGAGAGAGGCCCAAGCAAGACGCGCCCGGAGGAGCATCTTGCCACATGTCAGCACTCGGTCTGACTGAGCGCCTCCAGGAGAGAGGCCCAAGCAAGACGCGCCCCGAGGACCGTCTTGACTCATGTCTCCTCTGGGTCTGACTGAGCGCCTCCAGGAGAGAGGCCCAAGCAAGACGCGCCCCGAGGAGCGTCTTGCCACATGTCAACACTGGGTCTGACTGAGTGCCTCCAGGAGAGAGGCCCAGCAAGACGCGCCCCGAGGAGCGTCTTGACACATTTCTCCTCTGGGTCTGACTGAGCGCCTCCAGGAGAGAGACCCAAGCAAGACGTTCCCCGAGGAGCGTCTTTCCACATGTCAACACTGGGTCTGACTGAGTGCCTCCATGAGAGAAGCCCCAGCAAGACGCGCCCCGAGGAGCGTCTTGCCACATGTCAACACTGGGTCTGACTGAGCACCTCCAGGAGAGAGGCCCAAGCAAGACGGGCCCCGAGGAGCGTCTTGCCACATGTCAACACTGGGTCTGACTGAGCGCCTCCAGCAGAGAGGCCCGAGGAGCGTCTTGACACATGTCACCTCTGGGTCTGACTGAGCGCCTCCAGGAGAGAGGCCCAAGCAAGACGCGCCCAGAGGAGCTTCTTGTCACTTGTCAACACTGGGTCTGACTGAGCGCCTCCAGGAGCGAGGCCCAAGCAAGAAACGCCCGAGGAGCGTCTTGACACATGTCAACACTGGGTCTGACTGAGCGCCTCCAGGAGAGAGGTCCAAGCAACACGCGCCCCGAGGAGCGTCTTGCCACATGTCAACACTGGGTCTGACTGAGTGCCTCCATGAGAGAAGCCCCAGCAAGACGCGCCCCGAGGAGCGTCTTGTCACATGTCACTACTCGGTCTGACTGAGCGCCTCCAGGAGAAAGGCCCAAGCAAGACATGCCCCGAGGAGCGTCTTGCCACATGTCAACAATGGGTCTGACTGAGGGCCTCCAGGAGAGAAGCCCAAGCAATAAGCGCCCCGAGGAGCGTCTTGCCACATTTCAACACTGGGTCTGACTGAGCGCCTCCAGGAGAGAGGCCCAAGCAAGACACGCCCCGAGGAGCGTCTTGACACATGTTAACACTGGGTCTGACTGAGGGCCTCCATGTGAGAACCCCAAGCAAGACGCGCCCCGAGGAGAGTCTTTTCACATGTCAACACTGGGTCTGACAGAGGGCATCCAGGAGAGAGGCCCATGTATTACGCGCCCCGAGGAGCGTCTTGCCACATGTCAACAATGGGTCTGACTGAGGGCCTCCAGGAGAGAAGTCCAAGGAAGACGCGCCCCGAGGAGCTTCTTGCCAAGTGTCAGCACTCGGTCTGACGGAGCGCCTCCAGGAGAGAGGCCCAAGCAAGATGCGCCCCGAGGAGCGTCTTGCCACGTGTCAACACTGGGTCTGACTGAGCTCCTCCAGGAGAGAGGCCCAAGCAAGACGCGCCCCGAGGAGCGTCTTGCCACGTGTCACCCCTGGGTCTGATTGAGCACCTCCAGGAGAGAGGCCCCAGCAAGACGCGCCGCGAGGAGCATCTTGCCTTATGTCAGCACTCGGTCTGACTGAGCGCCTCCAGGAGAGAGGCCCAAGCAAGACCCGCCCCGAGGAGCGTCTTGCCACATGTCACTACTCGGTCTAACTGAGCGCCTCCAGGAGAGAGGTCCAAGCAAGACGCGCCCCGAGGAGCGTCTTGCCACATGTCACTACTCGGTCTGACTGAGCGCCTCCAGGAGGGAGGTCCAAGCAAGACGCGCCCCGAGGAGCGTATTGCCACATGTCACTACTCGGTCTGACTGAGCGCCTCCAGGAGAGAGGCCCAAGCAAGACGTGCCCCGAGGAGCGTCTTGCCACATGTCAACAATGGGTCTGACTGAGGGCCTCCAGGAGAGAAGCCCAAGCAAGACGCGCCCCGAGGAGCGTCTTGCCACATGTCAACACTGGGTCTGACTGAGGGCCCCCAGGAGAGAGGCCCAAATAAGACGCACCCCGAGGAGCGTCTTGCCACATGTCAACACTGGGTCTGACTGAGGGCCTCCAGGAGAGAAGCCCAAGCAAGATGCGCCCCGAGGAGCGTCTTGTCACATGTCAGCACTCGGTCTGTCTGAGCGCCTCGAGGAGAGAGACCCAAGCAAGACGCGCCCCGAGGAGCTTCTTGCCACATGTCAACACTGGGTCTGACTGAGCGCCTCCAGGAGAGAGGCCCAAGCAAGACGCGCCCTGAGGAGCGTCTTGACACATGTCTCCTCTGGGTCTGACTGAGCGCCTCCAGGAGAGAGGCCCAAGCAAGACGTGCCCCGAGTAGCATCTTGCCACATGTCAACACTGGGTCTGACTGAGCACCTCCAGGAGAGAGGCCAGAGCAAGACGCGCCCCGAGGAGCGTCTTGCCACATGTCAACACTGGGTCTGACTGAGCGCCTCCAGGAGAGAGGCCCGAGGAGCGTCTTGCCACATGTCACCTCTGGGTCTGACTGAGCACCTCCAGGAGAGAGGCGCAAGCAAGAAACGCCCGAGGAGCGTCTTGACACATGTCAACACTGGGTCTGACTGAGCGCCTCCAGGAGAGAGGCCCCTGCAAGACGCGCCCCGAGGAGCATCTTGCCACATGTCAGCACTCGGTCTGACTGAGTGCCTCCAGGAGAGAGGCCCAAGCAAGAAGCGCCCAGAGGAGCGTCTTGCCACATGTCAACAATGGGTCTGACTGAGGGCCTCCAGGAGAGAAGCCCAAGCAAGACGCGCCCCGAGGAGCGTCTTGCCACATGTCAACACTGGGTCTAATTGAGCGCCTCCAGGAGAGAGGCCCAAGCAAGACGCGCCCCGAGGAGCGTCTTGCCACATGTCACTACTCGGTCTGACTGAGCGCCTCCAGGAGAGAGGTCCAAGCAACACGCGCCCCGAGGAGCGTCTTGCCACATGTCAACACTGGGTCTGACTGAGTGCCTCCATGAGAGAAGCCCCAGCAAGACGCGCCCCGAGGAGCGTCTTGCCACATGTCACTGCTCGGTCTGACTGAGCGCCTCCAGGAGAGAGGCCCAAGCAAGACGTGCCCCGAGGAGCGTCTTGCCACATGTCAACAATGGGTCTGAATGAGGGCCTCCAGGAGAGAAGCCCAAGCAAGAAGCGCCCCGAGGAGCGTCTTGCAACATTTCAACACTGGGTCTGACTGAGCGCCTCCAGGAGAGAGGCCCAAGCAAGACACGCCCCGAGGAGCGTCTTGACACATGTCAACACTGGGTCTGACTGAGGGCCTCCATGAGAGAAGCCCAAGCAAGATGCGCCCCGAGGATAGTCTTAACACATGTCAACACTGTGTCTGAGTGAGCGCCTCCAGGAGAGAGGCCCAAGCAAGACGCGCCCCGAGGAGCGTCTTGCCACGTGTCAACACTGGGTCTGATTGAGCACCTCCAGGAGAGAGGCCCCAGCAAGACGCGCCCCGAGGAGCGTCTTGCCCTAGTCAGCACTCGGTCTGACTGAGCGCCTCAAGGAGAGAGGCCCAAGCAAGACGCGCCGCGAGGAGCGTCTTGCCACATGTCACTACTCGGTCTAACTGAGCGCCTCCAGGAGAGAGGTCCAAGAAAGACGCGCCCCGAGGAGCGTCTTGCCAAATGTCACTACTCGGTCTGACTGAGCGCCTCCAGGAGGGAGGTCCAAGCAAGACGCGCCCCGAGGAGCGTTTTGCCACATGTCACTACTCGGTCTGACTGAGCACCTCCAGGAGAGAGGCCCAAGCAAGACGCGCCCAGAGGAGCGTCTTGCCAGATGTCAACACTGGGTCTGACTGAGCGCCTCCAGGAGAGAGGCCCAAGCAAGACACGCCCCGAGGAGCGTCTTGACACATGTCAACACTAGGTCTGACTGAGCGCCTCCAGGAGAGAGGCCCAAGCAAGACACGCCCCGAGGAGCGTCTTGACACATGTCAACACTGGGTCGGACTGAGGGCCTCCATGAGAGAAGCCCAAGCAAGACGCGCCCCGAGGAGAGTCTTGCCACACGTCAACACTCGGTCTGACAGAGGGCATTCAGGAGAGAGAACCAAGCAATACGTGCCCCGAGGAGCGTCTTGCCACATGTCACCACTGGGTATGAATAAGCGCCTCCAGGAGAGAGGCCCAACCAAGACGTGCCCCGAGGAGTGTCTTGCCACATGCCAACACTGGGTCTGACTGAGCGCCTCCAGGAGAGAGGCCCAAGCAAGACGCGCCCCGAGGAGCGTCTTACCACGTGTCAACACTGGGTCTGACTGAGCGCCTCCAGGAGAGAGGCCCAATCAAGACGCGCCCCGAGGAGCGTCTTTCCACGTGTCACCAATGGGTCTGACTGAGCACCTCCAGGAGAGAGGCCCAAGCAAGATGCGCCCCGAGGAGCGTCTTGCCACATGTCAACACTGGGTCTGACTGAGCGCCTCCAGGAGAGAGGCCCAAGCAAGACACGCCCCGAGGAGCGTCTTGACACATGTCAACACTGGGTCTGACTGAGGGCCTCCATGAGAGAAGCCCAAGCAAGACGCGCCCCGAGGAGAGTCTTGCCACATGTCAACACTGGGTCTGACAGAGGGCATCCAGGAGAGAGGCCCAAGCAATACGCGCCCCGAGGAGCGTCTTGCCACATGTCAACAATGGGTCTGACTGAGGGCCTCCAGGAGAGAAGCCAAAGCAAGACGCGCCCCGAGGAGCTTCTTTCCACATGTCAACAATGGGTCTTACTGAGGGCCTCCATGAGAGAAGCCCAAGCAAGACGCGCCCCGAGGAGTGTCTTGCCACATGTCAACACTGTGTCTGAGTGAGCGCCTCCAGGAGAGAGGCCCAAGCAAGACGCGCCCCGAGGAGCGTCTTGCCACGTGTCAACACTGGGTCTGATTGAGCACCTCCAGGAGAGAGGCCCCAGCAAGACGCACCCCGAGGAGCGTCTTGCCTTATGTCAGCACTCGGTCTGACTGAGCGCCTCAAGGAGAGAGGCCCAAGCAAGACGCGCCGCGAGGAGCGTCTTGCCACATGTCACTACTCGGTCTAACTGAGCGCCTCCAGGAGAGAGGTCCAAGAAAGACGCGCCCCGAGGAGCGTCTTGCCAAATGTCACTACTCGGTCTGACTGAGCGCCTCCAGGAGGGAGGTCCAAGCAAGACGCGCCCCGAGGAGCGTTTTGCCACATGTCACTACTCGGTCTGACTGAGCACCTCCAGGAGAGAGGCCCAAGCAAGACGCGCCCAGAGGAGCGTCTTGCCAGATGTCAACACTGGGTCTGACTGAGCGCCTCCAGGAGAGAGGCCCAAGCAAGACACGCCCCGAGGAGCGTCTTGACACATGTCAACACTAGGTCTGACTGAGTGCCTCCAGGAGAGAGGCCCAAGCAAGACACGCCCCGAGGAGCGTCTTGACACATGTCAACACTGGGTTGGACTGAGGGCCTCCATGAGAGAAGCCCAAGCAAGACGCGCCCCGAGGAGAGTCTTGCCACACGTCAACACTCGGTCTGACAGAGGGCATTCAGGAGAGAGGCCCAAGCAATACGTGCCCCGAGGAGCGTCTTGCCACATGTCACCACTGGGTCTGAATAAGCGCCTCCAGGAGAGAGGCCCAACCAAGACGTGCCCCGAGGAGTGTCTTGCCACATGTCAACACTGGGTCTGACAGA
Organism: Nothobranchius furzeri; assembly: GCF_043380555.1. Classification (NCBI taxonomy): domain Eukaryota; kingdom Metazoa; phylum Chordata; class Actinopteri; order Cyprinodontiformes; family Nothobranchiidae; genus Nothobranchius; species Nothobranchius furzeri. The sequence goes on along the minus strand of NC_091749.1, from coordinate 17,451,671 downwards.
GGGCCTCCACGAGACAGGCCCAAGCAAGACGCGCCCCGAGGAGTGTCTTGCCACATGTCACCACTGGGTCTGACTGAGCGCCTCCAGGAGAGAGGCCCAAGCAAGACGTGCCCCGAGGAGCGTCAGGCCACATGTCACTACTCAGTCTGACTGAGTGCCTCCAGGAGAGAGGCCCAAGCAAGACGCGCCCCGAGGAGCGTCTTGCCACATGTCAGCACTGGGTCTGACTGAGCGCCTCCAGGAGAGAGGCCCAAGCAAGACGCGCCCCGAAGAGCGTATAGCCTTATGTCAGCACTCGGTCTGACTGAGCACCTCCAGGAGAGAGGCCCAACCAAGACGTGCCCCGAGGAGTGTCTTGCCACATGCCAACACTGGGTCTGACTGAGCGCCTCCAGGAGAGAGGCCCAAGCAAGACGCGCCCCGAGGAGCGTCTTACCACGTGTCAACACTGGGTCTGACTGAGCGCCTCCAGGAGAGAGGCCCAATCAAGACGCGCCCCGAGGAGCGTCTTTCCACGTGTCACCAATGGGTCTGACTGAGCACCTCCAGGAGAGAGGCCAAGCAAGATGCGCCCCGAGGAGCGTCTTGCCACATGTCAACACTGGGTCTGACTGAGCGCCTCCAGGAGAGAGGCCCAAGCAAGACACGCCCCGAGGAGCGTCTTGACACATGTCAACACTGGGTCTGACTGAGGGCCTCCATGAGAGAAGCCCAAGCAAGACGCGCCCCGAGGAGAGTCTTGCCACATGTCAACACTGGGTCTGACAGAGGGCATCCAGGAGAGAGGCCCAAGCAATACGCGCCCCGAGGAGCGTCTTGCCACATGTCAACAATGGGTCTGACTGAGGGCCTCCAGGAGAGAAGCCAAAGCAAGACGCGCCCCGAGGAGCTTCTTTCCACATGTCAACAATGGGTCTTACTGAGGGCCTCCATGAGAGAAGCCCAAGCAAGACGCGCCCCGAGGAGAGTCTTGCCACACGTCAACACTCGGTCTGACAGAGGGCATTCAGGAGAGAGGCCCAAGCAATACGTGCCCCGAGGAGCGTCTTGCCACATGTCACCACTGGGTCTGAATAAGCGCCTCCAGGAGAGAGGCCCAACCAAGACGTGCCCCGAGGAGTGTCTTGCCACATGTCAACACTGGGTCTGACAGAGGGCCTCCACGAGACAGGCCCAAGCAAGACGCGCCCCGAGGAGCTTCTTTCCACATGTCAACAATGGGTCTTACTGAGGGCCTCCATGAGAGAAGCCCAAGCAAGACGCGCCCCGAGGAGTGTCTTGCCACATGTCAACACTGTGTCTGAGTGAGCGCCTCCAGGAGAGAGGCCCAAGCAAGACGCGCCCCGAGGAGCGTCTTGCCACGTGTCAACACTGGGTCTGATTGAGCACCTCCAGGAGAGAGGCCCCAGCAAGACGCACCCCGAGGAGCGTCTTGCCTTATGTCAGCACTCGGTCTGACTGAGCGCCTCAAGGAGAGAGGCCCAAGCAAGACGCGCCGCGAGGAGCGTCTTGCCACATGTCACTACTCGGTCTAACTGAGCGCCTCCAGGAGAGAGGTCCAAGAAAGACGCGCCCCGAGGAGCGTCTTGCCAAATGTCACTACTCGGTCTGACTGAGCGCCTCCAGGAGGGAGGTCCAAGCAAGACGCGCCCCGAGGAGCGTTTTGCCACATGTCACTACTCGGTCTGACTGAGCACCTCCAGGAGAGAGGCCCAAGCAAGACGCGCCCAGAGGAGCGTCTTGCCAGATGTCAACACTGGGTCTGACTGATCGCCTCCAGGAGAGAGGCCCAAGCAAGATACGCCCCGAGGAGCGTCTTGACACATGTCAACACTAGGTCTGACTGAGTGCCTCCAGGAGAGAGGCCCAAGCAAGACACGCCCCGAGGAGCGTCTTGACATATGTCAACTCTGGGTCGGACTGAGGGCCTCCATGAGAGAAGCCCAAGCAAGACGCGCCCCGAGGAGAGTCTTGCCACACGTCAACACTCGGTCTGACAGAGGGCATTCAGGAGAGAGGCCCAAGCAATACGTGCCCCGAGGAGCGTCTTGCCACATGTCACCACTGGGTCTGAATAAGCGCCTCCAGGAGAGAGGCCCAACCAAGACGTGCCCCGAGGAGTGTCTTGCCACATGTCAACACTGGGTCTGACAGAGGGCCTCCACGAGACAGGCCCAAGCAAGACGCGCCCCGAGGAGTGTCTTGCCACATGTCAGCACTGGGTCTGACTGAGCGCCTCCAGGAGAGAGGCCCAAGCAAGACGCGCCCCGAAGAGCGTATAGCCTTATGTCAGCACTCGGTCTGACTGAGCACCTCCAGGAGAGAGGCCCAAGCAAGACGCGCCCCGAGGAGCGTCTTGCCACATGTCAACAATGGGTCTGACTGAGGGCCTCCAGGAGAGAGGCCCAAGCAAGATGCACCCGGAGGAGCGTCTTGCCACATGTCAACACTGGGTCTGACAGAGGGCCTCCAGGAGAGAGGTCCAAGAAAGACGCGCCCCGAGGAGCGTCTTGCCAAATGTCACTACTCGGTCTGACTGAGCGCCTCCAGGAGGGAGGTCCAAGCAAGACGCGCCCCGAGGAGCGTTTTGCCACATGTCACTACTCGGTCTGACTGAGCACCTCCAGGAGAGAGGCCCAAGCAAGACGCGCCCAGAGGAGCGTCTTGCCAGATGTCAACACTGGGTCTGACTGAGCGCCTCCAGGAGAGAGGCCCAAGCAAGACACGCCCCGAGGAGCGTCTTGACACATGTCAACACTAGGTCTGACTGAGCGCCTCCAGGAGAGAGGCCCAAGCAAGACACGCCCCGAGGAGCGTCTTGACACATGTCAACACTGGGTCGGACTGAGGGCCTCCATGAGAGAAGCCCAAGCAAGACGCGCCCCGAGGAGAGTCTTGCCACACGTCAACACTCGGTCTGACAGAGGGCATTCAGGAGAGAGAACCAAGCAATACGTGCCCCGAGGAGCGTCTTGCCACATGTCACCACTGGGTCTGAATAAGCGCCTCCAGGAGAGAGGCCCAACCAAGACGTGCCCCGAGGAGTGTCTTGCCACATGCCAACACTGGGTCTGACTGAGCGCCTCCAGGAGAGAGGCCCAAGCAAGACGCGCCCCGAGGAGCGTCTTACCACGTGTCAACACTGGGTCTGACTGAACGCCTCCAGGAGAGAGGCCCAATCAAGACGCGCCCCGAGGAGCGTCTTTCCACGTGTCACCAATGGGTCTGACTGAGCACCTCCAGGAGAGAGGCCCAAGCAAGATGCGCCCCGAGGAGCGTCTTGCCACATGTCAACACTGGGTCTGACTGAGCGCCTCCAGGAGAGAGGCCCAAGCAAGACACGCCCCGAGGAGCGTCTTGACACATGTCAACACTGGGTCTGACTGAGGGCCTCCATGAGAGAAGCCCAAGCAAGACGCGCCCCGAGGAGAGTCTTGCCACATGTCAACACTGGGTCTGACAGAGGGCATCCAGGAGAGAGGCCCAAGCAATACGCGCCCCGAGGAGCGTCTTGCCACATGTCAACAATGGGTCTGACTGAGGGCCTCCAGGAGAGAAGCCAAAGCAAGACGCGCCCCGAGGAGCTTCTTTCCACATGTCAACAATGGGTCTTACTGAGGGCCTCCATGAGAGAAGCCCAAGCAAGACGCGCCCCGAGGAGTGTCTTGCCACATGTCAACACTGTGTCTGAGTGAGCGCCTCCAGGAGAGAGGCCCAAGCAAGACGCGCCCCGAGGAGCGTCTTGCCACGTGTCAACACTGGGTCTGATTGAGCACCTCCAGGAGAGAGGCCCCAGCAAGACGCACCCCGAGGAGCGTCTTGCCTTATGTCAGCACTCGGTCTGACTGAGCGCCTCAAGGAGAGAGGCCCAAGCAAGACGCGCCGCGAGGAGCGTCTTGCCACATGTCACTACTCGGTCTAACTGAGCGCCTCCAGGAGAGAGGTCCAAGAAAGACGCGCCCCGAGGAGCGTCTTGCCAAATGTCACTACTCGGTCTGACTGAGCGCCTCCAGGAGGGAGGTCCAAGCAAGACGCGCCCCGAGGAGCGTTTTGCCACATGTCACTACTCGGTCTGACTGAGCACCTCCAGGAGAGAGGCCCAAGCAAGACGCGCCCAGAGGAGCGTCTTGCCAGATGTCAACACTGGGTCTGACTGAGCGCCTCCAGGAGAGAGGCCCAAGCAAGACACGCCCCGAGGAGCGTCTTGACACATGTCAACACTAGGTCTGACTGAGTGCCTCCAGGAGAGAGGCCCAAGCAAGACACGCCCCGAGGAGCGTCTTGACACATGTCAACACTGGGTCGGACTGAGGGCCTCCATGAGAGAAGCCCAAGCAAGACGCGCCCCGAGGAGAGTCTTGCCACACGTCAACACTCGGTCTGACAGAGGGCATTCAGGAGAGAGGCCCAAGCAATACGTGCCCCGAGGAGCGTCTTGCCACATGTCACCACTGGGTCTGAATAAGCGCCTCCAGGAGAGAGGCCCAACCAAGACGTGCCCCGAGGAGTGTCTTGCCACATGTCAACACTGGGTCTGACAGAGGGCCTCCACGAGACAGGCCCAAGCAAGATGCGCCCCGAGGAGTGTCTTGCCACATGTCACCACTGGGTCTGACTGAGCGCCTCCAGGAGAGAGGCCCAAGCAAGACGTGCCCCGAGGAGCGTCAGGCCACATGTCACTACTCAGTCTGACTGAGTGCCTCCAGGAGAGAGGCCCAAGCAAGACGCGCCCCGAGGAGCGTCTTGCCACATGTCAGCACTGGGTCTGACTGAGCGCCTCCAGGAGAGAGGCCCAAGCAAGACGCGCCCCGAAGAGCGTATAGCCTTATGTCAGCACTCGGTCTGACTGAGCACCTCCAGGAGAGAGGCCCAACCAAGACGTGCCCCGAGGAATGTCTTGCCACATGCCAACACTGGGTCTGACTGAGCGCCTCCAGGAGAGAGGCCCAAGCAAGACGCGCCCCGAGGAGCGTCTTACCACGTGTCAACACTGGGTCTGACTGAGCGCCTCCAGGAGAGAGGCCCAATCAAGACGCGCCCCGAGGAGCGTCTTTCCACGTGTCACCAATGGGTCTGACTGAGCACCTCCAGGAGAGAGGCCCAAGCAAGATGCGCCCCGAGGAGCGTCTTGCCACATGTCAACACTGGGTCTGACTGAGCGCCTCCAGGAGAGAGGCCCAAGCAAGACACGCCCCGAGGAGCGTCTTGACACATGTCAACACTGGGTCTGACTGAGGGCCTCCATGAGAGAAGCCCAAGCAAGACGCGCCCCGAGGAGAGTCTTGCCACATGTCAACACTGGGTCTGACAGAGGGCATCCAGGAGAGAGGCCCAAGCAATACGCGCCCCGAGGAGCGTCTTGCCACATGTCAACAATGGGTCTGACTGAGGGCCTCCAGGAGAGAAGCCAAAGCAAGACGCGCCCCGAGGAGCTTCTTTCCACATGTCAACAATGGGTCTTACTGAGGGCCTCCATGAGAGAAGCCCAAGCAAGACGCGCCCCGAGGAGTGTCTTGCCACATGTCAACACTGTGTCTGAGTGAGCGCCTCCAGGAGAGAGGCCCAAGCAAGACGCGCCCCGAGGAGCGTCTTGCCACGTGTCAACACTGGGTCTGATTGAGCACCTCCAGGAGAGAGGCCCCAGCAAGACGCACCCCGAGGAGCGTCTTGCCTTATGTCAGCACTCGGTCTGACTGAGCGCCTCAAGGAGAGAGGCCCAAGCAAGACGCGCCGCGAGGAGCGTCTTGCCACATGTCACTACTCGGTCTAACTGAGCGCCTCCAGGAGAGAGGTCCAAGAAAGACGCGCCCCGAGGAGCGTCTTGCCAAATGTCACTACTCGGTCTGACTGAGCGCCTCCAGGAGGGAGGTCCAAGCAAGACGCGCCCCGAGGAGCGTTTTGCCACATGTCACTACTCGGTCTGACTGAGCACCTCCAGGAGAGAGGCCCAAGCAAGACGCGCCCAGAGGAGCGTCTTGCCAGATGTCAACACTGGGTCTGACTGAGCGCCTCCAGGAGAGAGGCCCAAGCAAGACACGCCCCGAGGAGCTTCTTGACACATGTCAACACTAGGTCTGACTGAGTGCCTCCAGGAGAGAGGCCCAAGCAAGACACGCCCCGAGGAGCGTCTTGACACATGTCAACACTGGGTCGGACTGAGGGCCTCCATGAGAGAAGCCCAAGCAAGACGCGCCCCGAGGAGAGTCTTGCCACACGTCAACACTCGGTCTGACAGAGGGCATTCAGGAGAGAGGCCCAAGCAATACGTGCCCCGAGGAGCGTCTTGCCACATGTCACCACTGGGTCTGAATAAGCGCCTCCAGGAGAGAGGCCCAACCAAGACGTGCCCCGAGGAGTGTCTTGCCACATGTCAACACTGGGTCTGACAGAGGGCCTCCACGAGACAGGCCCAAGCAAGACGCGCCCCGAGGAGTGTCTTGCCACATGTCACCACTGGGTCTGACTGAGCGCCTCCAGGAGAGAGGCCCAAGCAAGACGTGCCCCGAGGAGCGTCAGGCCACATGTCACTACTCAGTCTGACTGAGTGCCTCCAGGAGAGAGGCCCAAGCAAGACGCGCCCCGAGGAGCGTCTTGCCACATGTCAGCACTGGGTCTGACTGAGCGCCTCCAGGAGAGAGGCCCAAGCAAGACGCGCCCCGAAGAGCGTATAGCCTTATGTCAGCACTCGGTCTGACTGAGCACCTCCAGGAGAGAGGCCCAAGCAAGACGCGCCCCGAGGAGCGTCTTGCCACATGTCAACAATGGGTCTGACTGAGGGCCTCCAGGAGAGAGGCCCAAGCAAGATGCACCCGGAGGAGCGTCTTGCCACATGTCAACACTAGGTCTGACAGAGGGCCTCCAGGAGAGAGGCCCAAGCAAGACGCGCCCCGAGGAGCGTCTTGCCACATGTCAACAATGGGTCTGACTGAGGGCCTCCAGGAGAGAAGCCCAAGCAACACGCGGCCTGAGAAGCGTCTTGCCACATGTCAGCACTCGGTCTGACTGAGCGCCTCCAGGAGAGAGGCCCAAGCAAGATGCGCCCCGAGGAGCGTCTTGACACATGTCAACACTGGGTCTGACAGAGGGCCTCCAGGAGAGAGGCCCAAGCAAGACGCCCCCCGAGGAGTGTCTTGCCACATGTCACCACTTGGTCTGACTGAGCGCCTCCAGGAGAGAGGCCCAAGCAACACGCGCCCCGAGGAGCGTCAGGCCACATGTCACTACTCAGTCTGAATGAGCGCCTCCAGGAGAGAGGCCCAAGCAAGACGCGCCCCGAGGAGCGTCTTGCCACATGTCAGCACTCGGTCTGACTGAGCGCCTCCAGGAGAGAGGCCAAAGCAAGACGCGCCCCGAGGAGCGTCTTGACACATGTCAACACTGGGTCTGACAGAGGGCCTCCATGAGAGAGGCCCAAGCAAGACGCGCCCCGAGGAGCTTCTTGCCACATGTCAGCACTCGGTCTGACTGAGCGCCTCCAGGAGAGAGGCCAAAGCAAGACGCGCCCCGAGGAGCGTCTTGACACATGTCAACACTGGGTCTGACAGAGGGCCTCCATGAGAGAGGCCCAAGCAAGACGTGCCCCGAGGAGTTTCATGCCACATGTCAACACTGGGTCTGACAGAGGGCCTCCAGGAGAGAGGCCCAAGCAACACGCGCCCCGAGGATTGTCTTACCACATGTCACCACTTGGTCTGACTGAGCGCCTCCTTGAGAGAGGCCCAAGCAACACGCGCCCCGAGGAGCGTCAGGCCACATGTCACTACTCAGTCTGACTGAGCGCCTCCAGGAGAGAGGCCCAAGCAAGAAGCGCCCCGAGGAGCGTCTTGCCACGTGTCAACACTGGGTCTGATTGAGGGCCTTCTGGAGAGAGGCCCAAGCAAGACGCGCCCCGAGGAGCGTCTTGCCACATGTCAACAATGGTTCTTACTGAGGGCCTCCGGGAGAGAAGCCCAAGCAAGACGCGCCCCGAGGAGCTTCTTGCCACATGTCAGCACTCGGTCTGACTGAGCGCCTCCAGGAGAGAGGCCAAAGCAAGACGCCCCCCGAGGAGCGTCTTGACACATGTCAACACTGGGTCTGACAGAGTGCCTCCATGAGAGAGGCCCGAGCAAGACGCGCCCCTAGGAGTGTCTTGCCAAATGTCAACACTGGGTCTGACTGAGCGCCTCAGGGAGAGAGGTCCAAGCAAGACGCGCCCCGAGGAGCGTCTTGCCACAAGTCACTACTCGGTCTGACTGAGCGCCTCAGGGAGAGAGGTCCAAGCAAGACGCGCCCCGAAGAGCGTCTTGCCACATGTCAACACTGGGTCTGACTGAGTGCCTCCATGAGAGAAGCCCCAGCAAGACGCGCCCCGAGGAGCGTCTTGCCACATGTCACTACTCGGTCTGTTTGAGCGCCTCCAGGAGAGAGGCCCAAGAAAGACGTGCCCCGAGGAGCGTCTTGCCACATGTCAACACTGGGTCTGACTGAGCGCCTCCAGGAGAGAGACCCAAGCAAGACACGCCCCGAGGAGCGTCTTGACACATGTCAACACTGGGTCTGACTGAGGGCCTCCATGAGGTAAGCCCAAGCAAGACGCGCCCCGAGGAGAGTCTTGCCACATGTCAACACTCGGTCTGACAGAGGGCATCCAGGAGAGAGGCCCAAGCAATACGCGCCCCGAGGAGCGTCTTGCCACATGTCACCACTGGGTCTGACTGAGCGCCTCCAGGAGAGAGGCCCAACCAAGACGCGCCCTGAGGAGCGTCTTGCCACATGCCAACACTGGGTCTGACTGAGCGCCTCCAGGAGAGAGGCCCAAGCAAGACGCGCCCCGAGGAGCGTCTTGTCACATGTCAACACTGGGTCTTTCTGAGGTCCTCCAGGAGAGAAGCCCAAGCAATACGCGCCCCGAGGAGCGTCTTTCCACATGTCAGCACTCGGTCTGACTGAGCGCCTCCAGGAGAGAGGCCAAAGCAAGATGCGCCTCGAGGAGCGTCTTGCCACATGACAACAATGGGTATGACTGAGGGCCTCCAGGAGAGAAGCCCAAGAAAGACGCGCCCCGAGGAGCGTCTTGACACATGTCAACACTGGGTCTGACAGAGGGCCTCCAGGAGAGAGGCCCAACCAAGACGTGCCCCGAGGAGTGTCTTGCCACATGTCAACACTGGGTCTGACAGAGGGCCTCCACGAGACAGGCCCAAGCAAGACGCGCCCCGAGGAGTGTCTTGCCACATGTCACCACTGGGTCTGACTGAGCGCCTCCAGGAGAGAGGCCCAAGCAAGACGTGCCCCGAGGAGCGTCAGGCCACATGTCACTACTCAGTCTGACTGAGTGCCTCCAGGAGAGAGGCCCAAGCAAGACGCGCCCCGAGGAGCGTCTTGCCACATGTCAGCACTGGGTCTGACTGAGCGCCTCCAGGAGAGAGGCCCAAGCAAGACGCGCCACGAGGAGCGTCTTGCCACATGTCAACAATGGGTCTGACTGAGGGCCTCCAGGAGAGAGGCCCAAGCAAGATGCACCCGGAGGAGCGTCTTGCCACATGTCAACACTGGGTCTGACAGAGGGCATCCAGGAGAGAGGCCCAAGCAATACGCGCCCCGAGGAGCGTCTTGCCACATGTCACCACTGGGTCTGACTGAGCGCCTCCAGGAGAGAGGCCCAACCAAGACGCGCCCTGAGGAGCGTCTTGCCACATGCCAACACTGGGTCTGACTGAGCGCCTCCAGGAGAGAGGCCCAAGCAAGACGCGCCCCGAGGAGCGTCTTGTCACATGTCAACACTGGGTCTTTCTGAGGTCCTCCAGGAGAGAAGCCCAAGCAATACGCGCCCCGAGGAGCGTCTTTCCACATGTCAGCACTCGGTCTGACTGAGCGCCTCCAGGAGAGAGGCCAAAGCAAGATGCGCCTCGAGGAGCGTCTTGCCACATGACAACAATGGGTATGACTGAGGGCCTCCAGGAGAGAAGCCCAAGAAAGACGCGCCCCGAGGAGCGTCTTGACACATGTCAACACTGGGTCTGACAGAGGGCCTCCAGGAGAGAGGCCCAACCAAGACGTGCCCCGAGGAGTGTCTTGCCACATGTCAACACTGGGTCTGACAGAGGGCCTCCACGAGACAGGCCCAAGCAAGACGCGCCCCGAGGAGTGTCTTGCCACATGTCACCACTGGGTCTGACTGAGCGCCTCCAGGAGAGAGGCCCAAGCAAGACGTGCCCCGAGGAGCGTCAGGCCACATGTCACTACTCAGTCTGACTGAGTGCCTCCAGGAGAGAGGCCCAAGCAAGACGCGCCCCGAGGAGCGTCTTGCCACATGTCAGCACTGGGTCTGACTGAGCGCCTCCAGGAGAGAGGCCCAAGCAAGACGCGCCACGAGGAGCGTCTTGCCACATGTCAACAATGGGTCTGACTGAGGGCCTCCAGGAGAGAGGCCCAAGCAAGATGCACCCGGAGGAGCGTCTTGCCACATGTCAACACTGGGTCTGACAGAGGGCCTCCAGGAGAGAGGCCCAAGCAAGACGCGCCCCGAGGAGCGTCTTGCCACATGTCAACAATGGGTCTGACTGAGGGCCTCCAGGAGAGAGGCCCAAGCAAGATGCACCCGGAGGAGCGTCTTGCCACATGTCAACACTGGGTCTGACAGAGGGCCTCCAGGAGAGAGGCCCAAGCAAGATGCACCCGGAGGAGCGTCTTGCCACATGTCAACACTGGGTCTGACAGAGGGCCTCCAGGAGAGAGGCCCAAGCAAGACGCGCCCCGAGGAGCGTCTTGCCACATGTCACCTCTGGTTCTGACTGAGCGCCTCCAGGAGAGAGGCCCAAGCAATACGCGCCCCGAGGAGCGTCTTGTCACATGTTAACACTGGGTCTTTCTGAGCGCCTCCAGGAGAGAAGCCCAAGCAAGACGCGCCCCGAGGAGCGTCTTGCCACATGTCAGCACTCGGTCTGACTGAGCGCCTCCAGGAGAGAGGCCCAAGCAAGACGCGCCCCGAGGAGCGTCTTGCCACATGTCAACAATGGGTCTGACTTAGGGCCTCCAGGAGAGAGGCCCAAGCAAGACGCGCCCCGAGGAGCGTCTTGCCACATGTCAACAATGGGTCTGACTGAGGGCCTCCAGGAGAGAGGCCCAAGCAAGATGCACCCGGAGGAGCGTCTTGCCACATGTCAACACTGGGTCTGACAGAGGGCCTCCAGGAGAGAGGCCCAAGCAAGACGCGCCCCGAGGAGCGTCTTGCCACATGTCACCTCTGGTTCTGACTGAGCGCCTCCAGGAGAGAGGCCCAAGCAATACGCGCCCCGAGGAGCGTCTTGTCACATGTTAACACTGGGTCTTTCTGAGCGCCTCCAGGAGAGAAGCCCAAGCAAGACGCGCCCCGAGGAGCGTCTTGCCACATGTCAGCACTCGGTCTGACTGAGCGCCTCCAGGAGAGAGGCCCAAGCAAGACGCGCCCCGAGGAGCGTCTTGCCACATGTCAACAATGGGTCTGACTTAGGGCCTCCAGGAGAGAAGCCCAAGCAACAGGCGGCCTGAGAAGCGTCTTGCCACATGTCAGCACTCGGTCTGACTGAGCGCCTCCAGGAGAGAGGCCGAAGCAAGACGCGCCCCGAGGAGCGTCTTGACACATGTCAACATAGGGTCTGACAGAGGGCCTCCAGGAGAGAGGCCCAAGCAAGACGCGCCCCGAGGAGTGTCTTGCCACATGTCACCACTTGGTCTGACTGAGCGCCTCCAGGAGAGAGGCCCAAGCAACACGCGCCCCGAGGAGCGTCAGGCCACATGTCACTACTCAGTCTGAATGAGCGCCTCCAGGAGAGAGGCCCAAGCAAGACGCGCCCCGAGGAGCGTCTTGCCACATGTCAACAATGGGTCTTACTGAGGGCCTCCAGTAGAGAGGCCAAAGCAAGACGCGCCCCGAGGAGCTTCTTGCCACATGTCAGCACTCGGTCTGACTGAGCGCCTCCAGGAGAGAGGCCAAAGCAAGACGCGCCCCGAGGAGCGTCTTGACACATGTCAACACTGGGTCTGACAGAGGGCCTCCATGAGAGAGGCCCAAGCAAGACGCGCCCCGAGGAGTGTCATGCCACATGTCAACACTGGGTCTGACAGAGGGCCTCCAGGAGAGAGGCCCAAGCAACACGCGCCCCGAGGATTGTCTTACCACATGTCACCACTTGGTCTGACTGAGCGCCTCCAGGAGAGAGGCCCAAGCAACACGCGCCCCGAGGAGCGTCAGGCCACATGTCACTACTCAGTCTGACTGAGCGCCTCCAGGAGAGAGGCCCAAGCAAGAAGCGCCCCGAGGAGCGTCTTTTCACGTGTCAACACTGGGTCTGATTGAGGGCCTTCTGGAGAGAGGCCCAAGCAAGACGCGCCCCGAGGAGCGTCTTGCCACATGTCAACAATGGTTCTTACTGAGGGCCTCCGGGAGAGAAGCCCAAGCAAGACGCGCCCCGAGGAGCTTCTTGCCACATGTCAGCACTCGGTCTGACTGAGCGCCTCCAGGAGAGAGGCCAAAGCAAGATGCCCCCCGAGGAGCGTATTGACACATGTCAACACTGGGTCTGACAGAGTGCCTCCATGAGAGAGGCCCAAGCAAGACGCGCCCCGAGGAGTGTCGTGCCAAATGTCAACACTGGGTCTGACTGAGCGCCTCAGGGAGAGAGGTCCAAGCAAGACGCGCCCCGAGGAGCGTCTTGCCACATGTCACTACTCGGTCTGACTGAGCGCCTCAGGGAGAGAGGTCCAAGCAAGACGCGCCCCGAGGAGCGTCTTGCCACATGTCAACACTGGGTCTGACTGAGTGCCTCCATGAGAGAAGCCCCAGCAAGACGCGCCCCGAGGAGCGTCTTGCCACATGTCACTACTCGGTCTGTTTGAGCGCCTCCAGGAGAGAGGCCCAAGCAAGACGTGCCCCGAGGAGCGTCTTGCCACATGTCAACACTGGGTCTGACTGAGCGCCTCCATGAGGTAAGCCCAAGCAAGACGCGCCCCGAGGAGCGTCTTGACACATGTAAACACTGGGTCTGACTGAGCGCCTCCAGGAGAGAGGCCCAAGCAATACGCGCCCCGAGGAGCGTCTTGCCACATGTCACCACTGGGTCTGACTGAGCGCCTCCAGGAGAGAGGCCCAACCAAGACGCGCCCTGAGGAGCGTCTTGCCACATGCCAACACTGGGTCTGACTGAGCGCCTCCAGGAGAGAGGCCCAAGCAAGACGCGCCCCGAGGAGCGTCTTGTCACATGTCAACACTGGGTCTTTCTGAGGTCCTCCAGGAGAGAAGCCTAAGCAATACGCGCCCCGAGGAGCGTCTTTCCACATGTCAGCGCTCGGTCTGACTGAGCGCCTCCAGGAGAGAGGCCAAAGCAAGACGCGCCCCGAGGAGCGTCTTGCCACATGTCAACAATGGGTATGACTGAGGGCCTCCAGGAGAGAAGCCCAAGAAAGACGCGCCCCGAGGAGCGTCTTGACACATGTAAACACTGGGTCTGACAGAGGGCCTCCAGGAGAGAGGCCCAAGCTAGACGCGCCCCGAGGAGTGTCTTGCCACATGTCACCACTTGGTCTGACTGAGCGCCTCCAGGAGAGAGGCCCAAGTAAGACGCGCCCCGCGGAGCGTCTTGCCACGTGTCAACACTGGGTCTGATTGAGGGCCTTCTGGAGAGAGGCCCAAGCAAGACGCACCCCGAGGAGCGTCTTGCCACATGTCACTACTCGGTCTGACTGAGCGCCTCCAGGGGAGAGGCCCAAGCAAGACGCGCCCCGAGGAGCGTCTTGCCACATGTCAACACTGGGTCTGACTGAGGGCCTCCAGGAGAGAGGCCCAAATAAGACGCGCCCCGAGGAGCGTCTTGCCACATGTCAACACTGGGTCTAACTGAGGGCCTCCAGGAGAGAAGCCCAAGCAAGATGCGCCCCGAGGAGCGTCTTGCCACATGTCAACACTGGGTCTGACTGAGCGCATCCAGGAGAGAGGCCCGAGGAGCGTCTTGCCACATGTCACCTCTGGGTCTGACTGAGCGCCTCCAGGAGAGAGGCGCAAGCAAGAAACGCCCGAGGAGCGTCTTGACACATGTCAACACTGGGTTTGACTGAGCGCCTCCAGGAGAGAGGCCCCAGCAAGACGCGCCCCGAGGAGTGTCATGCCACATGTCAACACTGGGTCTGACAGAGGGCCTCCAGGAGAGAGGCCCAAGCAACACTCGCCCCGAGGATTGTCTTACCACATGTCACCACTTGGTCTGACTGAGCGCCTCCAGGAGAGAGGCCCAAGCAACACGCGCCCCGAGGAGCGTCAGGCCACATGTCACTACTCAGTCTGACTGAGCGCCTCCAGGAGAGAGGCCCAAGCAAGAAGCGCCCCGAGGAGCGTCTTGCCACGTGTCAACACTGGGTCTGATTGAGGGCCTTCTGGAGAGAGGCCCAAGCAAGACGCGCCCCGAGGAGCGTCTTGCCACATGTCAACAATGGTTCTTACTGAGGGCCTCCGGGAGAGAAGCCCAAGCAAGACGCGCCCCGAGGAGCTTCTTGCCACATGTCAGCACTCGGTCTGACTGAGCGCCTCCAGGAGAGAGGCCAAAGCAAGATGCCCCCCGAGGAGCGTATTGACACATGTCAACACTGGGTCTGACAGAGTGCCTCCATGAGAGAGGCCCAAGCAAGACGCGCCCCGAGGAGTGTCGTGCCAAATGTCAACACTGGGTCTGACTGAGCGCCTCAGGGAGAGAGGTCCAAGCAAGACGCGCCCCGAGGAGCGTCTTGCCACATGTCACTACTCGGTCTGACTGAGCGCCTCAGGGAGAGAGGTCCAAGCAAGACGCGCCCCGAGGAGCGTCTTGCCACATGTCACTACTCGGTCTGTTTGAGCGCCTCCAGGAGAGAGGCCCAAGCAAGACGTGCCCCGAGGAGCGTCTTGCCACATGTCAACACTGGGTCTGACTGAGCGCCTCCAGGAGAGAGACCCAAGCAAGACACGCCCCGAGGAGCGTCTTGACACATGTCAACACTGGGTCTGACTGAGGGCCTCCATGAGGTAAGCCCAAGCAAGACGCGCCCCGAGGAGAGTCTTGCCACATGTCAACACTCGGTATGACAGAGGGCATCCAGGAGAGAGGCCCAAGCAATACGCGCCCCGAGGAGCGTCTTGCCACATGTCACCACTGGGTCTGACTGAGCGCCTCCAGGAGAGAGGCCCAACCAAGACGCGCCCTGAGGAGCGTCTTGCCACATGCCAACACTGGGTCTGACTGAGCGCCTCCAGGAGAGAGGCCCAAGCAAGACGCGCCCCGAGGAGCATCTTGTCACATGTCAACACTGGGTCTTTCTGAGGTCCTCCAGGAGAGAAGCCTAAGCAATACGCGCCCCGAGGAGCGTCTTTCCACATGTCAGCACTCGGTCTGACTGAGCGCCTCCAGGAGAGAGGCCAAAGCAAGACGCGCCCCGAGGAGCGTCTTGCCACATGTCAACAATGGGTATGACTGAGGGCCTCCAGGAGAGAAGCCCAAGAAAGACGCGCCCCGAGGAGCGTCTTGACACATGTAAACACTGGGTCTGACAGAGGGCCTCCAGGAGAGAGGCCCAAGCTAGACGCGCCCCGAGGAGTGTCTTGCCACATGTCACCACTTGGTCTGACTGAGCGCCTCCAGGAGAGAGGCCCAAGTAAGACGCGCCCCGAGGAGCGTCTTGCCACGTGTCAACACTGGGTCTGATTGAGGGCCTTCTGGAGAGAGGCCCAAGCAAGACGCACCCCGAGGAGCGTCTTGCCACATGTCACTACTCGGTCTGACTGAGCGCCTCCAGGGGAGAGGCCCAAGCAAGACGCGCCCCGAGGAGCGTCTTGCCACATGTCAACACTGGGTCTGACTGAGGGCCTCCAGGAGAGAGGCCCAAATAAGACGCGCCCCGAGGAGCGTCTTGCCACATGTCAACACTGGGTCTAACTGAGGGCCTCCAGGAGAGAAGCCCAAGCAAGATGCGCCCCGAGGAGCGTCTTGCCACATGTCAACACTGGGTCTGACTGAGCGCATCCAGGAGAGAGGCCCGAGGAGCGTCTTGCCACATGTCACCTCTGGGTCTGACTGAGCGCCTCCAGGAGAGAGGCGCAAGCAAGAAACGCCCGAGGAGCGTCTTGACACATGTCAACACTGGGTTTGACTGAGCGCCTCCAGGAGAGAGGCCCCAGCAAGACGCGCCCCGAGGAGTGTCATGCCACATGTCAACACTGGGTCTGACAGAGGGCCTCCAGGAGAGAGGCCCAAGCAACACTCGCCCCGAGGATTGTCTTACCACATGTCACCACTTGGTCTGACTGAGCGCCTCCAGGAGAGAGGCCCAAGCAACACGCGCCCCGAGGAGCGTCAGGCCACATGTCACTACTCAGTCTGACTGAGCGCCTCCAGGAGAGAGGCCCAAGCAAGAAGCGCCCCGAGGAGCGTCTTGCCACGTGTCAACACTGGGTCTGATTGAGGGCCTTCTGGAGAGAGGCCCAAGCAAGACGCGCCCCGAGGAGCGTCTTGCCACATGTCAACAATGGTTCTTACTGAGGGCCTCCGGGAGAGAAGCCCAAGCAAGACGCGCCCCGAGGAGCTTCTTGCCACATGTCAGCACTCGGTCTGACTGAGCGCCTCCAGGAGAGAGGCCAAAGCAAGATGCCCCCCGAGGAGCGTATTGACACATGTCAACACTGGGTCTGACAGAGTGCCTCCATGAGAGAGGCCCAAGCAAGACGCGCCCCGAGGAGTGTCGTGCCAAATGTCAACACTGGGTCTGACTGAGCGCCTCAGGGAGAGAGGTCCAAGCAAGACGCGCCCCGAGGAGCGTCTTGCCACATGTCACTACTCGGTCTGACTGAGCGCCTCAGGGAGAGAGGTCCAAGCAAGACGCGCCCCGAGGAGCGTCTTGCCACATGTCACTACTCGGTCTGTTTGAGCGCCTCCAGGAGAGAGGCCCAAGCAAGACGTGCCCCGAGGAGCGTCTTGCCACATGTCAACACTGGGTCTGACTGAGCGCCTCCAGGAGAGAGACCCAAGCAAGACACGCCCCGAGGAGCGTCTTGACACATGTCAACACTGGGTCTGACTGAGGGCCTCCATGAGGTAAGCCCAAGCAAGACGCGCCCCGAGGAGAGTCTTGCCACATGTCAACACTCGGTATGACAGAGGGCATCCAGGAGAGAGGCCCAAGCAATACGCGCCCCGAGGAGCGTCTTGCCACATGTCACCACTGGGTCTGACTGAGCGCCTCCAGGAGAGAGGCCCAACCAAGACGCGCCCTGAGGAGCGTCTTGCCACATGCCAACACTGGGTCTGACTGAGCGCCTCCAGGAGAGAGGCCCAAGCAAGACGCGCCCCGAGGAGCATCTTGTCACATGTCAACACTGGGTCTTTCTGAGGTCCTCCAGGAGAGAAGCCTAAGCAATACGCGCCCCGAGGAGCGTCTTTCCACATGTCAGCACTCGGTCTGACTGAGCGCCTCCAGGAGAGAGGCCAAAGCAAGACGCGCCCCGAGGAGCGTCTTGCCACATGTCAACAATGGGTATGACTGAGGGCCTCCAGGAGAGAAGCCCAAGAAAGACGCGCCCCGAGGAGCGTCTTGACACATGTAAACACTGGGTCTGACAGAGGGCCTCCAGGAGAGAGGCCCAAGCTAGACGCGCCCCGAGGAGTGTCTTGCCACATGTCACCACTTGGTCTGACTGAGCGCCTCCAGGAGAGAGGCCCAAGTAAGACGCGCCCCGAGGAGCGTCTTGCCACGTGTCAACACTGGGTCTGATTGAGGGCCTTCTGGAGAGAGGCCCAAGCAAGACGCACCCCGAGGAGCGTCTTGCCACATGTCACTACTCGGTCTGACTGAGCGCCTCCAGGGGAGAGGCCCAAGCAAGACGCGCCCCGAGGAGCGTCTTGCCACATGTCAACACTGGGTCTGACTGAGGGCCTCCAGGAGAGAGGCCCAAATAAGACGCGCCCCGAGGAGCGTCTTGCCACATGTCAACACTGGGTCTGACTGAGGGCCTCCAGGAGAGAAGCCCAAGCAAGATGCGCCCCGAGGAGCGTCTTGCCACATGTCAGCACTCGGTCTGACTGAGCGCCTCCAGGAGAGAGGCACAAGCAAGACGCGCCCCGAGGAGCGTCTTGCCACATGTCAACACTGGGTCTGACTGAGCGCCTCCAGGAGAGAGGCCCGAGGAGCGTCTTGCCACATGTCACCTCTGGGTCTGACTGAGCGCCTCCAGGAGAGAGGCGCAAGCAAGAAACGCCCGAGGAGCGTCTTGACACATGTCAACACTGGGTTTGACTGAGCGCCTCCAGGAGAGAGGCCCCAGCAAGACGCGCCCCGAGGAGCGTCTTGCCACATGTCAGCACTCGGTCTGACTGAGTGCCTCCAGGAGAGAAGCCCAAGCAAGAAGCGCCCCGAGGAGCTTCTTGCCACATGTCAACAATGGGTCTGACTGAGGGCCTCCAGGAGAGAAGCCCAAGCAAGACGCGCCCCGAGGAGCGTCTTGCCACATGTCAACAATGGGTCTGACTGAGGGCCTCCAGGAGAGAGGCCCAAGCAAGATGCACCCGGAGGAGCGTCTTGCCACATGTCAACACTGGGTCTGACAGAGGGCCTCCAGGAGAGAGGCCCAAGCAAGACGCGCCCCGAGGAGCGTCTTCCCACATGTCACCTCTGGTTCTGACTGAGCGCCTCCAGGAGAGAGGCCCAAGCAATACGCGCCCCGAGGAGCGTCTTGTCACATGTTAACACTGGGTCTTTCTGAGCGCCTCCAGGAGAGAAGCCCAAGCAAGACGCGCCCCGAGGAGCGTCTTGCCACATGTCAGCACTCGGTCTGACTGAGCGCCTCCAGGAGAGAGGCCCAAGCAAGACGCGCCCCGAGGAGCGTCTTGCCACATGTCAACAATGGGTCTGACTTAGGGCCTCCAGGAGAGAAGCCCAAGCAACAGGCGGCCTGAGAAGCGTCTTGCCACATGTCAGCACTCGGTCTGACTGAGCGCCTCCAGGAGAGAGGCCGAAGCAAGACGCGCCCCGAGGAGCTTCTTGCCACATGTCAACACTGGGTCTGACTGAGCGCCTCCAGGAGAGAGGCCCGAGGAGCGTCTTGCCACATGTCACCTCTGGGTCTGACTGAGCGCCTCCAGGAGAGAGGCGCAAGCAAGAAACGCCCGAGGAGCGTCTTGACACATGTCAACACTGGGTTTGACTGAGCGCCTCCAGGAGAGAGGCCCCAGCAAGACGCGCCCCGAGGAGCGTCTTGCCACATGTCAGCACTCGGTCTGACTGAGTGCCTCCAGGAGAGAAGCCCAAGCAAGAAGCGCCCCGAGGAGCTTCTTGCCACATGTCAACAATGGGTCTGACTGAGGGCCTCCAGGAGAGAAGCCCAAGCAAGACGCGCCCCGAGGAGCGTCTTGCCACATGTCAGCACTCGGTCTGACTGAGTGCCTCCAGGAGAGAGGCCCAAGCAAGACGCGCCCCGAGGAGCGTCTTGCCACATGTCAACAATGGGTCTGACTGAGGGCCTCCAGGAGAGAGGCCCAAGCAAGATGCACCCGGAGGAGCGTCTTGCCACATGTCAACACTGGGTCTGACAGAGGGCCTCCAGGAGAGAGGCCCAAGCAAGACGCGCCCCGAGGAGCGTCTTGCCACATGTCACCTCTGGTTCTGACTGAGCGCCTCCAGGAGAGAGGCCCAAGCAATACGCGCCCCGAGGAGCGTCTTGTCACATGTTAACACTGGGTCTTTCTGAGCGCCTCCAGGAGAGAAGCCCAAGCAAGACGCGCCCCGAGGAGCGTCTTGCCACATGTCAGCACTCGGTCTGACTGAGCGCCTCCAGGAGAGAGGCCCAAGCAAGACGCGCCCCGAGGAGCGTCTTGCCACATGTCAACAATGGGTCTGACTTAGGGCCTCCAGGAGAGAAGCCCAAGCAACAGGCGGCCTGAGAAGCGTCTTGCCACATGTCAGCACTCGGTCTGACTGAGCGCCTCCAGGAGAGAGGCCGAAGCAAGACGCGCCCCGAGGAGCGTCTTGACACATGTCAACATAGGGTCTGACAGAGGGCCTCCAGGAGAGAGGCCCAAGCAAGACGCGCCCCGAGGAGTGTCTTGCCACATGTCAGCACTCAGTCTGACTGAGCGCCTCCAGGAGAGAGGCCAAAGCAAGACGCGCCCCGAGGAGCGTCTTGACACATGTCAACACTGGGTCTGACAGAGGGCCTCCATGAGAGAGGCCCAAGCAAGACGCGCCCTGAGGAGTGTCATGCCACATGTCAACACTGGGTCTGACAGAGGGCCTCCAGGAGAGAGGCCCAAGCAACACGCGCCCCGAGGATTGTCTTACCACATGTCACCACTTGGTCTGACTGAGCGCCTCCAGGAGAGAGGCCCAAGCAACACGCGCCCCGAGGAGCGTCAGGCCACATGTCACTACTCAGTCTGACTGAGCGCCTCCAGGAGAGAGGCCCAAGCAAGAAGCGCCCCGAGGAGCGTCTTTTCACGTGTCAACACTGGGTCTGATTGAGGGCCTTCTGGAGAGAGGCCCAAGCAAGACGCGCCCCGAGGAGCGTCTTGCCACATGTCAACAATGGTTCTTACTGAGGGCCTCCGGGAGAGAAGCCCAAGCAAGACGCGCCCCGAGGAGCTTCTTGCCACATGTCAGCACTCGGTCTGACTGAGCGCCTCCAGGAGAGAGGCCAAAGCAAGATGCCCCCCGAGGAGCGTATTGACACATGTCAACACTGGGTCTGACAGAGTGCCTCCATGAGAGAGGCCCAAGCAAGACGCGCCCCGAGGAGTGTCGTGCCAAATGTCAACACTGGGTCTGACTGAGCGCCTCAGGGAGAGAGGTCCAAGCAAGACGCGCCCCGAGGAGCGTCTTGCCACATGTCAATACTCGGTCTGACTGAGCGCCTCAGGTAGAGAGGTCCAAGCAAGACGCGCCCCGAGGAGCGTCTTGCCACATGTCAACACTGGGTCTGACTGAGTGCCTCCATGAGAGAAGCCCCAGCAAGACGCGCCCCGAGGAGCGTCTTGCCACATGTCACTACTCGGTCTGTTTGAGCGCCTCCAGGAGAGAGGCCCAAGCAAGACACGCCCCGAGGAGCGTCTTGACACATGTCAACACTGGGTCTGACTGAGGGCCTCCATGAGGTAAGCCCAAGCAAGACGCGCCCCGAGGAGCGTCTTGCCACATGTCACCACTGGGTCTGACTGAGCGCCTCCAGGAGAGAGGCCCAACCAAGACGCGCCCTGAGGAGCGTCTTGCCACATGCCAACACTGGGTCTGACTGAGCGCCTCCAGGAGAGAGGCCCAAGCAAGACGCGCCCCGAGGAGCGTCTTGTCACATGTCAACACTGGGTCTTTCTGAGGTCCTCCAGGAGAGAAGCCTAAGCAATACGCGCCCCGAGGAGCGTCTTTCCACATGTCAGCGCTCGGTCTGACTGAGCGCCTCCAGGAGAGAGGCCAAAGCAAGACGCGCCCCGAGGAGCGTCTTGCCACATGTCAACAATGGGTATGACTGAGGGCCTCCAGGAGAGAAGCCCAAGAAAGACGCGCCCCGAGGAGCGTCTTGACACATGTAAACACTGGGTCTGACAGAGGGCCTCCAGGAGAGAGGCCCAAGCTAGACGCGCCCCGAGGAGTGTCTTGCCACATGTCACCACTTGGTCTGACTGAGCGCCTCCAGGAGAGAGGCCCAAGTAAGACGCGCCCCGAGGAGCGTCTTGCCACGTGTCAACACTGGGTCTGATTGAGGGCCTTCTGGAGAGAGGCCCAAGCAAGACGCACCCCGAGGAGCGTCTTGCCACATGTCACTACTCGGTCTGACTGAGCGCCTCCAGGGGAGAGGCCCAAGCAAGACGCGCCCCGAGGAGCGTCTTGCCACATGTCAACACTGGGTCTGACTGAGGGCCTCCAGGAGAGAGGCCCAAATAAGACGCGCCCCGAGGAGCGTCTTGCCACATGTCAACACTGGGTCTGACTGAGGGCCTCCAGGAGAGAAGCCCAAGCAAGATGCGCCCCGAGGAGCGTCTTGCCACATGTCAACACTGGGTCTGACTGAGCGCCTCCAGGAGAGAGGCCCGAGGAGCGTCTTGCCACATGTCACCTCTGGGTCTGACTGAGCGCCTCCAGGAGAGAGGCGCAAGCAAGAAACGCCCGAGGAGCGTCTTGACACATGTCAACACTGGGTTTGACTGAGCGCCTCCAGGAGAGAGGCCCCAGCAAGACGCGCCCCGAGGAGTGTCATGCCACATGTCAACACTGGGTCTGACAGAGGGCCTCCAGGAGAGAGGCCCAAGCAACACGCGCCCCGAGGATTGTCTTACCACATGTCACCACTTGGTCTGACTGAGCGCCTCCAGGAGAGAGGCCCAAGCAACACGCGCCCCGAGGAGCGTCAGGCCACATGTCACTACTCAGTCTGACTGAGCGCCTCCAGGAGAGAGGCCCAAGCAAGAAGCGCCCCGAGGAGCGTCTTGCCACGTGTCAACACTGGGTCTGATTGAGGGCCTTCTGGAGAGAGGCCCAAGCAAGACGCGCCCCGAGGAGCGTCTTGCCACATGTCAACAATGGTTCTTACTGAGGGCCTCCGGGAGAGAAGCCCAAGCAAGACGCGCCCCGAGGAGCTTCTTGCCACATGTCAGCACTCGGTCTGACTGAGCGCCTCCAGGAGAGAGGCCAAAGCAAGATGCCCCCCGAGGAGCGTATTGACACATGTCAACACTGGGTCTGACAGAGTGCCTCCATGAGAGAGGCCCAAGCAAGACGCGCCCCGAGGAGTGTCGTGCCAAATGTCAACACTGGGTCTGACTGAGCGCCTCAGGGAGAGAGGTCCAAGCAAGACGCGCCCCGAGGAGCGTCTTGCCACATGTCACTACTCGGTCTGACTGAGCGCCTCAGGGAGAGAGGTCC
This sequence comes from Nothobranchius furzeri, assembly GCF_043380555.1. Classification (NCBI taxonomy): domain Eukaryota; kingdom Metazoa; phylum Chordata; class Actinopteri; order Cyprinodontiformes; family Nothobranchiidae; genus Nothobranchius; species Nothobranchius furzeri. The sequence goes on along the minus strand of NC_091749.1, from coordinate 17,428,790 downwards.
AAGCAAGACGCGCCCCGAGGAGCGTCTTGCCACATGTCAACACTGGGTCTGACTGAGTGCCTCCATGAGAGAAGCCCCAGCAAGACGCGCCCCGAGGAGCGTCTTGCCACATGTCACTACTCGGTCTGTTTGAGCGCCTCCAGGAGAGAGGCCCAAGCAAGACGTGCCCCGAGGAGCGTCTTGCCACATGTCAACACTGGGTCTGACTGAGCGCCTCCAGGAGAGAGGCCCAAGCAAGACACGCCCCGAGGAGCGTCTTGACACATGTCAACACTGGGTCTGACTGAGGGCCTCCATGAGGTAAGCCCAAGCAAGACGCGCCCCGAGGAGAGTCTTGCCACATGTCAACACTCGGTATGACAGAGGGCATCCAGGAGAGAGGCCCAAGCAATACGCGCCCCGAGGAGCGTCTTGCCACATGTCACCACTGGGTCTGACTGAGCGCCTCCAGGAGAGAGGCCCAACCAAGACGCGCCCTGAGGAGCGTCTTGCCACATGCCAACACTGGGTCTGACTGAGCGCCTCCAGGAGAGAGGCCCAAGCAAGACGCGCCCCGAGGAGCGTCTTGTCACATGTCAACACTGGGTCTTTCTGAGGTCCTCCAGGAGAGAAGCCTAAGCAATACGCGCCCCGAGGAGCGTCTTTCCACATGTCAGCACTCGGTCTGACTGAGCGCCTCCAGGAGAGAGGCCAAAGCAAGACGCGCCCCGAGGAGCGTCTTGCCACATGTCAACAATGGGTATGACTGAGGGCCTCCAGGAGAGAAGCCCAAGAAAGACGCGCCCCGAGGAGCGTCTTGACACATGTAAACACTGGGTCTGACAGAGGGCCTCCAGGAGAGAGGCCCAAGCTAGACGCGCCCCGAGGAGTGTCTTGCCACATGTCACCACTTGGTCTGACTGAGCGCCTCCAGGAGAGAGGCCCAAGTAAGACGCGCCCCGAGGAGCGTCTTGCCACGTGTCAACACTGGGTCTGATTGAGGGCCTTCTGGAGAGAGGCCCAAGCAAGACGCACCCCGAGGAGCGTCTTGCCACATGTCACTACTCGGTCTGACTGAGCGCCTCCAGGGGAGAGGCCCAAGCAAGACGCGCCCCGAGGAGCGTCTTGCCACATGTCAACACTGGGTCTGACTGAGGGCCTCCAGGAGAGAGGCCCAAATAAGACGCGCCCCGAGGAGCGTCTTGCCACATGTCAACACTGGGTCTGACTGAGGGCCTCCAGGAGAGAAGCCCAAGCAAGATGCGCCCCGAGGAGCGTCTTGCCACATGTCAGCACTCGGTCTGACTGAGCGCCTCCAGGAGAGAGGCACAAGCAAGACGCGCCCCGAGGAGCGTCTTGCCACATGTCAACACTGGGTCTGACTGAGCGCCTCCAGGAGAGAGGCCCGAGGAGCGTCTTGCCACATGTCACCTCTGGGTCTGACTGAGCGCCTCCAGGAGAGAGGCGCAAGCAAGAAACGCCCGAGGAGCGTCTTGACACATGTCAACACTGGGTTTGACTGAGCGCCTCCAGGAGAGAGGCCCCAGCAAGACGCGCCCCGAGGAGCGTCTTGCCACATGTCAGCACTCGGTCTGACTGAGTGCCTCCAGGAGAGAAGCCCAAGCAAGAAGCGCCCCGAGGAGCTTCTTGCCACATGTCAACAATGGGTCTGACTGAGGGCCTCCAGGAGAGAAGCCCAAGCAAGACGCGCCCCGAGGAGCGTCTTGCCACATGTCAACACTGGGTCTAATTGAGCGCCTCCAGGAGAGAGGTCCAAGCAACACGCGCCCCGAGGAGCGTCTTGCCACATGTCAACACTGGGTCTGACTGAGTGCCTCCATGAGAGAAGCCCCAGCAAGACGCGCCCCGAGGAGCGTCTTGCCACATGTCACTCCTCGTTCTGACTGAGCGCCTCCAGGAGAGAGGCCCAAGCAAGACGTGCCCCGAGGAGCGTCTTGCCACATGTCAACACTGGGTCTAATTGAGCGCCTCCAGGAGAGAGGTCCAAGCAACACGCGCCCCGAGGAGCGTCTTGCCACATGTCAACACTGGGTCTGACTGAGTGCCTCCATGAGAGAAGCCCCAGCAAGACGCGCCCCGAGGAGCGTCTTGCCACATGTCACTCCTCGTTCTGACTGAGCGCCTCCAGGAGAGAGGCCCAAGCAAGACGTGCCCCGAGGAGCGTCTTGCCACATGTCAACAATGGGTCTGACTGAGGGCCTCCAGGAGAGAGGCCCAAGCAAGACACGCCACGAGGAGCGTCTTGACACATGTCAACACTGGGTCTGACTGAGGGCCTCCATGAGAGAAGCCCAAGCAAGACGCGCCCCGAGGAGAGTCTTGCCACATGTCAACACTGGGTCTGACAGAGGGCATCCAGGAGAGAGGCCCAAGCAATACGCGCCCCGAGGAGCGTCTTGCCACAGGTCAACAATGGGTCTGACTGAGGGCCTCCAGGAGAGAAGCCAAAGCAAGACGCGCCCCGAGGAGCTTCTTTCCACATGTCAACAATGGGTCTTACTGAGGGCCTCCATGAGAGAAGCCCAAGCAAGACGCGCCCCGAGGAGTGTCTTGCCACATGTCAACACTGTGTCTGACTGAGCGCCTCCAGGAGAGAGGCCCAAGCAAGACGCGCCCCGAGGAGCGTCTTGCCACGTGTCAACACTGGGTCTGACTTAGCACCTCCAGGAGAGAGGCCCAAGCAAGATGCGCCCCGAGGAGCGTCTTGCTACGTGTCACCACTGGGTCTGACTGAGCTCCTCCAGGAGAGAGGCCCAAGCAAGACGCGCCCAGAGGAGAGTCTTGCCACGTGTCACCACTGGGTCTGATTGAGCACCTCCAGGAGAGAGGCCAGAGCAAGACGTGCCCCGAGGAGCGTCTTGCCACATGTCACTACTCGGTCTGACTGAGCGCCTCCAGGAGAGAGGCCCAAGCAAGACGTGACACGAGGAGCGTCTTGCCACATGTAAACAATGGGTCTGACTGAGGGCCTCCAGGAGAGAAGCCCAAGCAAGACGCGCCCAGAGGAACGGCTTGCCACATGTCACTACTCGGTCTGACTGAGCGCCTCCAGGAGAGAGGCCCAAGCAAGACACGCCACGAGGAGCGTCTTGACACATGTCAACACTGGGTCTGACTGAGGGCCTCCATGAGAGAAGCCCAAGCAAGACGCGCCCCGAGGAGAGTCTTGCCACATGCCAACACTGGGTCTGACTGAGCGCCTCCAGGAGAGAGGCCCAAGCAAGACGCGCCCCGAGGAGCGTCTTGCCACGTGTCAACACTGGGTCTGACTTAGCACCTCCAGGAGAGAGGCCCAAGCAAGATGCGCCCCGAGGAGCGTCTTGCCCCGTGTCACCACTGGGTCTGACTGAGCTCCTCCAGGAGAGAGGCCCAATCAAGACGTGCCCCGAGGAGCGTCTTGCCACATGTCACTACTCGGTCTGACTGAGCGCCTCCAGGAGAGAGGCCCAAGCAAGACATGACACGAGGAGCGTCTTGCCACATGTAAACAATGGGTCTGACTGAGGGCCTCCAGGAGAGAAGCCCAAGCAAGACGCGCCCAGAGGAGCGTCTTGCCACATGTCACTACTCGGTCTGACTGAGCGCCTCCAGGAGAGAGGCCCAAGCAAGACACGCCACGAGGAGCGTCTTGACACATGTCAACACTGGGTCTGACTGAGGGCCTCCATGAGAGAAGCCCAAGCAAGACGCGCCCCGAGGAGAGTCTTGCCACATGCCAACACTGGGTCTGACTGAGCGCCTCCAGGAGAGAGGCCCAAGCAAGACGCGCCCCGAGGAGCGTCTTGCCACGTGTCAACACTGGGTCTGACTTAGCACCTCCAGGAGAGAGGCCCAAGCAAGACGCGCCCCGAGGAGCGTCTTTCCACGTGTCACCACTGGGTCTGACTGAGCGCCTCCAGGAGAGAGGCCCAAGCAAGACGCGCCCCGAGGAGCGTCTTGCCACATGTCAACACTGGGTCTGACTGAGCGCCTCCAGGAGAGAGGCCCAAGCAAGACGCGCCCCGAGGAGCGTCTTGCCACATGTCAACACTGGGTCTGACTGAGCGCCTCATGAGAGAGGCCCAAGCAAGACGCGCCCCGAGGAGCGTCTTGCCTTATGTCAGCACTCGGTCTGACTGAGCGCCTCCAGGAGAGAGGCCCAAGCAAGACGCGCCCCGAGGAGCGTCTTGCCACATGTCAACAATGGGTCTGACTGAGGGCCTCCAGGAGAGAGGCCCAAGCAAGATGCGCCCGGAGGAGCGTCTTGCCACATGTCAACACTGGGTCTGACAGAGGGCCTCCAGGAGAGAGGCCCAAGCAAGACGCGCCCTGAGGAGCGTCTTGCCACATGTCACCTCTGGTTCTGACTGAACGCCTCCAGGAGAGAGGCCCAAGCAAGACGCGCCCCGAGGAGCGTCGTGTCACATGTCAACACTGGGTCTGTCTGAGCGCCTCCAGGAGAGAAGCCCAAGCAAGACGCGCCCCGAGGAGTGTCTTGCCACATGTCAACAATGGGTCTGACTGAGGGCCTCCAGGAGAGAAGCCCAAGCAAGACGCGCCCCGAGGAGCGTCTTGCCACATGTCAACAATGGGTCTGACTGAGGGCCTCCTGGAGAGAGGCCCAAGCAAGATGCGCCCGGAGGAGCGTCTTGCCACATGTCACCTCTGGTTCTGACTGAGCACCTCCAGGAGAGAGGCCCAAGCAAGACATGCCCCGAGGAGCATTTTTCCACATGTCAGCACTCGGTCTGACTGAGGGCCTCCAGGAGAGAGGCCAAAGCAAGACGCGCCCCGAGGAGCGTCTTGACACATGTCAACACTGGGTCTGACAGAGGGCCTCCAGGAGAGAGGCCCAAGCAAGACGCACCCCGAGGAGTGTCTTGCCACATGTCACCACTTGGTCTGACTGAGCGCCTCCAGGAGAGAGGCCCAAGCAAGACGCGCCCCGAGGAGTGTCTTGCCACATGTCACCACTTGGTCTGACTGAGCGCCTCCAGGAGAGAGGCCCAAGCAACACGTGCCCCGAGGAGTGTCAGGCCACATGTCACTACTCAGTCTGACTGAGCGCCTCCAGGAGAGAGGCCCAAGTAAGACGCGCCCCGAGGAGCGTCTTGCCACGTGTCAACACTGGGTCTGATTGAGGGCCTTCTGGAAAAAGGCCCAAGCAAGACGCGCCCCGAGGAGCGTCTTCCCACATGTCACTACTCGGTCTGACTGAGCGCCTCCAGGGGAGAGGCCCAAGCAAGACGTGCCCCGAGTAGCGTCTTGCCACATGTCAACAATGGGTCTGACTGAGGGCCTCCAGGAGAGAAGCCCAAGCAAGACGCACCCCGAGGAGCGTCTTGCCACATGTCAACACTGGGTCTGACTGAGGGCCTCCAGGAGAGAGGCACAAATAAGACGCGCCCCGAGGAGCATCTTGCCACATGTCAACACTGGGTCTGACTGAGGGCCTCCAGGAGAGAAGCCCAAGCAAGATGCGCCCCGAGGAGCGTCTTGCCATATGTCAGCACTCGGTCTGACTGAGCACCTCCAGGAGAGAGGCACAAGCAAGACGCGCCCCGAGGAGCGTCTTGCCACATATCAACACTGGGTCTGACTGAGCGCCTCCAGGAGAGAGGCCCAAGCAAGACGCGCCCCGAGGAGCGTCTTGCCACATGTGAAAACTGGGTCTGACTGAGCGCCTCCAGGAGAGAGGCCCAAGCAAGACGCGCCCGGAGGAGCGTCTTGCAACATGTCAGCACTCGGTCTGACTGAGCGACTCCAGGAGAGAGGCCCAAGCAAGACGCGCCCCGAGGAGGGTCTTGACACATGTCTCCTCTGGGTCTGACTGAGCGCCTCCAGGAGAGAGGCCCAAGCAAGACGTGCCCCGACGAGCATCTTGCCACATGTCAACACTGGGTCTGACTGAGCACCTCCAGGAGAGAGGCCCAAGCAAGAAGCGCCCCGAGGAGCGTCTTGCCACATGTCAACACTGGGTCTGACTGAGCGCCTCCAGGAGAGAGGCCCGAGGAGCGTCTTGCCACATGTCACCGCTGGGTCTGACTGAGCGCCTCCAGGAGAGAGGCCCCAGCAAGACGCGCCCCGAGGAGCGTCTTGCCACATGTCAGCACTCGGTCTGACTGAGCGCCTCCAGGAGAGAGGCCCAAGCAAGAAGCGCCCCGAGGAGCTTCTTGCCACATGTCAACAATGGGTCTGACTGAGGGCCTCCAGGAGAGAAGCCCAAGCAAGACGCGCCCCGAGGAGCGTCTTGCCACATGTCAACACTGGGTCTAATTGAGCGCCTCCAGGAGAGAGGTCCAAGCAACACGCGCCCCGAGGAGCGTCTTGCCACATGTCAACACTGGGTCTGACTGAGTGCCTCCATGAGAGAAGCCCCAGCAAGACGCGCCCCGAGGAGCGTCTTGCCACATGTCACTACTCGTTCTGACTGAGCGCCTCCAGGAGAGAGGCCCAAGCAAGACGTGCCCCGAGGAGCGTCTTGCCACATGTCAACAATGGGTCTGACTAAGGGCCTCCAGGAGAGAAGCCCAAGCAAGAAGCGCCCCGAGGAGCGTCTTGCCACATGTCAACACTGGGTCTGACTGAGCGCCTCCAGGAGAGAGGCCCAAGCAAGACACGCCCCGAGGAGCTTCTTGACACATGTCAACACTGGGTCTGACTGAGGGCCTCCATGAGAGAAGCCCAAGCAAGACGCGCCCCGAGGAGAGTCTTGCCACATGTCAACACTGGGTCTGACAGAGGGCATCCAGGAGAGAGGCCCAAGCAATACGCGCCCCGAGGAGCGTCTTGCCACAGGTCAACAATGGGTCTGACTGAGGGCCTCCAGGAGAGAAGCCAAAGCAAGACGCGCCCCGAGGAGCTTATTTCCACATGTCAACAATGGGTCTTACTGAGGGCCTCCATGAGAGAAGCCCAAGCAAGACGCGCCCCGAGGAGTGTCTTGCCACATGTCAACACTGTGTCTGACTGAGCGCCTCCAGGAGAGAGGCCCAAGCAAGACGCGCCCCGAGGAGCGTCTTGCCACGTGTCAACACTGGGTCTGACTTAGCACCTCCAGGAGAGAGGCCCAAGCAAGATCTGCCCCGAGAAGCGTCTTGCCACGTGTCACCACTGGGTCTGACTGAGCTCCTCCAGGAGAGAGGCCCAAGCAAGACGCGCCCAGAGGAGCGTCTTGCCACGTGTCACCACTGGGTCTGATTGAGCACCTCCAGGAGAGAGGCCCCAGCAAGACACGCCCCGTGGAGCGTCTTGCCTTATGTCAGCACTCGGTCTGACTGAGCGCCTCCAGGAGAGAGGCCCAAGCAAGACGCGCCCCGAGGAGCGTCTTGCCAAATGTTACTACTCGGTCTAACTGAGCGCCTCCAGGAGAGAGGTCCAAGCAAGACGCGCCCCGAGGAGCGTCTTGCCACATGTCACTACTCGGTCTGACTGAGCGCCTCCAGGAGAGAGGCCCAATCAAGACGTGCCCCGAGGAGCGTCTTGCCACATGTCAACAATGGGTCTGACTGAGGGCCTCCAGGAGAGAGGCCCCAGCAAGACGCGCCCCGAGGAGCGTCTTGTCACATGTCAACACTGGGTCTGTCTGAGCACCTCCAGGAGAGAAGCCCAAGCAAGACGCGCCCCGAGGAGTGTCTTGCCACATGTCACCACTGGGTCTGACTGAGCGTCTCCAGGAGAGAGGCCCAAGCAAGACGCGCCCCGAGGAGCGTCAGGCCACATGTCACTACTCAGTCTGACTGAGCGCCTCCAGGAGAGAGGCCCAAGCAAGACGCGCCCCGAGGAGCGTCTTGCCACATGTCAGCACTGGGTCTGACTGAGCGCCTCCAGGAGAGAGGCCCCAGCAAGACGCGCCCCGAGGAGCGTCTTGCCTTATGTCAGCACTCGGTCTGACTGAGCGCCTCCAGGAGAGAGGCCCAAGCAAGACGCGCCCCGAGGAACATCTTGCCACATGTCAGCACTCGGTCTGACTGAGCGCCTCCAGGAGAGTGGCCCAAGCAAGACGCGCCCCGAGGAGCGTCTTGCCACATGTCAACAATGGGTCTGACTGAGGGCCTCCAGGAGAGAAGCCCAAGCAACACGCGGCCCGAGGAGCGTCTTGCCACATGTCAGCACTCGGTCTGACTGAGCGCCTCCAGGAGAGAGGCCAAAGCAAGACGCGCCCCGAGGAGCGTCTTGACACATGTCAACACTGGGTCTGACAGAGGGCCTCCATGAGAGAGGCCCAAGCAAGACGCGCCCCGAGGAGTGTCTTGCCACATGTCAACACTGGGTCTGAGAGAGGGCCTCCAGGAGAGAGGCCCAAGCAAGACGCTCCCCGAGAAGTGTCTTGCCACATGTCACCACTAGGTCTGACTGAGCGCCTCCAGGAGAGAGGCCCAAGCAACACGCGCCCCGAGGAGCGTCAGGCCACATGTCACTACTCATTCTGACTGAGCACCTCCAGGAGAGAGGCCCAAGCAAGACGCGCCCCGAGGAGCGTCTTGCCACATGTCACCACTTGGTCTGACTGAGCGCCTCCAGGAGAGAGGCCCAAGCAAGACGTGCCCCGAGGAGCGTCTTGTCACATGTCAACACTGCGTCTTTCTGAGCGCCTCCAGGAGAGAAGCCCAAGCAAGACGCGCCCCAAGGAGCGTCTTGCCACATGTCAGCACTCGGTCTGACTGAGCGCCTCCAGGAGAGAGGCCCAAGCAAGACGCGCCCCGAGGAGCGTCTTGCCAAATGTCAACAATGGGTCTGACTGAGGGCCTCCAGGAGAGAAGCCCAAGCAACACGCGGCCCGAGGAGCGTCTTGCCACATGTAAGCACTCGGTCTGACTGAGCGCCTCCAGGAGAGAGGCCAAAGCAAGACGCGCCCCGAGGAGCGTCTTGACACATGTCAAAACTGGGTCTGACAGAGGGCCTCCATGAGAGAGGCCCAAGCAAGACGCGCCCCGAGGAGTGTCTTGACTCATGTCAACACTGGGTCTGAGAGAGGGCCTCCAGGAGAGAGGCCCAAGCAAGACGCGCCCCGAGAAGTGTCTTGCCACATGTCACCACTAGGTCTGACTGAGTGCCTCCAGGAGAGAGGCCCAAGCAACACGCGCCCTGAGGAGGGTCAGGCCACATGTCACTACTCATTCTGACTGAGCGCCTCCAGGAGAGAGGCCCAAGCAAGACGCGCCCCGAGGAGCGTCTTGCCACATGTCACCACTTGGTCTGACTGAGCGCCTCCAGGAGAGAGGCCCAAGCAACACGCGCCCCGAGGAGCGTCAGGCCACATGTCACTACTCAGTCTGACTGAGCGCCTCCAGGAGAGAGGCCCAAGCAAGACGCGCCACGATTAGCGTCTTGCCACATGTCAACAATGGGTCTTACTGAGGGCCTCCAGGAGAGAAGCCCAAGCAAGACGCGCCCCGAGGAGCTTCTTGCCACATGTCAGCACTCAGGTCGACTGAGCGCCTCCATGAGAGAGGCCCAAGCAAGACGCGCCCCGAGGAGTGTCTTGCCACATGTCACCACTTGGTCTGACTGAGCGCCTCCAGGAGAGAGGCCCAAGCAACACGCGCCCCGAGGAGCGTCAGGCCACATGTCACTACTCAGTCTGACTGAGCGCCTCCAGGAGAGAGGACCAAGCAAGACGCGCCCCGAGGAGCGTCTTGTCACATGTCAACACTGGGTCTGTCTGAGCGCCTCCAGGAGAGAAGCCCAAGCAAGACGCGCCCCGAGGAGCGTCTTGCCACGTGTCAACACTGGGTCTGATTGAGGGCCTTCTGGAGAGAGGCCCAAGCAAGACGCGCCCCGAGGAGCGTCTTGCCACATGTCAACAATGGTTCTTACTGAGGGCCTCCAGGAGAGAAGCCCAAGCAAGACGCGCCCCGAGGAGCTTCTTGCCACATGTCAGCACTCGGTCTGACTGAGCGCCTCCAGGAGAGAGGCCAAAGCAAGACGCCCCCCGAGGAGCGTCTTGCCACATGTCAACACTGGGTCTGACTGAGTGCCTCCATGAGAGAAGCCCCAGCAAGACGCGCCCCGAGGAGCGTCTTGCCACATGTCAACACTGGGTCTGACTCAGCGCCTCCAGGAGAGCGGCCCAAGCAAGACAGGCCCCGAGGAGCGTCTTGACACATGTCAACACTGGGTCTGACTGAGGGCCTCCATGAGAGAAGCCCAAGCAAGACGCGCCCCGAGGAGAGTCTTGCCACATGTCAACACTCGTTCTGACAGAGGGCATCCAGGAGAGAGGCCCAAGCAATACGCGCCCCGAGGAGCGTCTTGCCACATGTCACCACTGTGTCTGACTGAGCGCCTCCAGGAGAGAGACCCAACCAAGACGCGCCCTGAGGAGCGTCTTGCCACATGCCAACACTGGGTCTGACAGAGGGCCTCCAGGAGAGAGGCCCAAGCAAGACGCGCCCCGAGGAGTGTCTTGCCACATGTCACCACTGGGTCTGACTGAGCGCCTCCAGGAGAGAGGCCCAAGCAAGACGCGCCCCGAGGAGCGTCTTGTCACATGTCAACACTGGGTCGTTCTGAGCGCCTCCAGGAGAGAAGCCCAAGCAAGACGCGCCCCGGGGAGCGTCTTTCCACATGTCAGCACTCGGTCTGACTGAGCGCCTCCAGGAGAGAGGTCCAAGCAAGACGCGCCCAAAGGAGCGTCAGGCCACATGTCACTACTCAGTCTGACTGAGCGCCTCCAGGAGAGAGGCCCAAGCAAGACGCGCCCCGAGGAGCGTCTTGCCACATGTCAACACTGGGTCTGACTGAGCGCCTCCAGGAGAGAGGCCCAAGCAAGACGCGCCCCGAGGAGCGTCAGGCCACATGTCACTACTCAGTCTGACTGAGCACCTCCAGGAGAGAGGCCCAAGCAACACGCGCCCCGAGGAGCGTCAGGCCACATGTCACTACTCAGTCTGACTGAGCGCCTCCAGGAGAGAGGCCCAAGCAAGACGCGTCCCGAGGAGCGTCTTGCCACATGTCAACACTGGGTCTGATTGAGGGCCTTCTGGAGAGAGGCCCAAGCAAGACGCGCCCCGAGGAGCGTCTTGCCACATGTCAACAATGGGTCTGACTGAGAGCCTCCAGGAGAGAAGCCCAAGCAAGACGCGCCCCGTGGAGCGTCTTGACACATGTCAACACTGGGTCTGACAGAGGGCCTCCAGGAGAGAGGCCCAAGCAAGGCGCGCCCCGAGGAGTGTCTTGCCACATGTCACCACTGGGTCTGACTGAGCGCTTCCAGGAGAGAGGCCCAAGCAAGACGCGCCCCGAGGAGCGTCAGGCCACATGTCACTACTCAGTCTGACTGAGCGCCTCCAGGAGAGAGGCCCAAGCAAGACGCGCCCCGAGGAGCGTCTTGCCACGTGTCAACACTGGGTCTGATTGAGGGCCTTCTGGATAGAGGCCCAAGCAAGACGCGCCACGAGGAGCGTCTTGCCACATGTCAGCACTCGGTCTGAGCGCCTCCAGGAGAGAGGCCAAAGCAAGACGCGCCCCGAGGAGCATCTTGACACATGTCAACACTGGGTCTGACAGAGGGCCTCCATGAGAGAGGCCCAAGCAAGACGCGCCCCGAGGAGTGTCTTGCCACATGTCAACACTGGGTCTGACTGAGCGCCTCCAGGAGAGAGGCCCAAGCAAGACGCGCCCCGAGGAGCGTCTTGCCACATGTGTGTGTGTGTGTGTGAGTGTGTGTGTGTGTGTGTGTGTGTGTGTGTGTGTGTGTGTGTGTGTGTGTGTGTGTGTGTGAAAAATAAAGATAAATATAGCTAGTGCGGCCACGAGCGGTCGTGCAGGGTAGAGGCTGCGCGAAAATGCCTCTAAAATAAGCGCGTGCCCACGCCCGATCCGTGGAAGCACGTTGAACTAGCAAACGTACTAGCAGAAATCAACGATCGCACACGGGTCATTGAGTGTGTACAGGGTTCGTCTGCGTGTGTGGCATTGGGCAATCTAGCGGCAACCGAGTGGCCTGAAGGCGGAACCGGCCAACCCGTCGCCCTCACCATCGTTGCGCTTCGAGATGAACTATTGCTAAACATGATCGTCCTCGTCAACCACGGCGCTACCAGAGTTACCACGACATGCGCCTTAAAAGCGTTCTCGTTTGGGTCAGCGCCACCAGAATTGAATCTGCAAGTCAGCGGATATTACACAACTCGTAACGAAGACCCTCTCCGCGACCTCGCGGCCAGTGTGCGCAGTGTACAGCAAATGACAAACGATGTTGCGAGCGATATATCGGAAAAACTTTGCACTGACGCGATGGTCGCCACTGCAGGTTGTGTGAGTCTCTCGCAAAGTGCCATATCAAACGTGCGCAAGCTAGTGACAAGCAACTTCACCAGATCCCTAGATTCTGCATACGCTTGGATACGAATGAAAGTATCGAGAGATAACACCGACACGAGTTGCGCGACGGCGCTGGCTGCAGTCGCTACAACACTGGATTTATTAATCAACGTAATTGTGATCATAATGGCGTATCGAGTGTGCACCAGAAACTACAACCAGTACTACAGAAAACTGGCATGAGGGTCGCGGTCTAACGTTATGTTGGTGTCTCGCATCGACCGTCGACGGCCGTTTGCCAGCGGCTGAAAATGGCACAGTTGACAAAATGGAAACGCCGACCGTCGATAGTGCACTCTCGCAAGTTCCAACCGCACCATCTCAGGAGACAGAATACAGAGTCATATTAGCGGAGGGTAGATAGAAAATGCTCAAACCGCCGCAACCGCCCATATACATACTATACGAGTTCAACATAGAGTGGAGAAAGAAGTTACTACCGATTGTATTTCCAAGCCACATGTCAACACTGGGTCTGACTGAGAACCTCCAGGAGAGAGGCCCAAGCAAGACGCGCCCCGAGGAGCGTCTTGCCACATGTCAACACTGGGTCTGACTGAGCGCCTCCAGGAGAGAAGCCCCAGCAAGACGTGCCCCGAGGAGCGTCTTGCCACATGTCAGCACTCGGTCTGACTGAGCGCCTCCAGGAGAGAGGCCCAAGCAAGATGCGCCCCGAGGAGCGTCTTGCCACATGTCAACAATGGGTCTGACTGAGGGCCTCCAGGAGAGAATCCCAAGCAGGAGGCGCCACGAGGAGCGTCTTGCCACATGTCAGCACTCGGTCTGACTGAGCGCCTCCAGGAGAGAGGGCCAAGCAAGACGCGCCCCGAGGAGCGTCTTGCCACATGTCAACACTGGGTCTGACTGAGCGCCTCCAGGAGAGAGGCCCAAGCAAGCCGCGCCCGGAGGAGAGTCTTGCCACGTGTCAACACTAGGTCTGACAGAGGGCCTTCTGGAGAGAGGCCCAAGCAAGACGCGCCCAGAGGAGCGTCTTGCCACATGTCAGCACTCGGTCTGACTGAGCGCCTCCAGGAGAGATGCCCAAGCAAGACGTGCCCCGAGGAGCGTCTTGCCACATGTCAACACTGGGTCTGACTGAGCGCCTCCAGGAGAGAGGCCCAAGCAAGACGCGACCCGAGGAGCGTCTTGCCACATGTGAACACTGGGTCTGACTGAGCGCCTCCAGGAGAGAGGCCCAAGCAAGACGCGCCCGGAGGAGCGTCTTGCCACATGTCAGCACTCGGTCTGACTGAGCGCCTCCAGAAGAGAGGCCCAAGCAAGACGCGCCCCGAGGAGCATCTTGACACATGTCTCCTCTGGGTCTGACTGAGCGCCTCCAGGAGAGAGGCCCAAGCAAGACGTGCCCCGAGGAGCGTCTTGCCACATGTCAACACTGGGTCTGACTGAGTGCCTCCATGAGAGAAGCCCCAGCAAGACGCACCCCGAGGAGCATCTTGCCACATGTCAACACTGGGTCTGACTGAGAACCGCCAGGAGAGAGGCCCAAGCAAGACGCGCCCCGAGGAGCGTCTTGCCACATGTCAACACTGGGTCTGACTGAGCGCCTCCAGGAGAGAGGCCCAAGCAAGACGCGCCCCGAGGAGCGTCTTGTCACATGTCACTACTCGGTCTGACTGAGCGCCTCCAGGAGAGAGGCCCAAGCAAGATGTGCCTCAAGGAGCGTCTTGCCACATGTAAACAATGGGTCTGACTGAGGGCCTCCAGGAGAGAAGCCCAAGCAAAAAGCGCCCCGAGGAGCGTCTTGCCACATGTCAACACTGGGTCTGACTGAGCGCCTCCAGGAGAGAGGCCCAAGCAAGAAACGCCCCGAGGAGCGTCTTGATACATGTCAACACTGGGTCTGACTGAGGGCCTCCATGAGAGAAGCCCAAGCAAGACTCGCCCCGAGGAGAGTCTTGCCACATGTCAACACTGGGTCTGACTGAGCGCCTCCAGGAGAGAGGCCCAAGCAAGACGCGACCCGAGGAGCGTCTTGCCACATGTGAACACTGGGTCTGACTGAGCGCCTCCAGGAGAGAGGCCCAAGCAAGACGCGCCCGGAGGAGCGTCTTGCCACATGTCAGCACTCGGTCTGACTGAGCGCCTCCAGAAGAGAGGCCCAAGCAAGACGCGCCCCGAGGAGCATCTTGACACATGTCTCCTCTGGGTCTGACTGAGCGCCTCCAGGAGAGAGGCCCAAGCAAGACGTGCCCCGAGGAGCGTCTTGCCACATGTCAACACTGGGTCTGACTGAGTGCCTCCATGAGAGAAGCCCCAGCAATACGCACCCCGAGGAGCATCTTGCCACATGTCAACACTGGGTCTGACTGAGAACCGCCAGGAGAGAGGCCCAAGCAAGACGCGCCCCGAGGAGCGTCTTGCCACATGTCAACACTGGGTCTGACTGAGCGCCTCCAGGAGAGAGGCCCAAGCAAGACGCGCCCCGAGGAGCGTCTTGTCACATGTCACTACTCGGTCTGACTGAGCGCCTCCAGGAGAGAGGCCCAAGCAAGATGTGCCTCAAGGAGCGTCTTGCCACATGTAAACAATGGGTCTGACTGAGGGCCTCCAGGAGAGAAGCCCAAGCAAAAAGCGCCCCGAGGAGCGTCTTGCCACATGTCAACACTGGGTCTGACTGAGCGCCTCCAGGAGAGAGGCCCAAGCAAGAAACGCCCCGAGGAGCGTCTTGATACATGTCAACACTGGGTCTGACTGAGGGCCTCCATGAGAGAAGCCCAAGCAAGACTCGCCCCGAGGAGAGTCTTGCCACATGTCAACACTGGGTCTGACAGAGGGCATCCAGGAGAGAGGCCCAAGCAATACGCACCCCGAGGAGCGTCTTGCTACATGTCACCACCGGGTCTGACTGAGCGCCTCAAGGAGAGAGGCCCAAGCAAGAAGCGCCCCGAGGAGCGTCTTGCCACATGTCAGCACTCGGTCTGACTGAGCGCCTCCAGGAGAGAGGCCCAAGCAAGACGTGCCCCGAGGAGCGTCTTGCCACATGTCAACACTGGGTCTGACTGAGCGCCTCCAGGAGAGAGGCCCAAGCAAGACGCGCCCCGAGGAGCGTCTTGCCACATGTGAACACTGGGTCTGACTGAGCGCCTCCAGGAGAGAGGCCCAAGGAAGACGCGCCCGGAGGGGCGTCTTGCCACATGTCAGCACTCGGTCTGACTGAGCGCCTCCAGGAGAGAGGCCCAAGCAAGACGCGCCCCGAGGAGCATCTTGACACATGTTTCCTCTGGGTCTGACTGAGCGCCTCCAGGAGAGAGGCCCAAGCAAGACGTGCCCCGAGGAGCGTCTTGCCACATGTCAACACTGGGTCTGACTGAGTGCCTCCATGAGAGAAGCCCCAGCAAGACGCGCCCCGAGGAGCATCTTGCCAAATTTCAACACTGGGTCTGACTGAGAACCTCCAGGAGAGAGGCCCAAGCAAGACGCGCCCCGAGAAGCGTCTTGCCACATGTCAACACTGGGTCTGACTGAGCGCCTCCAGGAGAGAGGCCCAAGCAAGACGCGCCCCAAGGAGCTTCTTGTCACATGTCACTACTCGGTCTGACTGAGCGCCTCCAGGAGAGAGGCCCAAGCAAGACGTGCCCCGAGGAGCGTCTTGCCACATGTCAACAATGGGTATGACTGAGGGCCTCCAGGAGAGAAGCCCAAGCAAGAAGCGCCCCGAGGAGCGTCTTGCCACATGTCAGCACTCGGTCTGACTGAGCGCCTCCAGGAGAGAGGCCCAAGCAAGACGTGCCCCGAGGAGCGTCTTGCCACATGTCAACACTGGGTCTGACTGAGCGCCTCCAGGAGAGAGGCCCAAGCAAGACGCGACCCGAGGAGCGGCTTGCCACATGTGAACACTGGGTCTGACTGAGCGCCTCCAGGAGAGAGGCCCAAGCAAGACGCGCCCGGAGGAGCGTCTTGCCACATGTCAGCACTCGGTCTGACTGAGCGCCTCCAGGAGAGAGGCCCAAGCAAGACGCGTCCCGAGGAGCATCTTGACACATGTCTCCTCTGGGTCTGACTGAGCGCCTCCAGGAGAGAGGCCCAAGCAAGACGTGCCCCGAGGAGCGTCTTGCCACATGTCAACACTGGGTCTGACTGAGTGCCTCCATGAGAGAAGCCCCAGCAAGACGCGCCCCGAGGAACGTCTTGCCACATGTCAACACTGGGTCTGACTGAGCGCCTCCAGGAGAGCGGCCCAAGCAAGACAGGCCCCGAGGAGCGTCTTGACACATGTCAACACTGGGTCTGACTGAGGGCCTCCATGAGAGAAGCCCAAGCAAGACGCGCCCCGAGGAGAGTCTTGCCACATGTCAACACTCGTTCTGACAGAGGGCATCCAGGAGAGAGGCCCAAGCAATACGCGCCCCGAGGAGCGTCTTGCCACATGTCACCACTGGGTCTGACTGAGCGCCTCCAGGAGAGAGACCCAACCAAGACGCGCCCTGAGGAGCGTCTTGCCACATGCCAACACTGGGTCTGACAGAGGGCCTCCAGGAGAGAGGCCCAAGCAAGACGCGCCCCGAGGAGTGTCTTGCCACATGTCACCACTGGGTCTGACTGAGCGCCTCCAGGAGAGAGGCCCAAGCAAGACGCGCCCCGAGGAGCGTCTTGTCACATGTCAACACTGGGTCGTTCTGAGCGCCTCCAGGAGAGAAGCCCAAGCAAGACGCGCCCCGGGGAGCGTCTTTCCACATGTCAGCACTCGGTCTGACTGAGCGCCTCCAGGAGAGAGGTCCAAGCAAGACGCGCCCAAAGGAGCGTCAGGCCACATGTCACTACTCAGTCTGACTGAGCGCCTCCAGGAGAGAGGCCCAAGCGAGACGCGCCCCGAGGAGCGTCTTGCCACATGTCAACACTGGGTCTGACTGAGCGCCTCCAGGAGAGAGGCCCAAGCAAGACGCGCCCCGAGGAGCGTCAGGCCACATGTCACTACTCAGTCTGACTGAAAACCTCCAGGAGAGAGGCCCAAGCAACACGCGCCCCGAGGAGCGTCAGGCCACATGTCACTACTCAGTCTGACTGAGCGCCTCCAGGAGAGAGGCCCAAGCAAGACGCGTCCCGAGGAGCGTCTTGCCACATGTCAACACTGGGTCTGATTGAGGGCCTTCTGGAGAGAGGCCCAAGCAAGACGCGCCCCGAGGAGCGTCTTGCCACATGTCAACAATGGGTCTGACTGAGAGCCTCCAGGAGAGAAGCCCAAGCAAGACGCGCCCCGTGGAGCGTCTTGACACATGTCAACACTGGGTCTGACAGAGGGCCTCCAGGAGAGAGGCCCAAGCAAGGCGCGCCCCGAGGAGTGTCTTGCCACATGTCACCACTGGGTCTGACTGAGCGCTTCCAGGAGAGAGGCCCAAGCAAGACGCGCCCCGAGGAGCGTCAGGCCACATGTCACTACTCAGTCTGACTGAGCGCCTCCAGGAGAGAGGCCCAAGCAAGACGCGCCCCGAGGAGCGTCTTGCCACGTGTCAACACTGGGTCTGATTGAGGGCCTTCTGGATAGAGGCCCAAGCAAGACGCGCCACGAGGAGCGTCTTGCCACATGTCAGCACTCGGTCTGAGCGCCTCCAGGAGAGAGGCCAAAGCAAGACGCGCCCCGAGGAGCATCTTGACACATGTCAACACTGGGTCTGACAGAGGGCCTCCATGAGAGAGGCCCAAGCAAGACGCGCCCCGAGGAGTGTCTTGCCACATGTCAACACTGGGTCTGACTGAGCGCCTCCAGGAGAGAGGCCCAAGCAAGACGCGCCCCGAGGAGCGTCTTGCCACATGTGTGTGTGTGTGTGTGTGAGTGTGTGTGTGTGTGTGTGTGTGTGTGTGTGTGTGTGTGTGTGTGTGTGTGTGTGTGAAAAAAATAAAGATAAATATAGCTAGTGCGGCCACGAGCGGTCGTGCAGGGTAGAGGCTGCGCGAAAATGCCTCTAAAACAAGCGCGTGCCCACGCCCGATCCGTGGAAGCACGTTGAACTAGCAAACGTACTAGCAGAAATCAACGATCGCACACGGGTCATTGAGTGTGTACAGGGTTCGTCTGCGTGTGTGGCATTGGGCAATCTAGCGGCAACCGAGTGGCCTGAAGGCGGAACCGGCCAACCCGTCGCCCTCACCATCGTTGCGCTTCGAGATGAACTATTGCTAAACATGATCGTCCTCGTCAACCACGGCGCTACCAGAGTTACCACGACATGCGCCTTAAAAGCGTTCTCGTTTGGGTCAGCGCCACCAGAATTGAATCGGCAAGTCAGCGGATATTACACAACTCGTAACGAAGACCCTCTCCGCGACCTCGCGGCCAGTGTGCGCAGTGTACAGCAAATGACAAACGATGTTGCGAGCGATATATCGGAAAAACTTTGCACTGACGCGATGGTCGCCACTGCAGGTTGTGTGAGTCTCTCGCAAAGTGCCATATCAAACGTGCGCAAGCTAGTGACAAGCAACTTCACCAGATCCCTAGATTCTGCATACGCTTGGATACGAATGAAAATATCGAGAGATAACACCGACACGAGTTGCGCGACGGCGCTGGCTGCAGTCGCTACAACACTGGATTTATTAATCAACGTAATTGTGATCATAATGGCGTATCGAGTGTGCACCAGAAACTACAACCAGTACTACAGAAAACTGGCATGAGGGTCGCGGTCTAACGTTATGTTGGTGTCTCGCATCGACCGTCGACGGCCGTTTGCCAGCGGCTGAAAATGGCACAGTTGACAAAATGGAAACGCCGACCGTCGATAGTGCACTCTCGCAAGTTCCAACCGCACCATCTCAGGAGACAGAATACAGAGTCATATTAGCGGAGGGTAGATAGAAAATGCTCAAACCGCCGCAACCGCCCATATACATACTATACGAGTTCAACATAGAGTGGAGAAAGAAGTTACTACCGATTGTATTTCCAAGCCACATGTCAACACTGGGTCTGACTGAGAACCTCCAGGAGAGAGGCCCAAGCAAGACGCGCCCCGAGGAGCGTCTTGCCACATGTCAACACTGGGTCTGACTGAGCGCCTCCAGGAGAGAAGCCCCAGCAAGACGTGCCCCGAGGAGCGTCTTGCCACATGTCAGCACTCGGTCTGACTGAGCGCCTCCAGGAGAGAGGCCCAAGCAAGATGCGCCCCGAGGAGCGTCTTGCCACATGTCAACAATGGGTCTGACTGAGGGCCTCCAGGAGAGAATCCCAAGCAGGAGGCGCCACGAGGAGCGTCTTGCCACATGTCAGCACTCGGTCTGACTGAGCGCCTCCAGGAGAGAGGGCCAAGCAAGACGCGCCCCGAGGAGCGTCTTGCCACATGTCAACACTGGGTCTGACTGAGCGCCTCCAGGAGAGAGGCCCAAGCAAGACGCGCCCGGAGGAGAGTCTTGCCACGTGTCAACACTAGGTCTGACAGAGGGCCTTCTGGAGAGAGGCCCAAGCAAGACGCGCCCCGAGGAGCGTCTTGCCACATGTCAGCACTCGGTCTGACTGAGCGCCTCCAGGAGAGATGCCCAAGCAAGACGTGCCCCGAGGAGCGTCTTGCCACATGTCAACACTGGGTCTGACTGAGCGCCTCCAGGAGAGAGGCCCAAGCAAGACGCGACCCGAGGAGCGTCTTGCCACATGTGAACACTGGGTCTGACTGAGCGCCTCCAGGAGAGAGGCCCAAGCAAGACGCGCCCGGAGGAGCGTCTTGCCACATGTCAGCACTCGGTCTGACTGAGCGCCTCCAGAAGAGAGGCCCAAGCAAGACGCGCCCCGAGGAGCATCTTGACACATGTCTCCTCTGGGTCTGACTGAGCGCCTCCAGGAGAGAGGCCCAAGCAAGACGTGCCCCGAGGAGCGTCTTGCCACATGTCAACACTGGGTCTGACTGAGTGCCTCCATGAGAGAAGCCCCAGCAAGACGCACCCCGAGGAGCATCTTGCCACATGTCAACACTGGGTCTGACTGAGAACCGCCAGGAGAGAGGCCCAAGCAAGACGCGCCCCGAGGAGCGTCTTGCCACATGTCAACACTGGGTCTGACTGAGCGCCTCCAGGAGAGAGGCCCAAGCAAGACGCGCCCCGAGGAGCGTCTTGTCACATGTCACTACTCGGTCTGACTGAGCGCCTCCAGGAGAGAGGCCCAAGCAAGATGTGCCTCAAGGAGCGTCTTGCCACATGTAAACAATGGGTCTGACTGAGGGCCTCCAGGAGAGAAGCCCAAGCAAAAAGCGCCCCGAGGAGCGTCTTGCCACATGTCAACACTGGGTCTGACTGAGCGCCTCCAGGAGAGAGGCCCAAGCAAGAAACGCCCCGAGGAGCGTCTTGATACATGTCAACACTGGGTCTGACTGAGGGCCTCCATGAGAGAAGCCCAAGCAAGACTCGCCCCGAGGAGAGTCTTGCCACATGTCAACACTGGGTCTGACAGAGGGCATCCAGGAGAGAGGCCCAAGCAATACGCACCCCGAGGAGCGTCTTGCTACATGTCACCACTGGGTCTGACTGAGCGCCTCAAGGAGAGAGGCCCAAGCAAGAAGCGCCCCGAGGAGCGTCTTGCCACATGTCAGCACTCGGTCTGACTGAGCGCCTCCAGGAGAGAGGCCCAAGCAAGACGTGCCCCGAGGAGCGTCTTGCCACATGTCAACACTGGGTCTGACTGAGCGCCTCCAGGAGAGAGGCCCAAGCAAGACGCGCCCCGAGGAGCGTCTTGCCACATGTGAACACTGGGTCTGACTGAGCGCCTCCAGGAGAGAGGCCCAAGGAAGACGCGCCCGGAGGGGCGTCTTGCCACATGTCAGCACTCGGTCTGACTGAGCGCCTCCAGGAGAGAGGCCCAAGCAAGACGCGCCCCGAGGAGCATCTTGACACATGTTTCCTCTGGGTCTGACTGAGCGCCTCCAGGAGAGAGGCCCAAGCAAGACGTGCCCCGAGGAGCGTCTTGCCACATGTCAACACTGGGTCTGACTGAGCGCCTCCAGGAGAGAAGCCCCAGCAAGACGCGCCCCGAGGAGCATCTTGCCAAATTTCAACACTGGGTCTGACTGAGAACCTCCAGGAGAGAGGCCCAAGCAAGACGCGCCCCGAGAAGCGTCTTGCCACATGTCAACACTGGGTCTGACTGAGCGCCTCCAGGAGAGAGGCCCAAGCAAGACGCGCCCCAAGGAGCTTCTTGTCACATGTCACTACTCGGTCTGACTGAGCGCCTCCAGGAGAGAGGCCCAAGCAAGACGTGCCCCGAGGAGCGTCTTGCCACATGTCAACAATGGGTATGACTGAGGGCCTCCAGGAGAGAAGCCCAAGCAAGAAGCGCCCCGAGGAGCGTCTTGCCACATGTAAGCACTCGGTCTGACTGAGCGCCTCCAGGAGAGAGGCCCAAGCAAGACGTGCCCCGAAGAGCGTCTTGCCACATGTCAACACTGGGTCTGACTGAGCGCCTCCAGGAGAGAGGCCCAAGCAAGACGCGACCCGAGGAGCGGCTTGCCACATGTGAACACTGGGTCTGACTGAGCGCCTCCAGGAGAGAGGCCCAAGCAAGACGCGCCCGGAGGAGCGTCTTGCCACATGTCAGCACTCGGTCTGACTGAGCGCCTCCAGGAGAGAGGCCCAAGCAAGACGCGTCCCGAGGAGCATCTTGACACATGTCTCCTCTGGGTCTGACTGAGCGCCTCCAGGAGAGAGGCCCAAGCAAGACGTGCCCCGAGGAGCGTCTTGCCACATGTCAACACTGGGTCTGACTGAGTGCCTCCATGAGAGAAGCCCCAGCAAGACGCGCCCCGAGGAGCATCTTGCCACATGTCAACACTGGGTCTGACTGAGAACCTCCAGGAGAGAGGCCCAAGCAAGACGCGCCCCGAGGAGCGTCTTGCCACATGTCAACACTGGGTCTGACTGAGCGCCTCCAGGAGAGAGGCCCAAGCAAGACGCGCCCCGAGGAGCCTCTTGTCACATGTCACTACTCGGTCTGACTGAGCGCCTCCAGGAGAGAGGCCCAAGCAAGACGTGCCCCGAGGAGCGTCTTGCCACATGTAAACAATGGGTCTGACTTAGGGCCTCCAGGAGAGAAGCCCAAAAAAAAAGCGCCCCGAGGAGCGTCTTGCCACATTTCAACACTGGGACTGACTGAGCGCCTCCAGGAGAGAGGCCCAAGCAAGACACGCCCCGAGGAGCATCTTGACACATGTCAACACTGGGTCTGACTGAGGGCCTCCATGAGAGAAGCCCAAGCAAGACTCGCCCCGAGGAGAGTCTTGCCACATGTCAACACTGGGTCTGACAGAGGGCATCCAGGAGAGAGGCCCAAGCAATACGCACCCCGAGGAGCGTCTTGCCACATGTCACCACTGGGTCTGACTGAGCGCCTCCAGGAGAGAGGCCCAAGCAAGAAGCGCCCCGAGGAGCGTCTTGCCACATGTCAGCACTCGGTCTGACTGAGCGCCTCCAGGAGAGAGGCCCAAGCAAGACGTGCCCCGAGGAGCCTCTTGCCACATGTCAACACTGGGTCTGACTGAGCGCCTCCAGGAGAGAGGCCCAAGCAAGACACGCCCCGAGGAGCGTCTTGCCACATGTGAACACTGGGTCTGACTGAGCGCCTCCAGGAGAGAGGCCCAAGCAAGACGCGCCTGGAGGAGCGTCTTGCCACATGTCAGCACTTGGTCTGACTGAGCGCCTCCAGGAGAGAGGCCCAAGCAAGACGCGCCCCGAGGAGCATCTTGCCACATTTCAACACTGGGTCTGACTGAGAACCTCCAGGAGAGAGGCCCAAGCAAGACGCGCCCCGAGAAGCGTCTTGCCACATGTCAACACTGGGTCTGACTGAGCGCCTCCAGGATTGAGGCCCAAGCAAGACGCGCACCGAGGAGCGTCTTGTCACATGTCAACAATGGGTCTGACTGAGGGCCTCCAGGAGAGAAGCCCAAGCAAGAAGCGCCCCGAGGAGCGTCCTGCCACATGTCAACACTGGGTCTGACTGAGCGCCTCCAGGAGAGAGGCCCAAGCAAGACACGCCCCGAGGAGCGTCTTGACACATGTCAACACTGGGTCTGACTGAGGGCCTCCAAGAGAGAAGCCCAAGCAAGACGCGCCCAGATGAGAGTCTTGCCACGTGTCAACACTGGGTCTGACAGAGGGCATCCAGGAGAGAGGCCCAAGCAATACGCGCCCCGAGGTGCGTCTTGCCACGTGTCACCACTGGGTCTGACTTAGCGCCTCCAGGAGAGAAGCCCACGCAAGAAGCGCCCCGAGGAGCGTCTTGCCACATGTGAACACTGGGTCTGACTGAGCGCTTCCAGGAGAGAGGCCCAAGCACAAGGCGCCCGGAGGAGCGTCTTGCCACATGTCAGCACTCGGTCTGACTGAGCGCCTCCAGAAGAGAGGCCCAAGCAAGACGCGCCCCGAGGAGCATCTTGACACGTCTCCTCTGGGTCTGACTGAGCGCCTCCAGGAGAGAGGACCAAGCAAGACGTGCCCCGAGGAGCGTCTTGCCACATGTCAACACTGGGTCTGACTGAGTGCCTCCATGAGAGAAGCCCCAGCAAGACGCGCCCCGAGGAGCATCTTGCCACATGTCAACACTGGGTCTGACTGAGAACCTCCAGGAGAGAGGCCCAAGCAAGACGCGCCCCGAGGAGCGTCTTGTCACATGTCACTACTCGGTCTGACTGAGCGCCTCCAGGAGAGAGGCCCAAGCAAGACGTGCCCCGAGGAGCGTCTTGCCACATGTAAACAATGGGTCTGACTGAGGGCCTCCAGGAGAGAAGCCCAAGCAAAAAGCGCCCCGAGGAGCGTCTTGCCACATGTCAACACTGGGTCTGACTGAGCACCTCCAGGAGAGAGGCCCAAGCAAGACACGCCCCGAGGAGCGTCTTGACACATGTCAACACTGGGTCTGACTGAGGGCCTCCATGAGAGAAGCCCAAGCAAGACTCGCCCCGAGGAGAGTCTTGCCACATGACAACACTGGGTCTGACAGAGGGCATCCAGGAGAGAGGCCCAAGCAATACGCACCCCGAGGAGCGTCTTGCCACATGTCACCACTGGGTCTGACTGAGCGCCTCCAGGAGAGAGGCCCAAGCAAGAAGCGCCCCGAGGAGCGTCGTGCCACATGTCAGCACTCGGTCTGACTGAGCGCCTCCAGGAGAGAGGCCCAAGCAAGACGTGCCCCGAGGAGCGTCTTGCCACATGCCAACACTGGGTCTGACTGAGCGCCTCCAGGAGAGAGGCCCAAGCAAGACGCGCCCCGAGGAGCGTCTTGCCACATGTGATCACTGGGTCTGACTGAGCGCCTCCAGGAGAGAGGCCCAAGCAAGACGCGCCCGGAGGAGCGTCTTGCCACATGTCAGCACTCGGTCTGACTGAGCGCCTCCAGGAGAGAGGCCCAAGCAAGACGCGCCCCGAGGAGCATCTTGACACATGTCTCCTCTGGGTCTGACTGAGCGCCTCCAGGAGAGAGGCCCAAGCAAGACGTGCCCCGAGGAGCGTCTTGCCACATGTCAACACTGGGTCTGACTGAGTGCCTCCATGAGAGAAGCCCCAGCAAGACGCGCCCCGAGGAGCATCTTGCCACATTTCAACACTGGGTCTGACTGAGAACCTCCAGGAGAGAGGCCCAAGCAAGACGCACCCCGAGAAGCGTATTGCCACATGTCAACACTGGGTCTGACTGAGTGCCTCCTGGAGAGAGGCCCAAGCAAGACGCGCCCCGAGGAGCGTCTTGCCACATGTCAACAATGGGTCTGACTGAGGGCCTCCAGGAGAGAAGCCCAAGCAAGAAGCGCCCCGAGGAGCGTCTTGCCACATGTCAGCACTCGGTCTGACTGAGCGCCTCCAGGAGAGAAGCCCAAGCAAGACGTGCCCCGAGGAGCGTCTTGCCACATGTCAACACTGGGTCTGACTGAGCGCCTCCAGGAGAGAGGCCCAAGCAAGACGTGACCCGAGGAGCGTCTTGCCACATGTGAACACTGGGTCTGACTGAGCGCCTCCAGGAGAGAGGCCCAAGCAAGACGCGCCCGGAGGAGCGTCTTGCCACATGTCAGCACTCGGTCTGACTGAGCGCCTCCAGGAGAGAGGCCCAAGCAAGACGCGCCCCGAGGAGCATCTTGACACATGTCTCCTCTGGGTCTGACTGAGCGCCTCCAGGAGAGAGGCCCAAGCAAGATGTGCCCCGAGGAGCGTCTTGCCACATGTCAACACTGGGTCTGACTGAGTGCCTCCATGAGAGAAGCCCCAGCAAGACGCGCCCCGAGGAGCATCTTGCCACATGTCAACACTGGGTCTGACTGAGAACCTCCAGGAGAGAGGCCCAAGCAAGACGCGCCCCGAGGAGCATCTTGCCACATGTCAACACTGGGTCTGACTGAGCGCCTCCAGGAGAGAGGCCCAAGCAAGACGCGCCCCGAGGAGCGTCTTGTCACATGTCACTACTCGGTCTGACTGAGGGCCTCCAGGAGAGAGGCCCAAGCAAGACGTGCCCCGAGGAGCGTCTTGCCACATGTAAACAATCGGTCTGACTGAGGGCCTCCAGGAGAGAAGCCCAAGAAAAAAGCGCCCCGAGGAGCGTCTTGCCACATGTCAACACTGGGTCTGATTGAGGGCCTCCATGAGAGAAGCCCAAGCAAGACTCGCCCCGAGGAGAGTCTTGCCACATGTCAACACTGGGTCTGACAGAGGGCATCCAGGAGAGAGGCCCAAGCAATACGCACCCCGAGGAGCGTCTTGCCACATGTCACCACTGGGTCTGACTGAGCGCCTCCAGGAGAGAGGCCCAAGCAAGAAGCGCCCCGAGGAGCGTCTTGCCACATGTCAGCACTCGGTCTGACTGAGCGCCTCCAGGAGAGAGGCCCAAGCAAGACGTGCCCCGAGGAGCGTCTTGCCACATGTCAACACTGGGTCTGACTGAGCGCCTCCAGGAGAGAGGCCCAAGCAAGACGCGCCCCGAGGAGCGTCTTGCCACATGTGAACACTGGGTCTGACTGAGCGCCTCCAGGAGAGAGGCCCAAGCAAGACGCGCCCGGAGGAGCGTCTTGCCACATGTTAGCACTTGGTCTGACTGAGCGCCTCCAGGAGAGAGGCCCAAGCAAGACGCGCCCCGAGGAGCATCTTGACACATGTCTCTTCTGGGTCTGACTGAGCGCCTCCAGGAGAGAGGCCCAAGCAAGACGTGCCCCGAGGAGCGTCTTGCCACATGTCAACACTGGGTCTGACTGAGTGCCTCCATGAGAGAAGCCCCAGCAAGACGCGCCCCGAGGAGCATCTTGCCACATTTCAACACTGGGTCTGACTGAGAACCTCCAGGAGAGAGGCCCAAGCAAGACGCGCCCCTGAAGCGTCTTGCCACATGTCAACACTGGGTCTGACTGAGCGCCTCCAGGAGAGAGGCCCAAGCAAGACGCGCCCCGAGGAGCGTCTTGTCACATGTCACTGCTCGGTCTGACTGAGCGCCTCCAGGAGAGAGGCCCAAGCAAGACGTGCCCCGAGGAGCGTTCTGCCACATGTCAACAATGGGTCTGACTGAGGGCCTCCAGGAGAGAAGCCCAAGCAAGAAGCGCCCCGAGGAGCGTCTTGCCACATGTCAACACTGGGTCTGACTGAGCGCCTCCAGGATAGAGGCCCAAGCAAGACACGCCCCGAGGAGCGTCTTGACACATGTCAACACTGGGTCTGACTGAGGGCCTCCATGAGAGAAGCCCAAGCAAGACGCGCCCCGAGGAGAGTCTTGCCACATGTCAACACTGGGTCTGACAGAGGGCATCCAGGAGAGAGGCCCAAGCAATACGCGCCCCGAGGAGCGTCTTGCCAGTGGTCACCACTGGGTCTGACTGAGCGCCTCCAGGAGAGAGGCCCAAGCAAGAAGCGCCCCGAGGAGCGTCTTGCCACATGTCAACAATGGGTCTGACTGAGCGCCTCCAGGAGAGAAGCCCAAGCAAGACGCGCCCCGAGGAGCTTTTTGCCACATGTCAGCACTCGGTCTGACTGAGCGCCTCCAGGAGAGAGGCCCAAGCAAGACGCGCCCCGAGGAGTGTCTTGCCACATGTCAACACTGGGTCTGACTGAGCGCCTCCAGGAGAGAGGCCCAAGCAAGACGCGCCCCGAGGAGCGTCTTGCCACGTGTCAACACTGGGTCTGACTTAGCGCCTCCAGGAGAGAGGCCCAAGCAAGATGCGCCCCGAGGAGCGTCTTGCCACGTGTCACCACTGGGTCTGACTGAGCTCCTCCAGGAGAGAGGCCCAAGCAAGACTCGCCCCGAGGAGCGTCTTGCCACGTGTCACCACTGTGTCTGATTGAGCACCTCCAGGAGAGAGGCCCCAGCAAGACGCGCCCCGAGGAGCGTCTTGCCTTATGTCAGCACTCGGTCTGACTGAGCGCCTCCAGGAGAGATGCCCCAGCAAGACGCGCCCCGAGGAGCGTCTTGCCACATGTCACTACTCGGTCTAACTGAGCGCCTCAAGGAGAGAGGTCCAAGCAAGACGCGCCCCGAGGAGCGTCTTGCCACATGTCAACACTGGGTCTGACTGAGCGCCTCCAGGAGAGAGGCCCAAGCAAGACGCGCCCCAAGGAGCGTCTTGTCACATGTCACTACTCGGTCTGACTGAGCGCCTCAAGGAGAGAGGCCCAAGCAAGACGTGCCCCGAGGAGCGTCTTGCCACATGTAAACAATGGGTCTGACTGAGGGCCTCCAGGAGAGAAGCCCAATAAAAAAGCGTCCCGAGGAGCGTCTTGCCACATGTCAACACTGGGTCTGACTGAGCGCCTCCAGGAGAGTGGCCCAAGCAAGACACGCCCCGAGGAGCGTCTTGACACATGTCAACACTGGGTCTGACTGAGGGCCTCCATGAGAGAAGCCCAAGCAAGACTCGCCCCGAGGAGAGTCTTGCCACATGTCAACACTGGGTCTGACAGAGGGCATCCAGGAGAGAGGCCCAAGCAATACGCACCCCGAGGAGCGTCTTGCCACATGTCACCACTGGGTCTGACTGAGCGCCTCCAGGAGAGAGGCCCAAGCAAGAAGCGCCCCGAGGAGCGTCTTGCCACATGTCAGCACTCGGTCTGACTGAGCGCCTCCAGGAGAGAGGCCCAAGCAAGACGTGCCCCGAGGAGCGTCTTGCCACATGTCAACACTGGGTCTGACTGAGCGCCTCCAGGAGAGAGGCCCAAGCAAGACGCGCCCCGAGGAGCGTCTTGCCACATGTGAACACTGGGTCTGACTGAGCGCCTCCAGGAGAGAGGCCCAAGCAAGACGCGCCCGGAGGAGCGTCTTGCCACATGTCAGCACTTGGTCTGACTGAGCGCCTCCAGGAGAGAGGCCCAAGCAAGACGCGCCCCGAGGAGCATCTTGACACATGTCTCCTCCGGGTCTGACTGAGCGCCTCCAGGAGAGAGGCCCAAGCAAGAAGCGCCCCGAGGAGCGTCTTGCCACATGTCAGCACTCGGTCTGACTGAGCGCCTCCAGGAGAGAGGCCCAAGCAAGACGTGCCCCGAGGAGCGTCTTGCCACATGTCAACACTGGGTCTGACTGAGCGCCTCCAGGAGAGAGGCCCAAGCAATAACCACCCGGAGGAGCGTCTTGCCACATGTCAGCACTTGGTCTGACTGAGCGCCTCCAGGAGAGAGGCCCAAGCAAGACGCGCCCCGAGGAGCATCTTGACACATGTCTCCTCTGGGTCTGACTGAGCGCCTCCAGGAGAGAGGCCCAAGCAAGACGTGCCCCGAGGAGCGTCTTGCCACATGTCAACACTGGGTCTGACTGAGTGCCTCCATGAGAGAAGCCCCAGCAAGACGCGCCCCGAGGAGCATCTTGCCACATTTCAACACTGGGTCTGACTGAGAACCTCCAGGAGAGAGGCCCAAGCAAGACGCGCCCCTGAAGCGTCTTGCCACATGTCAACACTGGGTCTGACTGAGCGCCTCCAGGAGAGAGGCCCAAGCAAGACGCGCCCCGAGGAGCGTCTTGTCACATGTCACTGCTCGGTCTGACTGAGCGCCTCCAGGAGAGAGGCCCAAGCAAGACGTGCCCCGAGGAGCGTCTTGCCACATGTCAACAATGGGTCTGACTGAGGGCCTCCAGGAGAGAAGCCCAAGCAAGAAGCGCCCCGAGGAGCGTCTTGCCACATGTCAACACTGGGTCTGACTGAGCGCCTCCAGGATAGAGGCCCAAGCAAGACACGCCCCGAGGAGCGTCTTGACACATGTCAACACTGGGTCTGACTGAGGGCCTCCATGAGAGAAGCCCAAGCAAGACGCGCCCCGAGGAGAGTCTTGCCACATGTCAACACTGGGTCTGACAGAGGGCATCCAGGAGAGAGGCCCAAGCAAAACGCGACCCGAGGAGCGTCTTGCCAGTGGTCACCACTTGGTCTGACTGAGCGCCTCCAGGAGAGAGGCCCAAGCAAAAAGCGCCCCGAGGAGCGTCTTGCCACATGTCAACAATGGGTCTGACTGAGCGCCTCCAGGAGAGAAGCCCAAGCAAGACGCGCCCCGAGGAGCTTCTTGCCACATGTCAGCACTCGGTCTGACTGAGCGCCTCCAGGAGAGAGGCCCAAGCAAGACGCGCCCCGAGGAGTGTCTTGCCACATGTCAACACTTGGTCTGACTGAGCGCCTCCAGGAGAGAGGCCCAAGCAAGACGCGCCCCGAGGAGCGTCTTGCCACGTGTCAACACTGGGTCTGACTTAGCGCCTCCAGGAGAGAGGCCCAAGCAAGATGCGCCCCGAGGAGCGTCTTGCCACGTGTCACCACTGGGTCTGACTGAGCTCCTCCAGGAGAGAGGCCCAAGCAAGACGCGCCCCGAGGAGCGTCTTGCCACGTGTCACCACTGGGTCTGATTGAGCACCTCCAGGAGAGAGGCCCCAGCAAGACGCGCCCCGAGGAGCGTCTTGCCTTATGTCAGCACTCGGTCTGACTGAGCGCCTCCAGGAGAGATGCCCAAGCAAGACGCGCCCCGAGGAGCGTCTTGCCACATGTCACTACTCGGTCTAACTGAGCGCCTCAAGGAGAGAGGTCCAAGCAAGACGCGCCCCGAGGAGCGTCTTGCCACATGTCACTACTCGGTCTTACTGAGCGCCTCCAGGAGAGAGGCCCAAGCATTACGTGCCCCGAGGAGCGTCTTGCCACATGTCAACAATGGGTCTGACTGAGGGCCTCCAGGAGAGAAGCCCAAGCAAGACGCGCCCCGAGGAGCGTCTTGCCACATGTCAACACTGGGTCTGACTGAGGGCCTCCAGGAGAGAGGCCCAAATAAGACGCGCCCCGAGGAGCGTCTTGCCACATGTCAACAATGGGTCTGACTGAGGAACTCCAGGAGAGAAGCCCAAGCAAGACGCGCCCCGAGGAGCGTCTTGCCACATGTCAGCACTCGGTCTGACTGAGCGCCTCCAGGAGAGAGGCCCAAGCAAGACGCGCCCCGAGGAGCGTCTTGCCACATGTCAACACTGGGTCTGACTGAGCGCCTCCAGGAGAGAGGCCCAAGCAAGACGCCCCCCGAGGAGAGTCTTGCCACATGTCAGCACTCGGTCTGACAGAGCGCCTCCAGGAGAGAGGCCCAAGCAAGACGTGCCCCGAGGAGCGTCTTGACACATTTCTCCTCTGGGTCTGACTGAGCGCCTCCAGGAGAGAGGCCCAAGCAAGACGTTCCCCAAGGAGCTTCTTTCCACATGTCAACACTGGGTCTGACTGAGTGCCTCCATGAGAGAAGCCCAAGCAAGACGCGCCCCGAGGAGCGTCTTGCCACATGTCAACACTGGGTCTGACTGAGCGCCTCCAGGAGAGAGGCCCAAGCAAGACGCGCCCCGAGGAGCGTCTTGCCACATGTCACTACTCGGTCTAACTGAGCGCCTCCAGGAGAGAGGTCCAAGCAAGATGCGCCCCGAGGAGCGTCTTGCCACATGTCACTACTCGGTCTGACTGAGCGCCTCCAGGAGAGAGGCCCAAGCAAGACGTGCCCAGAGGAGCGTCTTGCCACATGTCAACAATGGGTCTGACTGAGGGCCTCCAGGAGAGAAGCCCAAGCAAGACGCGCCCCGAGGAGCGTCTTGCCACATGTCAACACTGGGTCTGACAGAGGGCCTCCAGGAGAGAGGCCCAAATAAGACGCGCACCGAGGAGCGTCTTGTCACATGTCAACAATGGGTCTGACTGAGGGCCTCCAGGAGAGAAGCCCAAGCAAGACGCGCCCCGAGGAGCGTCCTGCCACATGTCAGCACTCAGTCTGACTGAGCGCCTCCAGGAGAGAGGCCCAAGCAAGACGCGCCCCGAGGAGCGTCTTGCCACATGTCAACACTGGGTCTGACTGAGCGCCTCCAGGAGAGAAGCCCAAGCAAGACGCGCCCCGAGGAGAGTCTTGCCACATGTCAGCACTCGGTCTGACTGAGCGCCTCCAGGAGAGAGGCCCAAGCAAGACGCGCCCCGAGGAGCGTCTTGACACATTTCTCCTCTGTGTCTGACTGAGCGCCTCCAGGAGAGAGGCCCAAGCAAGACGCGCCCCGAGGAGCGTCTTAACACATGTCAACACTGGGTCTGACTGAGCGCCTCCAGGAGAGATGCCCGAGGAGCGTCTTGACACATGTCACCTCTGGGTCTGACTGAGCGCCTCCAGGAGAGAGGCCCAAGCAAGACGCGCCCCAAGGAGCGTCTTGTCACATGTCAACACTGGGTCTGACTGAGCGCCTCCAGGAGCGAGGCCCAAGCAAGAAACGCCCGAGGAGCGTCTTGACACATGTCAACAGTGGGTCTGACTGAGCCCCTCCAGGAGAGAGGTCCAAGCAACACGCGCCCCGAGGAGCGTCTTGCCACATGTCAACACTGGGTCTGACTGAGTGCCTCCATGAGAGAAGCCCCAGCAAGACGCGCCCCGAGGAGCGTCTTGTCACATGTCACTACTCGGTCTGACTGAGCGCCTCCAGGAGAGAGGCCCAAGCAAGACGTGCCCCGAGGAGCGTCTTGCCACATGTCACTACTCGGTCTAACTGAGCGCCTCCAGGAGAGAGGTCCAAGCAAGACGCGCCCCGAGGAGCGTCTTGCCACATGTCAGTACTCGGTCCTACTGAGCGCCTCCAGGAGAGAGGTCCAAGCAAGACGCGCCCCGAGGAGCGTCTTGTCACATGTCACTACTCGGTCTGACTGAGCGCCTCCAGGAGAGAGGCCCAAGAAAGACGTGCCCCGAGGAGCGTCTTGCCACATGTCAACAATGGGTCTGACTGAGGGCCTCCAGGAGAGAAGCCCAAGCAAGAAGCGCCCCGAGGAGCGTCTTGCCACATGTAAACACTGGGTCTGACTGAGCGCCTCCAGGAGAGAGGCCCAAGCAAGACACGCCCCGAGGAGCGTCTTGACACATGTTAACACTGGGTCTGACTGAGGGCCTCCATGTGAGAAGCCCAAGCAAGACGCGCCCCGAGGAGAGTCTTGCCACATGTCAACACTGGGTCTGACAGAGGACATCCAGGAGAGAGGCCCAAGCAATACGCGCCCCGAGGAGCGTCTTGCCACATGTCAACAATGGGTCTGACTGAGTGCCTCCAGGAGAGAAGCCCAAGGAAGACGCGCCCCGAGGAGCTTCTTGCCACATGTCAGCACTCGGTCTGACTGAGCGCCTCAAGGAGAGAGGCCAAAGCAAGATGCGCCCCGAGGAGCGTCTTGACACATGTCAACATTGGGTCTGACTGAGCGCCTCCAGGAGAGAGGCCCAAGCAAGACGCGCCCCAAGGAGCGTCTTGTCACATGTCAACACTGGGTCTGACTGAGCGCCTCCAGGAGCGAGGCCCAAGCAAGAAACGCCCGAGGAGCGTCTTGACACATGTCAACAGTGGGTCTGACTGACCCCCTCCAGGAGAGAGGTCCAAGCAACACGCGCCCCGAGGAGCGTCTTGCCACATGTCAACACTGGGTCTGACTGAGTGCCTCCATGAGAGAAGCCCCAGCAAGACGCGCCCCGAGGAGCGTCTTGTCACATGTCACTACTCGGTCTGACTGAGCGCCTCCAGGAGAGAGGCCCAAGCAAGACGTGCCCCGAGGAGCGTCTTGCCACATGTCACTACTCGGTCTAACTGAGCGCCTCCAGGAGAGAGGTCCAAGCAAGACGCGCCCCGAGGAGCGTCTTGCCACATGTCACTACTCGGTCCTACTGAGCGCCTCCAGGAGAGAGGTCCAAGCAAGACGCGCCCCGAGGAGCGTCTTGTCACATGTCACTACTCGGTCTGACTGAGCGCCTCCAGGAGAGAGGCCCAAGAAAGACGTGCCCCGAGGAGCGTCTTGCCACATGCCAACAATGGGTCTGACTGAGGGCCTCCAGGAGAGAAGCCCAAGCAAGAAGCGCCCCGAGGAGCGTCTTGCCACATGTAAACACTGGGTCTGACTGAGCGCCTCCAGGAGAGAGGCCCAAGCAAGACACGCCCCGAGGAGCGTCTTGACACATGTTAACACTGGGTCTGACTGAGGGCCTCCATGTGAGAAGCCCAAGCAAGACGCGCCCCGAGGAGAGTCTTG
This sequence comes from Nothobranchius furzeri, assembly GCF_043380555.1. Classification (NCBI taxonomy): domain Eukaryota; kingdom Metazoa; phylum Chordata; class Actinopteri; order Cyprinodontiformes; family Nothobranchiidae; genus Nothobranchius; species Nothobranchius furzeri. Next base: position 17,395,044 of record NC_091749.1, on the reverse strand, counting down.
CCACATGTCAACACTGGGTCTGACAGAGGACATACAGGAGAGAGGCCCAAGCAATACGCGCCCCGAGAAGCGTCTTGCCACATGTCAACAATGGGTCTGACTGAGGGCCTCCAGGAGAGAAGCCCAAGGAAGACGCGCCCCGAGGAGCTTCTTGCCACATGTCAGCACTCGGTCTGACTGAGCGCCTCAAGGAGAGAGGCCAAAGCAAGATGCGCCCCGAGGAGCGTCTTGACACATGTCAACACTGGGTCTGACAGAGGGCCTCCATGAGAGAGGCCCAAGCAAGACGCGCCCCGAGGAGTGTCTTGCCACATGTCAACACTGGGTCTGACTGAGCGCCTCCAGGAGAGAGGCCCAAGCAAGACGCGCCCCGAGGAGCGTCTTGCCACGTGTCAACACTGTGTCTGATTGAGCACCTCCAGGAGAGAGGCCCCAGCAAGACGCGACGCGAGGAGCATCTTGCCTTATGTCAGCACTCGGTCTGACTGAGCGCCTCCAGGAGAGAGGCCCAAGCAAGACCCGCCCAGAGGAGCGTCTTGCCACATGTCACTACTCGGTCTGAGCGCCTCCAGGAGAGAGGTCCAATCAAAACACGCCCCGAGGAGCGTCTTGCCACATGTCACTACTCGATTTGACTGAGCGCCTCCAGGAGGGAGTTCCAAGCAAGACGCGCCCCGAGGAGCGTCTTGCCACATGTCACTACTCGGTCTGACTGAGCGCCTCCAGGAGAGAGGCCCAAGCAAGACATGCCCCGAGGAGCGTCTTGCCACATGTCAACAATGGGTCTGACTGAGGGCCTCCAGGAGAGAAGCCCAAGCAAGACGCGCCCCGAGGAGCGTCTTGCTACATGTGAACACTGGGTCTGACTGAGGGCCCCCAGGAGAGAGGCCCAAACAAGACACGCCCCAAGGAGCGTATTGACACATGTCAACACTGGGTCTGACTGAGGGCCTCCATGAGAGAAGCCCAAGCAAGACGCGCCCCGAGGAGAGCCTTGCCACATGTCAACACTGGGTCTGACAGAGGGCATCCAGGAGAGAGGCCCAAGCAATACGCGCCCCGAGAAGCGTCTTGCCACATGTCAACAATGGGTCTGACTGAGGGCCTCCAGGAGAGAAGCCAAAGCAAGACGCGCCCCGAGGAGCTTCTTTCCACATGTCAACAATGGGTCTTACTGAGGGCCTCCATGAGAGAAGCCCAAGCAAGACGCGCCCCGAGGAGTGTCTTGCCACATGTCAACACTGTGTCTGACTGAGCGCCTCCAGGAGAGAGGCCCAAGCAAGACGTGCCCCGAGGAGCGTCTTGCCACGTGTCAACACTGGGTCTGACTTAGCGCCTCCAGGAGAGAGGCCCAAGCAAGATGCGCCCCGAGGAGCGTCTTGCCACGTGTCACCACTGGGTCTGACTGAGCTCCTCCAGGAGAGAGGCCCAAGCAAGACGCGCCCAGAGGAGCGTCGTGCCACGTGTCACCACTGGGTCTGATTGAGCACCTCCAGGAGAGAGGCCCCAGCAAGACGCACCCCGAGGAGCGTCTTGCCTTATGTCAGCACTCGGTCTGACTGAGCGCCTCCAGGAGAGAGGCCCAAGCAAGACGCGCCCCGAGGAGCGTCTTGCCACATGTCACTACTCGGTCTAACTGAGCGCCTCCAGGAGAGAGGTCCAAGCAAGACGCGCCCCGAGGAGCTTCTTGCCAAATGTCACTACTCGGTCTGACTTAGCGCCTACAGGAGGGAGGTCCAAGCAAGACGCGCCCCGAGGAGCGTCATGCCACATGTCACTACTCGGTCTGACTGAGCGCCTCCAGGAGAGAGGCCCAAGCAAGACGTGCCCTGAGGAGCGTCTTGCCACATGTCAACAATGGGTCTGACTGAGGGCCTCCAGGAGAGAAGCCCAAGCAAGACGCGCCCAGAGGAGCGTCTTGCCACATGTCAACACTGGGTCTTATTGAGCGCCTCCAGGAGAGAGGCCCAAGCAAGACACCCCCCGAGGAGCGTCTTGACACATGTCAACACTGGGTCGGATTGAGGGCCTCCATGAGAGAAGCCCAAGCAAGATGCGCCCCGAGGAGAGTCTTGCCACACGTCAACACTCGGTCTGACAGAGGGCATTCAGGAGAGAGGCCCAAGCAATACGTGCCCCGAGGAGCGTCTTGCCACATGTCACCACTGGGTCTGAATGAGCGCCTCCAGGAGAGAGGCCCAACCAAGACGCGCCCCGAGGAGTGTCTTGCCACATGCCAACACTGGGTCTGACTGAGCGCCTCCAGGAGAGAGGCCCAAGCAAGACGCGCCCCGAGAAGCGTCTTGCCACGTGTCAACACTGGGTCTGACTGAGCGCCTCCAGGAGAGAGGCCCAAGCAAGATGCGCCCCGAGGAGCGACTTGCCACGTGTCACCACTGGGTCTGATTGAGCACCTCCAGGAGAGAGGCCCCAGCAAGACGCGACGCGAGGAGCATCTTGCCTTATGTCAGCACTCGGTCTGACTGAGCGCCTCCAGGAGAGAGGCCCAAGCAAGACCCGCCCAGAGGAGCGTCTTGCCACATGTCACTACTCGGTCTAACTGAGCGCCTCCAGGAGAGAGGTCCAATCAAGACACGCCCCGAGGGGCGTCTTGCCACATGTCACTACTCGATTTGACTGAGCGCCTCCAGGAGGGAGGTCCAAGCAAGACGCGCCCCGAGGAGCGTCTTGCCACATGTCACTACTCGGTCTGACTGAGCGCCTCCAGGAGAGAGGCCCAAGCAAGACATGCCCCGAGGAGCATCTTGCCACATGTCAACAATGGGTCTGACTGAGGGCCTCCAGGAGGGAAGCCCAAGCAAGACGCGCCCCGAGGAGCGTCTTGCTACATGTGAACACTGGGTCTGACTGAGGGCCCCCAGGAGAGAGGCCCAAACAAGACACGCCCCAAGGAGCGTATTGACACATGTCAACACTGGGTCTGACTGAGGGCCTCCATGAGAGAAGCCCAAGCAAGACGCGCCCCGAGGAGAGCCTTGCCACATGTCAACACTGGGTCTGACAGAGGGCATCCAGGAGAGAGGCCCAAGCAATACGCGCCCCGAGGAGCGTCTTGCCACATGTCAACAATGGGTCTGACTGAGGGCCTCCAGGAGAGAAGCCAAAGCAAGAAGCGCCCCGAGGAGCTTCTTTCCACATGTCAACAATGGGTCTTACTGAGGGCCTCCATGAGAGAAGCCCAAGCAAGACGCGCCCGGAGGAGTGTCTTGCCACATGTCAACACTGTGTCTGACTGAGCGCCTCCAGGAGAGAGGCCCAAGCAAGACGCGCCCCGAGGAGCGTCTTGCCACGTGTCAACACTGGGTCTGACTTAGCGCCTCCAGGAGAGAGGCCCAAGCAAGATGCGCACCGAGGAGCGTCTTGCCACGTGTCACCACTGGGTCTGACTGAGCTCCTCCAGGAGAGAGGCCCAAGCAAGATGCGCCCCGAGGAGCGTCTTGCCACGTGTCACCACTGGGTCTGACTGAGCTCCTCCAGGAGAGAGGCCCAAGCAAGACGCGCCCAGAGGAGCGTCGTGCCACGTGTCACCACTGGGTCTGATTGAGCACCTCCAGGAGAGAGGCCCCAGCAAGACGCACCCCGAGGAGCGTCTTGCCACATGTCACTACTCGGTCTAACTGAGCGCCTCCAGGAGAGAGGTCCAAGCAAGACGCGCCCCGAGGAGCTTCTTGCCAAATGTCACTACTCGGTCTGACTTAGCGCCTACAGGAGGGAGGTCCAAGCAAGACGCGCCCCGAGGAGCGTCTTGCCACATGTCACTACTCGGTCTGACTGAGCGCCTCCAGGAGAGAGGCCCAAGCAAGACGTGCCCTGAGGAGCGTCTTGCCACATGTCAACAATGGGTCTGACTGAGGGCCTCCAGGAGAGAAGCCCAAGCAAGACGCGCCCCGAGGAGCTTCTTGCCACATGTCAGCACTCGGTCTGACTGAGCGCCTCAAGGAGAGAGGCCAAAGCAAGATGCGCCCCGAGGAGCGTCTTGACACATGTCAACACTGGGTCTGACAGAGGGCCTCCATGAGAGAGGCCCAAGCAAGACGCGCCCCGAGGAGTGTCTTGCCACATGTCAACACTGGGTCTGACTGAGCGCCTCCAGGAGAGAGGCCCAAGCAAGACGCGCCCCGAGGAGCGTCTTGCCACGTGTCAACACTGTGTCTGATTGAGCACCTCCAGGAGAGAGGCCCCAGCAAGACGCGACGCGAGGAGCATCTTGCCTTATGTCAGCACTCGGTCTGACTGAGCGCCTCCAGGAGAGAGGCCCAAGCAAGACCCGCCCAGAGGAGCGTCTTGCCACATGTCACTACTCGGTCTGAGCGCCTCCAGGAGAGAGGTCCAATCAAAACACGCCCCGAGGAGCGTCTTGCCACATGTCACTACTCGATTTGACTGAGCGCCTCCAGGAGGGAGTTCCAAGCAAGACGCGCCCCGAGGAGCGTCTTGCCACATGTCACTACTCGGTCTGACTGAGCGCCTCCAGGAGAGAGGCCCAAGCAAGACATGCCCCGAGGAGCGTCTTGCCACATGTCAACAATGGGTCTGACTGAGGGCCTCCAGGAGAGAAGCCCAAGCAAGACGCGCCCCGAGGAGCGTCTTGCTACATGTGAACACTGGGTCTGACTGAGGGCCCCCAGGAGAGAGGCCCAAACAAGACACGCCCCAAGGAGCGTATTGACACATGTCAACACTGGGTCTGACTGAGGGCCTCCATGAGAGAAGCCCAAGCAAGACGCGCCCCGAGGAGAGCCTTGCCACATGTCAACACTGGGTCTGACAGAGGGCATCCAGGAGAGAGGCCCAAGCAATACGCGCCCCGAGAAGCGTCTTGCCACATGTCAACAATGGGTCTGACTGAGGGCCTCCAGGAGAGAAGCCAAAGCAAGACGCGCCCCGAGGAGCTTCTTTCCACATGTCAACAATGGGTCTTACTGAGGGCCTCCATGAGAGAAGCCCAAGCAAGACGCGCCCCGAGGAGTGTCTTGCCACATGTCAACACTGTGTCTGACTGAGCGCCTCCAGGAGAGAGGCCCAAGCAAGACGTGCCCCGAGGAGCGTCTTGCCACGTGTCAACACTGGGTCTGACTTAGCGCCTCCAGGAGAGAGGCCCAAGCAAGATGCGCCCCGAGGAGCGTCTTGCCACGTGTCACCACTGGGTCTGACTGAGCTCCTCCAGGAGAGAGGCCCAAGCAAGACGCGCCCAGAGGAGCGTCGTGCCACGTGTCACCACTGGGTCTGATTGAGCACCTCCAGGAGAGAGGCCCCAGCAAGACGCACCCCGAGGAGCGTCTTGCCTTATGTCAGCACTCGGTCTGACTGAGCGCCTCCAGGAGAGAGGCCCAAGCAAGACGCGCCCCGAGGAGCGTCTTGCCACATGTCACTACTCGGTCTAACTGAGCGCCTCCAGGAGAGAGGTCCAAGCAAGACGCGCCCCGAGGAGCTTCTTGCCAAATGTCACTACTCGGTCTGACTTAGCGCCTACAGGAGGGAGGTCCAAGCAAGACGCGCCCCGAGGAGCGTCATGCCACATGTCACTACTCGGTCTGACTGAGCGCCTCCAGGAGAGAGGCCCAAGCAAGACGTGCCCTGAGGAGCGTCTTGCCACATGTCAACAATGGGTCTGACTGAGGGCCTCCAGGAGAGAAGCCCAAGCAAGACGCGCCCAGAGGAGCGTCTTGCCACATGTCAACACTGGGTCTTATTGAGCGCCTCCAGGAGAGAGGCCCAAGCAAGACACCCCCCGAGGAGCGTCTTGACACATGTCAACACTGGGTCGGATTGAGGGCCTCCATGAGAGAAGCCCAAGCAAGATGCGCCCCGAGGAGAGTCTTGCCACACGTCAACACTCGGTCTGACAGAGGGCATTCAGGAGAGAGGCCCAAGCAATACGTGCCCCGAGGAGCGTCTTGCCACATGTCACCACTGGGTCTGAATGAGCGCCTCCAGGAGAGAGGCCCAACCAAGACGCGCCCCGAGGAGTGTCTTGCCACATGCCAACACTGGGTCTGACTGAGCGCCTCCAGGAGAGAGGCCCAAGCAAGACGCGCCCCGAGAAGCGTCTTGCCACGTGTCAACACTGGGTCTGACTGAGCGCCTCCAGGAGAGAGGCCCAAGCAAGATGCGCCCCGAGGAGCGACTTGCCACGTGTCACCACTGGGTCTGATTGAGCACCTCCAGGAGAGAGGCCCCAGCAAGACGCGACGCGAGGAGCATCTTGCCTTATGTCAGCACTCGGTCTGACTGAGCGCCTCCAGGAGAGAGGCCCAAGCAAGACCCGCCCAGAGGAGCGTCTTGCCACATGTCACTACTCGGTCTAACTGAGCGCCTCCAGGAGAGAGGTCCAATCAAGACACGCCCCGAGGGGCGTCTTGCCACATGTCACTACTCGATTTGACTGAGCGCCTCCAGGAGGGAGGTCCAAGCAAGACGCGCCCCGAGGAGCGTCTTGCCACATGTCACTACTCGGTCTGACTGAGCGCCTCCAGGAGAGAGGCCCAAGCAAGACATGCCCCGAGGAGCATCTTGCCACATGTCAACAATGGGTTTGACTGAGGGCCTCCAGGAGGGAAGCCCAAGCAAGACGCGCCCCGAGGAGCGTCTTGCTACATGTGAACACTGGGTCTGACTGAGGGCCCCCAGGAGAGAGGCCCAAACAAGACACGCCCCAAGGAGCGTATTGACACATGTCAACACTGGGTCTGACTGAGGGCCTCCATGAGAGAAGCCCAAGCAAGACGCGCCCCGAGGAGAGCCTTGCCACATGTCAACACTGGGTCTGACAGAGGGCATCCAGGAGAGAGGCCCAAGCAATACGCGCCCCGAGGAGCGTCTTGCCACATGTCAACAATGGGTCTGACTGAGGGCCTCCAGGAGAGAAGCCAAAGCAAGAAGCGCCCCGAGGAGCTTCTTTCCACATGTCAACAATGGGTCTTACTGAGGGCCTCCATGAGAGAAGCCCAAGCAAGACGCGCCCGGAGGAGTGTCTTGCCACATGTCAACACTGTGTCTGACTGAGCGCCTCCAGGAGAGAGGCCCAAGCAAGACGCGCCCCGAGGAGCGTCTTGCCACGTGTCAACACTGGGTCTGACTTAGCGCCTCCAGGAGAGAGGCCCAAGCAAGATGCGCACCGAGGAGCGTCTTGCCACGTGTCACCACTGGGTCTGACTGAGCTCCTCCAGGAGAGAGGCCCAAGCAAGATGCGCCCCGAGGAGCGTCTTGCCACGTGTCACCACTGGGTCTGACTGAGCTCCTCCAGGAGAGAGGCCCAAGCAAGACGCGCCCAGAGGAGCGTCGTGCCACGTGTCACCACTGGGTCTGATTGAGCACCTCCAGGAGAGAGGCCCCAGCAAGACGCACCCCGAGGAGCGTCTTGCCACATGTCACTACTCGGTCTAACTGAGCGCCTCCAGGAGAGAGGTCCAAGCAAGACGCGCCCCGAGGAGCTTCTTGCCAAATGTCACTACTCGGTCTGACTTAGCGCCTACAGGAGGGAGGTCCAAGCAAGACGCGCCCCGAGGAGCGTCTTGCCACATGTCACTACTCGGTCTGACTGAGCGCCTCCAGGAGAGAGGCCCAAGCAAGACGTGCCCTGAGGAGCGTCTTGCCACATGTCAACAATGGGTCTGACTGAGGGCCTCCAGGAGAGAAGCCCAAGCAAGACGCGCCCAGAGGAGCGTCTTGCCACATGTCAACACTGGGTCTTATTGAGCGCCTCCAGGAGAGAGGCCCAAGCAAGACACCCCCCGAGGAGCGTCTTGACACATGTCAACAATGGGTCGGATTGAGGGCCTCCATGAGAGAAGCCCAAGCAAGATGCGCCCCGAGGAGAGTCTTGCCACACGTCAACACTCGGTCTGACAGAGGGCATTCAGGAGAGAGGCCCAAGCAATACGTGCCCCGAGGAGCGTCTTGCCACATGTCACCACTGGGTCTGAATGAGCGCCTCCAGGAGAGAGGCCCAACCAAGACGCGCCCCAAGGAGCGTCTTGCCACATGTCAACAATGGGTCTGACTGAGGGTCTCCAGGAGAGAGGCCCAAGCAAGATGCGCCCGGAGGAGCGTCTTGCCACATGTCACCACTGGGTCTGACAGAGGGCCTCCATGAGAGAGCCCCAAGCAAGACGCGCCCCGAGGAGCGTCTTGCCACATGTCACCTCTGGTTCTGACTGAGCGCCTCCAGGAGAGAGGCCCAAGCAAGACGCGCCCCGAGGAGCGTCTTGTCACATGTCAACACTGGGTCTGTCTGAGCGCCTCCAGGAGAGAGGCCCAAGCAAGACGCGCCCCGAGGAGCGTCTTGCCACATGTCAACACTGGGTCTGACTGAGCGCCTCCAGGAGAGAGGCCCAAGCAAGACGCGCCCCGAGGAGCGTCTTGCCAAATGTGAAAACTGGGTCTGACTGAGCGCCTCCAGGAGAGAGGCCCAAGATAGACGCGCCCGGAGGAGCGTCTTGCAACATATCAGCACTCGGTCTGACTGGGCGCCTCCAGGAGAGAGGCCCAAGCAAGACGCCCCCCGAGGAGGGTCTTGACACATGTCTCCTCTGGGTCTGACTGAGCGCCTCCAGGGGAGAGGCCCAAGCAAGACGCGCCCCGAGGAGCGTCTTGCCACATGTCAGCACTGGGTCTGACTGAGCGCCTCCAGGAGAGAGGCCCCAGCAAGACGCGCCCCGAGGAGCGTCTTGCCTTATGTCAGCACTCGGTCTGACTGAGCACCTCCAGGACAGAGGCCCAAGCAAGACGCGCCCCAAGGAGCGTCTTGCCACATGTCAACAATGGGTCTGACTGAGGGTCTCCAGGAGAGAGGCCCAAGCAAGATGCGCCCGGAGGAGCGTCTTGCCACATGTCACCACTGGGTCTGACAGAGGGCCTCCATGAGAGAGGCCCAAGCAAGACGCGCCCCGAGGAGCGTCTTGCCACATGTCACCTCTGGTTCTGACTGAGCGCCTCCAGGAGAGAGGCCCAAGCAAGACGCGCCCCGAGGAGCGTCTTGTCACATGTCAACACTGGGTCTGTCTGAGCGCCTCCAGGAGAGAAGCCCAAGCAAGACGCGCCCCGAGGAGTGTCTTGCCACATGTCAACAATGGGTCTGACTGAGGGCCTCCAGGAGAGAAGCCCAAGCAAGACGCGCCCCGAGGAGCGTCTTGACACATGTCAACACTGGGTCTGACAGAGGGCCTCCAGGAGAGAGGCCCAAGCAAGACACGCCCCGAGGAGTGTCTTGCCACATGTCACCACTGGGTCTGACTGAGCGCCTCCAGGAGAGAGGCCCAAGCAAGACGCGCCCCGAGGAGCGTCAGGCCACATGTCACTACTCAGTCTTACTGAGCGCCTCCAGGAGAGAGGCCCAAGCAAGACGCGCCCCGAGGAGCGTCTTTCCACATGTCAGCACTGGGTCTGACTGAGCGCCTCCAGGAGAGAGGCCCAAGCAAGACGCGCCCCGAGGAGCGTCTTGCCACATGTCAACAATGGGTCTGACTGAGGGCCTCCAGGAGAGAAGCCCAAGCAACACGCGGCCCGAGGAGCGTCTTGCCACATGTCAGCACTCGGTCTGACTGAGCGCCTCCAGGAGAGAGGCCAAAGCAAGACGCGCCCCGAGGAGTGTCTTGACACATGTCAACAATGGGTCTGACAGAGGGCCTCCATGAGAGAGGCCCCAGCAAGACGCGCCCCGAGGAGCGTCTTGCCACATGTCACCACTTGGTCTGACTGAGCGCCTCCAGGAGAGAGGCCCAAGCAAGACGCGCCCCGAGGAGCGTCTTGCCACATGTCACCACTTGGTCTGACTGAGCGCCTCCAGGAGAGAGGCCCAAGCAACACGCGCCCCGAGGAGCGTCAGGCCACATGTCACTACTCAGTCTGACTGAGCGCCTCCAGGAGAAAGGCCCAAGCAAGACGCGCCCCGAGGAGCGTCTTGCCACATGTCAACAATGGGTCTTACTGAGGGCCTCCAGGAGAGAAGCCCAAGCAAGATGCGCCCAGAGGAGCTCCTTGCCACATGTCAACACTGGGTCTGACTGAGCACCTCCAGGAGAGAGGCCCAAGCAAGACACGCCCCGAGGAACGTCTTGACACATGTCAACACTGGGTCGGACTGAGGGCCTCCATGAGAGAAGCCCAAGCAAGACGCGCCCCGAGGAGAGTCTTGCCACATGTCAACACTCGGTCTGACAGAGGGCATTCAGGAGAGAGGCCCAAGCAATACGCACCCCGAGGAGCGTCTTGCCACATGTCACCACTGGGTCTGAATGAGCCCCTCCAGGAGAGAGGCCCAACCAAGACGCGCCCCGAGGAGTGTCTTGCCACATGCCAACACTGGGTCTGACTGAGCGCCTCCAGGAGAGAGGCCGAAGCAAGACGCGCCCCGAGGAGCGTCTTGCCACGTGTCAACACTGGGTCTGACTGAGCGCCTCCAGGAGAGAGGCCCAAGCAAGACGCGCCCCGAGGAGCGTCTTTCCACGTGTCACCACTGGGTCTGACTGAGCGCCCCCAGGAGAGAGGCCCAAGCAAGACGCGCCCCGAGGAGCATCTTGCCACATGTCAAAACTGGGTCTGACTGAGCGCCTCCAGGAGAGATGCCCAAGCAAGACGCGCCCCGAGGAGCGTCTTGCCACATGTCAGCACTGGGTCTGACTGAGCGCCTCCAGGAGAGATGCCCCAGCAAGACGCGCCCCGAGGAGCGTCTTGCCTTATATCAGCACTCGGTCTGACTGAGCGCCTCCAGGAGAGAGGCCCAAGCAAGACGCGCCCCGAGGAGCGTCTTGCCACATGTCAACAATGGGTCTGACTGAGGGCCTCCAGGAGAGAGGCCCAAGCAAGATGCGCCCGGAGGAGCGTCTTTCCACATGTCAACACTGGGTCTGACAGAGGGCCTCCATGAGAGAGGCCCAAGCAAGACGCGCCCCGAGGAGCGTCTTGCCACATGTCACCTCTGGGTCTGACTGAGCGCCTCCAGGAGAGAAGCCCAAGCAAGACGCGCCCCGAGGAGAGTCTTGCCACATGTCAGCACTCGGTCTGACTGAGCGCCTCCAGGAGAGAGGCCCAAGCAAGACGCGCCCCGAGGAGCGTCTTGACACATTTCTCCTCTGTGTCTGACTGAGCGCCTCCAGGAGAGAGGCCCAAGCAAGACGCGCCCCGAGGAGCGTCTTAACACATGTCAACACTGGGTCTGACTGAGCGCCTCCAGGAGAGATGCCCGAGGAGCGTCTTGACACATGTCACCTCTGGGTCTGACTGAGCGCCTCCAGGAGAGAGGCCCAAGCAAGACGCGCCCCAAGGAGCGTCTTGTCACATGTCAACACTGGGTCTGACTGAGCGCCTCCAGGAGCGAGGCCCAAGCAAGAAACGCCCGAGGAGCGTCTTGACACATGTCAACAGTGGGTCTGACTGAGCCCCTCCAGGAGAGAGGTCCAAGCAACACGCGCCCCGAGGAGCGTCTTGCCACATGTCAACACTGGGTCTGACTGAGTGCCTCCATGAGAGAAGCCCCAGCAAGACGCGCCCCGAGGAGCGTCTTGTCACATGTCACTACTCGGTCTGACTGAGCGCCTCCAGGAGAGAGGCACAAGCAAGACGTGCCCCGAGGAGCGTCTTGCCACATGTCACTACTCGGTCTAACTGAGCGCCTCCAGGAGAGAGGTCCAAGCAAGACGCGCCCCGAGGAGCGTCTTGCCACATGTCAGTACTCGGTCCTACTGAGCGCCTCCAGGAGAGAGGTCCAAGCAAGACGCGCCCCGAGGAGCGTCTTGCCACATGTCAACAATGGGTCTGACTGAGGGCCTCCAGGAGAGAAGCCCAAGCAAGAAGCGCCCCGAGGAGCGTCTTGCCACATGTAAACACTGGGTCTGACTGAGCGCCTCCAGGAGAGAGGCCCAAGCAAGACACGCCCCGAGGAGCGTCTTGACACATGTTAACACTGGGTCTGACTGAGGGCCTCCATGTGAGAAGCCCAAGCAAGACGCGCCCCGAGGAGAGTCTTGCCACATGTCAACACTGGGTCTGACAGAGGACATCCAGGAGAGAGGCCCAAGCAATACGCGCCCCGAGGAGCGTCTTGCCACATGTCAACAATGGGTCTGACTGAGTGCCTCCAGGAGAGAAGCCCAAGGAAGACGCGCCCCGAGGAGCTTCTTGCCACATGTCAGCACTCGGTCTGACTGAGCGCCTCAAGGAGAGAGGCCAAAGCAAGATGCGCCCCGAGGAGCGTCTTGACACATGTCAACATTGGGTCTGACTGAGCGCCTCCAGGAGAGAGGCCCAAGCAAGACGCGCCCCAAGGAGCGTCTTGTCACATGTCAACACTGGGTCTGACTGAGCGCCTCCAGGAGCGAGGCCCAAGCAAGAAACGCCCGAGGAGCGTCTTGACACATGTCAACAGTGGGTCTGACTGACCCCCTCCAGGAGAGAGGTCCAAGCAACACGCGCCCCGAGGAGCGTCTTGCCACATGTCAACACTGGGTCTGACTGAGTGCCTCCATGAGAGAAGCCCCAGCAAGACGCGCCCCGAGGAGCGTCTTGTCACATGTCACTACTCGGTCTGACTGAGCGCCTCCAGGAGAGAGGCCCAAGCAAGACGTGCCCCGAGGAGCGTCTTGCCACATGTCACTACTCGGTCTAACTGAGCGCCTCCAGGAGAGAGGTCCAAGCAAGACGCGCCCCGAGGAGCGTCTTGCCACATGTCACTACTCGGTCCTACTGAGCGCCTCCAGGAGAGAGGTCCAAGCAAGACGCGCCCCGAGGAGCGTCTTGTCACATGTCACTACTTGGTCTGACTGAGCGCCTCCAGGAGAGAGGCCCAAGAAAGACGTGCCCCGAGGAGCGTCTTGCCACATGTCAACAATGGGTCTGACTGAGGGCCTCCAGGAGAGAAGCCCAAGCAAGAAGCGCCCCGAGGAGCGTCTTGCCACATGTAAACACTGGGTCTGACTGAGCGCCTCCAGGAGAGAGGCCCAAGCAAGACACGCCCCGAGGAGCGTCTTGACACATGTTATCACTGGGTCTGACTGAGGGCCTCCATGTGAGAAGCCCAAGCAAGACGCGCCCCGAGGAGAGTCTTGCCACATGTCAACACTGGGTCTGACAGAGGACATACAGGAGAGAGGCCCAAGCAATACGCGCCCCGAGGAGCGTCTTGCCACATGTCAACAATGGGTCTGACTGAGGGCCTCCAGGAGAGAAGCCCAAGGAAGACGCGCCCCGAGGAGATTCTTGCCACATGTCAGCACTCGGTCTGACTGAGCGCCTCAAGGAGAGAGGCCAAAGCAAGATGCGCCCCGAGGAGCGTCTTGACACATGTCAACACTGGGTCTGACAGAGGGCCTCCATGAGAGAGGCCCAAGCAAGACGCGCCCCGAGGAGTGTCTTGCCACATGTCAACACTGGGTCTGACTGAGCGCCTCCAGGAGAGAGGCCCAAGCAAGACGCGCCCCGAGGAGCGTCTTGCCACGTGTCAACACTGGGTCTGATTGAGCACCTCCAGGAGAGAGGCCCCAGCAAGACGCGACGCGAGGAGCATCTTGCCTTATGTCAGCACTCGGTCTGACTGAGCGCCTCCAGGAGAGAGGCCCAAGCAAGACCCGCCCAGAGGAGCGTCTTGCCACATGTCACTACTCGGTCTAACTGAGCGCCTCCAGGAGAGAGGTCCAATCAAAACACGCCCCGAGGAGCGTCTTGCCACATGTCACTACTCGATTTGACTGAGCGCCTCCAGGAGGGAGTTCCAAGCAAGACGCGCCCCGAGGAGCGTCTTGCCACATGTCACTACTCGGTCTGACTGAGCGCCTCCAGGAGAGAGGCCCAAGCAAGACATGCCCCGAGGAGCGTCGTGCCACATGTCAACAATGGGTCTGACTGAGGGCCTCCAGGAGAGAAGCCCAAGCAAGACGCGCCCCGAGGAGCGTCTTGCTACATGTGAACACTGGGTCTGACTGAGGGCCCCCAGGAGAGAGGCCCAAACAAGACACGCCCCAAGGAGCGTATTGACACATGTCAACACTGGGTCTGACTGAGGGCCTCCATGAGAGAAGCCCAAGCAAGACGCGCCCCGAGGAGAGCCTTGCCACATGTCAACACTGGGTCTGACAGAGGGCATCCAGGAGAGAGGCCCAAGCAATACGCGCCCCGAGAAGCGTCTTGCCACATGTCAACAATGGGTCTGACTGAGGGCCTCCAGGAGAGAAGCCAAAGCAAGACGCGCCCCGAGGAGCTTCTTTCCACATGTCAACAATGGGTCTTACTGAGGGCCTCCATGAGAGAAGCCCAAGCAAGACGCGCCCCGAGGAGTGTCTTGCCACATGTCAACACTGTGTCTGACTGAGCGCCTCCAGGAGAGAGGCCCAAGCAAGACGCGCCCCGAGGAGCGTCTTGCCACGTGTCAACACTGGGTCTGACTTAGCGCCTCCAGGAGAGAGGCCCAAGCAAGATGCGCCCCGAGGAGCGTCTTGCCACGTGTCACCACTGGGTCTGACTGAGCTCCTCCAGGAGAGAGGCCCAAGCAAGACGCGCCCAGAGGAGCGTCGTGCCACGTGTCACCACTGGGTCTGATTGAGCACCTCCAGGAGAGAGGCCCCAGCAAGACGCACCCCGAGGAGCGTCTTGCCTTATGTCAGCACTCGGTCTGACTGAGCGCCTCCAGGAGAGAGGCCCAAGCAAGACGCGCCCCGAGGAGCGTCTTGCCACATGTCACTACTCGGTCTAACTGAGCGCCTCCAGGAGAGAGGTCCAAGCAAGACGCGCCCCGAGGAGCTTCTTGCCAAATGTCACTACTCGGTCTGACTTAGCGCCTACAGGAGGGAGGTCCAAGCAAGACGCGCCCCGAGGAGTGTCTTGCCACATGTCACTACTCGGTCTGACTGAGCGCCTCCAGGAGAGAGGCCCAAGCAAGACGTGCCCTGAGGAGCGTCTTGCCACATGTCAACAATGGGTCTGACTGAGGGCCTCCAGGAGAGAAGCCCAAGCAAGACGCGCCCAGAGGAGCGTCTTGCCACATGTCAACACTGGGTCTTATTGAGCGCCTCCAGGAGAGAGGCCCAAGCAAGACACCCCCCGAGGAGCGTCTTGACACATGTCAACACTGGGTCGGATTGAGGGCCTCCATGAGAGAAGCCCAAGCAAGATGCGCCCCGAGGAGAGTCTTGCCACACGTCAACACTCGGTCTGACAGAGGGCATTCAGGAGAGAGGCCCAAGCAATACGTGCCCCGAGGAGCGTCTTGCCACATGTCACCACTGGGTCTGAATGAGCGCCTCCAGGAGAGAGGCCCAACCAAGACGCGCCCCGAGGAGTGTCTTGCCACATGCCAACACTGGGTCTGACTGAGCGCCTCCAGGAGAGAGGCCCAAGCAAGACGCGCCCCGAGGAGCGTCTTGCCACGTGTCAACACTGGGTCTGACTGAGCGCCTCCAGGAGAGAGGCCCAAGCAAGATGCGCCCCGAGGAGCGACTTGCCACGTGTCACCACTGGGTCTGATTGAGCACCTCCAGGAGAGAGGCCCCAGCAAGACGCGACGCGAGGAGCATCTTGCCTTATGTCAGCACTCGGTCTGACTGAGCGCCTCCAGGAGAGAGGCCCAAGCAAGACCCGCCCAGAGGAGCGTCTTGCCACATGTCACTACTCGGTCTAACGGAGCGCCTCCAGGAGAGAGGTCCAATCAAGACACGCCCCGAGGGGCGTCTTGCCACATGTCACTACTCGATTTGACTGAGCGCCTCCAGGAGGGAGGTCCAAGCAAGACGCGCCCCGAGGAGCGTCTTGCCACATGTCACTACTCGGTCTGACTGAGCGCCTCCAGGAGAGAGGCCCAAGCAAGACATGCCCCGAGGAGCATCTTGCCACATGTCAACAATGGGTCTGACTGAGGGCCTCCAGGAGGGAAGCCCAAGCAAGACGCGCCCCGAGGAGCGTCTTGCTACATGTGAACACTGGGTCTGACTGAGGGCCCCCAGGAGAGAGGCCCAAACAAGACACGCCCCAAGGAGCGTATTGACACATGTCAACACTGGGTCTGACTGAGGGCCTCCATGAGAGAAGCCCAAGCAAGACGCGCCCCGAGGAGAGCCTTGCCACATGTCAACACTGGGTCTGACAGAGGGCATCCAGGAGAGAGGCCCAAGCAATACGCGCCCCGAGGAGCGTCTTGCCACATGTCAACAATGGGTCTGACTGAGGGCCTCCAGGAGAGAAGCCAAAGCAAGAAGCGCCCCGAGGAGCTTCTTTCCACATGTCAACAATGGGTCTTACTGAGGGCCTCCATGAGAGAAGCCCAAGCAAGACGCGCCCGGAGGAGTGTCTTGCCACATGTCAACACTGTGTCTGACTGAGCGCCTCCAGGAGAGAGGCCCAAGCAAGACGCGCCCCGAGGAGCGTCTTGCCACGTGTCAACACTGGGTCTGACTTAGCGCCTCCAGGAGAGAGGCCCAAGCAAGATGCGCCCCGAGGAGCGTCTTGCCACGTGTCACCACTGGGTCTGACTGAGCTCCTCCAGGAGAGAGGCCCAAGCAAGATGCGCCCCGAGGAGCGTCTTGCCACGTGTCACCACTGGGTCTGACTGAGCTCCTCCAGGAGAGAGGCCCAAGCAAGACGCGCCCAGAGGAGCGTCGTGCCACGTGTCACCACTGGGTCTGATTGAGCACCTCCAGGAGAGAGGCCCCAGCAAGACGCACCCCGAGGAGCGTCTTGCCACATGTCACTACTCGGTCTAACTGAGCGCCTCCAGGAGAGAGGTCCAAGCAAGACGCGCCCCGAGGAGCTTCTTGCCAAATGTCACTACTCGGTCTGACTTAGCGCCTACAGGAGGGAGGTCCAAGCAAGACGCGCCCCGAGGAGCGTCTTGCCACATGTCACTACTCGGTCTGACTGAGCGCCTCCAGGAGAGAGGCCCAAGCAAGACGTGCCCTGAGGAGCGTCTTGCCACATGTCAACAATGGGTCTGACTGAGGGCCTCCAGGAGAGAAGCCCAAGCAAGACGCGCCCAGAGGAGCGTCTTGCCACATGTCAACACTGGGTCTTATTGAGCGCCTCCAGGAGAGAGGCCCAAGCAAGACACCCCCCGAGGAGCGTCTTGACACATGTCAACAATGGGTCGGATTGTGGGCCTCCATGAGAGAAGCCCAAGCAAGATGCGCCCCGAGGAGAGTCTTGCCACACGTCAACACTCGGTCTGACAGAGGGCATTCAGGAGAGAGGCCCAAGCAATACGTGCCCCGAGGAGCGTCTTGCCACATGTCACCACTGGGTCTGAATGAGCGCCTCCAGGAGAGAGGCCCAACCAAGACGCGCCCCGAGGAGTGTCTTGCCACATGCCAACACTGGGTCTGACTGAGCGCCTCCAGGAGAGAGGCCCAAGCAAGACGCGCCCCGAGGAGCGTCTTGCCACGTGTCAACACTGGGTCTGACTGAGCGCCTCCAGGAGAGAGGCCCCAGCAAGACGCGCCCCGAGGAGCGTCTTGCCTTATGTCAGCACTCGGTCTGACTGAGCACCTCCAGGACAGAGGCCCAAGCAAGACGCGCCCCAAGGAGCGTCTTGCCACATGTCAACAATGGGTCTGACTGAGGGTCTCCAGTAGAGAGGCCCAAGCAAGATGCGCCCGGAGGAGCGTCTTGCCACATGTCACCACTGGGTCTGACAGAGGGCCTCCATGAGAGAGGCCCAAGCAAGACGCGCCCCGAGGAGCGTCTTGCCACATGTCACCTCTGGTTCTGACTGAGCGCCTCCAGGAGAGAGGCCCAAGCAAGACGCGCCCCGAGGAGCGTCTTGTCACATGTCAACACTGGGTCTGTCTGAGCGCCTCCAGGAGAGAGGCCCAAGCAAGACGCGCCCCGAGGAGCGTCTTGCCACATGTCAACACTGGGTCTGACTGAGCGCCTCCAGGAGAGAGGCCCAAGCAAGACGCGCCCCGAGGAGCGTCTTGCCAAATGTGAAAACTGGGTCTGACTGAGCGCCTCCAGGAGAGAGGCCCAAGATCGTCTTGCAACATGTCAGCACTCGGTCTGACTGGGCGCCTCCAGGAGAGAGGCCCAAGCAAGACGCCCCCCGAGGAGGGTCTTGACACATGTCTCCTCTGGGTCTGACTGAGCGCCTCCAGGAGAGAGGCCCAAGCAAGACGCGCCCCGAGGAGCGTCTTGCCACATGTCAGCACTGGGTCTGACTGAGCGCCTCCAGGAGAGAGGCCCCAGCAAGACGCGCCCCGAGGAGCGTCTTGCCTTATGTCAGCACTCGGTCTGACTGAGCACCTCCAGGACAGAGGCCCAAGCAAGACGCGCCCCAAGGAGCGTCTTGCCACATGTCAACAATGGGTCTGACTGAGGGTCTCCAGGAGAGAGGCCCAAGCAAGATGCGCCCGGAGGAGCGTCTTGCCACATGTCACCACTGGGTCTGACAGAGGGCCTCCATGAGAGAGGCCCAAGCAAGACGCGCCCCGAGGAGCGTCTTGCCACATGTCACCTCTGGTTCTGACTGAGCGCCTCCAGGAGAGAGGCCCAAGCAAGACGCGCCCCGAGGAGCGTCTTGTCACATGTCAACACTGGGTCTGTCTGAGCGCCTCCAGGAGAGAAGCCCAAGCAAGACGCGCCCCGAGGAGTGTCTTGCCACATGTCAACAATGGGTCTGACTGAGGGCCTCCAGGAGAGAAGCCCAAGCAAGACGCGCCCCGAGGAGCGTCTTGACACATGTCAACACTGGGTCTGACAGAGGGCCTCCAGGAGAGAGGCCCAAGCAAGACACGCCCCGAGGAGTGTCTTGCCACATGTCACCACTGGGTCTGACTGAGCGCCTCCAGGAGAGAGGCCCAAGCAAGACGCGCCCCGAGGAGCGTCAGGCCACATGTCACTACTCAGTCTTACTGAGCGCCTCCAGGAGAGAGGCCCAAGCAAGACGCGCCCCGAGGAGCGTCTTTCCACATGTCAGCACTGGGTCTGACTGAGCGCCTCCAGGAGAGAGGCCCTAGCAAGACGCGCCCCGAGGAGCGTCGTGCCTTATGTCAGCACTCGGTCTGACTGAGCGCCTCCAGGAGAGAGGCCCAAGCAAGATGCGCCCGGAGGAGCGTCTTGCCACATGTCAAAACTGGGGCTGACAGAGGGCCTCCAGGAGAGAGGCCCAAGCAAGACGCGCCCCAAGGAGCGTCTTGTCACATGTCAACACTGGGTCTGTCTGAGCGCCTCCAGGAGAGAAGCCCAAGCAAGACGCGCCCCGAGGAGTGTCTTGTCACATGTCAACACTGGGTCTGTCTGAGCGCCTCCAGGAGAGAAGCCCAAGCAAGACGCGCCCCGAGGAGTGTCAGGCCACATGTCACTACTCAGTCTGACTGAGCGCCTCCAGGAGAGAGGCCCAAGCAAGACGTGCCCCGACGAGCATCTTGCCACATGTCAACACTGGGTCTGACTGAGCGCCTCCAGGAGAGAGGCCCAAGCAAGACGCGCCCCGAGGAGCATCTTGACATGTCAGCACTGGGTCTGACTGAGCGCCTCCAGGAGAGAGGCTCCAGCAAGACGCACCCCGAGGAGCGTCAGGCCACATGTCACTACTCAGTCTGACTGAGCGCCTCCAGGAGAGAGGCCCAAGCAAGACGCGCCCCGAGGAGCGTCTTGCCACATGTCACCTCTGGTTCTGACTGAGTGCCTCCAGGAGAGAGGCCCAAGCAAGACGTGCCCCAAGGAGCGTCTTGTCACATGTCAACACTGGGTCTTTCTGAGCGCCTCCAGGAGAGAAGCCCAAGCAAGACGCGCCCCGAGGAGCGTCTTGCCACATGTCAACAATGGGTCTGACTGAGGGCCTCCAGGAGAGAAGCCCAAGCAACACGCGGCCCGAGGAGCGTCTTGCCACATGTCAGCACTCGGTCTGACTGAGCGCCTCCAGGAGAGAGGCCAAAGCAAGACGCGCCCCGAGGAGTGTCTTGACACATGTCAACAAAGGGTCTGACAGAGGGCCTCCATGAGAGAGGCCCCAGCAAGACGCGCCCCGAGGAGCGTCTTGCCACATGTCACCACTTGGTCTGACTGAGCGCCTCCAGGAGAGAGGCCCAAGCAAGACGCGCCCCGAGGAGCGTCTTGCCACATGTCACCACTTGGTCTGACTGAGCGCCTCCAGGAGAGAGGCCCAAGCAACACGCGCCCCGAGGAGCGTCAGGCCACATGTCACTACTCAGTCTGACTGAGCGCCTCCAGGAGAAAGGCCCAAGCAAGACGCGCCCCGAGGAGCGTCTTGCCACATGTCAACAATGGGTCTTACTGAGGGCCTCCAGGAGAGAAGCCCAAGCAAGATGCGCCCAGAGGAGCTCCTTGCCACATGTCAACACTGGGTCTGACTGAGCACCTCCAGGAGAGAGGCCCAAGCAAGACACGCCCCGAGGAACGTCTTGACACATGTCAACACTGGGTCGGACTGAGGGCCTCCATGAGAGAAGCCCAAGCAAGACGCGCCCCGAGGAGAGTCTTGCCACATGTCAACACTCGGTCTGACAGAGGGCATTCAGGAGAGAGGCCCAAGCAATACGCACCCCGAGGAGCGTCTTGCCACATGTCACCACTGGGTCTGAATGAGCCCCTCCAGGAGAGAGGCCCAACCAAGACGCGCCCCGAGGAGTGTCTTGCCACATGCCAACACTGGGTCTGACTGAGCGCCTCCAGGAGAGAGGCCGAAGCAAGACGCGCCCCGAGGAGCGTCTTGCCACGTGTCAACACTGGGTCTGACTGAGCGCCTCCAGGAGAGAGGCCCAAGCAAGACGCGCCCCGAGGAGCGTCTTTCCACGTGTCACCACTGGGTCTGACTGAGCGCCCCCAGGAGAGAGGCCCAAGCAAGACGCGCCCCGAGGAGCATCTTGCCACATGTCAACACTGGGTCTGACTGAGCGCCTCCAGGAGAGATGCCCAAGCAAGACGCGCCCCGAGGAGCGTCTTGCCACATGTCAGCACTGGGTCTGACTGAGCGCCTCCAGGAGAGAGGCCCCAGCAAGACGCGCCCCGAGGAGCGTCTTGCCTTATATCAGCACTCGGTCTGACTGAGCGCCTCCAGGAGAGAGGCCCAAGCAAGACGCGCCCCGAGGAGCGTCTTGCCACATGTCAACAATGGGTCTGACTGAGGGCCTCAGGAGAGAGGCCCAAGCAAGATGCGCCCAGAGGAGCGTCTTGCCACATGTCAACACTGGGTCTGACAGAGGGCCTCCATGAGAGAGGCCCAAGCAAGACGCGCCCCGAGGAGCGTCTTGCCACATGTCACCTCTGGTTCTGACTGAGCGCCTCCAGGAGAGAGGCCCAAGCAAGATGCGCCCCGTGGAGCGTCTTGTCACATGTCAACACTGGGTCTGTCTGAGTGCCTCCAGGAGAGAAGCCCAAGCAAGACGCGCCCCGAGGAGTGTCTTGCCACATGTCAACAATGGGTCTGACTGAGGGCCTCCAGGAGAGAAGCCCAAGCAAGACGCGCCCCGAGGAGCGTCTTGACACATGTCAACACTGGGTCTGACAGATGGCCTCCAGGAGAGAGGCCCAAGCAAGACGCGCCCCGAGGAGCGTCAGGCCACATGTCACTACTCAGTCTGACTGAGCGCCTCCAGGAGAGAGGCCCAAGCAAGAAGCGCCCCGAGGAGCGTCTTGCCACATGTCAGCACTGGGTCTGACTGAGCGTCTCCAGGAGAGAGGCCCCAGCCAGACGCGCCCCGAGGAGCGTCTTGCCTTATGTCAGCACTCGGTCTGACTGAGCGCCTCCAGGAGAGAGGCCCAAGCAAGACGCGCCCCGAGGAGCGTCTTGCCACATGTCAACAATGGGTCTGACTGAGGGCCTCCAGGAGAGAGGCCCAAGCAAGATGCGCCCGGAAAAGCGTCTTGCCACATGTCAACACTGGGTCTGACAGAGGGCCTCCAGGAGAGAGGCCCAAGCAAGACGCGCCCCGAGGAGCGTCTTGCCACATGTCACCTCTGGTTCTGACTGAGCGCCTCCAGGAGAGAGGCCCCAGCAAGATGCGCCCCAAGGAGCGTCTTGTCACATGTCAACACTGGGTCTGTCTGAGCGCCTCCAGGAGAGAAGCCCAAGCAAGACGCGACCCGAGGAGTGTCTTCTCACATGTCAACACTGGGTCTGTCTGAGCGCCTCCAGGAGAGAAGCCCAAGCAAGACGCGCCCCGAGGAGTGTCTTTCCACATGTCAACAATGGGTCTGACTGAGGGCCTCCAGGAGAGAAGCCCAAGCAAGACGCGCCCCGAGGAGCGTCTTGACACATGTCAACACTGGGTCTGACAGAGGGCCTCCAGGAGAGAGGCCCTAGCAAGACGCGCCCCGAGGAGCGTCGTGCCTTATGTCAGCACTCGGTCTGACTGAGCGCCTCCAGGAGAGAGGCCCAAGCAAGATGCGCCCGGAGGAGCGTCTTGCCACATGTCAAAACTGGGGCTGACAGAGGGCCTCCAGGAGAGAGGCCCAAGCAAGACGCGCCCCAAGGAGCGTCTTGTCACATGTCAACACTGGGTCTGTCTGAGCGCCTCCAGGAGAGAAGCCCAAGCAAGACGCGCCCCGAGGAGTGTCTTGTCACATGTCAACACTGGGTCTGTCTGAGCGCCTCCAGGAGAGAAGCCCAAGCAAGACGCGCCCCGAGGAGTGTCAGGCCACATGTCACTACTCAGTCTGACTGAGCGCCTCCAGGAGAGAGGCCCAAGCAAGACGTGCCCCGACGAGCATCTTGCCACATGTCAACACTGGGTCTGACTGAGCGCCTCCAGGAGAGAGGCCCAAGCAAGACGCGCCCCGAGGAGCATCTTGCCACATGTCAGCACTGGGTCTGACTGAGCGCCTCCAGGAGAGAGGCTCCAGCAAGACGCACCCCGAGGAGCGTCAGGCCACATGTCACTACTCAGTCTGACTGAGCGCCTCCAGGAGAGAGGCCCAAGCAAGACGCGCCCCGAGGAGCGTCTTGCCACATGTCACCTCTGGTTCTGACTGAGTGCCTCCAGGAGAGAGGCCCAAGCAAGACGTGCCCCAAGGAGCGTCTTGTCACATGTCAACACTGGGTCTTTCTGAGCGCCTCCAGGAGAGAAGCCCAAGCAAGACGCGCCCCGAGGAGCGTCTTGCCACATGTCAACAATGGGTCTGACTGAGGGCCTCCAGGAGAGAAGCCCAAGCAACACGCGGCCCGAGGAGCGTCTTGCCACATGTCAGCACTCGGTCTGACTGAGCGCCTCCAGGAGAGAGGCCAAAGCAAGACGCGCCCCGAGGAGTGTCTTGACACATGTCAACAATGGGTCTGACAGATGGCCTCCATGAGAGAGGCCCCAGCAAGACGCGCCCCGAGGAGCGTCTTGCCACATGTCACCACTTGGTCTGACTGAGCGCCTCCAGGAGAGAGGCCCAAGCAAGACGCGCCCCGAGGAGCGTCTTGCCACATGTCACCACTTGGTCTGACTGAGCGCCTCCAGGAGAGAGGCCCAAGCAACACGCGCCCCGAGGAGCGTCAGGCCACATGTCACTACTCAGTCTGACTGAGCGCCTCCAGGAGAAAGGCCCAAGCAAGACGCGCCCCGAGGAGCGTCTTGCCACATGTCAACAATGGGTCTTACTGAGGGCCTCCAGGAGAGAAGCCCAAGCAAGATGCGCCCAGAGGAGCTCCTTGCCACATGTCAACACTGGGTCTGACTGAGCACCTCCAGGAGAGAGGCCCAAGCAAGACACGCCCCGAGGAACGTCTTGACACATGTCAACACTGGGTCGGACTGAGGGCCTCCATGAGAGAAGCCCAAGCAAGACGCGCCCCGAGGAGAGTCTTGCCACATGTCAACACTCGGTCTGACAGAGGGCATTCAGGAGAGAGGCCCAAGCAATACGCACCCCGAGGAGCGTCTTGCCACATGTCACCACTGGGTCTGAATGAGCTCCTCCAGGAGAGAGGCCCAACCAAGACGCGCCCCGAGGAGTGTCTTGCCACATGCCAACACTGGGTCTGACTGAGCGCCTCCAGGAGAGAGGCCGAAGCAAGACGCGCCCCGAGGAGCGTCTTGCCACGTGTCAACACTGGGTCTGACTGAGCGCCTCCAGGAGAGAGGCCCAAGCAAGACGTGCCCCGAGGAGCGTCTTTCCACGTGTCACCACTGGGTCTGACTGAGCGCCCCCAGGAGAGAGGCCCAAGCAAGACGCGCCCCGAGGAGCATCTTGCCACATGTCAACACTGGGTCTGACTGAGCGCCTCCAGGAGAGATGCCAAAGCAAGACGCGCCCCGAGGAGCGTCTTGCCACATGTCAGCACTGGGTCTGACTGAGCGCCTCCAGGAGAGAGGCCCCAGCAAGACGCGCCCCGAGGAGCGTCTTGCCTTATATCAGCACTCGGTCTGACTGAGCGCCTCCAGGAGAGAGGCCCAAGCAAGACGCGCCCCGAGGAGCGTCTTGCCACATGTCAACAATGGGTCTGACTGAGGGCCTCCAGGAGAGAGGCCCAAGCAAGATGCGCCCGGAGGAGCGTCTTGCCACATGTCAACACTGGGTCTGACAGAGGGCCTCCATGAGAGAGGCCCAAGCAAGACGCGCCCCGAGGAGCGTCTTGCCACATGTCACCTCTGGTTCTGACTGAGCGCCTCCAGGAGAGAGGCCCAAGCAAGATGCGCCCCGTGGAGCGTCTTGTCACATGTCAACACTGGGTCTGTCTGAGTGCCTCCAGGAGAGAAGCCCAAGCAAGACGCGCCCCGAGGAGTGTCTTGCCACATGTCAACAATGGGTCTGACTGAGGGCCTCCAGGAGAGAAGCCCAAGCAAGACGCGCCCCGAGGAGCGTCTTGACACATGTCAACACTGGGTCTGACAGATGGCCTCCAGGAGAGAGGCCCAAGCAAGACGCGCCCCGAGGAGCGTCAGGCCACATGTCACTACTCAGTCTGACTGAGCGCCTCCAGGAGAGAGGCCCAAGCAAGAAGCGCCCCGAGGAGCGTCTTGCCACATGTCAGCACTGGGTCTTACTGAGCGTCTCCAGGAGAGAGGCCCCAGCAAGACGCGCCCCGAGGAGCGTCTTGCCTTATGTCAGCACTCGGTCTGACTGAGCGCCTCCAGGAGAGAGGCCCAAGCAAGACGCGCCCCGAGGAGCGTCTTGCCACATGTCAACAATGGGTCTGACTGAGGGCCTCCAGGAGAGAGGCCCAAGCAAGATGCGCCCGGAAAAGCGTCTTGCCACATGTCAACACTGGGTCTGACAGAGGGCCTCCAGGAGAGAGGCCCAAGCAAGACGCGCCCCGAGGAGCGTCTTGCCACATGTCACCTCTGGTTCTGACTGAGCGCCTCCAGGAGAGAGGCCCCAGCAAGATGCGCCCCAAGGAGCGTCTTGTCACATGTCAACACTGGGTCTGTCTGAGCGCCTCCAGGAGAGAAGCCCAAGCAAGACGCGACCCGAGGAGTGTCTTCTCACATGTCAACACTGGGTCTGTCTGAGCGCCTCCAGGAGTGAAGCCCAAGCAAGACGCGCCCCGAGGAGTGTCTTTCCACATGTCAACAATGGGTCTGACTGAGGGCCTCCAGGAGAGAAGCCCAAGCAAGACGCGCCCCGAGGAGCGTCTTGACACATGTCAACACTGGGTCTGACAGAGGGCCTCCATGAGAGAAGCCCAAGCAAGACGCGCCCCGAGGAGAGTCTTGCCACATGTCAACACTCGGTCTGACAGAGGGCATTCAGGAGAGAGTCCCACGCAATACGCGCCCCGAGGAGCGTCTTGCCACATGTCACCACTGGGTCTGAATGAGCGCCTCCAGGAGAGAGGCCCAACCAAGACGCGCCCCGAGGAGTGTCTTGCCACATGCCAACACTGGGTCTGACTGAGCGCCTCCAGGAGAGAGGCCCAAGCAAGACGCGCCCCGAGGAGCGTCTTGCCACGTGTCAACACTGGGTCTGACTGAGCGCCTCCAGGAGAGAGGCCCAAGCAAGAGGCGCCCCGAGGAGCGTCTTTCCACGTGTCACCACTGGGTCTTACTGAGCGCCCCCAGGAGAGAGGCCCAAGCAAGACACGCCGCGAGGAGCGTCTTGCCACATGTCAACACTGGGTCTGACTGAGCGCCTCCAGGAGAGAGGCCCAAGCAAGACGCGCCCCGAGGAGCGTCTTGCCACATGTCAGCACTGGGTCTGACTGAGCGCCTCCAGGAGAGAGGCCCCATCAAGACGCGCCCTGAGGAGCGTCTTGCCTTATGTCAGCACTCGGTCTGACTGAGCGCCTCCAGGAGAGAGGCCCAAGCAAGACGCGCCCCGAGGAGTGTCTTGCCACATGTCAACAATGGGTCTGACTGAGGGCCTCCAGGAGAGAGGCCCAAGCAAGATGCGCCCGGAGGAGCGTCTTGCCACATGTCAACACTGGGTCTGACAGAGGGCCTCCATGAGAGAGGCCCAAGCAAGACGCGCCCCGAGGAGCGTCTTGCCACATGTCACATCTGGTTCTGACTGAGCGCCTCCAGGAGAGAGGCCCAAGCAAGATGCGCCCCGAGGAGCGTCTTGTCACATGTCAACACTGGGTCTGTCTGAGCGCCTCCAGGAGAGAAGCCCAAGCAAGACGCGCCCCGAGGAGTGTCTTGCCACATGTCAACAATGGGTCTGACTGAGGGCCTCCAGGAGAGAAGCCCAAGCAAGACGCGCCCCGAGGAGCGTCTTGACACATGTCAACACTGGGTCTGACAGATGGCCTCCATGAGAGAAGCCCAAGCAAGACGCGCCCCGAGGAGAGTCTTGCCACATGTCAACACTCGGTCTGACAGAGGGCATTCAGGAGAGAGGCCCAAGCAATAAGCGCCCCGAGGAGCGTCTTGCCACATGTCACCACTGGGTCTGAATGAGCGCCTCCAGGAGAGAGGCCCAACCAAGACGCGCCCCGAGGAGTGTCTTGCCACATGCCAACACTGGGTCTGACTGAGCGCCTCCAGGAGAGAGGCCCAAGCAAGACGCGCCCCGAGGAGCGTCTTGCCACGTGTCAACACTGGTTCTGACTGAGCGCCTCCAGGAGAGAGGCCCAAGCAAGACGCGCCCCGAGGAGCGTCTTTCCACGTGTCACCACTGGGTCTTACTGAGCGCCCCCAGGAGAGAGGCCCAAGCAAGACACGCCCCGAGGAGCGTCTTGCCACATGTCAACACTGGGTCTGACTGAGCGCCTCCAGGAGAGAGGCCCAAGCAAGACGCGCCCCGAGGAGCGTCTTGCCACATGTCAGCACTGGGTCTGACTGAGCGCCTCCAGGAGAGAGGCCCCAGCAAGACGCGCCCTGAGGAGCGTCTTGCCTTATGTCAGCACTCGGTCTGACTGAGCGCCTCCAGGAGAGAGGCCCAAGCAAGACGCGCCCCGAGGAGTGTCTTGCCACATGTCAACAATGGGTCTGACTGAGGGCCTCCAGGACAGAGGCCCAAGCAAGATGCGCCCGGAGGAGCGTCTTGCCACATGTCAACACTGGGTCTGACAGAGGGCCTCCATGAGAGAGGCCCAAGCAAGACGCGCCCCGAGGAGCGTCTTGCCACATGTCACATCTGTTTCTGACTGAGCGCCATCAGGAGAGAGGCCCAAGCAAGATGCGCCCCGAGGAGCGTCTTGTC
This sequence comes from Nothobranchius furzeri, assembly GCF_043380555.1. NCBI lineage: Eukaryota > Metazoa > Chordata > Actinopteri > Cyprinodontiformes > Nothobranchiidae > Nothobranchius > Nothobranchius furzeri. Next base: position 17,367,522 of record NC_091749.1, on the reverse strand, counting down.
ACATGTCAACACTGGGTCTGTCTGAGCCCCTCCAGGAGAGAAGCCCAAGCAAGACGCGCCCCGAGGAGTGTCTTGCCACATGTCAACAATGGGTCTGACTGAGGGCCTCCAGGAGAGAAGCCCAAGCAAGACGCGCCCCGAGGAGCGTCTTGACACATGTCAACACTGGGTCTGACAGATGGCCTCAGGGAGAGAGGCCCAAGCAAGACGCGCCCCGAGGAGTGTCTTGCCACATGTCACCACTGGGTCTGACTGAGTGCCTCCAGGAGAGAGGCCCAAGCAAGACGCGCCCCGAGGAGCGTCAGGCCACATGTCACTACTCAGTCTGACTGAGCGCCTCCAGGAGAGAGGCCCAAGCAAGACGCGCCCCGAGGAGCGTCTTGCCACATGTCAGCACTGGGTCTGACTGAGCGCCTCCAGGAGAGAGGCCCCAGCAAGACGCGCCCCGAGGAGCGTCTTGCCTTATGTCAACAATTGGGTCTGACTGAGGGCCTCCAGGAGAGAGGCCCAAGCAAGATGCGCCCGGAGAAGCGTCTTGCCACATGTCAACACTCGGTCTGACAGAGGGCATTCAGGAGAGAGGCCCAAGCAATACGCGCCCCGAGGAGCGTCTTGCCACATGTCACCACTGGGTCTGAATGAGCGCCTCCAGGAGAGAGGCCCAACCAAGACGCGCCCCGAGGAGTGTCTTGCCACATGCCAACACTGGGTCTGACTGAGCGCCTCCAGGAGAGAGGCCCAAGCAAGACGCGCCCCGAGGAGCGTCTTGCCACGTGTCAACACTGGGTCTGACTGAGCGCCTCCAGGAGAGAGGCCCAAGCAAGACGCGCCCCGAGGAGCGTCTTTCCACGTGTCACCACTGGGTCTTACTGAGCGCCCCCAGGAGAGAGGCCCAAGCAAGACACGCCCCGAGGAGCGTCTTGCCACATGTCAACACTGGGTCTGACTGAGCGCCTCCAGGAGAGAGGCCCAAGCAAGACGCGCCCCGAGGAGCGTCTTGCCACATGTCAGCACTGGGTCTGACTGAGCGCCTCCAGGAGAGAGGCCCCAGCAAGACGCGCCCTGAGGAGCGTCTTGCCTTATGTCAGCACTCGGTCTGACTGAGCGCCTCCAGGAGAGAGGCCCAAGCAAGACGCGCCCCGAGGAGTGTCTTGCCACATGTCAACAATGGGTCTGACTGAGGGCCTCCATGAGAGAGGCCCAAGCAAGATGCGCCCCGAGGAGCGTCTTGTCACATGTCACATCTAGTTCTGACTGAGCGCCTCCAGGAGAGAGGCCCAAGCAAGATGCGCCCCGAGGAGCGTCTTGTCACATGTCAACACTGGGTCTGTCTGAGCACCTCCAGGAGAGAAGCCCAAGCAAGACGCGCCCCAAGGAGTGTCTTGCCACATGTCAACAATGGGTCTGACTGAGGGCCTCAAGGAGAGAAGCCCAAGCAAGACGCGCCCCGAGGAGCGTCTTGACACATGTCAACACTGGGTCTGACAGATGGCCTCCAGGAGAGAGGCCCAAGCAAGACGCACCCCGAGGAGTGTCTTGCCACATGTCACCACTGGGTCTGACTGAGTGCCTCCAGGAGAGAGCCCCAAGCAAGACGCGCCCCGAGGAGCGTCAGGCCACATGTCACTACTCAGTCTGACTGAGCGCCTCCAGGAGAGAGGCCCCAGCAAGACACGCCCCGAGGAGCGTCTTGCCACATGTCAGCACTGGGTCTGACTGAGGGCATTCAGGAGAGAGGCCCAAGCAAGATGCGCCCGGAGAAGCGTCTTGCCACATGTCAACACTGGGTCTGACAGAGGGCCTCCAGGAGAGAGGCCCAAGCAAGACGCGCCCCGAGGAGCGTCTTGCCACATGTCACCTCTGGTTCTGACTGAGCGCCTCCAGGAGAGAGGCCCCAGCAAGACGCGCCCCAAGGAGCGTCTTGTCACATGTCAACACTGGGTCTGTCTGAGCGCCTCCAGGAGAGAAGCCCAAGCAAGACGCGCCCCGAGGAGCGTCTTGTCACATGTCAACACTGGGTCTGTCTGAGCGCCTCCAGGAGAGAATTCCAAGCAAGACGCGCCCCGAGGAGTGTCTTGCCACATGTCAACAATGGGTCTGACTGAGGGCCTCCAGGAGAGAAGCCCAAGCAAGACGCGCCCCGAGGAGCGTCTTGACACATGTCAACACTGGGTCTGACAGATGGCCTCCATGAGAGAAGCCCAAGCAAGACGCGCCCCGAGGAGAGTCTTGCCACATGTCAACACTCGGTCTGACAGAGGGCATTCAGGAGAGAGGCCCAAGCAATAAGCGCCCCGAGGAGAGCCTTGCCACATGTCACCACTGGGTCTGAATGAGCGCCTCCAGGAGAGAGGCCCAACCAAGACGCGCCCCGAGGAGTGTCTTGCCACATGCCAACACTGGGTCTGACTGAGCGCCTCCAGGAGAGAGGCCCAAGCAAGACGCGCCCCGAGGAGCGTCTTGCCACGTGGCAACACTGGGTCTGACTGAGCGCCTCCAGGAGAGAGGCCCAAGCAAGACGCGCCCCGAGGAGCGTCTTTCCACGTGTCACCACTGGGTCTTACTGAGCGCCCCCAGGAGAGAGGCCCAAGCAAGACACGCCCCGAGGAGCGTCTTGCCACATGTCAACACTGGGTCTGACTGAGCGCCTCCAGGAGAGAGGCCCAAGCAAGACGCGCCCCGAGGAGCGTCTTGCCACATGTCAGCACTGGGTCTGACTGAGCGCCTCCAGGAGAGAGGCCCCAGCAAGACGCGCCCTGAGGAGCGTCTTGCCTTATGTCAGCACTAGGTCTGACTGAGCGCCTCCAGGAGAGAGGCCCAAGCAAGACGCGCCCCGAGGAGTGTCTTGCCACATGTCAACAATGGGTCTGACTGAGGGCCTCCAGGAGAGAGGCCCAAGCAAGATGCGCCCGGAGGAGCGTCTTGCCACATGTCAACACTGGGTCTGACAGAGGGCCTCCATGAGAGAGGCCCAAGCAAGACGCGCCCCGAGGAGCGTCTTGCCACATGTCACATCTGGTTCTGACTGAGCGCCTCCAGGAGAGAGGCCCAAGCAAGATGCGCCCCGAGGAGCGTCTTGTCACATGTCAACACTGGGTCTGTCTGAGCGCCTCCAGGAGAGAAGCCCAAGCAAGACGCGCCCCGAGGAGTGTCTTGCCACATGTCAACAATGGGTCTGACTGAGGGCCTCCAGGAGAGAAGCCCAAGCAAGACGCGCCCCGAGGAGCGTCTTGACACATGTCAACACTGGGTCTGACAGATAGCCTCAGGGAGAGAGGCCCAAGCAAGACGCGCCCCGAGGATTGTCTTGCCACATGTCACCACTGGGTCTGACTGAGTGCCTCCAGGAGAGAGGCCCAAGCAAGACGCGCCCCGAGGAGCGTCAGGCCACATGTCACTACTCAGTCTGACTGAGCGCCTCCAGGAGAGAGGCCCAAGCAAGACGCGCCCCGTGGAGCGTCTTGCCACATGTCAGCACTGGGTCTGACTGAGCGCCTCCAGGAGAGAGGCCCCAGCAAGACGCGCCCCGAGGAGCGTCTTGCCTTATGTCAACAATTGGGTCTGACTGAGGGCCTCCAGGAGAGAGGCCCAAGCAAGATGCGCCCGGAGAAGCGTCTTGCCACATGTCAACACTGGGTCTGACAGAGGGCCTCCAGGAGAGAGGCCCAAGCAAGACGCGCCCCGAGGAGTGTCTTGCCACATGTCACCACTTGGTCTGACTGAGCGCCTCCAGGAGAGAGGCCCAAGCAACACGCGCCCCGAGGAGCGTCAGGCCACATGTCACTACTCAGTCTGACTGAGCGCCTCCAGGAGAGAGGCCCAAGTAAGACGCGCCCCGAGGAGCGTCTTGCCACTTGTCAACACTGGGTCTGATTGAGGGCCTTCTGGAGAGAGGCCCAAGCAAAACGCGCCCCGAGGAGCTTCTTGCCACATGTAAGCACTCGGTCTGACTGAGCGCCTCCAGGAGAGAGGCCAAAGCAAGACGCCCCACGAGGAGCGTCTTGACACATGTCAACACTGTGTCTGACAGAGGGCCTCCAGGAGAGAGGCCCCAGCAAGACGCACCCCGAGGAGCGTCAGGCCACATGTCACTACTCAGTCTGACTGAGCGCCTCCAGGAGAGAGGCCCAAGCAAGACGCGCCCCGAGGAGCGTCTTGCCACATGTCACCTCTGGTTCTGACTGAGCGCCTCCAGGAGAGAGGCCCAAGCAAGATGTGCCCCGAGGAGCGTCTTGTCACATGTCAACACTGGGTCTTTCTGAGCGCCTCCAGGAGAGAAGCTCAAGCAAGACGCGCCCCGAGGAGCGTCTTGCCACATGTCAACAATGGCTCTCACTGAGGGCCTCCAGGAGAGAAACCCAAGCAACACGCGGCCCGAGGAGCGTCTTGCCACATGTTAGCACTCGGTCTGACTGAGCGCCTCCAGGAGAGAGGCCCAAGCAAGACGCGCCCCGAGGAGCGTCTTGCCACATGTCACCTCTGGTTCTGACTGAGCGCCTCCAGGAGAGAGGCCCAAGCAAGATGTGCCCCGAGGAGCGTCTTGTCACATGTCAACACTGGGTCTTTCTGAGCGCCTCCAGGAGAGAAGCCCAAGCAAGACGCGCCCCGAGGAGCGTCTTGCCACATGTCAACAATGGGTCTGACTGAGGGCCTCGAGGAGAGAAGCCCAAGCAACACGCGGCCCGAGGAGCGTCTTGCCACATGTCAGCACTCGGTCTGACTGAGCGCCTCCAGGAGAGAGGCCAAAGCAAGACGCGCCCCGAGGAGCGTCTTGACACATGTCAACAATGGGTCTGACAGAGGGCCTCCATGAGAGAGGCCCAAGCAAGACGCGCCCCGAGGAGTGTCTTGCCAGATGTCAACACTGGGTCTGACAGAGGGCCTCCAGGAGGGAGGCCCAAATAAGACGCGCCCCTAGAAGTGTCTTGCCACATGTCACCACTTGGTCTGACTGAGCGCCTCCAGGAGAGAGGCCCAAGCAACACGCGCCCCGAGGAGCGTCAGGCCACATGTCACTACTCATTCTGACTGAGCGCCTCCAGGAGAGAGGCCCAAGCAACACGCGCCCCGAGGAGCGTCAGGCCACATGTCACTACTCAGTCTGACTGAGAGCCTCCAGGAGAGAGGCCCAAGCGAGACGCGCCCCGAGGAGCGTCTTGCCACATGTCAACAATGGGTCTTACTGAGGGCCTCCAGGAGAGAAGCCCAAGCAAGACGCGCCCCGAGGAGCTTCTTGCCACATGTCAGCACTCGGTCTGACTGTGCGCCTCCAGGAGAGAGGCCAAAGCAAGACGCGCCCCGAGGAGCGTCTTGACACATGTCAACACTGGGTCTGACAGAGGGCCTCCATGAGAGAGGCCCAAGCAAGACGCTCCCCGAGGAGTGTCTTGCCACATGTCAACACTGGGTCTGACAGAAGGCCTCCAGGAGAGAGGCCCAAGCAACACGCGCCCCGAGGAGCGTCAGGCCACATGTCACTACTCATTCTGACTGAGCGCCTCCAGGAGAGAGGCCCAAGCAAGACGCGACCCGAGGAGCGTCTTGCCACATGTCACCACTTGGTCTGACTGAGCGCCTCCAGGAGAGAGGCCCAAGCAACACGCGCCCCGAGGAGCGTCAGGCCACATGTCACTACTCAGTCTGACTGAGCGCCTCCAGGAGAGAGGCCCAAGCAAGACGCGCCCCAAGGAGCGTCTTGCCACATGTCAACAATGGGTCTTACTGAGGGCCTCCAGGAGAGAAGCCCAAGCAAGACGCGCCCCGAGGAGCTTCTTGCCACATGTCAACACTGGGTCTGACAGAGGGCCTCCAGGAGAGAGGCCCAAGCAAGACGCGCCCCGAGGAGTGTCTGGCCAAATGTCACCACTTGGTCTGACTGAGCGCCTCCAGGAGAGAGGCCCAAGCAACACGCACCCCGAGGAGCGTCAGGCCACATGTCATTACTCAGTCTGACTGAGCGCCTCCAGGAGAGAGGCCCAAGCAAGACGCGCCCCGAGGAGCGTCTTGCCACGTGTCAACACTGGGTCTGATTGAGGGCCTTCTGGAGAGAGGCCCAAGCAAAACGCGCCCCGAGGAGCTTCTTGCCACATGTAAGCACTCGGTCTGACTGAGCGCCTCCAGGAGAGAGGCCAAAGCAAGACGCCCCATGAGGAGCGTCTTGACACATGTCAACACTGGGTCTGACAGAGGGCCTCCATGAGAGAGGCCCAAGCAAGACGCGCCCCGAGGAGTGTCTTGCCACATGTCACTACTCGGTCTGACTGAGCGCCTCAGGGAGAGAGGTCCAAGCAAGACGCGCCCCGAGGAGCGTCTTGCCACATGTCAACACTGGGTCTGACTGAGTGCCTCCATGAGAGAAGCCCCAGCAAGACGCGCCCCGAGGAGCGTCTTGCCACATGTCACTACTCGGTCTGTTTGAGCGCCTCCAGGAGAGAGGCCCAAGCAAGACGTGCCCCGAGGAGTGTCTTGCCACATGTCAACAATGGGTCTTTCTGAGCGCCTCCAGGAGAGAAGCCCAAGCAAGACGCGCCCCGAGGAGCGTCTTGCCACATGTCAGCACTAGGTCTGACTGAGCGCCTCCAGGAGAGAGGCCCAAGCAAGAAGCGCCCCGAGGAGCGTCTTGCCACATGTCAACACTGGGTCTGACTGAGCGCCTCCAGGAGAGAGGCCCAAGCAAGAAACGCCCGAGGAGCCTCTTGTCACATGTCAACACTGGGTCTGACTGATCGACTCCCCAGGAGAGAGGCCCAAGCAAGACGCGCCCCGAGGAGCGTCTTGCCACATGTCAACAATGAGTCTGACTGAGGGCCTCCAGGAGAGAAGCCCAAGCAAGACGCGCCCCAAGGAGCATCTTGCCACATGTCAGCACTGGTCTGACTGAGCGCCTCCAGGAGAGAGGCCCAAGCAAGACGCGCCCCGAGGAGCGTCTTGCCACATGTCACCTCTGGGTCTGACTGAGCACCTCCAGGAGAGAGGCCCAAGCAAGACGCGCCCCGAGGAGCGTCTTGTCAGATGTCAACACTGGGTCTGACTGAGCGCCTCCAGGAGAGAGGCCCAAGCAAGAAACGCCCGAGGAGCGTCTTGACACATGTCAACACTGGGTCTGACTGATCGCCTCCCCAGGAGAGAGGCCCAAGCAAGACGCGCCCTGAGGAGTGTCTTGCCACATGTCAACACTGGGTCTGACTGAGCGCCTCCAGGAGAGAGGCCCAAGCAAGACGCGCCTGGAGGAGCGTTTTGCCACATGTCAACACTGGGTCTGACAGAGGGCCTCAAGGGGAGAGGCCCAAGCAAGATGCGCCCCGAGGAGCATCTTGCCACATGTCAGCACTCGGTCTGACAGAGGGCCTCCAGGAGAGAAGCCCAAGCAAGACGCGCCCCGAGGAGCGTCTTGCCACATGTCAGCACTCGGTCTGACTGAGCGCCTCCAGGAGAGAGGCCCAAGCAAGACGTGCCCCGAGGAGCGTCTTGCCACATGTCAGCACTCGGTCTGACTGAGCGCCTCCAGGAGAGAGGCCCAAGCAAGACGTGCCCCGAGGAGCGTCTTGCCACATGTCAGCACTGGGTCTGACTGAGCGCCTCCAGGAGAGAGGCCCAAGCAAGACGTGCCCCGAGGAGCGTCTTGCCACATGTGAGCACTGGGTCTGACTGAGCGCCTCCAGGAGAGAGGCCCAAGCAAGACGTGCCCGGAGGAGCGTCTTGCCACATGTCAGCACTCGGTCTGACTGAGCGCCTCCAGGAGAGAGGCCCAAGCAAGATGCGCCCCGAGGAGCATCTTGACACATGTCTCCTCTGGGTCTGTCTGAGCGCCTCCAGGAGAGAGGCCCAAGCAAGACGTGCCCCTAGGAGCGTCTTGCCACATGTCAACACTGGGTCTGACTGAGTGCCTCCATTAGAGAAGCCCCAGCAAGACGCGCCCCGAGGAGCGTCTTGCCACATGTGAGCACTGGGTCTGACTGAGCGCCTCCAGGAGAGAGGCCCAAGCAAGACGCGCCCGGAGGAGCGTCTTGCCACATGTCAACACTGGGTCTGACTGAGCGCTTCCAGGATTGAGGCCCAAGCAAGACGCGCCCCGAGGAGCGTCTTGTCACATGTCACTACTCGGTCTGACTGAGCGCCTCCAGGAGAGAGGCCCAAGCAAGACGTGCCCCGAGGAGCGTCTTGCCACATGTCAACAATGGGTCCGACTGAGGGCCTCCAGGAGAGAAGCCCAAGCAAGACGCGCCCCAAGGAGCATCTTGCCACATGTCAGCACTCGGTCTGACTGAGCACCTCCAGGAGAGAGGCCCAAGCAAGACGCGCCCCGAGGAGCGTCTTGTCACATGTCAACACTGGGTCTGACTGAGCGCCTCCAGGAGAGAGGCCCAAGCAAGAAACGCCCGAGGAGCGTCTTGACACATGTCAACACTGGGTCTGACTGATCGCCTCCCCAGGAGAGAGGCCCAAGCAAGACGCGCCCTGAGGAGTGTCTTGCCACATGTCAACACTGGGTCTGACTGAGCGCCTCCAGGAGAGAGGCCCAAGCAAGACGCGCCTGGAGGAGCGTTTTGCCACATGTCAACACTGGGTCTGACAGAGGGCCTCAAGGGGAGAGGCCCAAGCAAGATGCGCCCCGAGAAGCATTTTGCCACATATCAACAATGGGTCTGACTGAGGTCCTCCAGGAGAGAAGCCCAAGCAAGACGCGCCCCGAGGAGCGTCTTGCCACATGTCAGCACTCGGTCTGACTGAGCGCCTCCAGGAGAGAGGCCCAAGCAAGACGTGCCCCGAGGAGCGTCTTGCCACATGTCAACACTGGGTCTGACTGAGCGCCTCCAGGAGAGAAGCCCAAGCAAGACGCGCCCCGAGGAGCGTCTTGCCACATGTGAACACTGGGTCTGACTGAGCGCCTCCAGGAGAGAGGCCCCAGCAAGACGCGCCCCGAGGAGCGTCTTGCCTTATGTCAACAATTGGGTCTGACTGAGGGCCTCCAGGAGAGAGGCCCAAGCAAGATGCGCCCGGAGAAGCGTCTTGCCACATGTCAACACTGGGTCTGACAGAGGGCCTCCAGGAGAGAGGCCCAAGCAAGACGCGCCCCGAGGAGTGTCTTGCCACATGTCACCACTTGGTCTGACTGAGCGCCTCCAGGAGAGAGGCCCAAGCAACACGCGCCCCGAGGAGCGTCAGGCCACATGTCACTACTCAGTCTGACTGAGCGCCTCCAGGAGAGAGGCCCAAGTAAGACGCGCCCCGAGGAGCGTCTTGCCACTTGTCAACACTGGGTCTGATTGAGGGCCTTCTGGAGAGAGGCCCAAGCGAAACGCGCCCCGAGGAGCTTCTTGCCACATGTAAGCACTCGGTCTGACTGAGCGCCTCCAGGAGAGAGGCCAAAGCAAGACGCCCCACGAGGAGCGTCTTGACACATGTCAACACTGTGTCTGACAGAGGGCCTCCAGGAGAGAGGCCCCAGCAAGACGCACCCCGAGGAGCGTCAGGCCACATGTCACTACTCAGTCTGACTGAGCGCCTCCAGGAGAGAGGCCCAAGCAAGACGCGCCCCGAGGAGCGTCTTGCCACATGTCACCTCTGGTTCTGACTGAGCGCCTCCAGGAGAGAGGCCCAAGCAAGATGTGCCCCGAGGAGCGTCTTGTCACATGTCAACACTGGGTCTTTCTGAGCGCCTCCAGGAGAGAAGCTCAAGCAAGACGCGCCCCGAGGAGCGTCTTGCCACATGTCAACAATGGCTCTCACTGAGGGCCTCCAGGAGAGAAACCCAAGCAACACGCGGCCCGAGGAGCGTCTTGCCACATGTCAGCACTCGGTCTGACTGAGCGCCTCCAGGAGAGAGGCCCAAGCAAGACGCGCCCCGAGGAGCGTCTTGCCACATGTCACCTCTGGTTCTGACTGAGCGCCTCCAGGAGAGAGGCCCAAGCAAGATGTGCCCCGAGGAGCGTCTTGTCACATGTCAACACTGGGTCTCTCTGAGCGCCTCCAGGAGAGAAGCCCAAGCAAGACGCGCCCCGAGGAGCGTCTTGCCACATGTCAACAATGGGTCTGACTGAGGGCCTCGAGGAGAGAAGCCCAAGCAACACGCGGCCCGAGGAGCGTCTTGCCACATGTCAGCACTCGGTCTGACTGAGCGCCTCCAGGAGAGAGGCCAAAGCAAGACGCGCCCCGAGGAGCGTCTTGACACATGTCAACAATGGGTCTGACAGAGGGCCTCCATGAGAGAGGCCCAAGCAAGACGCGCCCCGAGGAGTGTCTTGCCAGATGTCAACACTGGGTCTGACAGAGGGCCTCCAGGAGGGAGGCCCAAATAAGACGCGCCCCTAGAAGTGTCTTGCCACATGTCACCACTTGGTCTGACTGAGCGCCTCCAGGAGAGAGGCCCAAGCAACACGCGCCCCGAGGAGCGTCAGGCCACATGTCACTACTCATTCTGACTGAGCGCCTCCAGGAGAGAGGCCCAAGCAACACGCGCCCCGAGGAGCGTCAGGCCACATGTCACTACTCAGTCTGACTGAGAGCCTCCAGGAGAGAGGCCCAAGCGAGACGCGCCCCGAGGAGCGTCTTGCCACATGTCAACAATGGGTCTTACTGAGGGCCTCCAGGAGAGAAGCCCAAGCAAGACGCGCCCCGAGGAGCTTCTTGCCACATGTCAGCACTCGGTCTGACTGTGCGCCTCCAGGAGAGAGGCCAAAGCAAGACGCGCCCCGAGGAGCGTCTTGACACATGTCAACACTGGGTCTGACAGAGGGCCTCCATGAGAGAGGCCCAAGCAAGACGCTCCCCGAGGAGTGTCTTGCCACATGTCAACACTGGGTCTGACAGAGGGCCTCCAGGAGAGAGGCCCAAGCAAGACGCGCCCCGAGGAGTGTCTTGCCACATGTCACCACTTGGTCTGACTGAGTTCCTCCAGGAGAGACGCCCAAGCAACACGCGCCCCGAGGAGCGTCAGGCCACATGTCACTACTCATTCTGACTGAGCGCCTCCAGGAGAGAGGCCCAAGCAAGACGCGCCCCGAGGAGCGTCTTGCCACATGTCACCACTTGGTCTGACTGAGCGCCTCCAGGAGAGAGGCCCAAGCAACACGCGCCCCGAGGAGCGTCAGGCCACATGTCACTACTCAGTCTGACTGAGCGCCTCCAGGAGAGAGGCCCAAGCAAGACGCGCCCCAAGGAGCGTCTTGCCACATGTCAACAATGGGTCTTACTGAGGGCCTCCAGGAGAGAAGCCCAAGCAAGACGCGCCCCGAGGAGCTTCTTGCCACATGTACACACTGGGTCTGACAGAGGGCCTCCAGGAGAGAGGCCCAAGCAAGACGCGCCCCGAGGAGTGTCTGGCCACATGTCACCACTTGGTCTGACTGAGCGCCTCCAGGAGAGAGGCCCAAGCAACACGCACCCCGAGGAGCGTCAGGCCACATGTCACTACTCAGTCTGACTGAGCGCCTCCAGGAGAGAGGCCCAAGCAAGACGCGCCCCGAGGAGCGTCTTGCCACGTGTCAACACTGGGTCTGATTGAGGGCCTTCTGGAGAGAGGCCCAAGCAAAACGCGCCCCGAGGAGCTTCTTGCCACATGTAAGCACTCGGTCTGACTGAGCGCCTCCAGGAGAGAGGCCAAAGCAAGACGCCCCACGAGGAGCGTCTTGACACATGTCAACACTGGGTCTGACAGAGGGCCTCCATGAGAGAGGCCCAAGCAAGACGCGCCCCGAGGAGTGTCTTGCCACATGTCACTACTCGGTCTGACTGAGCGCCTCAGGGAGAGAGGTCCAAGCAAGACGCGCCCCGAGGAGCGTCTTGCCACATGTCAACACTGGGTCTGACTGAGTGCCTCCATGAGAGAAGCCCCAGCAAGACGCGCCCCGAGGAGTGTCTTGCCACATGTCACTACTCGGTCTGTTTGAGCGCCTCCAGGAGAGAGGCCCAAGCAAGACGTGCCCCGAGGAGTGTCTTGCCACATGTCAACAATGGGTCTTTCTGAGCGCCTCCAGGAGAGAAGCCCAAGCAAGACGCGCCCCGAGGAGCGTCTTGCCACATGTCAGCACTAGGTCTGACTGAGCGCCTCCAGGAGAGAGGCCCAAGCAAGAAGCGCCCCGAGGAGCGTCTTGCCACATGTCAACACTGGGTCTGACTGAGCGCCTCCAGGAGAGAGGCCCAAGCAAGAAACGCCCGAGGAGCCTCTTGTCACATGTCAACACTGGGTCTGACTGATCGACTCCCCAGGAGAGAGGCCCAAGCAAGACGCGCCCCGAGGAGCGTCTTGCCACATGTCAACAATGAGTCTGACTGAGGGCCTCCAGGAGAGATGCCCAAGCAAGACGCGCCCCAAGGAGCATCTTGCCACATGTCAGCACTGGTCTGACTGAGCGCCTCCAGGAGAGAGGCCCAAGCAAGACGCGCCCCGAGGAGCGTCTTGCCACATGTCACCTCTGGGTCTGACTGAGCACCTCCAGGAGAGAGGCCCAAGCAAGACGCGCCCCGAGGAGCGTCTTGTCAGATGTCAACACTGGGTCTGACTGAGCGCCTCCAGGAGAGAGGCCCAAGCAAGAAACGCCCGAGGAGCGTCTTGACACATGTCAACACTGGGTCTGACTGATCGCCTCCCCAGGAGAGAGGCCCAAGCAAGACGCGCCCTGAGGAGTGTCTTGCCACATGTCAACACTGGGTCTGATTGAGCGCCTCCAGGAGAGAGGCCCAAGCAAGACGCGCCTGGAGGAGCGTTTTGCCACATGTCAACACTGGGTCTGACAGAGGGCCTCAAGGGGAGAGGCCCAAGCAAGATGCGCCCCGAGGAGCATCTTGCCACATGTCAGCACTGGGTCTGACAGAGGGCCTCCAGGAGAGAAGCCCAAGCAAGACGCGCCCCGAGGAGCGTCTTGCCACATGTCAGCACTCGGTCTGACTGAGCGCCTCCAGGAGAGAGGCCCAAGCAAGACGTGCCCCGAGGAGCGTCTTGCCACATGTCAGCACTCGGTCTGACTGAGCGCCTCCAGGAGAGAGGCCCAAGCAAGACGTGCCCCGAGGAGCGTCTTGCCACATGTCAGCACTGGGTCTGACTGAGCGCCTCCAGGAGAGAGGCCCAAGCAAGACGTGCCCCGAGGAGCGTCTTGCCACATGTGAGCACTGGGTCTGACTGAGCGCCTCCAGGAGAGAGGCCCAAGCAAGACGTGCCCGGAGGAGCGTCTTGCCACATGTCAGCACTCGGTCTGACTGAGCGCCTCCAGGAGAGAGGCCCAAGCAAGATGCGCCCCGAGGAGCATCTTGACACATGTCTCCTCTGGGTCTGTCTGAGCGCCTCCAGGAGAGAGGCCCAAGCAAGACGTGCCCCTAGGAGCGTCTTGCCACATGTCAACACTGGGTCTGACTGAGTGCCTCCATTAGAGAAGCCCCAGGAAGACGCGCCCCGAGGAGCATCTTGCCACATGTCAACACTGGGTCTGACTGAGAACCTCCAGGAGAGAGGCCCAAGCAAGACGCGCCCCGAGGAGCGTCTTGCCACATGTGAGCACTGGGTCTGACTGAGCGCCTCCAGGAGAGAGGCCCAAGCAAGACGCGCCCGGAGGAGCGTCTTGCCACATGTCAACACTGGGTCTGACTGAGCGCTTCCAGGATTGAGGCCCAAGCAAGACGCGCCCCGAGGAGCGTCTTGTCACATGTCACTACTCGGTCTGACTGAGCGCCTCCAGGAGAGAGGCCCAAGCAAGACGTGCCCCGAGGAGCGTCTTGCCACATGTCAACAATGGGTCCGACTGAGGGCCTCCAGGAGAGAAGCCCAAGCAAGACGCGCCCCGAGGAGCGTCTTGTCACATGTCAACACTGGGTCTGACTGAGCGCCTCCAGGAGAGAGGCCCAAGCAAGAAACGCCCGAGGAGCGTCTTGACACATGTCAACACTGGGTCTGACTGATCGCCTCCCCAGGAGAGAGGCCCAAGCAAGACGCGCCCTGAGGAGTGTCTTGCCACATGTCAACACTGGGTCTGACTGAGCGCCTCCAGGAGAGAGGCCCAAGCAAGACGCGCCTGGAGGAGCGTTTTGCCACATGTCAACACTGGGTCTGACAGAGGGCCTCAAGGGGAGAGGCCCAAGCAAGATGCGCCCCGAGAAGCATTTTGCCACATATCAACAATGGGTCTGACTGAGGTCCTCCAGGAGAGAAGCCCAAGCAAGACGCGCCCCGAGGAGCGTCTTGCCACATGTCAGCACTCGGTCTGACTGAGCGCCTCCAGGAGAGAGGCCCAAGCAAGACGTGCCCCGAGGAGCGTCTTAACACATGTCAACACTGGGTCTGACTGAGCGCCTCCAGGAGAGAGGCCCAAGCAAGACGCGCCCCGAGGAGAGTCTTGCCACATGTGAACACTGGGTCTGACTGAGCGCCTCCAGGAGAGAGGCCCAAGCAAGACGCGCCCGGAGGAGCGTCTTCCCACATGTCAGCACTCGGTCTGACTGAGCGCCTCCAGGAGAGAGGCCCAAGCAAGACGCGCCCCGAGGAGCATCTTGACACATGTCTCCTCTAGGTCTGACTGAGCGCCTCCAGGAGAGAGGCCCCAGCAAGACGCGCCCCGAGGAGCATCTTGCCACATGTCAACACTGGGTCTGACTGAGTGCCTCCATTAGAGAAGCCCAAGCAAGACGCGCCCCGAGGAGCGTCTTGCCACATTTCAACACTGGGTCTGACTGAGCGCCTCCAGGATTGATGCCCAAGCAAGACGCGCCCCGAGGAGCGTCTTGTCACATGTCACTACTCGGTCTGACTGAGCGCCTCTAGGAGACAGGCCCAAGCAAGACATGCCCCGAGGAGCGTCTTGCCACCTGTCAACAATGGGTCTGACTGAGGGCCTCCAAGAGAGAAGCCCAAGCAAGACGCGCCCCGAGGAGAGTCTTGCCACATGTCAACACTGGGTCTGACAGAGGGCATCCAGGAGAGAGGCCCAAGCAATACGCGCCCCGAGGAACGTCTTGCCACATGTCACCACTGGGTCTGACTGAGCGCCTCCAGGAGAGAGGCCCAAGCAAGAAGCGCCCCGAGGAGCGTCTTGCCAGGTGTCAATACTGGGTCTGATTGAGGGCCCTCTGGAGAGAGGCCCAAGCAAGACGCGCCCCGAGGAGCGTCTTGCCACATGTCAGCACTCGGTCTGACTGAGCGCCTCCAGGAGAAAGGCCCAAGCAAGACGTGCCCCGAGGAGCGTCTTGCCACAAGTCAACACTGGGTCTGACTGAGCGCCTCCAGGAGAGAGCTCCAAGCAAGACGCGCCCCGAGGAGCGTCTTGTCACATGTCACTACTCGGTCTGACTGAGCGCCTCCAGGAGAGAGGCCCAAGCAAGACGTGCCCCGAGGAGCGTCTTACCACATGTCAACAATGGGTTTGACTGAGGGCCTCCAGGAGAGAAGCCCAAGCAAGAAGCGCCCCGAGGAGCGTCTTGCCACATGTCAACACTGGGTCTGACTGAGCGCCTCCAGGAGAGAGGCCCAAGCAAGACACGCCCCGAGGAGCGTCTTGACACATGTCAACACTGGGTCTGACAGAGGGCCTCCATGAGAGAAGCCCAAGCAAGACGCGCCCCGAGGAGAGTCTTTCCACATGTCAACACTGGGTCTGACAGAGGGCATCCAGGAGAGAGGCCCAAGCAATACGCGCCCCGAGGAGCGTCTTGCCACATGTCACCACTGGGTCTGACTGAGCGCCTCCAGGAGAGAGGCCCAAGCAAGAAGCGCCCCGAGGAGCGTCCTGCCACATGTCAGCACTCGGTCTGACTGAGCGCCTCCAGGAGAGAGGCCCAAGCAAGACGTTCCCCGAGGACCTTCTTGCCACATGTCACTACTCGGTCTAACTGAGCGCATCCAGGAGAGAGGTCCAAGCAAGACACGCCCCGAGGAGCGTCTTGCCACATGTCAGCACTCGGTCTGACTGAGCGCCTCCAGGAGAGAGGCCCAAGCAAGACGCGCCCCGAGGAGCGTCTTGCCACATGTCAACACTGGGTCTGACTGAGCGCCTCCAGGAGAGAGGCCCAAGCAAGACGCGCCCCGAGGAGCGTCTTGCCACATGTGAACACTGGGTCTGATTGAGCACCTCCAGGAGAGAGGCCCCAGCAAGACGCGCCACGAGGAGCATCTTGCCTTATGTCAGCACTCGGTCTGACTGAGCGCCTCCAGGAGAGAGGCCCAAGCAAGACCCGCCCCGAGGAGCGTCTTGCCACATGTCACTACTCGGTCTAACTGAGCGCCTCCAGGAGAGAGGTCCAAGCAAGACACGCCCCGAGGAGCGTCTTGCCACATGTCACTACTCGGTCTGACTGAGCGCCTCCAGGAGGGAGGTCCAAGCAAGACGTGCCCCGAGGAGCATCTTGCCACATGTCAACAATGGGTCTGACTGAGGGCCTCCACGAGAGAAGCCCAAGCAAGACGCGCCCCGAGGAGCGTCTTGCCACATGTCAACACTGGGTCTGACTGAGGGCCCCCAGGAGAGAGGCCCAAATAAGACGCGCCCCGAGGAGCGTCTTGCCACATATCAACACTGGGTCTGACTGAGGGCCTCCAGGAGAGAAGCCCAAGCAAGATGCGCCCCGAGGAGCGTCTTGCCACATGTCAGCACTCGGTCTGACTGAGCGCCTCCAGGAGAGAGGCCCAAGCAAAACGCGCCCCGAGGAGCGTCTTGCCACATGTCAGCACTCGGTCTGACTGAGCGCCTCCAGGAGAGAGGCCCAAGCAAGACGTGCCCCGAGGAGCGTCTTGCCACATGTCAACACTGGGTCTGACAGAGCGCCTCCAGGAGAGAGGCCCAAGCAAGACGCGCCCCGAGGAGCGTCTTGCCACATGTGAACACTGGGTCTGACTGAGCGCCTCCAGGAGAGAGGCCCAAGCAAGACGCGCCCCGAGGAGCATCTTGACACATGTCTCCTCTGGGTCTGACTGAGCGCCTCCAGGAGAGAGGCCCAAGCAAGACGTGCCCCGAGGAGCGTCTTGCCACATGTCAACACTGGGTCTGACTGAGTGCCTCCATGAGAGAAGCCCCAGCAAGACGCGCCCCGAGGAGCGTCTTGCCACATGTCAACACTAGGTCTGACTGAGCGCCTCCAGGAGAGAGGCCCAAGCAAGACACGCCCCGGGGAGCGTCTTATCACATGTCAACAATGGGTCTGACTGAGGGCCTCCAGGAGAGAAGCCCAAGCAAGACACGCCCCGAGGAGCGTCTTGACACATGTCAACACTGGGTCTGACTGAGGGCCTCCATGAGAGAAGCCCAAGCAAGACGCGCCCCGAGGAGAGTCTTGCCACATGTCAACACTGGGTCTGACAGAGGGCATCCAGGAGAGAGGCCCAAGCAATACGCGCCCCGAGGAGCGTCTTGCCACATGTGAACACTGGGTCTGACTGAGCGCCACCAGGAGAGAGGCCCAAGCAAGACGCGCCCGGAGGAGCGTCTTGCCACATGTCAGCACTCGGTCTGACTGAGCGCCTCCAGGAGAGAGGCCCAAGCAAGACGCGCCCCGAGGAGCATCTTGACACATGTCTCCTCTGGGTTTTGACTGAGCGCCTCCGGGAGAGAGGCCCAAGCAAGACGTGCCCCGAGGAGCGTCTTGCCACATGTCAACACTGGGTCTGACTGAGTGCCTCCATGAGAGAAGCCCCAGCAAGACGCGCCCCGAGGAGCGTCTTGCCACATGTCAACACTGGGTCTGACTGAGCGCCTCCAGGAGAGAGGCCCAAGCAAGACGCGCCCCGAGGAGCGTCTTGTCACATGTCACTACTCGGTCTGACTGAGCGCCTCCAGGAGAGAGGCCTAAGCAAGACGTGCCCCGAGGAGCGTCTTGCAACATGTCAACAATGGGTCTGACTGAGGGCCTCCAGGAGAGAAGCCCAAGCAAGAAGCGCCCCGAGGAGCGTCTTGCCACATGTCAACACTGGGTCTGACTGAGCGCCTCCAAGAGAGAGGCCCAAGCAAGACACGCCCCGAGGAGCGTCTTGACACATGTCAACACTGGGTCTGACTGAGGGCCTCCATGAGAGAAGCCCAAGCAAGACGCACCCCGAGGAGAGTCTTGCCACATGTCAACACTGGGTCTGACAGAGGGCATCCAGGAGAGAGGCCCAAGCAATACGCGCCCCGAGGAGCGTCTTGCCACATGTCACCACTGGGTCTGACTGAGCGCCTCCAGGAGAGAGGCCCAAGCAAGAAGCGCCCCGAGGACCGTCTTGCCACGTGTCAACACTGGGTCTGATTGAGGGCCTTCTGGAGAGAGGCCCAAGCAAGACGCGCCCCGAGGAGCGTCTTGCCACATGTCAACAATGGGTCTGACTGAGGGCCTCCAGGAGAGAAGCCCAAGCAAGACGCGCCCCGAGGAGCTTCTTGCCACGTGTCAGCACTCGGTCTGACTGAGCGCCTCCAGGAGAGAGGCCCAAGCAAGACGCGCCCCGAGGAGTGTCTTGCCACGTGTCACCACTGGGTCTGATTGAGCACCTCCAGGAGAGAGGCCCCAGCAAGACGCGCCGCGAGGAGCATCTTGCCTTATGTCAGCACTCTGTCTGACTGAGCGCCTCCAGGAGAGAGGCCCAAGCAACACCCGCCCCGAGGAGCGTCTTGCCACATGTCACTACTCGGTCTAACTGAGCGCCTCCAGGAGAGAGGTCCAAGCAAGACGTGCCCCGAGGAGCGTCTTGCCACATGTCAACAATGGGTCTGACTGAGGGCCTCCAGGAGAGAAGCCCAAGCAAGATGCGCCCCGAGGAGCGTCTTGCCACATGTCAACACTGGGTCTGACTGAGGGCCCCCAGGAGAGAGGCCCAAATAAGACGCGCCCCGAGGAGCGTCTTGCCACATGACAACACTGGGTCTGACTGAGGGCCTCCAGGAGAGAAGCCCAAGCAAGATGCGCCCCGAGGAGCGTCTTGCCACATGTCAGCACTCGGTCTGACTGAGCGCCTCCAGGAGAGAGGCCCAAGCAAGACGCGCCCCGAGGAGCGTCTTGCCACATGTCAACACTGGGTCTGACTGAGCGCCTCCAGGAGAGAGGCCCAAGCAAGACGCGCCCCGAGGAGCGTCTTGCCACATGTGAACACTGGGTCTGATTGAGCACCTCCAGGAGAGAGGCCCCAGCAAGACGCGCCGCGAGGAGCATCTTGCCTTATGTCAGCACTCGGTCTGACTGAGCGCCTCCAGGAGAGAGGCCCAAGCAAGACCCGCCCCGAGGAGCGTCTTGCCACATGTCACTACTCGGTCTAACTGAGCGCATCCAGGAGAGAGGTCCAAGCAAGACACGCCCCGAGGAGCGTCTTGCCACATGTCACTACTCGGTCTGACTGAGCGCCTCCAGGAGGGAGGTCCAAGCAAGACGTGCCCCGAGGAGCGTCTTGCCACATGTCAACAATGGGTCTGACTGAGGGCCTCCAGGAGAGAAGCCCAAGCAAGACGCGCACCGAGGAGCGTCTTGCCACATGTCAACACTGGGTCTGACTGAGGGCCCCCAGGAGAGAGGCCCAAATAAGACGCGCCCCGAGGAGCGTCTTGCCACATGTCAACACTGGGTCTGACTGAGGGCCTCCAGGAGAGAAGCCCGAGCAAGATGCGCCCCGAGGAGCGTCTTGCCACATGTCAGCACTTGGTCTGACTGAGCGCCTCCAGGAGAGAGGCCCAAGCAAAACGTGCCCCGAGGAGCGTCTTGCCACATGTCAGCACTCGGTCTGGCTGAGCGCCTCCAGGAGAGAGGCCCAAGCAAGACGTGCCCCGAGGAGCGTCTTGCCACATGTCAACACTGGGTCTGACAGAGCGCCTCCAGGAGAGAGGCCCAAGCAAGACGCGCCCCGAGGAGCGTCTTGCCACATGTGAACACTGGGTCTGACTGAGCGCCTCCAGGAGAGAGGCCCAAGCAACACGCGCCCCGAGGAGCATCTTGACACATGTCTCCTCTGGGTCTGACTGAGCGCCTCCAGGAGAGAGGCCCAAGCAAGACGTGCCCCGAGGAGCGTCTTGCCACATGTCAACACTGGGTCTGACTGAATGCCTCCATGAGAGAAGCCCCAGCAAGACGCGCCCCGAGGAGCATCTTGCCACATGTCAACACTGGGTCTGACTGAGAACCTCCAGGAGAGAGGCCCAAGCAAGACGCGCCCCGAGGAGCGTCTTGCCACATGTCAACACTGGGTCTGACTGAGCGCCTCCAGGAGAGAGGCCCAAGCAAGACGCGCCCAGGGGAGCGTCTTGTCACATGTCACTACTCGGTCTGACTGAGCACCTCCAGGAGAGAGGCCCAAGCAAGACGTGCCCCGAGGAGCGTCTTGCCACATGTCAACAATGGGTCTGACTGAGCGCCTCCAGGAGAGAGGCCCAAGCAAGACACGCCCCGAGGAGCGTCTTGACACATGTCAACACTGGGTCTGACTGAGGGCCTCCATGAGAGAAGCCCAAGCAAGACGCGCCCCGAGGAGAGTCTTGCCACATGTCAACACTGGGTCTGACAGAGGGCATCCAGGAGAGAGGCCCAAGCAATACGCGCCCCAAGGAGCGTCTTGCCACATGTCACCACTGGGTCTGACTGAGCGCCTCCAGGAGAGAGGCCCAAGCAAGAAGCTCCCCGAGGAGCGTCTTGCCACATGTGAACACTGGGTCTGACTGAGCGCCTCCAGGAGAGAGGCCCAAGCAAGACGCGCCCCGAGGAGCATCTTGACACATGTCTCCTCTGGGTCTGACTGAGCGCCTCTGGGAGAGAGGCCCAAGCAAGACGTGCCCCGAGGAGCGTCTTGCCACATGTCAACACTGGGTCTGACTGAGTGCCTCCATGAGAGAAGCCCCAGCAAGACGCGCCCCGAGGAGCATCTTACCACATTTCAACACTGGGTCTGACTGAGAACCTCCAGGAGAGAGGCCCAAGCAAGATGCGCCCCGAGGAGCGTCTTGCCACATGTCAACACTGGGTCTGACTGAGCGCCTCCAGGAGAGAGGCCCAAGCAAGACGCACCCGAGGAGCGTCTTGTCACATGTCACTACTCGGTCTGACTGAGCGCCTCCAGGAGAGAGGCCTAAGCAAGACGTGCCCCGAGGAGCGTCATGCAACATGTCAACAATGGGTCTGACTGAGGGCCTCCAGGAGAGAAGCCCAAGCAAGAAGCGCCCCGAGGAGCGTCTTGCCACATGTCAACACTGGGTCTGACTGAGCGCCTCCAGGAGAGAGGCCCAAGCAAGACACGCCCCGAGGAGCGTCTTGACACATGTCAACACTGGGTCTGACTGAGGGCCTCCATGAGAGAAGCCCAAGCAAGACGCACCCCGAGGAGAGTCTTGCCACATGTCAACACTGGGTCTGACAGAGGGCATCCAGGAGAGAGGCCCAAGCAATACGCTCCCCGAGGAGCGTCTTGCCACATGTCACCACTTGTTCTGACTGAGCGCCTCCAGGAGAGAGGCCCAAGCAAGAAGCGCCCCGAGGACCGTCTTGCCACGTGTCAACACTGGGTCTGATTGAGGGCCATCTGGAGAGAGGCCCAAGCAAGACGCGCCCCGAGGAGCGTCTTGCCACATGTCAACAATGGGTCTGACTGAGGGCCTCCAGGAGAGAAGCCCAAGCAAGACGCGCCCCGAGGAGCTTCTTGCCACGTGTCAGCACTCGGTCTGACTGAGCGCCTCCAGGAGAGAGGCCCAAGCAAGACGCGCCCCGAGGAGTGTCTTGCCACGTGTCACCACTGGGTCTGATTGAGCACCTCCAGGAGAGAGGCCCCAGCAAGACGCGCCGCGAGGAGCATCTTGCCTTATGTCAGCACTCTGTCTGACTGAGCGCCTCCAGGAGAGAGGGCCAAGCAAGACCCGCCCCGAGGAGCGTCTTGCCACATGTCACTACTCGGTCTAACTGAGCGCCTCCAGGAGAGAGGTCCAAGCAAGACACGCCCCAAGGAGCGTCTTGCCACATGTCACTACTCGGTCTGACTGAGCGCCTCCAGGTGGGAGGTCCAAGCAAGACGCGCCCCGAGGAGCGTCTTGCCACATGTCACTTCTCGGTCTGACTGAGTGCCTCCAGGAGAGAGGCCCAAGCAAGACGTGCCCCGAGGAGCTTCTTGCCACATGTCAACAATGGGTCTGACTGAGGGCCTCCAGGAGAGAAGCCCAAGCAAGACGCGCCCCGAGGAGCGTCTTGCCACATGTCAACACTGGGTCTGACTGAGGAACCCCAGGAGAGAGGCACAAATAAGACGCGCCCCGAGGAGCGTCTTGCCACATGTCAACACTGGGTCTGACTGAGGGCCTCCAGGAGAGAAGCCCAAGCAAGATGCGCCCCGAGGAGCGTCTTGCCACATGTCAGCACTCGGTCTGACTGAGCGCCTCCAGGAGAGAGGCCCAAGCAAGATGCGCCCCGAGGAGCGTCTTGCCACATGTCAACACTGGGTCTGACTGAGCGCCTGCAGGACAGAGGCCCAAGCAAGACGCGCCCCGAGGAGCGTCTTGCCTTATGTCAGCACTCGGTCTGACTGAGCGCCTCCAGGAGAGAGGCCCAAGCAAGACCCGCCCCGAGGAGCGTCTTGCCACATGTCACTACTCGGTCTAACTGAGCGCCTCCAGGAGAGAGGTCCAAGCAAGACACGCCCCGAGGAGCGTCTTGCCACATGTCACTACTCGGTCTGACTGAGCGCCTCCAGGAGGGAGGTCCAAGCAAGACGTGCCCCGAGGAGCGTCTTGCCACATGTCAACAATGGGTCTGACTGAGGGCCTCCAGGAGAGAAGCCCAAGCAACACGCGCCCCGAGGAGCGTCTTGCCACATGTCAACACTGGGTCTGACTGAGTGCCCCCAGGAGAGAGGCCCAAATAAGACGCGCCCCGAGGAGCGTCTTGCCACATGTCAACACTGGGTCTGACTGAGGGCATCCAGGAGAGAAGCCCAAGCAAGATGCGCCCCGAGGAGCGTCTTGCCACATGTCAGCACTCGGTCTGACTGAGCGCCTCCAGGAGAGAGGCCCAAGCAAGACGCGCCCCGAGGAGCGTCTTGCCACATGTCAACACTGGGTCTGACTGAGCGCCTACAGGAGAGAGGCCCAAGCAAGACGCGCCCGGAGGAGTGTCTTGCCACATGTCAGCACTCGGTCTGACTGAGCGCCTCCAGGAGAGAGGCCCAAGCAAGACGCACCCCGAGGAGCGTCTTGACACATGTCGCCTCTGGGTCTAACTGAGCGCCTCCAGGAGAGAGGCCCAAGCAAGACGTGCCCCGAGGAGCATCTTGCCACATGTCAACACTCGGTCTGACTGAGCGCCTCCAGGAGAGAGGCCCAAGCAAGACGCGCCCCGAGGAGCGTCTTGCCACATGTCAACACTGGGTCTGACTGAGCTCCTCCAGGAGAGAGGCCAGAGGAGCGTCTTGACACATGTCACCTCTGGGTCTGACTGAGCGCCTCCAGGAGAGAGGCCCAAGCAAGACGCGCCCCGAGGAGCGTCTTGTCACATGTCAACACTGGGTCTGACTGAGCGCCTCCAGGAGCGAGGCCCAAGCAAGAAACGCCCGAGGAGCGTCTTGACACATGTCAACACTGGGTCTGACTGAGCGCCTCCAGGAGAGAGGCCCAAGCAAGACGCGCCCCGAGGAGCGTCTTGCCACATGTCAACACTGGGTCTGACTGAGTGCCTCCATGAAAGAAGCCCCAGCAAGACGCGCCCCGAGGAGCGTCTTGTCACATGTCACTACTCGGTCTGACTGAGCGCCTCCAGGAGAGAGGCCCAAGCAAGACGTGCCCCGAGGAGAGTCTTGCCACATGTCAACAATGGGTCTGACTGAGGGCCTCCAGGAGAGAAGCCCAAGCAAGAAGCGCCCCGAGGAGCGTCTTGCCACATGTCAACACTGGGTCTGACTGAGCGCCTCCAGGAGAGAGGCCCAAGCAAGACACGCCCCGAGGAGAGTCTTGACACATGTTAACACTGGGTCTGACTGAGGGCCTCCATGTGAGAAGCCCAAGCAAGACGCGCCCCGAGGAGTGTCTTGCCACATGTCAACACTGGGTCTGACTGAGCGCCTCCAGGAGAGAGGCCCAAGCAAGACGCGCCCCGAGGAGCGTCTTGCCACATGTCAACAATGGTTCTGACTTAGGGCCTCCAGGAGAGAAGCCCAAGGAAGACGCGCCCCGAGGAGCTTCTTGCCACATGTCAGCACTCGGTCTGACTGAGCGCCACCAGGAGAGAGGCCAAAGCAAGATGCGCCCCGAGGAGCGTCTTGACACATGTCAACACTGGGTCTGACAAAGGGCCTCCATGAGAGAGGCCCAAGCAAGATGCGCCCCGAGGAGTGTCTTGCCACGTGTCAACACTGGGTCTGACTGAGCGCCTCCAGGAGAGAGGCCCAAGCAAGACGCGCCCCGAGGAGCGTCTTGCCACGTGTCAACACTGGGTCTGACTTAGCGCTTCCAGGAGAGAGGCCCAAGCAAGATGCGCCCCGAGGAGCATCTTGCCACGTGTCACCACTGGGTCTGACTGAGCTCCTCCAGGAGAGAGGCCCAAGCAAGACGCGCCTCGAGGAGCGTCTTGCCACGTGTCACCACTGGGTCTGATTGAGCACCTCCAGGAGAGAGGCCCCAGCAAGACGCGCCGCGAGGAGCATCTTGCCTTATGTCAGCACTCGGTCTGACTGCCCGCCTCCAGGAGAGAGGCCCAAGCAAGACCCGCCCCGAGGAGCGTCTTGCCACATGTCACTACTCGGTCTAACTGAGCGCCTCCAGGAGAGAGGTCCAAGCAAGACACGCCCCGAGGAGCGTCTTGCCACATGTCAATACTCGGTCTGACTGAGCGCCTCCAGGAGAGAAGCCCAAGCAAGACGTGCCCCGAGGAGCGTCTTGCCACATGTCAACAATGGGTCTGACTGAGGGCCTCCAGGAGAGAAGCACAAGCAAGACGCGCCCCGAGGAGCGTCTTGCCACATGTCAACAATGGGTCTGACTGAGCGCCTCCAGGAGAGAGGCCCAAGCAAGACGCGCCCTGAGGAGCGTCTTGCCACATGTGAACACTGGGTCTGACCGTGCGCCTCCAGGAGAGAGGCCCAAGCAAGACGCGCCCGGAGGAGCGTCTTGCCACATGTCAGCACTCGGTCTGACTGAGCGCCTCCAGGAGAGAGGCCCAAGCAAGACGCGCCCCGAGGAGCGTCTTGCCACATGTCAACACTGGGTCTGACTGAGTGCCTCCATGAGAGAAGCCCCAGCAAGACGCACCCCGAGGAGTGTCTTGCCACATGTCAACACTAGGTCTGACTGAGCACCTCCAGGAGAGAGGCCCAAGCAAGACGCACCCCGAGGAGCGTCTTGCCACATGTCAACACTGGGTCTGACTGAGTGCCTCCAGGAGAGAGGCCCGAGGAGCGTCTTGCCACATGTCACCTCTGGGTCTAACTGAGCGCCTCCAGGAGAGAGGCGCAAGCAAGAAACGCCCGAGGAGCGTCTTGCCACATGTCACCTCTGGGTCTAACTGAGCGCCTCCAGGAGAGAGGCGCAAGCAAGAAACGCCCGAGGAGCGTCTTGCCACATGTCACTACTCGGTCTGACTGAGCGCCTCCAGGAGAGAGGTGCAAGCAACACGCGCCCCGAGGAGCGTCTTGCCACATGTCAACACTCGGTCTGACTGAGTGCCTCCATGAGAGAAGCCCCAGCAAGACGCGCCCCGAGGAGCGTCTTGCCACATGTCACTACTCGGTCTGACTGAGCGCCTCCAGGAGAGAGGCCCAAGCAAGACGTGCCCCGAGGAGCCTCTTGCCACATGTCAACAATGGGTCTGACTGAGGGCCTCCAGGAGAGAAGCCCAAGCAAGAAGTGCCCCGAGGAGCGTCTTGCCAAATGTCACTACTCGGTCTGACTGAGCGCCTCCAGGAGAGAGGCCCAAGCAAGACGCGCCCTGAGGAGCGTCTTGCCACATGTGAACACTGGGTCTGACTGAGCACCTCCAGGAGAGAGGCCCAAGCAAGACGCGCCCGGAGGAGCGTCTTGCCACATGTCAGCACTCGGTCTGACTGAGCGCCTCCAGGAGAGAGGCCCAAGCAAGACGCGCCCCGAGGAGCGTCTTGACACATGTCTCCTCTGGGTCTGACTGAGCGCCTCCAGGAGAGAGGCCCAAGCAAGATGTGCCCCGAGGAGCATCTTGCCACATGTCAACACTGGGTCTGACTGAGTGCCTCCATGAGAGAAGCCCCAGCAAGACGCGCCCCGAGGAGCGTCTTGCCACATGTCAACACTGGGTCTGACTGAGCACCTCCAGGAGAGAGGCCCCAGCAAGATGCGCCGCGAGGAGCATCTTGCCTTATGTCAGCACTCGGTCTGACTGAGCGCCTCCAGGAGAGAGGCCCAAGCAAGACCCGCCCCGAGGAGCGTCTTGCCACATGTCACTACTCGGTCTAACTGAGCGCCTCCAGGAGAGAGGTCCAAGCAAGACGCCCCGATGAGCGTCTTGCCACATGTCACTACTCGGTCTGACTGAGCGCCTCCAGGAGGGAGGTCCAAGCAAGACGCGCCCCGAGGAGCGTCTTGCCACATGTCACTACTCGGCCTGACTGAGCGCCTCCAGGAGAGAGGCCCAAGCAAGACGTGCCCCGAGGAGCGTCTTGCCACATGTCAACACTGGGTCTGACTGAGCGCATCCAGGAGAGAGAACCGAGGAGCGTGTTAACACATGTCACCGCTGGGTCATACTGAGCGCCTCCAGGAGAGAGGCCCAAGCAAGACGCGCCCCGAGGAGCGTCTTGTCACATGTCAACACTGGGTCTGACTGAGCGCCTCCAGGAGCGAGGCCCAAGCAAGAAACGCCCGAGGAGCGTCTTGACACATGTCAACACTGGGTCTGACTGAGTGCCTCCATGAGAGAAGCCCCAGCAAGATGCGCCCTGAGGAGCATCTTGTCACATGTCACTACTCGGTCTGACTGAGCGCCTCCAGGAGAGAGGCCCAAGCAAGACGTGCCCCGAGGAGCGTCTTGCCACATGTCAACAATGGGTCTGACTGAGGGCCTCCAGGAGAGAAGCCCAAGCAAGAAGCGCCCCGAGGAGCGTCTTGCCACATGTCAACACTGGGTCTGACTGAGCGCCTCCAGGAGAGAGGCCCAAGCAAGACACGCCCCGAGGAGAGTCTTGACACATGTTAACACTGGGTCTGACTGAGGGCCTCCATGTGAGAAGCCCAAGCAAGACGCGCCCCGAGGAGAGTCTTGCCACATGTCAACACTGGGTCTGACAGAGGGCATCCAGGAGAGAGGCCCAAGCAATACGCGCCCCGAGGAGCGTCTTGCCACATGTAAACAATGGGTCTGACTGAGGGCCTCCAGGAGAGAAGCCCAAGGAAGACGCGCCCCGAGGAGCTTCTTGCCACATGTCAGCACTCGGTCTGACTGAGCGCCTCCAGGAGAGAGGTCCCAGCAAGACGCGCCCCGAGGAGCGTCTTGCCACATGTCAACACTGGGTCTAATTGAGCGCCTCCAGGAGAAAGGCCCAAGCAAGACGCGCCCCGAGGAGCGTCTAGCCACATGTCACTACTCGGTCTGACTGAGCGCCTCCAGGAGAGAGGTGCAAGCAACACGCGCCCCGGGGAGCGTCTTGCCACATGTCAACACTGGGTCTGACTGAGTGCCTCCATGAGAGAAGCCCAAGGAAGACGCGCCCCGAGGAGCTTCTTGCCACATGTCAGCACTCGGTCTGACTGAGCGCCTCCAGGAGAGAGGCCAAAGCAAGATGCGCCCCGAGGAGCTTCTTGACATATGTCAACACTGGGTCTGACAGAGGGCCTCCATGAGAGAGGCCCAAGCAAGACGCGCCCCGAGGAGTGTCTTGCCACATGTCAACACTGGGTCCGACTGAGCGCCTCCAGGAGAGAGGCCCAAGCAAGACGCGCCCCGAGGAGCGTCTTGCCACGTGTCAACACTGGGTCTGACTTAGCGCCTCAAGGAGAGAGGCCCAAGCAAGATGCGCCCCGAGGAGCGTCTTGCCACGTGTCACCACTGGGTCTGACTGAGCGCCTCCAGGAGGGAGGTCCAAGCAAGACGCGCCCCGAGGAGCGTCTTGCCACATGTCACTACTCGGTCTGACTGAGCGCCTCCAGGAGAGAGGCCCAAGCAAGACGTGCCCCGAGGAGCGTCTTGCCACATGTCAACAATGGGTCTGACTGAGGGCCTCCAGGAGAGAAGCCCAAGCAAGAGCGCGCCCCGAGGAGCGTCTTGCCACATGTCAACACTGGGTCTGACTGAGGGCCCCCAGGAGAGAGGCCCAAATAAGACGCGCCCCGAGGAGCGTCTTGCCACATGTCAACACTGGGTCTGACTGAGGGCCTCCAGGAGAGAAGCCCAAGCAAGATGCGCCCCGAGGAACGTCTTGCCACATGTCAACACTGGGTCTGACTGAGTGCCTCCATGAGAGAAGCCCCAGCAAGACGCGCCCCGAGGAGCGTCTTGCCACATGTCAACACTGGGTCTGACTAAGCACCTCCAGGAGAGAGGCCCCAGCAAGACGCGCCGCGAGGAGCATCTTGCCTTATGTCAGCACTCGGTCTGACTGAGCGCCTCCAGGAGAGAGGCCCAAGCAAGACCCGCCCCGAGGAGCGTCTTGCCACATGTCACTACTCGGTCTAACTGAGCGCCTCCAGGAGAGAGGTCCAAGCAAGACACGCCCCGATGAGCGTCTTGCCACATGTCCCTACTCGGTCTGACTGAGCGCCTCCAGGAGGGAGGTCCAAGCAAGACGCGCCCCGAGGAGCGTCTTGCCACATGTCACTCCTCGGTCTGACTGAGCTCCTCCAGGAGAGAGGCCCAAGCAAGACGCGCCCCGAGGAGCGTCTTGCCACGTGTCACCACTGGGTCTGATTGAGCACCTCCAGGAGAGAGGCCCCAGCAAGACGCGCCGCGAGGAGCATCTTGCCTTATGTCAGCACTCGGTCTGACTGAGCGCCTCCAGGAGAGAGGCCCAAGCAAGACCCGCCCCAAGGAGCGTCTTGCCACATGTAATTACTCGGTCTAACTGAGCGCCTCCAGGAGAGAGGTCCAAGCAAGACACGCCCCGAGGAGCGTCTTGCCACATGTCACTACTCGGTCTGACTGAGCGCCTCCAGGAGGGAGGTCCAAGCAAGACGCGCCCCGAGGAGCGTCTTGCCACATGTCACTACTCGGTCTGACTGAGCGCCTCCAGGAGAGAGGCCCAAGCAAGACGTGCCCCGAGGAGCGTCTTGCCACATGTCAACAATGGGTCTGACTGAGGGCCTCCAGGAGAGAAGCCCAAGCAAGACGCGCCCCGAGGAGCGTCTTGCCACATGTCAACACTGGGTCTGACTGAGGGCCCCCAGGAGAGAGGCCCAAATAAGACGCGCCCCGAGGAGCGTCTTGCCACATGTCAACACTGGGTCTGACTGAGGGCCTCCAGGAGAGAAGCCCAAGCAAGATGCGCCCCGAGGAGCGTCTTGCCACATGTCAACACTGGGTCTGACTGAGTGCCTCCATGAGAGAAGCCCCAGCAAGACGCGCCCCGAGGAGCGTCTTGCCACATGTCAACACTGGGTCTGACTAAGCACCTCCAGGAGAGAGGCCCCAGCAAGACGCGCCGCGAGGAGCATCTTGCCTTATGTCAGCACTCGGTCTGACTGAGCGCCTCCAGGAGAGAGGCCCAAGCAAGACCCGCCCCGATGAGCGTCTTGCCACATGTCCCTACTCGGTCTGACTGAGCGCCTCCAGGAGGGAGGTCCAAGCAAGACGCGCCCCGAGGAGCGTCTTGCCACATGTCACTACTCGGTCTGACTGAGCGCCTCCAGGAGAGAGGCCCAAGCAAGACGTGCCCCGAGGAGCGTCTTGCCACATGTCAACACTGGGTCTGACTGAGCGACTCCAGGAGAGAGGCCCGAGGAGCGTCTTGACACATGTCACCTCAGGGTCTGACTGAGCGCCTCCAGGAGAGAGGCCCAAGCAAGACGCGCCCCGAGGAGCGTCTTGTCACATGTCAACACTGGGTCTGACTGAGCGCCTCCAGGAGCGAGGCCCAAGCAAGAAACGCCCGAGGAGCGTCTTGACACATGTCAACACTGGGTCTGACTGAGCGCCTCCGGAGAGAGGTCCAAGCAACACGCGCCCCGAGTAGCGTCTTGCCACATGTCAACACTGGGTCTGACTGAGTGCCTCCATGAGAGAAGCCCCAGCAAGACGCGCCCCGAGGAGCGTCTTGTCACATGTCACTACTCGGTCTGACTGAGCGCCTCCAGGAGAGAGGCCCAAGCAAGACGTGCCCCGAGGAGCGTCTTGCCACATGTCAACAATGGGTCTGACTGAGGGCCTCCAGGAGAGAAGCCCAAGCAAGAAGCACCCCGAGGAGCGTCTTGCCACATGTCAACACTGGGTCTGACTGAGCGCCTCCAGGAGAGAGGCCCAAGCAAGACACGCCCCGAGGAGAGTCTTGACACATATTAACACTGGGTCTGACTGAGGGCCTCCATGTGAGAAGCCCAAGCAAGACGCGCCCCGAGGAGAGTCTTGCCACATGTCAACACTGGGTCTGACAGAGGGCATCCAGGAGAGAGGCCCAAGCAATACGCGCCTCGAGGAGCGTCTTGCCACATGTCAACAATGGGTCTGACTGAGGGCCTCCAGGAGAGAAGCCCAAGGAAGACGCGCCCCGAGGAGCTTCTTGCCACATGTCAGCACTCGGTCTGACTGAGCGCCTCCAGGAGAGAGGCCAAAGCAAGATGCGCCCCGAGGAGTGTCTTGACACATGTCAACACTGGGTCTGACAGAGGGCCTCCATGAGAGAGGCCAAAGCAAGACGCGCCCCGAGGAGTGTCTTGCCACATGTCAACACTGGGTCTGACTGAGCGCCTCCAGGAGAGAGGCCCAAGCAAGACGTGCCCCGAGGAGCGTCTTGCCACGTGTCAACACTGGGTCTGACTTAGCGCCTCCAGGAGAGAGGCCCAAGCAAGATGCGCCCAGAGGAGCGTCTTGCCACGTGTCACCACTGGGTCTGACTGAGCTCCTCCAGGAGAGAGGCCCAAGCAAGACGCGCCCCGAGGAGCGTCTTGCCACGTGTCACCACTGGGTCTGATTGAGCACCTCCAGGAGAGAGGCCCCAGCAAGACGCGCCGCGAGGAGCATCTTGCCTTATTTCAGCACTCGGTTTGACTGAGCGCCTCCAGGAGAGAGGCCCAAGCAAGACCCGCCCCGAGGAGCGTCTTGCCACATGTCATTACTCGGTCTAACTGAGCGCCTCCAGGAGAGAGGTCCAAGCAAGACACGCCCCGAGGAGCGTCTTGCCACATGTCACTACTCGGTCTGACTGAGCGCCTCCAGGAGGGAGGTCCAACCAAGACGCGCCCCGAGGAGCGTCTTGCCACATGTCACTACTCGGTCTGACTGAGCGCCTCCAGGAGAGAAGCCCAAGCAAGACGCGCCCCGAGGAGCGTCTTGCCACATGTCAACACTGGGTCTGACTGAGGGCCCCCAGGAGAGAGGCCCAAATAAGACGCGCCCCGAGGAGCGTCTTGCCACATGTCAACACTGGGTCTGACTGAGGGCCTCCAGGAGAGAAGCCGAAGCAAGATGCGCCCCGAGGAGTGTCTTGCCACATGTCAGCACTCGGTCTGACTGAGCGCCTCCAGGAGAGAGGCCCAAGCAAGGCGCACCCCGAGGAGCGTCTTGCCACATGTCAACACTGGGTCTGACTGAGCGCCTCCAGGAGAGAGGCCCAAGCAAGACGCGCCCCGAGGAGCGTCTTGCCACATGTGAAAACTGGGTCTGACTGAGCGCCTCCAGGAGAGAGGCCCAAGCAAGACGCGCCCGGAGGAGCGTCTTGCCACATGTCAGCACTCGGTCTGACTGAGCGCCTCCAGGAGAGAGGCCCAAGCAAGACGAGCCCCGAGGAGCGTCTTGACACATGTCTCCTCTGGGTCTGACTGAGCGCCTCCAGGAGAGAGGCCCAAGCAAGACGTGCCCCGAGGAGCATCTTGCCACATGTCAACACTGGGTCTGACTGAGTGCCTCCATGAGAGAAGCCCCAGCAAGACGCGCCCCGAGGAGTGTCTTGCCACATGTCAACACTGGGTCTGACTGAGCACCTCCAGGAGAGAGGCCCAAGCAAGACGCGCCCCGAGGAGCGTCTTGCCACATGTCAACACTGGGTCTGACTGAGTGCTTCCAGGAGAGAGGCCCGAGGAGCGTCTTGCCACATGTCAACTCTGGGTCTGACTGAGCGCCTCCAGGAGAGAGGCGCAAGCAAGAAACGCCCGAGGAGCGTCTTGCCACATGTCAACAATGGGTCTGACTGAGGGCCTCCAGGAGAGAAGCCCAAGCAAGAAGCGCCCCGAGGAGCGTCTTGCTAAATGTCACTACTCGGTCTGACTGAGCGCCTCCAGGAGAGAGGCCCAAGCAAGACGCGCCCCGAGGAGCGACTTGCCACATGTGAACACTGGGTCTGACTGAGCGCCTCCAGGAGAGAGGCCCAAGCAAGACGCGCCCGGAGGAGCGTCTTGCCACATGTCAGCACTCGGTCTGACTGAGCGCCTCCAGGAGAGAGGCCCAAGCAAGACGCGCCCCGAGGAGCGTCTTGACACATGTCTCCTCTGGGTCTGACTGAGCGCCTCCAGGAGAGAGGCCCAAGCAAGACGTGCCCCGAGGAGCATCTTGCCACATGTCAACACTGGGTCTGACTGAGTGCCTCCATGAGAGAAGCCCCAACAAGACGCGCCCCGAGGAGCGTCTTGCCACATGTCAACACTGGGTCTGACTGAGCACCTCCAGGAGAGAGGCCCCAGGAAAACGCGCCGCGAGGAGCATCTTGCCTTATGTCAGCACTCGGTCTGACTGAGCGCCTCCAGGAGAGAGGCCCAAGCAAGACCCGCCCCGAGGAGCGTCTTGCCACATGTCACTACTCGGTCTAACTGAGCGCCTCCAGGAGAGAGGTCCAAGCAAGACACGCCCCGAGGAGCGTCTTGCCACATGTCACTACTCGGTCTGACTGAGCGCCTCCAGGAGGGAGGTCCAAGCAAGACGCGCCCCGAGGAGCGTCTTGCCACATGTCACTACTCGGTCTGACTGAGCGCCTCCAGGAGAGAGGCCCAAGCAAGACGTGCCCCGAGGAGCGTCTTGCCACATGTCAACAATGGGTCTGACTGAGGGCCTCCAGGAGAGAAGCCCAAGCAAGACGCGCCCCGAGGAGCGTCTTGCCACATGTCAACACTGGGTCAGACTGAAGGCCCCCAGGAGAGAGGCCCACATAAGACGCTCCCCGAGGAGCGTCTTGCCACATGTCAACACTGGGTCTGACTGAGCGCCTCCAGGAGATAGGCCCAAGCAAGACGCGCCCCGAGGAGCGTCTTGACACATGTCTCCTCTGGGTCTGACTGAGCGCCTCCAGGAGAGAGGCCCAAGCAAGACGTGCCCCGAGGAGCATCTTGCCACATGTCAACACTGGGTCTGACTGAGTGCCTCCATGAGAGAAGCCCCAGCAACACGCGCCCCGAGGAGCGTCTTGCCACATGTGAACACTGGGTCTGACTGAGCGCCTCCAGGAGAGAGGCCCAAGCAAGACGCGCCCGGAGGAGCGTCTTGCCACATGTCAACACTGGGTCTGACTGAGTGCCTCCATGAGAGAAGCCCCAGCAAGACGCGCCCCGAGGAGTGTCTTGCCACATGTCAACACTGGGTCGGACTAAGCACCTCCAGGAGAGAGGCCCCAGCAAGACGCGCCGCGAGGAGCATCTTGCCTTATGTCAGCACTCGGTCTGACTGAGCGCCTCCAGGAGAGAGGCCCAAGCAAGACCCGCCCCGAGGAGCGTCTTGCCACATGTCACTACTCGGTCTAACTGAGCGCCTCCAGGAGAGAGGTCCAAGCAAGACACGCCCCGATGAGCGTCTTGCCACATGTCCCTACTCGGTCTGACTGAGCGCCTCCAGGAGGGAGGTCCAAGCAAGACGCGCCCCGAGGAGCGTCTTGCCACATGTCACTCCTCGGTCTGACTGAGCTCCTCCAGGAGAGAGGCCCAAGCAAGACGCGCCCCGAGGAGCTTCTTGCCACGTGTCACCACTGGGTCTGATTGAGCACCTCCAGGAGAGAGGCCCCAGCAAGACGCGCCGCGAGGAGCATCTTGCCTTATGTCAGCACTCGGTCTGACTGAGCGCCTCCAGGAGAGAGGCCCAAGCAAGACCCGCCCCAAGGAGCGTCTTGCCACATGTAATTACTCGGTCTAACTGAGCGCCTCCAGGAGAGAGGTCCAAGCAAGACACGCCCCGAGGAGCGTCTTGCCACATGTCACTACTCGGTCTGACTGAGCGCCTCCAGGAGGGAGGTCCAAGCAAGACGCGCCCCGAGGAGCGTCTTGCCACATGTCACTACTCGGTCTGACTGAGCGCCTCCAGGAGAGAGGCCCAAGCAAGACGTGCCCCGAGGAGCGTCTTGCCACATGTCAACAATGGGTCTGACTGAGGGCCTCCAGGAGAGAAGCCCAAGCAAGACGCGCCCCGAGGAGCGTCTTGCCACATGTCAACACTGGGTCTGACTGAGGGCCCCCAGGAGAGAGGCCCAAATAAGACGCGCCCCGAGGAGCGTCTTGCCACATGTCAACACTGGGTCTGACTGAGGGCCTCCAGGAGAGAAGCCCAAGCAAGATGCGCCCCGAGGAGCGTCTTGCCACATGTCAACACTGGGTCTGACTGAGTGCCTCCATGAGAGAAGCCCCAGCAAGACGCGCCCCGAGGAGCGTCTTGCCACATGTCAACACTGGGTCTGACTAAGCACCTCCAGGAGAGAGGCCCCAGCAAGACGCGCCGCGAGGAGCATCTTGCCTTATGTCAGCACTCGGTCTGACTGAGCGCCTCCAGGAGAGAGGCCCAAGCAAGACCCGCCCCGAGGAGCGTCTTGCCACATGTCCCTACTCGGTCTGACTGAGCGCCTCCAGGAGGGAGGTCCAAGCAAGACGCGCCCCGAGGAGCGTCTTGCCACATGTCACTACTCGGTCTGACTGAGCGCCTCCAGGAGAGAGGCCCAAGCAAGACGTGCCCCGAGGAGCGTCTTGCCACATGTCAACACTGGGTCTGACTGAGCGCCTCCAGGAGAGAGGCCCGAGGAGCGTCTTGACACATGTCACCTCAGGGTCTGACTGAGCGCCTCCAGGAGAGAGGCCCAAGCAAGACGCGCCCCGAGGAGCGTCTTGTCACATGTCAACACTGGGTCTGACTGAGCGCCTCCAGGAGCGAGGCCCAAGCAAGAAACGCCCGAGGAGCGTCTTGACACATGTCAACACTGGGTCTGACTGAGCGCCTCCGGAGAGAGGTCCAAGATACACGCGCCCCGAGTAGCGTCTTGCCACATGTCAACACTGGGTCTGACTGAGTGCCTCCATGAGAGAAGCCCCAGCAAGACGCGCCCCGAGGAGCGTCTTGTCACATGTCACTACTCGGTCTGACTGAGCGCCTCCAGGAGAGAGGCCCAAGCAAGACGTGCCCCGAGGAGCGTCTTGCCACATGTCAACAATGGGTCTGACTGAGGGCCTCCAGGAGAGAAGCCCAAGCAAGAAGCACCCCGAGGAGCGTCTTGCCACATGTCAACACTGGGTCTGACTGAGCGCCTCCAGGAGAGAGGCCCAAGCAAGACACGCCCCGAGGAGAGTCTTGACACATATTAACACTGGGTCTGACTGAGGGCCTCCATGTGAGAAGCCCAAGCAAGACGCGCCCCGAGGAGAGTCTTGCCACATGTCAACACTGGGTCTGACAGAGGGCATCCAGGAGAGAGGCCCAAGCAATACGCGCCTCGAGGAGCGTCTTGCCACATGTCAACAATGGGTCTGACTGAGGGCCTCCAGGAGAGAAGCCCAAGGAAGACGCGCCCCGAGGAGCTTCTTGCCACATGTCAGCACTCGGTCTGACTGAGCGCCTCCAGGAGAGAGGCCAAAGCAAGATGCGCCCCGAGGAGTGTCTTGACACATGTCAACACTGGGTCTGACAGAGGGCCTCCATGAGAGAGGCCAAAGCAAGACGCGCCCCGAGGAGTGTCTTGCCACATGTCAACACTGGGTCTGACTGAGCGCCTCCAGGAGAGAGGCCCAAGCAAGACGCGCCCCGAGGAGCGTCTTGCCACGTGTCAACACTGGGTCTGACTTAGCGCCTCCAGGAGAGAGGCCCAAGCAAGATGCGCCCAGAGGAGCGTCTTGCCACGTGTCACCACTGGGTCTGACTGAGCTCCTCCAGGAGAGAGGCCCAAGCAAGACGCGCCCCGAGGAGCGTCTTGCCACGTGTCACCACTGGGTCTGATTGAGCACCTCCAGGAGAAAGGCCCCAGCAAGACGCGCCGCGAGGAGCATCTTGCCTTATTTCAGCACCCGGTTTGACTGAGCGCCTCCAGGAGAGAGGCCCAAGCAAGACCCGCCCCGAGGAGCGTCTTGCCACATGTCATTACTCGGTCTAACTGAGCGCCTCCAGGAGAGAGGTCCAAGCAAGACACGCCCCGAGGAGCGTCTTGCCACATGTCACTACTCGGTCTGACTGAGCGCCTCCAGGAGGGAGGTCCAACCAAGACGCGCCCCGAGGAGCGTCTTGCCACATGTCACTACTCGGTCTGACTGAGCGCCTCCAGGAGAGAAGCCCAAGCAAGACGCGCCCCGAGGAGCGTCTTGCCACATGTCAACACTGGGTCTGACTGAGGGCCCCCAGGAGAGAGGCCCAAATAAGACGCGCCCCGAGGAGCGTCTTGCCACATGTCAACACTGGGTCTGACTGAGGGCCTCCAGGAGAGAAGCCGAAGCAAGATGCGCCCCGAGGAGCGTCTTGCCACATGTCAGCACTCGGTCTGACTGAGCGCCTCCAGGAGAGAGGCCCAAGCAAGGCGCACCCCGAGGAGCGTCTTGCCACATGTCAACACTGGGTCTGACTGAGCGCCTCCAGGAGAGAGGCCCAAGCAAGACGCGCCCCGAGGAGCGTCTTGCCACATGTGAACACTGGGTCTGACTGAGCGCCTCCAGGAGAGAGGCCCAAGCAAGACGCGCCCGGAGGAGCGTCTTGCCACATGTCAGCACTCGGTCTGACTGAGCGCCTCCAGGAGAGAGGCCCAAGCAAGACGAGCCCCGAGGAGCGTCTTGACACATGTCTCCTCTGGGTCTGACTGAGCGCCTCCAGGAGAGAGGCCCAAGCAAGACGTGCCCCGAGGAGCATCTTGCCACATGTCAACACTGGGTCTGACTGAGTGCCTCCATGAGAGAAGCCCCAGCAAGACGCGCCCCGAGGAGTGTCTTGCCACATGTCAACACTGGGTCTGACTGAGCACCTCCAGGAGAGAGGCCCAAGCAAGACGCGCCCCGAGGAGTGTCTTGACACATGTCAACACTGGGTCTGACAGAGGGCCTCCATGAGAGAGGCCAAAGCAAGACGCGCCCCGAGGAGTGTCTTGCCACATGTCAACACTGGGTCTGACTGAGCGCCTCCAGGAGAGAGGCCCAAGCAAGACGCGCCCCGAGGAGCGTCTTGCCACGTGTCAACACTGGGTCTGACTTAGCGCCTCCAGGAGAGAGGCCCAAGCAAGATGCGCCCAGAGGAGCGTCTTGCCACGTGTCACCACTGGGTCTGACTGAGCTCCTCCAGGAGAGAGGCCCAAGCAAGACGCGCCCCGAGGAGCGTCTTGCCACGTGTCACCACTGGGTCTGATTGAGCACCTCCAGGAGAAAGGCCCCAGCAAGACGCGCCGCGAGGAGCATCTTGCCTTATTTCAGCACCCGGTTTGACTGAGCGCCTCCAGGAGAGAGGCCCAAGCAAGACCCGCCCCGAGGAGCGTCTTGCCACATGTCATTACTCGGTCTAACTGAGCGCCTCCAGGAGAGAGGTCCAAGCAAGACACGCCCCGAGGAGCGTCTTGCCACATGTCACTACTCGGTCTGACTGAGCGCCTCCAGGAGGGAGGTCCAACCAAGACGCGCCCCGAGGAGCGTCTTGCCACATGTCACTACTCGGTCTGACTGAGCGCCTCCAGGAGAGAAGCCCAAGCAAGACGCGCCCCGAGGAGCGTCTTGCCACATGTCAACACTGGGTCTGACTGAGGGCCCCCAGGAGAGAGGCCCAAATAAGACGCGCCCCGAGGAGCGTCTTGCCACATGTCAACACTGGGTCTGACTGAGGGCCTCCAGGAGAGAAGCCGAAGCAAGATGCGCCCCGAGGAGCGTCTTGCCACATGTCAGCACTCGGTCTGACTGAGCGCCTCCAGGAGAGAGGCCCAAGCAAGGCGCACCCCGAGGAGCGTCTTGCCACATGTCAACACTGGGTCTGACTGAGCGCCTCCAGGAGAGAGGCCCAAGCAAGACGCGCCCCGAGGAGCGTCTTGCCACATGTGAACACTGGGTCTGACTGAGCGCCTCCAGGAGAGAGGCCCAAGCAAGACGCGCCCGGAGGAGCGTCTTGCCACATGTCAGCACTCGGTCTGACTGAGCGCCTCCAGGAGAGAGGCCCAAGCAAGACGAGCCCCGAGGAGCGTCTTGACACATGTCTCCTCTGGGTCTGACTGAGCGCCTCCAGGAGAGAGGCCCAAGCAAGACGTGCCCCGAGGAGCATCTTGCCACATGTCAACACTGGGTCTGACTGAGTGCCTCCATGAGAGAAGCCCCAGCAAGACGCGCCCCGAGGAGTGTCTTGCCACATGTCAACACTGGGTCTGACTGAGCACCTCCAGGAGAGAGGCCCAAGCAAGACGCGCCCCGAGGAGCGTCTTGCCACATGTCAACACTGGGTCTGACTGAGTGCTTCCAGGAGAGAGGCCCGAGGAGCGTCTTGCCACATGTCAACTCTGGGTCTGACTGAGCGCCTCCAGGAGAGAGGCGCAAGCAAGAAACGCCCGAGGAGCGTCTTGCCACATGTCAACAATGGGTCTGACTGAGGGCCTCCAGGAGAGAAGCCCAACCAAGAAGCGCCCCGAGGAGCGTCTTGCTAAATGTCACTACTCGGTCTGACTGAGCGCCTCCAGGAGAGAGGCCCAAGCAAGACGCGCCCCGAGGAGCGACTTGCCACATGTGAACACTGGGTCTGACTGAGCGCCTCCAGGAGAGAGGCCCAAGCAAGACGCGCCCGGAGGAGCGTCTTGCCACATGTCAGCACTCGGTCTGACTGAGCGCCTCCAGGAGAGAGGCCCAAGCAAGACGCGCCCCGAGGAGCGTCTTGACACATGTCTCCTCTGGGTCTGACTGAGCGCCTCCAGGAGAGAGGCCCAAGCAAGACGTGCCCCGAGGAGCATCTTG
The DNA here is from genome assembly GCF_043380555.1 of Nothobranchius furzeri. Taxonomy (NCBI): domain Eukaryota; kingdom Metazoa; phylum Chordata; class Actinopteri; order Cyprinodontiformes; family Nothobranchiidae; genus Nothobranchius; species Nothobranchius furzeri. Next base: position 17,328,370 of record NC_091749.1, on the reverse strand, counting down.
CCACATGTCAACACTGGGTCTGACTGAGTGCCTCCATGAGAGAAGCCCCAACAAGACGCGCCCCGAGGAGCGTCTTGCCACATGTCAACACTGGGTCTGACTGAGCACCTCCAGGAGAGAGGCCCCAGGAAAACGCGCCGCGAGGAGCATCTTGCCTTATGTCAGCACTCGGTCTGACTGAGCGCCTCCAGGAGAGAGGCCCAAGCAAGACCCGCCCCGAGGAGCGTCTTGCCACATGTCACTACTCGGTCTAACTGAGCGCCTCCAGGAGAGAGGTCCAAGCAAGACACGCCCCGAGGAGCGTCTTGCCACATGTCACTACTCGGTCTGACTGAGCGCCTCCAGGAGGGAGGTCCAAGCAAGACGCGCCCCGAGGAGCGTCTTGCCACATGTCACTACTCGGTCTGACTGAGCGCCTCCAGGAGAGAGGCCCAAGCAAGACGTGCCCCGAGGAGCGTCTTGCCACATGTCAACAATGGGTCTGACTGAGGGCCTCCAGGAGAGAAGCCCAAGCAAGACGCGCCCCGAGGAGCGTCTTGCCACATGTCAACACTGGGTCAGACTGAAGGCCCCCAGGAGAGAGGCCCACATAAGACGCTCCCCGAGGAGCGTCTTGCCACATGTCAACACTGGGTCTGACTGAGCGCCTCCAGGAGATAGGCCCAAGCAAGACGCGCCCCGAGGAGCGTCTTGACACATGTCTCCTCTGGGTCTGACTGAGCGCCTCCAGGAGAGAGGCCAAAGCAAGACGTGCCCCGAGGAGCATCTTGCCACATGTCAACACTGGGTCTGACTGAGTGCCTCCATGAGAGAAGCCCCAGCAACACGCGCCCCGAGGAGCGTCTTGCCACATGTGAACACTGGGTCTGACTGAGCGCCTCCAGGAGAGAGGCCCAAGCAAGACGCGCCCGGAGGAGCGTCTTGCCACATGTCAGCACTCGGTCTGACTGAGCGCCTCCAGGAGAGAGGCCCAAGCAAGACGAGCCCCGAGGAGCGTCTTGACACATGTCTCCTCTGGGTCTGACTGAGCGCCTCCAGGAGAGAGGCCCAAGCAAGACGTGCCCCGAGGAGCATCTTGCCACATGTCAACACTGGGTCTGACTGAGTGCCTCCATGAGAAAAGCCCCAGCAAGACGCGCCCCGAGGAGTGTCTTGCCACATGTCAACACTGGGTCGGACTAAGCACCTCCAGGAGAGAGGCCCCAGCAAGACGCGCCGCGAGGAGCATCTTGCCTTATGTCAGCACTCGGTCTGACTGAGCGCCTCCAGGAGAGAGGCCCAAGCAAGACCCGCCCCGAGGAGCGTCTTGCCACATGTCACTACTCGGTCTAACTGAGCGCCTCCAGGAGAGAGGTCCAAGCAAGACACGCCCCGATGAGCGTCTTGCCACATGTCCCTACTCGGTCTGACTGAGCGCCTCCAGGAGGGAGGTCCAAGCAAGACGCGCCCCGAGGAGCGTCTTGCCACATGTCACTACTCGGTCTGACTGAGCGCCTCCAGGAGAGAGGCCCAAGCAAGACGTGCCCCGAGGAGCGTCTTGCCACATGTCAACACTGGGTCTGACTGAGCGCCTCCAGGAGAGAGGCCCGAGGAGCGTCTTGACACATGTCACCTCAGGGTCTGACTGAGCGCCTCCAGGAGAGAGGCCCAAGCAAGACGCGCCCCGAGGAGCGTCTTGTCACATGTCAACACTGGGTCTGACTGAGCGCCTCCAGGAGCGAGGCCCAAGCAAGAAACGCCCGAGGAGCGTCTTGACACATGTCAACACTGGGTCTGACTGAGCGCCTCCGGAGAGAGGTCCAAGCAACACGCTTCCCGAGGAGCGTCTTGCCACATGTCAACACTGGGTCTGACTGAGTGTCTCCATGAGAGAAGCCCCAGCAAGATGCGCCCCGAGGAGAGTCTTGTCACATGTCACTACTCGGTCTGACTGAGCGCCTCCAGGAGAGAGGCCCAAGCAAGACGTGCCCCGAGGAGCGTCTTGCCACATGTCAACAATGGGTCTGACTGAGGGCCTCCAGGAGAGAAGCCCAAGCAAGAAGCACCCCGAGGAGCGTCTTGCCACATGTCAACACTGGGTCTGACTGAGCGCCTCCAGGAGAGAGGCCCAAGCAAGACACGCCCCGAGGAGAGTCTTGACACATATTAACACTGGGTCTAACTGAGGGCCTCCATGTGAGAAGCCCAAGCAAGACGCGCCCCGAGGAGAGTCTTGCCACATGTCAACACTGGGTCTGACAGAGGGCATCCAGGAGAGAGGCCCAAGCAATACGCGCCTCGAGGAGCGTCTTGCCACATGTCAACAATGGGTCTGACTGAGGGCCTCCAGGAGAGAAGCCCAAGGAAGACGCGCCCCGAGGAGCTTCTTGCCACATGTCAGCACTCGGTCTGACTGAGCGCCTCCAGGAGAGAGGCCAAAGCAAGATGCGCCCCGAGGAGTGTCTTGACACATGTCAACACTGGGTCTGACAGAGGGCCTCCATGAGAGAGGCCAAAGCAAGACGCGCCCCGAGGAGTGTCTTGCCACATGTCAACACTGGGTCTGACTGAGCGCCTCCAGGAGAGAGGCCCAAGCAAGACGCGCCCCGAGGAGCGTCTTGCCACGTGTCAACACTGGGTCTGACTTAGCGCCTCCAGGAGAGAGGCCCAAGCAAGATGCGCCCAGAGGAGCGTCTTGCCACGTGTCACCACTGGGTCTGACTGAGCTCCTCCAGGAGAGAGGCCCAAGCAAGACGCGCCCCGAGGAGCGTCTTGCCACGTGTCACCACTGGGTCTGATTGAGCACCTCCAGGAGAGAGGCCCCAGCAAGACGCGCCGCGAGGAGCATCTTGCCTTATTTCAGCACTCGGTTTGACTGAGCGCCTCCAGGAGAGAGGCCCAAGCAAGACCCGCCCCGAGGAGCGTCTTGCCACATGTCATTACTCGGTCTAACTGAGCGCCTCCAGGAGAGAGGTCCAAGCAAGACACGCCCCGAGGAGCGTCTTGCCACATGTCACTACTCGGTCTGACTGAGCGCCTCCAGGAGGGAGGTCCAACCAAGACGCGCCCCGAGGAGCGTCTTGCCACATGTCACTACTCGGTCTGACTGAGCGCCTCCAGGAGAGAAGCCCAAGCAAGACGCGCCCCGAGGAGCGTCTTGCCACATGTCAACACTGGGTCTGACTGAGGGCCCCCAGGAGAGAGGCCAAAATAAGACGCGCCCCGAGGAGCGTCTTGCCACATGTCAACACTGGGTCTGACTGAGGGCCTCCAGGAGAGAAGCCGAAGCAAGATGCGCCCCGAGGAGCGTCTTGCCACATGTCAGCACTCGGTCTGACTGAGCGCCTCCAGGAGAGAGGCCCAAGCAAGGCGCACCCCGAGGAGCGTCTTGCCACATGTCAACACTGGGTCTGACTGAGCGCCTCCAGGAGAGAGGCCCAAGCAAGACGCGCCCCGAGGAGCGTCTTGCCACATGTGAACACTGGGTCTGACTGAGCGCCTCCAGGAGAGAGGCCCAAGCAAGACGCGCCCGGAGGAGCGTCTTGCCACATGTCAGCACTCGGTCTGACTGAGCGCCTCCAGGAGAGAGGCCCAAGCAAGACGAGCCCCGAGGAGCGTCTTGACACATGTCTCCTCTGGGTCTGACTGAGCGCCTCCAGGAGAGAGGCCCAAGCAAGACGTGCCCCGAGGAGCATCTTGCCACATGTCAACACTGGGTCTGACTGAGTGCCTCCATGAGAGAAGCCCCAGCAAGACGCGCCCCGAGGAGTGTCTTGCCACATGTCAACACTGGGTCTGACTGAGCACCTCCAGGAGAGAGGCCCAAGCAAGACGCGCCCCGAGGAGCGTCTTGCCACATGTCAACACTGGGTCTGACTGAGTGCTTCCAGGAGAGAGGCCCGAGGAGCGTCTTGCCACATGTCAACTCTGGGTCTGACTGAGCGCCTCCAGGAGAGAGGCGCAAGCAAGAAACGCCCGAGGAGCGTCTTGCCACATGTCAACAATGGGTCTGACTGAGGGCCTCCAGGAGAGAAGCCCAAGCAAGAAGCGCCCCGAGGAGCGTCTTGCTAAATGTCACTACTCGGTCTGACTGAGCGCCTCCAGGAGAGAGGCCCAAGCAAGACGCGCCCCGAGGAGCGACTTGCCACATGTGAACACTGGGTCTGACTGAGCGCCTCCAGGAGAGAGGCCCAAGCAAGACGCGCCCGGAGGAGCGTCTTGCCACATGTCAGCACTCGGTCTGACTGAGCGCCTCCAGGAGAGAGGCCCAAGCAAGACGCGCCCCGAGGAGCGTCTTGACACATGTCTCCTCTGGGTCTGACTGAGCGCCTCCAGGAGAGAGGCCCAAGCAAGACGTGCCCCGAGGAGCATCTTGCCACATGTCAACACTGGGTCTGACTGAGTGCCTCCATGAGAGAAGCCCCAACAAGACGCGCCCCGAGGAGCGTCTTGCCACATGTCAACACTGGGTCTGACTGAGCACCTCCAGGAGAGAGGCCCAAGGAAAACGCGCCGCGAGGAGCATCTTGCCTTATGTCAGCACTCGGTCTGACTGAGCGCCTCCAGGAGAGAGGCCCAAGCAAGACCCGCCCCGAGGAGCGTCTTGCCACATGTCACTACTCGGTCTAACTGAGCGCCTCCAGGAGAGAGGTCCAAGCAAGACACGCCCCGAGGAGCTTCTTGCCACATGTCACTACTCGGTCTGACTGAGCGCCTCCAGGAGGGAGGTCCAAGCAAGACGCGCCCCGAGGAGCGTCTTGCCACATGTCAACAATGGGTCTGACTGAGGGCCTCCAGGAGAGAAGCCCAAGCAAGACGCGCCCCGAGGAGCGTCTTGCCACATGTCAACACTGGGTCAGACTGAAGGCCCCCAGGAGAGAGGCCCAAATAAGACGCTCCCCGAGGAGCGTCTTGCCACATGTCAACACTGGGTCTGACTGAGGGCCTCCAGGAGAGAAGCCCAAGCAAGATGCGCCCCGAGGAGCGTCTTGCCACATGTCAGCACTCGGTCTGCCTGAGCGCCTCCAGGAGAGAGGCCCAAGCAAGACGCGCCCCGAGGAGCGTCTTGCCACATGTCAACACTGGGTCTGACTGAGCGCCTCCAGGAGAGAGGCCCAAGCAAGACGCGCCCAGAGGAGTGTCTTGCCACATGTGAACACTGGGTCTGACTGAGCGCCTCCAGGAGAGAGGCCCAAGCAAGACGCGCCCGGAGGAGCGTCTTGCCACATGTCAGCACTCGGTCTGACTGAGCGCCTCCAGGAGAGAGGCCCAAGCAAGACGCGCCCCGAGGAGCGTCTTGACACATGTCTCCTCTGGGTCTGACTGAGCGCCTCCAGGAGAGAGGCCCAAGCAAGACGTGCCCCGAGGAGCATCTTCCCACATGTCAACACTGGGTCTGACTGAGTGCCTCCATGAGAGAAGCCCCAGCAAGACGCGCCCCGAGGAGCGTCTTGCCACATGTCAACACTGGGTCTGACTGAGCACCTCCAGGAGAGAGGCCCAAGCAAGACGCGCCCCGAGGAGCGTCTTGCCACATGTCAACACTGGGTCTGACTGAGTGCCTCCAGGAGAGAGGTCCGAGGAGCGTCTTGCCACATGTCACCTCTGGGTCTGACTGAGCGCCTCCAGGAGAGAGGCGCAAGCAAGAAACACCCGAGGAGCGTCTTGACACATGTCAACACTGGGTCTGACTGAGCACCTCCAGGAGAGAGGCCCCAGCAAGACGCGCCCCGAGGAGCGTCTTGCCATATGTCAGCACTCCGTCTGACTGAGCGCCTCCAGGAGAGAGGCCCAAGCAAGAAGCGTCCAGAGGAGCGTCTTGCCACATGTCAACACTGGGTCTAATTGAGCGCCTCCAGGAGAGAGGCCCAAGCAAGACGCGCCCCGAGGAGCGTCTTGCCACATGTCACTACTCGGTCTGACTGAGCGCCTCCAGGAGAGAGGTGCAAGCAACACGCGCCCCGAGGAGCGTCTTGCCACATGTCAACACTGGGTCTGACTGAGTGCCTCCATGAGAGAAGCCCCAGCAAGACGCGCCCCGAGGAGCGTCTTGCCACATGTCACTTCTCGGTCTGACTGAGCGCCTCCAGGAGAGAGGCCCAAGCAAGACGTGCCCCGAGGAGCGTCTTGCCACATGTCAACAATGGGTCTGACTGAGGGCCTCCAGGAGCGAAGCCCAAGCAAGAAGCGCCCCGAGGAGCGTCTTGCCAAATGTCACTACTCGGTCTGACTGAGCGCCTCCAGGAGAGAGGCCCAAGCAAGACGCGCCCCGAGGAGCGTCTTGCCACATGTGAACACTGGGTCTGACTGAGCGCCTCCAGGAGAGAGGCCCAAGCAAGACGCGCCCGGAGGAGCGTCTTGCCACATGTCAGTACTCGGTCTGACTGAGCGCCTACAGGAGATAGGCCCAAGCAAGACGCGCCCCGAGGAGCGTCTTGACACATGTCTCCTCTGGGTCTGACTGAGCGCCTCCAGGAGAGAGGCCCAAGCAAGACGTGCCCCGAGGAGCATCTTGCCACATGTCAACACTGGGTCTGACTGAGTGCCTCCATGAGAGAAGCCCCAGCAACACGCGCCCCGAGGAGCGTCTTGCCACATGTCAACACTGGGTCTGACTGAGCACCTCCAGGAGAGAGGCCCAAGCAAGACGCGCCCCGAGGAGCGTCTTGCCACATGTCAACACTGGGTCTGACTGAGCGCCTCCAGGAGAGAGGCCAAGCAAGAAGCGCCCCGAGGAGCGTCATGCCACATGTCAACACTGGGCCTAATTGAGCGCCTCCAGGAGAGAGGCCCAAGAAAGACGCGCCCCGAGGAGCGTCTTGCCACATGTCAACACTGGGTCTGACTGAGTGCCTCCATGAGAGAAGCCCCAGCAAGACGCCCCCCGAGGAGCATCTTGCCACATGTCAACAATGGGTCTGACTGAGGGCCTCCAGGAGAGAAGCCCAAGCAAGAAGCGCCCCGAGGAGCGTCTTGCCACATGTCAACACTGGGTCTGACATAGCGCCTCCAGGAGAGAGGCCCAAGCAAGACACGCCCCGAGGAGCGTCTTGACACATGTCAACAATGGGTCTGACTGAGGGCCTCCAGGAGAGAAGCCCAAGCAAGAAGCGCCCCGAGGAGCGTCTTGCCACATGTCAACACTGGGTGTGACATAGCGCCTCCAGGAGAGAGGCCCAAGCAAGACACGCCCCGAGGAGCGTCTTGACACATGTCAACACTGGGTCTGACTGAGGGTCTCCATGAGAGAAGCCCAAGCAAGACGCGCCCCGAGGAGAGTCTTGCCACATGTCAACAATGGGTCTGACTGAGGGCCTCCAGGAGAGAAGCCCAAGCAAGAAGCGCCCCGAGGAGCGTCTTGCCACATGTCAACACTGGGTCTGACATAGCGCCTCCAGGAGAGAGGCCCAAGCAAGACGCGCCCAGCGGAGCGTCTTGCCACGTGTCACCACTGGGTCTGATTGAGCACCTCCAGGAGAAAGGCCCCAGCAAGACGCAACCCGAGGAGCGTCTTGCCTTATGTCAGCACTCGGTCTGACTGAGCGTCTCCAGGAGAGAGGCCAAGAAGAGACGCGCCCCGAGGAGCGTCTTGCCACATGTCACTACTCGGTCTAACTGAGCGCCTCCAGGAGAGAGGTCCAAGCAAGAGGCGCCCCGAGGAGCGTCTTGCCAAATGTCACTACTAGGTCTGACTGAGCGCCTCCAGGAGGGAGGTCCAAGCAAGACGCGCCCCGAGGAGCGTCTTGCCACATGTCACTACTCGGTCTGACTGAGCGCCTCCAGGAGAGAGGCCCAAGCAAGACGTGCCCCGAGGAGCGTCTTGCCACATGTCAACAATGGGTCTGACTGAGGGCCTCCAGGAGAGAAGCCCAAGCAAGACGCGCCCAGAGGAGCGTCTTGCCACATGTCAACACTGGGTCTGACTGAGCGCCTCCAGGAGAGAGGCTCAAGCAAGACACGTCCCGAGGAACGTCTTGACACATGTCAACACTGGGTCGGACTGAGGGCCTCCATGATAGAGGTCCGAGGAGCGTCTTGCCACATGTCACCTCTGGGTCTGACTGAGCGCCTCCAGGAGAGAGGCGCAAGCAAGAAACACCCGAGGAGCGTCTTGACACATGTCAACCCTGGGTCTGACTGAGCGCCTCCAGGAGAGAGGCCCCAGCAAGATGCGCCCCGAGGAGCGTCTTGCCATATGTCAGCACTCCGTCTGACTGAGCGCCTCCAGGAGAGAGGCCCAAGCAAGAAGCGTCCAGAGGAGCGTCTTGCCACATGTCAACACTGGGTCTAATTGAGCGCCTCCAGGAGAGAGGCCCAAGCAAGACGCGCCCCGAGGAGCGTCTTGCCACATGTCACTACTCGGTCTGACTGAGCGCCTCCAGGAGAGAGGTGCAAGCAACACGCGCCCCGAGGAGCGTCTTGCCACATGTCAACACTGGGTCTGACTGAGTGCCTCCATGAGATAAGCCCCAGCAAGACGCGCCCCGAGGAGCGTCTTGCCACATGTCACTACTCGGTCTGACTGAGCGCCTCCAGGAGAGAGGCCCAAGCAAGACGTGCCCCGAGGAGCGTCTTGCCACATGTCAACAATGGGTCTGACTGAGGGCCTCCAGGAGCGAAGCCCAAGCAAGAAGCGCCCCGAGGAGCGTCTTGCCAAATGTCACTACTCGGTCTGACTGAGCGCCTCCAGGAGAGAGGCCCAAGCAAGACGCGCCCCGAGGAGCGTCTTGCCACATGTGAACACTGGGTCTGACTGAGCGCCTCCAGGAGAGAGGCCCAAGCAAGACGCGCCCGGAGGAGCGTCTTGCCACATGTCAGCACTCGGTCTGACTGAGCGCCTCCAGGAGATAGGCCCAAGCAAGACGCGCCCCGAGGAGCGTCTTGACACATGTCTCCTCTGGGTCTGACTGAGCGCCTCCAGGAGAGAGGCCCAAGCAAGACGTGCCCCGAGGAGCATCTTGCCACATGTCAACACTGGGTCTGACTGAGTGCCTCCATGAGAGAAGCCCCAGCAACACGCGCCCCGAGGAGCGTCTTGCCACATGTCAACACTGGGTCTGACTGAGCACCTCCAGGAGAGAGGCCCAAGCAAGACGCGCCCCGAGGAGCGTCTTGCCACATGTCAACACTGGGTCTGACTGAGTGCCTCCATGAGAGAAGCCCCAGCAACACGCGCCCCGAGGAGCGTCTTGCCACATGTCAACACTGGGTCTGACTGAGCACCTCCAGGAGAGAGGCCCAAGCAAGACGCGCCCCGAGGAGCGTCTTGCCACATGTCAACACTGGGTCTGACTGAGCGCCTCCAGGAGAGAGGCGAGAAGCGCCCCGAGGAGCGTCTTGCCACATGTCAACACTGGGCCTAATTGAGCGCCTCCAGGAGAGAGGCCCAAGAAAGACGCGCCCCGAGGAGCGTCTTGCCACATGTCACTACTCGGTCTGACTGAGCGCCTCCAGGAGAGAGGTCCAAGCAACACGCGCCCCGAGGAGCGTCTTGCCACATGTCAACACTGGGTCTGACTGAGTGCCTCCATGAGAGAAGCCCCAGCAAGACGCGCCCCGAGGAGCATCTTGCCACATGTCACTACTCGGTCTGACTGAGCGCCTCCAGGAGAGTGGCCCAAGCAAGACGTGCCCCGAGGAGCGTCTTGCCACATGTCAACAATGGGTCTGACTGAGGGCCTCCAGGAGAGAAGCCCAAGCAAGAAGCGCCCCGAGGAGCGTCTTGCCACATGTCAACACTGGGTCTGACATAGCGCCTCCAGGAGAGAGGCCCAAGCAAGACACGCCCCGAGGAGCGTCTTGACACATGTCAACACTGGGTCTGACTGAGGGCCTCAATGAGAGAAGCCCAAGCAAGACGCGCCCCGAGGAGAGTCTTGCCACATGTCAACAATGGGTCTGACTGAGGGCCTCCAGGAGAGAAGTCAAAGCAAGACGCGCCCCGAGGAGTTCTTTCCACATGTCAACAATGGGTCTTACTGAGGGCCTCCATGAGAGAAGCCCAAGCAAGACGAGCCCCGAGGAGTGTGTTGCCACATGTCAACACTGTGTCTGACTTAGCGCCTCCAGGAGAGACGCCCAAGCAAGATGCGCCCCGAGGAGCGTCTTGCCCCGTGTCACCACTGGGTCTGACTGAGCTCCTCCAGGAGAGAGGCCCAAGCAAGACGCCCCCAGAGGAGCGTCTTGCCACGTGTCACCACTGGGTCTGATTGAGCACCTCCAGGAGAGAGGCCCCAGCAAGACGCAACCCGAGGAGCGTCTTGCCTTATGTCAGCACTCGGTCTGACTGAGCGTCTCCAGGAGAGAGGCCAAGGCAAGACGCGCCCCGAGGAGCGTCTTGCCACATGTCACTACTCGGTCTAACTGAGCGCCTCCAGGAGAGAGGTCCAAGCAAGAGGCGCCCCGAGGAGCGTCTTGCCAAATGTCACTACTAGGTCTGACTGAGCGCCTCCAGGAGGGAGGTCCAAGCAAGACGCGCCCCGAGGAGCGTCTTGCCACATGTCACTACTCGGTCTGACTGAGCGCCTCCATGAGAGAAGCCCCAACAAGACGCGCCCCGAGGAGCGTCTTGCCACATGTCAACACTGGGTCTGACTGAGCACCTCCAGGAGAGAGGCCCCAGGAAAACGCGCCGCGAGGAGCATCTTGCCTTATGTCAGCACTCGGTCTGACTGAGCGCCTCCAGGAGAGAGGCCCAAGCAAGACCCGCCCCGAGGAGCGTCTTGCCACATGTCACTACTCGGTCTAACTGAGCGCCTCCAGGAGAGAGGTCCAAGCAAGACACGCCCCGAGGAGCTTCTTGCCACATGTCACTACTCGGTCTGACTGAGCGCCTCCAGGAGGGAGGTCCAAGCAAGACGCGCCCCGAGGAGCGTCTTGCCACATGTCAACAATGGGTCTGACTGAGGGCCTCCAGGAGAGAAGCCCAAGCAAGACGCGCCCCGAGGAGCGTCTTGCCACATGTCAACACTGGGTCAGACTGAAGGCCCCCAGGAGAGAGGCCCAAATAAGACGCTCCCCGAGGAGCGTCTTGCCACATGTCAACACTGGGTCTGACTGAGGGCCTCCAGGAGAGATGCCCAAGCAAGATGCGCCCCGAGGAGCGTCTTGCCACATGTCAGCACTCGGTCTGCCTGAGCGCCTCCAGGAGAGAGGCCCAAGCAAGACGCGCCCCGAGGAGCGTCTTGCCACATGTCAACACTGGGTCTGACTGAGCGCCTCCAGGAGAGAGGCCCAAGCAAGACGCGCCCAGAGGAGTGTCTTGCCACATGTGAACACTGGGTCTGACTGAGCGCCTCCAGGAGAGAGGCCCAAGCAAGACGCGCCCGGAGGAGCGTCTTGCCACATGTCAGCACTCGGTCTGACTGAGCGCCTCCAGGAGAGAGGCCCAAGCAAGACGCGCCCCGAGGAGCGTCTTGACACATGTCTCCTCTGGGTCTGACTGAGCGCCTCCAGGAGAGAGGCCCAAGCAAGACGTGCCCCGAGGAGCATCTTCCCACATGTCAACACTGGGTCTGACTGAGTGCCTCCATGAGAGAAGCCCCAGCAAGACGCGCCCCGAGGAGCGTCTTGCCACATGTCAACACTGGGTCTGACTGAGCACCTCCAGGAGAGAGGCCCAAGCAAGACGCGCCCCGAGGAGCGTCTTGCCACATGTCAACACTGGGTCTGACTGAGTGCCTCCAGGAGAGAGGTCCGAGGAGCGTCTTGCCACATGTCACCTCTGGGTCTGACTGAGCGCCTCCAGGAGAGAGGCGCAAGCAAGAAACACCCGAGGAGCGTCTTGACACATGTCAACACTGGGTGTGACTGAGCACCTCCAGGAGAGAGGCCCCAGCAAGACGCGCCCCGAGGAGCGTCTTGCCATATGTCAGCACTCCGTCTGACTGAGCGCCTCCAGGAGAGAGGCCCAAGCAAGAAGCGTCCAGAGGAGCGTCTTGCCACATGTCAACACTGGGTCTAATTGAGCGCCTCCAGGAGAGAGGCCCAAGCAAGACGCGCCCCGAGGAGCGTCTTGCCACATGTCACTACTCGGTCTGACTGAGCGCCTCCAGGAGAGAGGTGCAAGCAACACGCGCCCCGAGGAGCGTCTTGCCACATGTCAACACTGGGTCTGACTGAGTGCCTCCATGAGAGAAGCCCCAGCAAGACGCGCCCCGAGGAGCGTCTTGCCACATGTCACTTCTCGGTCTGACTGAGCGCCTCCAGGAGAGAGGCCCAAGCAAGACGTGCCCCGAGGAGCGTCTTGCCACATGTCAACAATGGGTCTGACTGAGGGCCTCCAGGAGCGAAGCCCAAGCAAGAAGCGCCCCGAGGAGCGTCTTGCCAAATGTCACTACTCGGTCTGACTGAGCGCCTCCAGGAGAGAGGCCCAAGCAAGACGCGCCCCGAGGAGCGTCTTGCCACATGTGAACACTGGGTCTGACTGAGCGCCTCCAGGAGAGAGGCCCAAGCAAGACGCGCCCGGAGGAGCGTCTTGCCACATGTCAGTACTCGGTCTGACTGAGCGCCTCCAGGAGATAGGCCCAAGCAAGACGCGCCCCGAGGAGCGTCTTGACACATGTCTCCTCTGGGTCTGACTGAGCGCCTCCAGGAGAGAGGCCCAAGCAAGACGTGCCCCGAGGAGCATCTTGCCACATGTCAACACTGGGTCTGACTGAGTGCCTCCATGAGAGAAGCCCCAGCAACACGCGCCCCGAGGAGCGTCTTGCCACATGTCAACACTGGGTCTGACTGAGCACCTCCAGGAGAGAGGCCCAAGCAAGACGCGCCCCGAGGAGCGTCTTGCCACATGTCAACACTGGGTCTGACTGAGCGCCTCCAGGAGAGAGGCCCAAGCAAGAAGCGCCCCGAGGAGCGTCATGCCACATGTCAACACTGGGCCTAATTGAGCGCCTCCAGGAGAGAGGCCCAAGAAAGACGCGCCCCGAGGAGCGTCTTGCCACATGTCAACACTGGGTCTGACTGAGTGCCTCCATGAGAGAAGCCCCAGCAAGACGCCCCCCGAGGAGCATCTTGCCACATGTCAACAATGGGTCTGACTGAGGGCCTCCAGGAGAGAAGCCCAAGCAAGAAGCGCCCCGAGGAGCGTCTTGCCACATGTCAACACTGGGTCTGACATAGCGCCTCCAGGAGAGAGGCCCAAGCAAGACACGCCCCGAGGAGCGTCTTGACACATGTCAACAATGGGTCTGACTGAGGGCCTCCAGGAGAGAAGCCCAAGCAAGAAGCGCCCCGAGGAGCGTCTTGCCACATGTCAACACTGGGTCTGACATAGCGCCTCCAGGAGAGAGGCCCAAGCAAGACACGCCCCGAGGAGCGTCTTGACACATGTCAACACTGGGTCTGACTGAGGGTCTCCATGAGAGAAGCCCAAGCAAGACGCGCCCCGAGGAGAGTCTTGCCACATGTCAACAATGGGTCTGACTGAGGGCCTCCAGGAGAGAAGCCCAAGCAAGAAGCGCCCCGAGGAGCGTCTTGCCACATGTCAACACTGGGTCTGACATAGCGCCTCAGGGAGAGAGGCCCAAGCAAGACGCGCCCAGCGGAGCGTCTTGCCACGTGTCACCACTGGGTCTGATTGAGCACCTCCAGGAGAGAGGCCCCAGCAAGACGCAACCCGAGGAGCGTCTTGCCTTATGTCAGCACTCGGTCTGACTGAGCGTCTCCAGGAGAGAGGCCAAGAAGAGACGCGCCCCGAGGAGCGTCTTGCCACATGTCACTACTCGGTCTAACTGAGCGCCTCCAGGAGAGAGGTCCAAGCAAGAGGCGCCCCGAGGAGCGTCTTGCCAAATGTCACTACTAGGTCTGACTGAGCGCCTCCAGGAGGGAGGTCCAAGCAAGACGCGCCCCGAGGAGCGTCTTGCCACATGTCACTACTCGGTCTGACTGAGCGCCTCCAGGAGAGAGGCCCAAGCAAGACGTGCACCGAGGAGCGTCTTGCCACATGTCAACAATGGGTCTGACTGAGGGCCTCCAGGAGAGAAGCCCAAGCAAGACGCGCCCAGAGGAGCGTCTTGCCACATGTCAACACTGGGTCTGACTGAGCGCCTCCAGGAGAGAGGCTCAAGCAAGACACGTCCCGAGGAACGTCTTGACACATGTCAACACTGGGTCGGACTGAGGGCCTCCATGATAGAGGTCCGAGGAGCGTCTTGCCACATGTCACCTCTGGGTCTGACTGAGCGCCTCCAGGAGAGAGGCGCAAGCAAGAAACACCCGAGGAGCGTCTTGACATATGTCAACCCTGGGTCTGACTGAGCGCCTCCAGGAGAGAGGCCCCAGCAAGATGCGCCCCGAGGAGCGTCTTGCCATATGTCAGCACTCCGTCTGACTGAGCGCCTCCAGGAGAGAGGCCCAAGCAAGAAGCGTCCAGAGGAGCGTCTTGCCACATGTCAACACTGGGTCTAATTGAGCGCCTCCAGGAGAGAGGCCCACGCAAGACGCGCCCCGAGGAGCGTCTTGCCACATGTCACTACTCGGTCTGACTGAGCGCCTCCAGGAGAGAGGTGCAAGCAACACGCGCCCCGAGGAGCGTCTTGCCACATGTCAACACTGGGTCTGACTGAGTGCCTCCATGAGAGAAGCCCCAGCAAGACGCGCCCCGAGGAGCGTCTTGCCACATGTCACTACTCGGTCTGACTGAGCGCCTCCAGGAGAGAGGCCCAAGCAAGACGTGCCCCGAGTAGCGTCTTGCCACATGTCAACAATGGGTCTGACTGAGGGCCTCCAGGAGCGAAGCCCAAGCAAGAAGCGCCCCGAGGAGCGTTTCGCCAAATGTCACTACTCGGTCTGACTGAGCGCCTCCAGGAGAGAGGCCCAAGCAAGACGCGCCCCGAGGAGCGTCTTGCCACATGTGAACACTGGGTCTGACTGAGCGCCTCCAGGAGAGAGGCCCAAGCAAGACGCGCCCGGAGGAGCGTCTTGCCACATGTCAGCACTCGGTCTGACTGAGCGCCTCCAGGAGATAGGCCCAAGCAAGACGCGCCCCGAGGAGCGTCTTGACACATGTCTCCTCTGGGTCTGACTGAGCGCCTCCAGGAGAGAGGCCCAAGCAAGACGTGCCCCGAGGAGCATCTTGCCACATGTCAACACTGGGTCTGACTGAGTGCCTCCATGAGAGAAGCCCCAGCAACACGCACCTCGAGGAGCGTCTTGCCACATGTCAAAACTGGGTCTGACTGAGCACCTCCAGGAGAGAGGCCCAAGCAAGACGCGCCCCGAGGAGCGTCTTGCCACATGTCAACACTGGGTCTGACTGAGTGCCTCCATGAGAGAAGCCCCAGCAACACGCGCCCCGAGGAGCGTCTTGCCACATGTCAACACTGGGTCTGACTGAGCACCTCCAGGAGAGAGGCCCAAGCAAGACGCGCCCCGAGGAGCGTCTTGCCACATGTCAACACTGGGTCTGACTGAGCGCCTCCAGGAGAGAGGCCCAAGCAAGAAGCGCCCCGAGGAGCGTCTTGCCACATGTCAACACTGGGCCTAATTGAGCGCCTCCAGGAGAGAGGCCCAAGAAAGACGCGCCCCGAGGAGCGTCTTGCCACATGTCACTACTCGGTCTGACTGAGCGCCTCCAGGAGAGAGGTCCAAGCAACACGCGCCCCGAGGAGCGTCTTGCCACATGTCAACACTGGGTCTGACTGAGTGCCTCCATGAGAGAAGCCCCAGCAAGACGCGCCCCGAGGAGCATCTTGCCACATGTCACTACTCGGTCTGACTGAGCGCCTCCAGGAGAGTGGCCCAAGCAAGACGTGCCCCGAGGAGGGTCTTGCCACATGTCAACAATGGGTCTGACTGAGGGCCTCCAGGAGAGAAGCCCAAGCAAGAAGCGCCCCGAGGAGCGTCTTGCCACATGTCAACACTGGGTCTGACATAGCGCCTCCAGGAGAGAGGCCCAAGCAAGACACGCCCCGAGGAGCGTCTTGACACATGTCAACACTGGGTCTGACTGAGGGCCTCAATGAGAGAAGCCCAAGCAAGACGCGCCCCGAGGAGAGTCTTGCCACATGTCAACAATGGGTCTGACTGAGGGCCTCCAGGAGAGAAGTCAAAGCAAGACGCGCCCCGAGGAGTTCTTTCCACATGTCAACAATGGGTCTTACTGAGGGCCTCCATGAGAGAAGCCCAAGCAAGACGAGCCCCGAGGAGTGTGTTGCCACATGTCAACACTGTGTCTGACTTAGCGCCTCCAGGAGAGACGCCCAAGCAAGATGCGCCCCGAGGAGCGTCTTGCCCCGTGTCACCACTGGGTCTGACTGAGCTCCTCCAGGAGAGAGGCCCAAGCAAGACGCGCCCAGAGGAGCGTCTTGCCACGTGTCACCACTGGGTCTGATTGAGCACCTCCAGGAGAGAGGCCCCAGCAAGACGCAACCCGAGGAGCGTCTTGCCTTATGTCACTACTCGGTCTAACTGAGCGCCTCCAGGAGAGAGGTCCAAGCAAGAGGCGCCCCGAGGAGCGTCTTGCCAAATGTCACTACTAGGTCTGACTGAGCGCCTCCAGGAGGGAGGTCCAAGCAAGACGCGCCCCGAGGAGCGTCTTGCCACATGTCACTACTCGGTCTGACTGAGCGCCTCCAGGAGAGAGGCCCAAGCAAGACGTGCCCCGAGGAGCGTCTTGCCACATGTCAACAATGGGTCTGACTGAGGGCCTCCAGGAGAGAAGCCCAAGCAAGACGCGCCCAGAGGAGTGTCTTGCCACATGTCAACACTGGGTCTGACTGAGCGCCTCCAGGAGAGAGGCTCAAGCAAGACACGTCCCGAGGAACGTCTTGACACATGTCAACACTGGGTCGGACTGAGGGCCTCCAGGAGAGAGGCCCAAGCAAGACGCGCCCCGAGGAGCGTCTTGCCACATGTCAACACTGGGTCTGACTGAGCGCCTCCAGGAGAGAGGCCCAAGCAAGCCGCGCCCCGAGGAGCGTCTTGCCACATGTCAACACTGGGTCTGACTGAGCGCCTCCAGGAGAGAGGCCCAAGCAAGACGTGCCCCGAGGAGCGTCTTGCCACATGTCAACAATGGGTCTGACTGAGGGCCTCCAGGAGCGAAGCCCAAGCAAGAAGCGCCCCGAGGAGCGTCTTGCCAAATGTCACTACTCGGTCTGACTGAGCGCCTCCAGGAGAGAGGCCCAAGCAAGACGCGCCCCGAGGAGCGTCTTGCCACATGTGAACACTGGGTCTGACTGAGCGCCTCCAGGAGAGAGGCCCAAGCAAGACGCGCCCGGAGGAGCGTCTTGCCACATGTCAGCACTCGGTCTGACTGAGCGCCTCCAGGAGATAGGCCCAAGCAAGACGCGCCCCGAGGAGCGTCTTGACACATGTCTCCTCTGGGTCTGACTGAGCGCCTCCAGGAGAGAGAACCAAGCAAGACGTGCCCCGAGGAGCATCTTGCCACATGTCAACACTGGGTCTGACTGAGTGCCTCCATGAGAGAAGCCCCAGCAACACGCGCCCCGAGGAGCGTCTTGCCACATGTCAACACTGGGTCTGACTGAGCACCTCCAGGATAGAGGCCCAAGCAAGACGCGCCCCGAGGAGCGTCTTGCCACATGTCAACACTGGGTCTGACTGAGTGCCTCCATGAGAGAAGCCCCAGCAACACGCGCCCCGAGGAGCGTCTTGCCACATGTCAACACTGGGTCTGACTGAGCACCTCCAGGAGAGAGGCCCAAGCAAGACGCGCCCCGAGGAGCGTCTTGCCACATGTCAACACTGGGTCTGACTGAGCGCCTCCAGGAGAGAGGCCCAAGCAAGAAGCGCCCCGAGGAACGTCTTGCCACATGTCAACACTGGGCCTAATTGAGCGCCTCCAGGAGAGAGGCCCAAGAAAGACGCGCCCCGAGGAGCGTCTTGCCACATGTCACTACTCGGTCTGACTGAGCGCCTCCAGGAGAGAGGTCCAAGCAACACGCGCCCCGAGGAGCGTCTTGCCACATGTCAACACTGGGTCTGACTGAGTGCCTCCATGAGAGAAGCCCCAGCGAGACGCGCCCCGAGGAGCATCTTGCCACATGTCACTACTCGGTCTGACTGAGCGCCTCCAGGAGAGTGGCCCAAGCAAGACGTGCCCCGAGGAGCGTCTTGCCACATGTCAACAATGGGTCTGACTGAGGGCCTCCAGGAGAGAAGCCCAAGCAAGAAGCGCCCCGAGGAGCGTCTTGCCACATGTCAACACTGGGTCTGACATAGCGCCTCCAGGAGAGAGGCCCAAGCAAGACACGCCCCGAGGAGCGTCTTGACACATGTCAACACTGGGTCTGACTGAGGGCCTCCATGAGAGAAGCCCAAGCAAGACGCGCCCCGAGGAGAGTCTTGCCACATGTCAACAATGGGTCTGACTGAGGGCCTCCAGGAGAGAAGTCATGGCAAGACGCGCCCCGAGGAGTTCTTTCCACATGTCAACAATGGGTCTTACTTAGGGCCTCCATGAGAGAAGCCCAAGCAAGACGAGCCCCGAGGAGTGTGTTGCCACATGTCAACACTGTGTCTGACTTAGCGCCTCCAGGAGAGACGCCCAAGCAAGATGCGCCCCGAGGAGCGTCTTGCCCCGTGTCACCACTGGGTCTGACTGAGCTCCTCCAGGAGAGAGGCCCAAGCAAGACGCGCCCAGAGGAGCGTCTTGCCACGTGTCACCACTGGGTCTGATTGAGCACCTCCAGGAGAGAGGCCCCAGCAAGACGCAACCCGAGGAGCGTCTTGCCTTATGTCAGCACTCGGTCTGACTGAGCGTCTCCAGGAGAGAGGCCAAGGCAAGACGCGCCCCGAGGAGCGTCTTGCCACATGTCACTACTCGGTCTAACTGAGCGCCTCCAGGAGAGAGGTCCAAGCAAGAGGCGCCCCGAGGAGCGTCTTGCCAAATGTCACTACTAGGTCTGACTGAGCGCCTCCAGGAGGGAGGTCCAAGCAAGACGCGCCCCGAGGAGCGTCTTGCCACATGTCACTACTCGGTCTGACTGAGCGCCTCCAGGAGAGAGGCCCAAGCAAGACGTGCCCCGAGGAGCGTCTTGCCACATGTCAACAATGGGTCTGACTGAGGGCCTCCAGGAGCGAAGCCCAAGCAAGAAGCGCCCCGAGGAGCGTCTTGCCAAATGTCACTACTCGGTCTGACTGAGCGCCTCCAGGAGAGAGGCCCAAGCAAGACGCGCCCCGAGGAGCGTCTTGCCACATGTGAACACTGGGTCTGACTGAGCGCCTCCAGGAGAGAGGCCCAAGCAAGACGCGCCCGGAGGAGCGTCTTGCCACATGTCAGCACTCGGTCTGACTGAGCGCCTCCAGGAGATAGGCCCAAGCAAGACGCGCCCCGAGGAGCGTCTTGACACATGTCTCCTCTGGGTCTGACTGAGCGCCTCCAGGAGAGAGAACCAAGCAAGACGTGCCCCGAGGAGCATCTTGCCACATGTCAACACTGGGTCTGACTGAGTGCCTCCATGAGAGAAGCCCCAGCAACACGCGCCCCGAGGAGCGTCTTGCCACATGTCAACACTGGGTCTGACTGAGCACCTCCAGGATAGAGGCCCAAGCAAGACGCGCCCCGAGGAGCGTCTTGCCACATGTCAACACTGGGTCTGACTGAGTGCCTCCATGAGAGAAGCCCCAGCAACACGCGCCCCGAGGAGCGTCTTGCCACATGTCAACACTGGGTCTGACTGAGCACCTCCAGGAGAGAGGCCCAAGCAAGACGCGCCCCGAGGAGCGTCTTGCCACATGTCAACACTGGGTCTGACTGAGCGCCTCCAGGAGAGAGGCCCAAGCAAGAAGCGCCCCGAGGAACGTCTTGCCACATGTCAGCACTGGGCCTAATTGAGCGCCTCCAGGAGAGAGGCCCAAGAAAGACGCGCCCCGAGGAGCGTCTTGCCACATGTCACTACTCGGTCTGACTGAGCGCCTCCAGGAGAGAGGTCCAAGCAACACGCGCCCCGAGGAGCGTCTTGCCACATGTCAACACTGGGTCTGACTGAGTGCCTCCATGAGAGAAGCCCCAGCGAGACGCGCCCCGAGGAGCATCTTGCCACATGTCACTACTCGGTCTGACTGAGCGCCTCCAGGAGAGTGGCCCAAGCAAGACGTGCCCCGAGGAGCGTCTTGCCACATGTCAACAATGGGTCTGACTGAGGGCCTCCAGGAGAGAAGCCCAAGCAAGAAGCGCCCCGAGGAGCGTCTTGCCACATGTCAACACTGGGTCTGACATAGCGCCTCCAGGAGAGAGGCCCAAGCAAGACACGCCCCGAGGAGCGTCTTGACACATGTCAACACTGGGTCTGACTGAGGGCCTCCATGAGAGAAGCCCAAGCAAGACGCGCCCCGAGGAGAGTCTTGCCACATGTCAACAATGGGTCTGACTGAGGGCCTCCAGGAGAGAAGTCATGGCAAGACGCGCCCCGAGGAGTTCTTTCCACATGTCAACAATGGGTCTTACTTAGGGCCTCCATGAGAGAAGCCCAAGCAAGACGAGCCCCGAGGAGTGTGTTGCCACATGTCAACACTGTGTCTGACTTAGCGCCTCCAGGAGAGACGCCCAAGCAAGATGCGCCCCGAGGAGCGTCTTGCCCCGTGTCACCACTGGGTCTGACTGAGCTCCTCCAGGAGAGAGGCCCAAGCAAGACGCGCCCAGAGGAGCGTCTTGCCACGTGTCACCACTGGGTCTGATTGAGCACCTCCAGGAGAGAGGCCCCAGCAAGACGCAACCCGAGGAGCGTCTTGCCTTATGTCAGCACTCGGTCTGACTGAGCGTCTCCAGGAGAGAGGCCAAGGCAAGACGCGCCCCGAGGAGCGTCTTGCCACATGTCACTACTCGGTCTAACTGAGCGCCTCCAGGAGAGAGGTCCAAGCAAGAGGCGCCCCGAGGAGCGTCTTGCCAAATGTCACTACTAGGTCTGACTGAGCGCCTCCAGGAGGGAGGTCCAAGCAAGACGCGCCCCGAGGAGCGTCTTGCCACATGTCACTACTCGGTCTGACTGAGCGCCTCCAGGAGAGAGGCCCAAGCAAGACGTGCCCCGAGGAGCGTCTTGCCACATGTCAACAATGGGTCTGACTGAGGGCCTCCAGGAGAGAAGCCCAAGCAAGACGCGCCCAGAGGAGTGTCTTGCCACATGTCAACACTGGGTCTGACTGAGCGCCTCCAGGAGAGAGGCTCAAGCAAGACACGTCCCGAGGAACGTCTTGACACATGTCAACACTGGGTCGGACTGAGGGCCTCCATGAGAGAAGCCCAAGCAAGACGCGCCCCGAGGAGAGTCTTGCCACACGTCAACACTCGGTCTGACAGAGGGCCTCCAGGAGCGAAGCCCAAGCAAGAAGCGCCCCGAGGAGCGTCTTGCCAAATGTCACTACTCGGTCTGACTGAGCGCCTCCAGGAGAGAGGCCCAAGCAAGATGCGCCCCGAGGAGCGTCTTGCCACATGTGAACACTGGGTCTGACTGAGCGCCTCCAGGAGAGAGGCCCAAGCAAGACGCGCCCGGAGGAGCGTCTTGCCACATGTCAGCACTCGGTCTGACTGAGCGCCTCCAGGAGATAGGCCCAAGCAAGACGCGCCCCGAGGAGCGTCTTGACACATGTCTCCTCTGGGTCTGACTGAGCGCCTCCAGGAGAGAGGCCCAAGCAAGACGTGCCCCGAAGAGCATCTTGCCACATGTCAACACTGGGTCTGACTGAGTGCCTCCATGAGAGAAGCCCCAGCAACACGCGCCCCGAGGAGCGTCTTGCCACATGTCAACACTGGGTCTGACTGAGCACCTCCAGGATAGAGGCCCAAGCAAGACGCGCCCCGAGGAGCGTCTTGCCACATGTCAACACTGGGTCTGACTGAGTGCCTCCATGAGAGAAGCCCCAGCAACACGCGCCCCGAGGAGCGTCTTGCCACATGTCAACACTGGGTCTGACTGAGCACCTCCAGGAGAGAGGCCCAAGCAAGACGCGCCCCGAGGAGCGTCTTGCCACATGTCAACACTGGGTCTGACTGAGCGCCTCCAGGAGAGAGGCCCAAGCAAGAAGCGCCCCGAGGAACGTCTTGCCACATGTCAACACTGGGCCTAATTGAGCGCCTCCAGGAGAGAGGCCCAAGAAAGACGCGCCCCGAGGAGCGTCTTGCCACATGTCACTACTCGGTCTGACTGAGCGCCTCCAGGAGAGAGGTCCAAGCAACACGCGCCCCGAGGAGCGTCTTGCCACATGTCAACACTGGGTCTGACTGAGTGCCTCCATGAGAGAAGCCCCAGCGAGACGCGCCCCGAGGAGCATCTTGCCACATGTCACTACTCGGTCTGACTGAGCGCCTCCAGGAGAGTGGCCCAAGCAAGACGTGCCCCGAGGAGCGTCTTGCCACATGTCAACAATGGGTCTGACTGAGGGCCTCCAGGAGAGAAGCCCAAGCAAGAAGCGCCCCGAGGAGCGTCTTGCCACATGTCAACACTGGGTCTGACATAGCGCCTCCAGGAGAGAGGCCCAAGCAAGACACGCCCCGAGGAGCGTCTTGACACATGTCAACACTGGGTCTGACTGAGGGCCTCCATGAGAGAAGCCCAAGCAAGACGCGCCCCGAGGAGAGTCTTGCCACATGTCAACAATGGGTCTGACTGAGGGCCTCCAGGAGAGAAGTCAAAGCAAGACGCGCCCGAGGAGTTCTTTCCACATGTCAACAATGGGTCTTACTGAGGGCCTCCATGAGAGAAGCCCAAGCAAGACGAGCCCCGAGGAGTGTGTTGCCACATGTCAACACTGTGTCTGACTTAGCGCCTCCAGGAGAGACGCCCAAGCAAGATGCGCCCCGAGGAGCGTCTTGCCCCGTGTCACCACTGGGTCTGACTGAGCTCCTCCAGGAGAGAGGCCCAAGCAAGACGCGCCCAGAGGAGCGTCTTGCCACGTGTCACCACTGGGTCTGATTGAGCACCTCCAGGAGAGAGGCCCCAGCAAGACGCAACCCGAGGAGCGTCTTGCCTTATGTCAGCACTCGGTCTGACTGAGCGTCTCCAGGAGAGAGGCCAAGGCAAGACGCGCCCCGAGGAGCGTCTTGCCACATGTCACTACTCGGTCTAACTGAGCGCCTCCAGGAGAGAGGTCCAAGCAAGAGGCGCCCCGAGGAGCGTCTTGCCAAATGTCACTACTAGGTCTGACTGAGCGCCTCCAGGAGGGAGGTCCAAGCAAGACGCGCCCCGAGGAGCGTCTTGCCACATGTCACTACTCGGTCTGACTGAGCGCCTCCAGGATAGAGGCCCAAGCAAGACGTGCCCCGAGGAGCGTCTTGCCACATGTCAACACTGGGTCGGACTGAGGGCCTCCATGAGAGAAGCCCAAGCAAGACGCGCCCCGAGGAGAGTCTTGCCACACGTCAACACTCGGTCTGACAGAGGGCATTCAGGAGAGAGGCCCAAGCAATACGCGCCCCGAGGAGCGTCTTGCCACATGTCACCACTGGGTCTCAATGAGCGCCTCCAGGAGAGAGGCCCAACCAAGACGCGCCCCGAGGAGCGTCTTTCCACGTGTCACCACTGGGTCTGACTGAGCGCCTCCAGGAGAGAGGCCCAAGCAAGACGCGCCCCGAGGAGCGTCTTGCCACATGTCAACACTGGGTCTGACTGAGCGCCTCCAGGAGAGAGGCCCAAGCAAGCCGCGCCCCGAGGAGCGTCTTGCCACATGTCAACACTGGGTCTGACTGAGCGCCTCCAGGAGAGAGGCCCAAGCAAGACGCGTCCCGAGGAGCGTCTTGCCACATGTCAACAATGGGTCTGACTGAGGGCCTCCAGGAGAGAGGCCCAAGCAAGATGCGCCCGGAGGAGCGTCTTGACACATGTCAACACTGGGTCTGACAGAGCGCCTCCAGGAGAGAGGCCCAAGCAAGACGCGCCCCGAGGAGCGTCTTGTCACATGTCAACACTGGGTCTGTCTGAGCGCCTCCAGGAGAGAAGCCCAAGTAAGACGCGCCCCACATGAGCGTCTTGCCACATGTCAACAATGGGTCTGACTGAGGGCCTCCAGGAGAGAAGCCCAAGCAAGACGCGCCCCGAGGAGCGTCTTGACACATGTCAACACTGGGTCTAACAGAGGGCCTCCACGAGAGAGGCCCAAGCAAGACGCGCCCCGAGGAGTGTCTTGCCACATGTCACCACTGGGTCTGACTGAGCGCCTCCAGGAGAGAGGCCCAAGCAAGACGTGCCCCGAGGAGCGTCAGGCCACATGTCACTACTCAGTCTGACTGAGCGCCTCCAGGAGAGAGGCCCAAGCAAGACGCGCCCCGAGGAGCGTCTTGCCACATGTCAGCACTGGGTCTGACTGAGCGCCTCCAGGAGAGAGGCCCCAGCAAGACGCGCCCCGAGGAGCGTCTTGCCTTATGTCAGCACTCGGTCTGACTGAGCGCCTCCAGGAGAGAGGCCCAGGCAAGACGCGCCCCGAGGAGCATCTTGCCACATGTAAACAATGGGTCTGACTGAGGGCCTCCAGGAGAGAGGCCCAAGCAAGACGCGCCCCGAGGAGCGTCTTGCCACATGTCAACACTGGGTCTGACTGAGCGCCTCCAGGAGAGAGGCCCGAGGAGCGTCTTGCCACATGTCACCTCTGGGTCTGACTGAGCGCCTTCAGGAGAGAAGCGCAAGCAAGAAACGCCCGAGGAGCGTCTTGACACATGTCAACACTGGGTCTGACTGAGCGCCTCCAGGAGAGAGGCCCCAGCAAGACGCGCCCCGACGAGTGTCTTGCCACATGTCAGCACTCGGTCTGACTGAGCGCCTCCAGGAGAGAGGCCCAAGCAAGAAGCGCCCTGAGGAGCGTCTTGCCACATGTCAACACTGGGCCTAATTGAGCGCCTCCAGGAGAGAGGCCCAAGCAAGACACGCCCCGAGGAGCGTCTTGCCACATGTCACTACTCGGTCTGACTGAGCGCCTCCAGGAGAGAGGTCCAAGCAACACGCGCCCCGAGGAGCATCTTGCCACATGTCAACACTGGGTCTGACTGAGTGCCTCCATGAGAGAAGCCCCAGCAAGACGCGCCCCGAGGAGCGTCTTGCCACAAGTCACTACTCGGTCTGACTGAGCGCCTCCAGGAGAGAGGCCCAAGCAAGACGTGCCCCGAGGAGCGTCTTGCCACATGTCAACAATGGGTCTGACTGAGGGCCTCCAGGAGAGAAGCCCAAGCAAGAAGCGCCCCGAGGAGCGTCTTGCCACATGTCAACACTGGGTCTGAAATAGCGCCTCCAGGAGAGAGGCCCAAGCAAGACACGCCCCGAGGAGCGTCTTGACACATGTCAACACTGGGTCTGACTGAGGGCCTCCATGAGAGAAGCCCAAGCAAGACGCGCCCCGAGGAGAGCCTTGCCACATGTCAACACTGGGTCTGACAGAGGGCATCCAGGAGAGAGGCCCAAGCAATACGCGCCCCAAGGAGCGTCTTGCCACATGTCAACAATGGGTCTGACTGAGGGCCTCCAGGAGAGAAGCCAAAGCAATACGCGCCCCGAGGAGCTTCTTTCCAAATGTCAACAATGGGTCTGACTGAGGGCCTCCAGGAGAGAAGCCAAAGCAAGACGCGCCCCGAGGAGCGTCTTGCCACCTGTCAACACTGGGTCTGACCTAGCGCCTCCAGGAGAGAGGCCCAAGCAAGATGCGCCCCGAGGAGCGTCTTGCCACGTGCCACCACTGGGTCTGACTGAGCTCCTCCAGGAACGAGGCCCAAGCAAGACGCGCCCAGAGGAGCGTCTTGCCACGTGTCACCACTGGGTCTGATTGAGCACCTCCAGGAGAGAGGCCCCAGCAAGACGCGCCCCAAGGAGCGTCTTGCCTTATGTCAGCACTCGGTCTGACTGAGCGTCTCGAGGAGAGAGGCCCAGGCAAGATGCGCCCCGAGGAGCGTCTTGCCACATGTCATTACTCGGTCTAACTGAGCGCCTCCAGGAGAGAGGTCCAAGCAAGAGGCGCCCCGAGGAGCGTCTTGCCACATGTCACTACTCGGTCTGACTGAGCGCCTCCAGGAGAGAGGCCCAAGCAAGACGTGCCCCGAGGAGCGTCTTGCCACATGTCAACAATGGGTCTGACTGAGGGCCTCCAGGAGAGAAGCCCAAGCAAGACGCGCCCAGAGGAGCGTCTTGCCACATGTCAACACTGGGTCTGACTGAGCGCCTCCAGGAGAGAGGCCCAAGCAAGACACGCCCCGAGGATCGTCTTGACACATGTCAACACTGGGTCAGACTGAGGGCCTCCATGAGAGAAGCCCAAGCAAGACGCGCCCCGAGGAGAGTCTTGCCACACGTCAAGACTCGGTCTGACAGAGGGCATTCAGGAGAGAGGCCCAAGCAATACGCGCCCCGAGGAGCGTCTTGCCACATGTCACCACTGGGTCTGAATGAGCGCCTCCAGGAGAGAGGCCCAACAAAGACGCGCCCCGAGGAGCGTCTTTCCACGTGTCACCACTGGGTCTGACTGAGCGCCTCCAGGAGAGAGGCCCAAGCAAGACGCGCCCCGAGGAGCGTCTTGCCACATGTCAACACTGGGTCTGACTGAGCGCCTCCAGGAGAGAGGCCCAAGCAAGACGCGCCCCGAGGAGCGTCTTGCCACATGTCAACACTGGGTCTGACTGAGCGCCTCCAGGAGAGAGGCCCAAGCAAGATGCGCCCCGAGGAGCGTCTTGCCACATGTCAACAATGGGTCTGACTGAGGGCCTCCAGGAGAGAGGCCCAAGCAAGATGCGCCCGGAGGAGCGTCTTGCCACATGTCAACACTGGGTCTGACAGAGGGCCTCCAGGAGAGAGGCCCAAGCAAGACGCGCCCCGAGGAGCGTCTTGCCACATGTCACCTCTGGTTCTGACTGAGCGCCTCGAGGAGAGAGGCCCAAGCAAGACGCGCCCCGAGGAGCATCTTGTCACATGTCAACACTGGGTCTGTCTGAGCGCCTCCAGGAGAGAAGCCCAAGCAAAACGCGCCCCGAGGAGCGTCTTGCCACATGTCAACAATGGGTCTGACTGAGGGCCTCCAGGAGAGAAGCCCAAGCAAGACGCGCCCCGAGGAGCGTCTTGACACATGTCAACACTGGGTCTGACAGAGGGCCTCCACGAGAGAGGCCCAAGCAAGACGCGCCCCGAGGAGTGTCTTGCCACATGTCACCACTGGGTCTGACTGAGCGCCTCCAGGAGAGAGGCCCAAGCAAGACGTGCCCCGAGGAGCGTCAGGCCACATGACTGACTGAGGGCCTCCAGGAGAGAAGCCCAAGCAAGAAGCGCCCAGAGGAGCATCTTGCCACATGTCAACACTGGGTCTGACTGAGCGCCTCCAGGAGAGCGGCCCAAGCAAGACTCGCCCCGAGGAGTGTCTTGACACATGTCAACACTGGGTCTGACTGAGGGCCTCCATGAGAGAAGCCCAAGCAAGACGCGCCCCGAGGAGAGTCTTGCCACATGTCAACACTGGGTCTGACAGAGGGCATCCAGGAGAGAGGCCCAAGCAATACGCGCCCCGAGGAGCGTCTTGCCACATGTCAACAATGGGTCTGACTGAGGGCCTCCAGGAGAGAAGCCAAAGCAAGACGCGCCCCGAGGAGCTTCTTTCCACATGTCAACAATGGGTCTTACTGAGGGCCTCCATGAGAGAAGCCCAAGCAAGACGCGCCCCGAGGAGTGTCTTGCCACATGTCAACACTGTGTCTGACTGAGCGCCTCCAGGAGAGAGGCCCAAGCAAGACGCGCCCCGAGGAGCGTCTTGCCACGTGTCAACACTGGGTCTGACTTAGCGCTTCCAGGAGAGAGGCCCAAGCAAGATGCGCCCCGAGGAGCGTCTTGCCACGTGTCACCACTGGGTCTGACTGAGCTCCTCCAGGAGAGAGGCCCAAGCAAGACGCGCCCAGAGGAGCGTCTTGCCACGTGTCACCACTTGGTCTGATTGAGCACCTCCAGGAGAGAGGCCCCAGCAAGACGCGCCCCGAGGAGCGTCTTGCCTTATGTCAGCACTCGGTCTGACTGAGCGCCTCCAGGAGAGAGGCCCAAGCAAGACGCGGCCCGAGGAGCGTCTTGCCACATGTCACTACTCGGTCTAACTGAGCGCCTCCAGGAGAGAGGCCCAACCAAGACGCGCCCCGAGGAGTGTCTTGCCACATGCCAACACCTGGTCTGACTGAGCGCCTCCAGGAGAGAGGCCCAAGCAAGACGCGCCCCGAGGAGCGTCTTGCCACGTGTCAACACTGGGTCTAACTAAGCGCCTCCAGGAGAGAGGCCCAAGCAAGACGCGCCCCGAGGAGCGTCTTTCCACGTGTCACAACTGGGTCTGACTGAGCGCCTCCAGGAGAGAGGCCCAAGCAAGACGCGCCCCGAGGAGCGTCTTGCCACATGTCAACACTGGGTCTGACTGAGCGCCTCCAGGAGAGAGGCCCAAGCAAGACGCGCCCCGAGGAGCGTCTTGTCACATGTTGTAATAAAAATGAACTTGTCATCTGTTGTATAATTGCTTTATATAAGTTATTGATCACTACTGTTTGTCAATCACACTTATCATGAGGATGTAATCAAGGGTAATCATGGTAGAGCCGAACATAATGTGATCATGAGGATGTAATCAAGGTAATCATGGTGGAGGTGTGCAGCTTTGCACGCACATCAGGGAATGTATAAGGAGCAGAGCAGGGCTCAGGGGGTTAGAGCTGCTTGAAGGATTCTACCTGACGAGGTTCATGGATTACATTTTCTAACTGGGGTGTTCAGCTCTCCACCCATAAGCAACGTTTTGTATGTATCCCATAGGCGGGTGTCTGAGTGACGGTGGTTGACTGGGTCCCCTTCCCCTACAAAAGGATTGAACCCTTGTCGAGGCGATGGATGGGCTCCGCGGACCTGGTGGTGTCGGATGTTTGGTCATCGTCCTCGCTGTCCTCGCTGTCATCGCACTGAGGGCACATTTCTGTTGGGGGCTCACGGAAGGACAAGTGTTGGAAGAAGGGGTCATGGGCCATCTGGAATTGGTTAGCAGTATGTCCAACCGCACTCAAGGCACATTCACATGCAGAGCAAATGACGCTTGCTACTTGGGAAACCTAACATCTACCGGTAAGATGTACCGGTGCAGAGGATGTCTTAAATTCCGAGGAAGGGTGATCAGCCCGGGGGTGTTGGTTCAAGGATCAACAGTAACCTTTAATTCTGCAGCGCGCATCTGTGCATACCATCAGGGGAATGGTACTTGCATACAAAATGGCACAAATTGGAGTATGAAGGTTGATCACGATTTCTGGATCAGGAATGGAACTGTAATCACAGGAGGACACGCCTATTTGTACATATTCTGGGTGCTGCCCGACACAGCTAGAGCTACGCAGACAGCTGTAGCTCCCCTGGTTCACACTTGTCAACAAATGGGACAAATAAGGGTAGCCGAATATGTGCGATGGACTGTGAAATTCCCTCCTATTCCGCCTTGCAACAGGAGGAGGCGAGCATGGTATGACACCGTGCTAGGAGGAACTGGAACTTTGTATGGTCTGGCTAACACAGCAGACAATGAGGTAACACGAACTATGCTGTCCAACACTGGAGAATACACCGCACAAGCTGTCACCAAGACTGCAAGATGGATGCCTTCGACTGTATCTAGTCAGTTAGAAGGAAGTGATGTGTGGAAAAGTGTATTTAAATGGAATCTAAAGCTTTGGAATGAAACTTATGATGCATTGCATAATTTGTCACACATAGGTAATTGGACAGTCTGTTCCTTGCAGACTATTCATGCTGAGACACAAAGAAATAGGTTTCAAATACAGGTAATGAGTAATAACTATCATGCATGGCGAACATTATGGAACATCAGTAGTTCATTATGGCTACAGCCACATGCAGAAATGACGATTTGTAATAAATCTATGTGTACTGGATACTGGGATCAGTATAATATGACATCAGTAATGACTGTGTGTAGATATCAGATACTGCCGGTGATAACCACTAAAGGGTTTTGGTATCTCCATGTTAGTGGAGAGTGGTGGGATGTTAAAACAAATCGAACATATGAAGTAAAACACTGTGATGAGACTGATAAGGGTTTAGCCTGCCCATTGGTAAAAGGACATAGCAATCCATGTTTCACTGATTCAAAGGTCGTACTCTGTGATTGGACGGTCACACCCCCAGAGGAACAGTTTTGGCAGGTGGGTCCTAACACCTTATGCGTGGCTACAATGACCAATTCCCCACAGGTACCTTCAGTTCCCTTTTCAGGTTGTCTCAAGGGTATACATATGTGGGAATGGAATAACGTGACCTATTGGTTGAGTAATTACACTGTATCTAGTCGGCTGACTAAGATACAATGGGAGGTTTTACACTCCCCTTGGACACTCTCACTGGAACGATTCAAATGCGCATTGGATGGTTCCACTGAAGTGGCAAAATTGATTGACTCTCATAGGTCCAACCTTTCCAGGCTCATGGTGTCTACTCTTGTGGCACAAGGGGAAATAAAACATGTTGCTACATTGATTGAACAGGCTTCCGCTCATCATTGGTGGGATATATTTACAGGCATGTCGAGTACCGCTAATAAAGTGCTAATTCCACCTATGATTGCAGCATTAATTATAATCAGCATTCTAACATTGTGTAATCTTATTATTTGTTGGTATGTTATTCGATTAAGAAGAGAAATAAATTGGGTAATAATGCAAAGACTACGATGAAAATTAAAGTGGAACTACAAGGTATGTTATAAATGACGTTGGTTTTGATGGGGAAATGGTGATGGATATGTTACATAAATTAGATGAAAAGTTCAAGAGTGGAAATGTAATAAAAATGAACTTGTCATCTGTTGTATAATTGCTTTATATAAGTTATTGATCACTACTGTTTGTCAATCACACTTATCATGAGGATGTAATCAAGGGTAATCATGGTAGAGCCGAACATAATGTGATCATGAGGATGTAATCAAGGTAATCATGGTGGAGGTGTGCAGCTTTGCACGCACATCAGGGAATGTATAAGGAGCAGAGCAGGGCTCAGGGGGTTAGAGCTGCTTGAAGGATTCTACCTGACGAGGTTCATGGATTACATTTTCTAACTGGGGTGTTCAGCTCTCCACCCATAAGCAACGGTAAGAGAAATGTTTCGTTCATGATTGATAACTTGTATGAATGCCGGTTGAATAAAGCCTTGTTGTTCATCTGATATTCAAGTTGTGTTTCATTGTTTCTGGCGTCGACTTGACAACGATCCTGATTAAATAAATATAAAGTGTAAAAAGAGACTTTGAGTCTTTTAAGGTAATTAAAATAAAATAAAACATTTTATTTTAGAACACATGTCAACACTGGGTCTGTCTGAGCGCCTCCAGGAGAGAAGCCCAAGCAAGACGCGCCCCGAGGAGTGTCTTGCCACATGTCAACAATGGGTCTGACTGAGGGCCTCCAGGAGAGAAGCCCAAGCAAGACGCGCCCCGAGGAGCGTCTTGACACATGTCAACACTGGGTCTGACAGAGGGCCTCCAGGAGAGAGGCCCAAGCAAGACGCGCCCCGAGGAGCGTCTTGCCACATGTCAACACTGGGTCTGACTGAGCGCCTCCAGGAGAGAGGCCCCAGCAAGACGCGCCCCGAGGAGCGTCTTGCCTTATGTCAGCACTCGGTCTGACTGAGCGCCTCCAGGAGAGAGGCCCAAGCAAGACGCGCCCCGAGGAGCGTCTTGCCACATGTCAACAATGGGTCTGACTGAGGGCCTCCAGGAGAGAGGCCCAAGCAAGATGCGCCCGGAGGAGCGTCTTGCCACATGTCAACACTGGGTCTGACAGAGGGCCTCCAGGAGAGAGGCCCAAGCAAGACGCGCCCCGAGGAGCGTCTTGCCACATGTCACCTCTGGTTCTGACTGAGGGCCTCCAGGAGAGAAGCCCAAGCAAGACATGCCCCGAGGAGCGTCTTGTCACATGTCAACACTGGGTCTTTCTGAGCGCCTCCAGGAGAGAAGCCCAAGCAAGACGCGCCCCGAGGAGCGTCTTGCCACATGTCAACAATGGTTCTGACTGAGGGCCTCCAGGAGAGAAGCCCAAGAAACACGCGGCCCGAGGAGCGTCTTGCCACATGTCAGCACTCGGTCTGACTGAGCGCCTCCAGGAGAGAGGCCAAAGCAAGACGCGCCCCGAGGAGCGTCTTGACACATGTCAACACTGGGTCTGACAGAGGGCCTCCATGAGAGAGGCCCAAGCAAGACGCGCCCCGAGGAGTGTCTTGCCACATGTCAACACTGGGTCTGACAGAGGGCCTCCAGGAGAGAGGCCCAAGCAAGACGCGCCCCGAGAAGTGTCTTGCCACATGTCACCACTTGGTCTGACTGAGCGCCTCCAGGAGAGAGGGCCAAGCAACACGCGCCCCGAGGAGCGTCAGGCCACATGTCACTACTCATTCTGACTGAGCGCCTCCAGGAGAGAGGCCCAAGCAAGACGCACCCCGAGGAGCGTCTTGCCACGTGTCAACACTGGGTCTGATTGAGGGCCTTCTGGAGAGAGGCCCAAGCAAGACGCACCCCGTGGAGCGTCTTGCCACATGTCACCACTTGGTCTGACTGAGCGCCTCCAGGAGAGAGGCCCAAGCAACACGCGCCCCGAGGAGCGTCAGGCCACATGTCACTACTCAGTCTGACTGAGCGCCTCCAGGAGAGAGGCCAAAGCAAGACGCGCCCCGAGGAGCGTCTTGACACATGTCAACACTGGGTCTGACAGAGGGCCTCCATGAGAGAGGCCCAAGCAAGACGCGCCCCGAGGAGTGTCTTGCCACATGTCAACACTGTTTCTGACAGAGAGCCTCCAGGAGAGAGGCCCAAGCAAGAAGCGCCCTGAGGAGTGTCTTGCCACATGTCACCACTTGGTCTGACTGAGCGCCTCCAGGAGAGAGGCCCAAGCAACACGCGCCCCGAGGAGCGTCTTGCCACGTGTCAACACTGGGTCTGATTGAGGGCCTTCTGGAGAGAGGCCCAAGCAAGACGCGCCCCGAGGAGCGTCTTGCCACGTGTCAACACTGGGTCTGACTGAGCGCCTCCAGGAGAGAGGCCCAAGCAAGACGCGCCCCGAGGAGCGTCTTTCCAC
This sequence comes from Nothobranchius furzeri, assembly GCF_043380555.1. Lineage (NCBI taxonomy): Eukaryota > Metazoa > Chordata > Actinopteri > Cyprinodontiformes > Nothobranchiidae > Nothobranchius > Nothobranchius furzeri. The sequence continues at coordinate 17,295,366 of NC_091749.1, read as the reverse complement.
GTGTCACCACTGGGTCTGACTGAGCGCCTCCAGGAGAGAGGCCCAAGCAAGACGCGCCCCGAGGAGCGTCTTGCCACATGTCAACACTGGGTCTGACTGAGCGCCTCCAGGAGAGAGGCCCAAGCAAGACGCGCCCCGAGGAGCGTCTTGTCACATGTCAACACTGGGTCTGTCTCAGCGCCTCCAGGAGAGAAGCCCAAGCAAGACGCGCCCCGAGGAGTGTCTTGCCACATGTCAACAATGGGTCTGACTGAGGGCCTCCAGGAGAGAAGCCCAAGCAAGACGCGCCCCGAGGAGCGTCTTGACACATGTCATCACTGGGTCTGACAGAGGGCCTCCAGGAGAGAGGCCCAAGCAAGACGCACCCCGAGGAGTGTCTTGCCACATGTCACCACTGGGTCTGACTGAGCGCCTCCAGGAGAGAGGCCCAGGCAAGACGCGCCCCGAGGAGTGTCAGGCCACATGTCACTACTCAGTCTGACTGAGCGCCTCCAGGAGAGAGACCCAAGCAAGACGCGCCCCGAGGAGCGTCTTGCCACATGTCAGCACTGGGTCTGACTGAGCGCCTCCAGGAGAGAGGCCCCAGCAAGACGCGCCCCGAGGAGCGTCTTGCCACATGTCAACAATGGGTCTGACTGAGGGCCTCCAGGAGAGAAGCCAAAGCAAGACGCGCCCCGAGGAGCTTCTTTCCACATGTCAACAATGGGTCTTACTGAGGGCCTCCATGAGAGAAGCCCAAGCAAGACGCGCCCCGAGGAGTGTCTTGCCACGTGTCAACACTGTGTCTGACTGAGCGCCTCCAGGAGAGAGGCCCAAGCAAGACGCGCCCCGAGGAGCGTCTTGCCACGTGTCAACACTGGGTCTGACTTAGCGCTTCCAGGAGAGAGACCCAAGCAAGATGCGCCCCGAGGAGCGTCTTGCCACGTGTCACCACTGGGTCTGACTGAGCTCCTCCAGGAGAGAGGCCCAAGCAAGACGCGCCCAGAGGAGCGTCTTGCCACGTGTCACCATTGGGTCTGATTGAGCACCTCCAGGAGAGAGGCCCCAGCAAGACGCGCCCCGAGGAGCGTCTTGCCTTATGTCAGCACTCAGTCTGACTGAGCGCCTCCAGGAGAGAGGCCCAAGCAAGACGCGGCCCGAGGAGCGTCTTGCCACATGTCACTACTCGGTCTAACTGAGCGCCTCCAGGAGAGAGGCCCAACCAAGACGCGCCCCGAGGAGTGTCTTGCCACATGCCAACACTGGGTCTGACTGAGCGCCTCCAGGAGAGAGGCCCAAGCAAGACGCGCCCCGAGGAGCGTCTTGCCACGTGTCAACACTGGGTCTGACTGAGCGCCTCCAGGAGAGAGGCCCAAGCAAGACGCGCCCGAGGAGCGTCTTTCCACGTGTCACCACTGGGTCTGACTGAGCGCCTCCAGGAGAGAGGCCCAAGCAAGACGCGCCCCGAGGAGCGTCTTGCCACATGTCAACACTGGGTCTGACTGAGCGCCTCCAGGAGAGAGGCCCAAGCAAGACACGCCCCGAGGAGCGTCTTGTCACATGTCAACACTGGGTCTGTCTGAGCGCCTCCAGGAGAGAAGCCCAAGCAAGACGCGCCCCGAGGAGTGTCTTGCCACATGTCAACAATGGGTCTGACTGAGGGCCTCCAGGAGAGAAGCCCAAGCAAGACGCGCCCCGACGAGCGTCTTGACACATGTCAACACTGGGTCTGACAGAGGGCCTCCAGGAGAGAGGCCCAAGCAAGACGCACCCCGAGGAGTTTCTTGCCACATGTCACCACTGGGTCTGACTGAGCGCCTCCAGGAGAGAGGCCCAAGCAAGACGCGCCCCGAGGAGTGTCAGGCCACATGTCACTACTCAGTCTGACTGAGCGCCTCCAGGAGAGAGGCCCAAGCAAGACGCGCCCCGAGGAGCGTCTTGCCACATGTCAGCACTGGGTCTGACTGAGCGCCTCCAGGAGAGAGGCCCCAGCAAGACGCGCCCCGAGGAGCGTCTTGCCTTATGTCAGCACTCGGTCTGAGTGAGCGCCTCCAGGAGAGAGGCCCAAGCAAGACGCGCCCCGAGGAGCGTCTTGCCACATGTCAACAATGGGTCTGACTGAGGGCCTCCAGGAGAGAGGCCCAAGCAAGATGCGCCCGGAGGAGCGTCTTGCCACATGTCAACACTGGGTCTGACAGAGGGCCTCCAGGAGAGAGGCCCAAGCAAGACGCGCCCCGAGGAGCGTCTTGCCACATGTCACCTCTGGTTCTGACTGAGGGCCTCCAGGAGAGAAGCCCAAGCAAGAAGTGCCCCGAGGAGCGTCTTGTCACATGTCAACACTGGGTCTTTCTGAGCGCCTCCAGGAGAGAAGCCCAAGCAAGACGCGCCCCGAGGAGCGTCTTGCCACATGTCAACAATGGGTCTGACTGAGGGCCTCCAGGAGAGAAGCCCAAGAAACACGCGGCCCGAGGAGCGTCTTGCCACATGTCAGCACTCGGTCTGACTGAGCGCCTCCAGGAGAGAGGCCAAAGCAAGACGCGCCCCGAGGAGCGTCTTGACACATGTCAACACTGGGTCTGACAGAGGGCCTCCATGAGAGAGGCCCAAGCAAGACGCGCCCCGAGAAGTGTCTTGCCACATGTCACCACTTGGTCTGACTGAGCGCCTCCAGGAGAGAGGCCCAAGCAACACGCGCCCCGAGGAGCGTCAGGCCACATGTCACTACTCATTCTGACTGAGCGCCTCCAGGAGAGAGGCCCAAGCAAGACGCGCCCCGAGGAGCGTCTTGCCACGTGTCAACACTGGGTCTGATTGAGGGCCTTCTGGAGAGAGGCCCAAGCAAGACGCACCCCGTGGAGCGTCTTGCCACATGTCACCACTTGGTCTGACTGAGCGCCTCCAGGAGAGAGGCCCAAGACACGCGCCCCGAGGAGCGTCAGGCCACATGTCACTACTCAGTCTGACTGAGCGCCTCCAGGAGAGAGGCCAAAGCAAGACGCGCCCCGAGGAGCGTCTTGACACATGTCAACACTGGGTCTGACAGAGGGCCTCCATGAGAGAGGCCCAAGCAAGACGCGCCCCGAGGAGTGTCTTGCCACATGTCAACACTGTTTCTGACAGAGAGCCTCCAGGAGAGAGGCCCAAGCAAGAAGCGCCCCGAGGAGTGTCTTGCCACATGTCACCACTTGGTCTGACTGAGCGCCTCCAGGAGAGAGGCCCAAGCAACACGCGCCCCGAGGAGCGTCAGGCCACATGTCACTACTCAGTCTGACTGAGCGCCTCCAGGAGAGAGGCCCAAGCAAGACGCGCCCCGAGGAGCGTCTTGCCACGTGTCAACACTGGGTCTGATTGAGGGCCTTCTGGAGAGAGGCCCAAGCAAGACGCGCCCCGAGGAGCGTCTTGCCACGTGTCAACACTGGGTCTGACTGAGCGCCTCCAGGAGAGAGGCCCAAGCAAGACGCGCCCCGAGGAGCGTCTTTCCACGTGTCACCACTGGGTCTGACTGAGCGCCTCCAGGAGAGAGGCCCAACCAAGACGCGCCCCGAGGAGTGTCTTGCCACATGTCAACACTGGGTCTGACTGAGCGCCTCCAGGAGAGAGGCCCAAGCAAGAAGCGCCCCGAGGAGCGTCTTGTCACATGTCAACACTGGGTCTGTCTGAGCGCCTCCAGGAGAGAAGCCCAAGCAAGACGCGCCCCGAGGAGTGTCTTGCCACATGTCAACAATGGGTCTGACTGAGCGCCTCCAGGAGAGAGGCCAAAGCAAGACGCGCCCCGAGGAGCGTCTTGACACATGTCAACACTGGGTCTGACAGAGGGCCTCCATGAGAGAGGCCCAAGCAAGACGCGCCCTGAGGAGTGTCTTGCCACATGTCAACACTGTTTCTGACAGAGAGCCTCCAGGAGAGAGGCCCAAGCAAGAAGCGCCCCGAGGAGTGTCTTGCCACATGTCACCACTTGGTCTGACTGAGCGCCTCCAGGAGAGAGGCCCAAGCAACACGCGCCCCGAGGAGCATCATGCCACATGTCACTACTCAGTCTGACTGAGCGCCTCCAGGAGAGAGGCCCAAGCAAGACGCGCCCCGAGGAGCGTCTTGCCACGTGTCAACACTGGGTCTGACTGAGCGCCTCCAGGAGAGAGGCCCAAGCAAGACGTGCCCCGAGGAGCGTCTTTCCACGTGTCACCACTGGGTCTGACTGAGCGCCTCCAGGAGAGAGGCCCAAGCAAGACGCGCCCCGAGGAGCGTCTTGCCACATGTCAACACTGGGTCTGACTGAGCGCCTCCAGGAGAGAGGCCCAAGCAAGACGCGCCCCGAGGAGCGTCTTGTCACATGTCAACACTGGGTCTGTCTGAGCGCCTCCAGGAGAGAAGCCCAAGCAAGACGCGCCCCGAGGAGTGTCTTGCCACATGTCAACAATGGGTCTGACTGAGGGCCTCCAGGAGAGAAGCCCAAGCAAGACGCGCCCCGAGGAGCGTCTTGACACATGTCAACACTGGGTCTGACAGAGGGCCTCCAGGAGAGAGGCCCAAGCAAGACGCGCCCCGAGGAGTGTCTTGCCACATGTCACCACTGGGTCTGACTGAGCGCCTCCAGGAGAGAGGCCCAAGCAAGACGCGCCAAGAGGAGTGTCAGGCCACATGTCACTACTCAGTCTGACTGAGCGCCTCCAGGAGAGAGGCCCAAGCAAGACGCGCCCCGAGGAGCGTCTTGCCACATGTCAGCACTGGGTCTGACTGACTGCCTCCAGGAGAGAGGCCCCAGCAAGACGCGCCCCGAGGAGCGTCTTGCCTTATGTCAGCACTCGGTCTGACTGAGCGCCTCCAGGAGAGAGGCCCAAGCAAGACGCGCCCCGAGGAGCATCTTGCCACATGTCAACAATGGGTCTGACTGAGGGCCTCCAGGAGAGAGGCCCAAGCAAGATGCGCCCGGAGGAGCGTCTTGCCACATGTCAACACTGGGTCTGACAGAGGGCCTCCAGGAGAGAGGCCCAAGCAAGACGCGCCCCGAGGAGCGTCTTGCCACATGTCACCTCTGGTTCTGACTGAGGGCCTCCAGGAGAGAAGCCCAAGCAAGACGTGCCCCGAGAAGCGTCTTGTCACATGTCAACACTGGGTCTTTCTGAGCGCCTCCAGGAGAGAAGCCCAAGCAAGATGCGCCCCGAGGAGCGTCTTGCCACATGTCAACAATGGGTCTGACTGAGGGCCTCCAGGAGAGAAGCCCAAGAAACACGCGGCCCGAGGAGCGTCTTGCCACATGTCAGCACTCGGTCTGACTGAGCGCCTCCAGGAGAGAGGCCAAAGCAAGACGCGCCCCGAGGAGCGTCTTGACACATGTCAACACTGGGTCTGACAGAGGGCCTCCATGAGAGAGGCCCAAGCAAGACGCGCCCCGAGGAGTGTCTTGCCACATGTCAACACTGGGTCTGACAGAGGGCCTCCAGGAGAGAGGCCCAAGCAAGACGCGCCCCGAGAAGTGTCTTGCCACATGTCACCACTTGGTCTGACTGAGCGCCTCCAGGAGAGAGGCCCAAGCAACACGCGCCCCGAGGAGCGTCAGGCCACATGTCACTACTCATTCTGACTGAGCGCCTCCAGGAGAGAGGCCCAAGCAAGACGTGCCACGAGGAGCGTCTTGCCACGTGTCAACACTGGGTCTGATTGAGGGCCTTCTGGAGAGAGGCCCAAGCAAGACACACCCCGTGGAGCGTCTTGCCACATGTCACCACTTGGTCTGACTGAGCGCCTCCAGGAGAGAGGCCCAAGCAACACGCGCCCCGAGGAGCGTCAGGCCACATGTCACTACTCAGTCTGACTGAGCGCCTCCAGGAGAGAGGCCAAAGCAAGACGCGCCCCGAGGAGCGTCTTGACACATGTCAACACTGGGTCTGACAGAGGGCCTCCATGAGAGAGGCCCAAGCAAGACGCGCCCCGAGGAGTGTCTTGCCACATGTCAACACTGTTTCTGACAGAGAGCCTCCAGGAGAGAGGCCCAAGCAAGAAGCGCCCAGAGGAGTGTCTTGCCACATGTCACCACTTGGTCTGACTGAGCGCCTCCAGGAGAGAGGCCCAAGCAACACGCGCCCCGAGGAGCGTCAGGCCACATGTCACTACTCAGTCTGACTGAGCGCCTCCAGCAGAGAGGCCCAAGCAAGACGCGCCCCGAGGAGCGTCTTGCCACGTGTCAACACTGGGTCTGATTGAGGGCCTTCTGGAGAGAGGCCCAAGCAAGATGCGCCCCGAGGAGCGTCTTGCCACATGTCAACACTGGGTCTGACTGAGCGCCTCCAGGAGAGAGGCCAAGCAAGACACGCCCGAGGAGCGTCTTGACACATGTCTCCTCTGGGTCTGACTGAGCGCCTCCAAGAGAGAGGCCCAAGCAAGACGTGCCCCGACGAGCATCTTGCCACATGTCAACACTGGGTCTGACAGAGGGCATCCAGGAGAGAGGCCCAAGCAATACGCGCCCCGAGGAGCGTCTTGCCACATGTCAACAATGGGTCTGACTGAGGGCCTCCAGGAGAGAAGCCAAAGAAAGACGCGCCCCGAGGAGCTTCTTTCCACATGTCAACAATGGGTCTTACTGAGGGCCTCCATGAGAGAAGCCCAAGCAAGACGCGCCCCGAGGAGTGTCTAGCCACATGTCAACACTGTGTCTGACTGAGCGCCTCCAGGAGAGAGGCCCAAGCAAGACGCGCCCCGAGGAGCGTCTTGCCACGTGTCAACACTGGGTCTGACTTAGCGCCTCCAGGAGAGAGGCCCAAGAAAGATGTGCCCCGAGGAGCGTCTTGCCACGTGTCACCACTGGGTCTGACTGAGCTCCTCCAGGAGAGAGGCCCAAGCAAGACGCGCCCAGAGGAGCGTCTTGCCACGTGTCACCACTGGGTCTGAATGAGCACCTCCAGGAGAGAGGCCCCAGCAAGACGCGCCCCGAGGAGCGTCTTGCCACGTGTCAGCACTCGGTCTGACTGAGCGCCTCCAGGAGAGAGGCCCAAGCAAGACGCGGCCCGAGGAGCGTCTTGCCACATGTCACTACTCGGTCTAACTGAGCGCCTCCAGGAGAGAGGTCCAAGCAAGACGCGCCCCGAGGAGCGTCTTGCCAAATGTCACTACTCGGTCTGACTGAGCGCCTCCAGGAGGGAGGTCCAAGCAAGACGCGCCCCGAGGAGCGTCTTGCCACATGTCACTACTCGGTCTGACTGAGCGCCTCCAGGAGAGAGGCCCAAGCAAGACGTGCCCCGAGGAGCGTCTTGCCACATGTCAACAATGGGTCTGACTGAGGGCCTCCAGGAGAGAAGCCCAAGCAAGACGCGCCCCGAGGAGCGTCTTGCGACATGTCAACAATGGGTCTGACTGAGGGCCTCCAGGAGAGAAGCCCAAGCAAGACGCGCCCCGAGCAGCGTCTTGCCACATGTCAACACTGGGTCTGACTGAGGGCCCCCAGGAGAGAGGCCCAAATAAGACGCGCCCCGAGGAGCGTCTTGCCACATGTCAACACTGGGTCTGACTGAGGGCCTCCAGGAGAGAAGCCCAAGCAAGATGCTTCCCGAGGAGCGTCTTGCCACATGTCAGCACTCAGTCTGACTGAGCGCCTCCAGGAGAGAGGCCCAAGCAAGACGCACCCCGAGGAGCGTCTTGCCACATGTCAACACTGGGTCTGACTGAGCGCCTCCAGGAGAGAGGCCCAAGCAAGACGAGCCCCGAGGAGCGTCTTGCCACGTGTCAACACTGGGTCTGACTTAGCGCCTCCAGGAGAGAGGCCCAAGAAAGATGTGCCCCGAGGAGCGTCTTGCCACGTGTCACCACTGGGTCTGACTGAGCTCCTCCAGGAGAGAGGCCCAAGCAAGACGCGCCCAGAGGAGCGTCTTGCCACGTGTCACCACTGGGTCTGAATGAGCACCTCCAGGAGAGAGGCCCCAGCAAGACGCGCCCCGAGGAGCGTCTTGCCTTATGTCAGCACTCGGTCTGACTGAGCGCCTCCAGGAGAGAGGCCCAAGCAAGACGCGGCCCGAGGAGCGTCTTGCCACATGTCACTACTCGGTCTAACTGAGCGCCTCCAGGAGAGAGGTCCAAGCAAGACGCGCCCCGAGGAGCGTCTTGCCAAATGTCACTACTCGGTCTGACTGAGCGCCTCCAGGAGGGAGGTCCAAGCAAGACGCGCCCCGAGGAGCGTCTTGCCACATGTCACTACTCGGTCTGACTGAGCGCCTCCAGGAGAGAGGCCCAAGCAAGACGTGCCCCGAGGAGCGTCTTGCCACATGTCAACAATGGGTCTGACTGAGGGCCTCCAGGAGAGAAGCCCAAGCAAGACGCGCCCCGAGGAGCGTCTTGCCACATGTCAACAATGGGTCTGACTGAGGGCCTCCAGGAGAGAAGCCCAAGCAAGACGCGCCCCGAGCAGCGTCTTGCCACATGTCAACACTGGGTCTGACTGAGGGCCCCCAGGAGAGAGGCCCAAATAAGACGCGCCCCGAGGAGCGTCTTGCCACATGTCAACACTGGGTCTGACTGAGGGCCTCCAGGAGAGAAGCCCAAGCAAGATGCTTCCCGAGGAGCGTCTTGCCACATGTCAGCACTCAGTCTGACTGAGCGCCTCCAGGAGAGAGGCCCAAGCAAGATGCACCCCGAGGAGCGTCTTGCCACATGTCAACACTGGGTCTGACTGAGCGCCTCCAGGAGAGAGGCCCAAGCAAGACGCGCCCCGAGGAGCGTCTTGCCACATGTGAACACTGGGTCTGACTGAGCGCCTCCAGGAGAGAGGCCCAAGCAAGACGCGCCCGGAGGAGCGTCTTGCCACATGTCAGCACTCGGTCTGACTGAGCGCCTCCAGGAGAGAGGCCCAAGCAAGACGCGCCCCGAGGAGCGTCTTGACACATGTCTCCTCTGGGTCTGACTGAACGCCTCCAGGAGAGAGGCCCAAGCAAGACGTGCCCCGAGGAGCATCTTGCCACATGTCAACACTGGGTCTGACTGAGTGCCTCCATGGGAGAAGCCCCAGCAAGACGCGCCCCGAGGAGCGTCTTGCCACATGTCAACACTGGGTCTGACTGAGCACCTCCAGGAGAGAGGCCCAAGCAAGACGCGCCCCGAGGAGCGTCTTGCCACATGTCAACACTTGGTCTGACTGAGTGCCTCCAGGAGAGAGGCCCGAGGAGCGTCTTGCCACATGTCACCTCTGGGTCTGACTGAGCGCCTCCAGGAGAGAGGCGCAAGCAAGAAACGCCCGAGGAGCGTCTTGACACATGTCAACACTGGGTCTGACTGAGCGCCTCCAGGAGAGAGGCCCCAGCAAGACGCGCCCCGAGGAGCGTCTTGCCACATGTCAGCACTCGGTCTGACTGAGCGCCTCCAGGAGAGAGGCCCAAGCAAGAAGCGCCCCGAGGAGCGTCTTGCCACATGTCAACACTGGGTCTAATCGAGCGCCTCCAGGAGAGAGGCCCAAGCAAGACGCGCCCCGAGGAGCGTCTTGCCACATGTCACTACTCGGTCTGACTGAGCGCCTCCAGGAGAGAGGCCCAAGCAAGACGTGCCCCGAGGAGCGTCTTGCCACATGTCAACAATGGGTCTGACTGAGGGCCTCCAGGAGAGAAGCCCAAGCAAGAAGCGCCCCGAGGAGCGTCTTGCTAAATGTCACTACTCGGTCTGACTGAGCGCCTCCAGGAGAGAGGCCCAAGCAAGACGCGCCCCGAGGAGCGTCTTGCCACATGTGAACACTGGGTCTGACTGAGCGCCTCCAGGAGAGAGGCCCAAGCAAGACGCGCCCGGAGGAGCGTCTTGCCACATGTCAGCACTCGGGCTGACTGAGCGCCTCCAGGAGAGAGGCCCAAGCAAGACGCGCCCCGAGGAGCGTCTTGACACATATCTCCTCTGGGTCTGACTGAGCACCTCCAGGAGAGAGGCCCAAGCAAGACGCGCCCCGAGGAGCGTCTTGCCACATGTCAACACTGGGTCTGACTGAGCACCTCCAGGAGAGAGGCCCCAGGAAGACGTGCCGCGAGGAGCATCTTGCCTTATGTCAGCACTCGGTCTGACTGAGCGCCTCCAGGAGAAGGCCCAAGCAAGACCCGCCCCGAGGAGCGTCTTGCCACATGTCACTACTCGGTCTAACTGAGCGCCTCCAGGAGAGAGGTCCAAGCAAGACACGCCCCGAGGAGCGTCTTGCCGCATGTCACTACTCGGTCTTACTGAGCGCCTCCAGGAGGGAGGTCCAAGCAAGACGCGCCCCGAGGAGCGTCTTGCCACATGTCACTACTCGGTCTGACTGAGCGCCTCCAGGAGAGAGGTGCAAGCAACACGCGCCCCGAGGAGCGTCTTGCCACATGTCAACACTGGGTCTGACTGAGTGCCTCCATGAGAGAAGCCCCAGCAAGACGCGCCCCGAGGAGCGTCTTGCCACATGTCACTACTCGGTCTGACTGAGCGCCTCCAGGAGAGAGGCCCAAGCAAGACGTGCCCCGAGGAGCGTCTTGCCACATGTCAACAATGGGTCTGACTGAGGGCCTCCAGGAGAGAAGCCCAAGCAAGAAGCGCCCCGAGGAGCGTCTTGCCAAATGTCACTACTCGGTCTGACTGAGCGCCTCCAGGAGAGAGGCCCTAGCAAGACGCGCCCCGAGGAGCGTCTTGCCACATGTGAACACTGGGTCTGACTGAGCGCCTCCAGGAGATAGGCCCAAGCAAGACGCGCCCCGAGGAGCGTCTTGACACATGTCTCCTCTGGGTCTGACTGAGCGCCTCCAGGAGAGAGGCCCAAGCAAGACGTGCCCCGAGGAGCATCTTGCCACATGTCAACACTGGGTCTGACTGAGTGCCTCCATGAGAGAAGCCCCAGCAAGACGCGCCCCGAGGAGCGTCTTGCCACATGTCAACACTGGGTCTGACTGAGCACCTCCAGGAGAGAGGCCCAAGCAAGACGCGCCCCGAGGAGCGTCTTGCCACATGTCAACACTGGGTCTGACTGAGCGCCTCCAGGAGAGAGGCCCGAGGAGCGTCTTGCCACATGTCACCTCTGGGTCTGACTGAGCGCCTCCAGGAGAGAAGCGCAAGCAAGAAACGCCCGAGGAGCGTCTTGACACATGTCAACACTGGGTCTGACTGAGCGCCTCCAGGAGAGAGGCCCCAGCAAGACGCGCCCCGAGGAGCGTCTTGCCACATGTCAGCACTCGGTCTGACGGAGCGCCTCCAGGAGAGAGGCCCAAGCAAGAAGCGCCCCGAGGAGCATCTTGCCACATGTCAACACTGGGCCTAATTGAGCGCCTCCAGGAGAGAGGCCCAAGAAAGACGCGCCCCGAGGAGCGTCTTGCCACATATCACTACTCGGTCTGACTGAGCGCCTCCAGGAGAGAGGTCCAAGCAACACGCGCCCCGAGGAGCGTCTTGCCACATGTCAACACTGGGTCTGACTGAGTGCCTCCATGAGAGAAGCCCCAGCAAGACACGCCCCGAGGAGCGTCTTGCCACATGTCACTACTCGGTCTGACTGAGCGCCTCCAGGAGAGTGGCCCAAGCAAGACGTGCCCCGAGGAGCGTCTTGCCACATGTCAACAATGGGTCTGACTGAGGGCCTCCAGGAGAGAAGCCCAAGCAAGAAGCGCGCCGAGGAGCGTCTTGCCACATGTCAACACTGGGTCTGACATAGCGCCTCCAGGAGAGAGGCCCAAGCAAGACACGCCCCGAGGAGCGTCTTGACACATGTCAACACTGGATCTGACTGAGGGCCTCCATGAGAGAAGCCCAAGCAAGACGCGCCCCTAGGAGAGTCTTGCCACATGTCAACAATGGGTCTGACTGAGGGCCTCCAGGAGAGAAGCCAAAGCAAGATGCGCCCCGAGGAGTGTCTTGCCACATGTCAACACTGTGTCTGACTTAGCGCCTCCAGGAGAGACGCCCAAGCAAGACGCGCCCAGAGGAGCGTCTTGCCACGTGTCACCACTGGGTCTGATTGAGCACCTCCAGGAGAGAGGCCCCAGCAAGACGCAACCCGAGGAGCGTCTTGCCTTATGTCAGCACTCGGTCTGACTGAGCGTCTCCAGGAGAGAGGCCCAGGCAAGACGCGCCCCGAGGAGCGTCTTGCCACATGTCACTACTCGGTCTAACTGAGCGCCTCCAGGAGAGAGGTCCAAGCAAGAGGCGCCCCGAGGAGCGTCTTGCCAAATGTCACTACTCGGTCTGACTGAGCGCCTCCAGGAGGGAGGTCCAAGCAAGACGCGCCCCGAGGAGCGTCTTGCCACATGTCACTACTCGGTCTGACTGAGCGCCTCCAGGAGAGAGGCCCAAGCAAGACGTGCCCCGAGGAGCGTCTTGCCACATGTCAACAATGGGTCTGACTGAGGGCCTCCAGGAGAGAAGCCCAAGCAAGACGCACCCAGAGGAGCGTCTTGCCACATGTCAACACTGGGTCTGACTGAGCGCCTCCAGGAGAGAGGCCCAAGCAAGACACGTCCCGAGGAGCGTCTTGACACATGTCAACACTGGGTCGGACTGAGGGCCTCCATGAGAGAAGCCCAAGCAAGACGCGCCCCGAGGAGAGTCTTGCCACACGTCAACACTCGGTCTGACAGAGGGCATTCAGGAGAGAGGCCCAAGCAATACGCGCCCCGAGGAGCGTCTTGCCACATGTCACCACTGGGTCTGAATGAGCGCCTCCAGGAGAGAGGCCCAACCAAGACGCGCCCCGAGGAGCTTCTTTCCACGTGTCACCACTGGGTCTGACTGAGCGCCTCCAGGAGAGAGGCCCAAGCAAGACGCGCCCCGAGGAGCGTCTTGCCACATGTCAACACTGGGTCTGACTGAGCGCCTCCCGGAGAGAAGCCCAAGCAAGACGCGCCCCGAGGAGCGTCTTGCCACATGTCAACACTGGGTCTGACTGAGCGCCTCCAGGAGAGAGGCCCAAGCAAGACGCGCCCCGAGGAGCGTCTTGCCACATGTCAACAATGGGTCTGACTGAGGGCCTCCAGGAGAGAGGCCCAAGCAAGATGCGTCCGGAGGAGCGTCTTGCCACATGTCAACACTGGGTCTGACAGAGGGCCTCCAGGAGAGATGCCCAAGCAAGACGTGCCCCGAGGAGCGTCTTGCCACATGTCACCTCTGGTTCTGACTGAGCGCCTCCAGGAGAGAGGCCCAAGCAAGACACGCCCCGAGGAGCGTCTTGTCAATTGTCAACACTGGGTCTGTCTGAGCGCCTCCAGGAGAGAAGCCCAAGCAAGACGCGCCCCGAGGAGCGTCTTGCCACATGTCAACAATGGGTCTGACTGAGGGCCTCCAGGAGAGAAGCCCAAGCAAGACGCGCCCCGAGGAGCGTCTTGACACATGTCAACACTGGGTCTAACAGAGGGCCTCCACGAGAGAGGCCCAAGCAAGACGCGCCCCGAGGAGTGTCTTGCCACATGTCACCACTGGGTCTGACTGAGCGCCTCCAGGAGAGAGGCCCAAGCAAGACGTGCCCCGAGGAGCGTCAGGCCACATGTCACTACTCAGTCTGACTGAGCGCCTCCAGGAGAGAGGCCCAAGCAAGACGCGCCCCGAGGAGCGTCTTGCCACATGTCAGCACTGGGTCTGACTGAGAGCCTCCAGGAGAGAGGCCCCAGCAAGACGCGCCCCGAGGAGCGTCTTGCCTTATGTCAGCACGCGGTCTGACTGAGCGCCTCCAGGAGAGAGGCCCAAGCAAGACGCGCCCCGAGGAGCATCTTGCCACATGTCAACAATGGGTCTGACTGAGAGCCTCCAGGAGAGAGGCCCAAGCATGACGCACCCCGAGGAGCGTCTTGCCACATGTCAACTCTGGTTCTGACTGAGCGCCTCCAGGAGAGAGGCCCAAGGAAGACGTGCCCCGAGGAGCGTCTTGTCACATGTCAACACTGGGTCTGACTGAGCGCCTCCAGAAGAGAAGCGCAAGCAAGAAACGCCCGAGGAGCGTCTTGACACATGTCAACACTGGGTCTGACTGAGCGCCTCCAGGAGAGAGGCCCCAGCAAGACGCGCCCCGACGAGTGTCTTGCCACATGTCAGCACTCGGTCTGACTGAGCGCCTCCAGGAGAGAGGCCCAAGCAAGAAGCGCCCCGAGGAGCGTCTTGCCACATGTCAACACTGGGCCTAATTGAGCGCCTCCAGGAGAGAGGCCCAAGCAAGACGCGCCCCGAGGAGCGTCTTGCCACATGTCACTACTCGGTCTGACTGAGCGCCTCCAGGAGAGAGGTCCAAGCAACACGCGCCCCGAGGAGCATCTTGCCACATGTCAAAACTGGGTCTGACTGAGTGCCTCCATGAGAGAAGCCCCAGCAAGACGCGCCCCGAGGAGCGTCTTGCCACATGTCACTACTCGGTCTGACTGAGCGCCTCCAGGAGAGAGGCCCAAGCAAGACGTGCCCCGAGGAGCGTCTTGCCACATGTCAACAATGGGTCTGACTGAGGGCCTCCAGGAGAGAAGCCCAAGCAAGAAGCGCCCCGAGGAGCGTCTTGCCACATGTCAACACTGGGTCTGACATAGCGCCTCCAGGAGAGAGGCCCAAGCAAGACACGCCCCGAGGAGCGTCTTGACACATGTCAACACTGGGTCTGACTGAGGGCCTCCATGAGAGAAGCCCAAGCAAGACGCGCCCCGAGGAGAGCCTTGCCACATGTCTACACTGGGTCTGACAGAGGGCATCCAGGAGAGAGGCCCAAGCAATACGCGCCCCGAGGAGCGTCTTGCCACATGTCAACAATGGGTCTGACTGAGGGCCTCCAGGAGAGAAGCCAAAGCAAGACGCGCCTCGAGGAGCTTCTTTCCACATGTCAACAATGGGTCTGACTGAGGGCCTCCAGGAGAGAAGCCAAAGCAAGACGCGCCCCGAGGAGCGTCTTGCCACGTGTCAACACTGGGTCTGACTTAGCGCCTCCAGGAGAGAGGCCCAAGCAAGATGCGCCCCGAGGAGCGTCTTGCCACGTGCCACCACTGGGTCTGACTGAGCTCCTCCAGGAACGAGGCCCAAGCAAGACGCGCCCAGAGGAGCGTCTTGCCACGTGTCACCACTGGGTCTGATTGAGCACCTCCAGGAGAGAGGCCCCAGCAAGACGCGCCCCGAGGAGCGTGTTGCCTTATGTCAGCACTAGGTCTGACTGAGCGTCTCGAGGAGAGAGGCCCAGGCAAGATGCGCCCCGAGGAGCGTCTTGCCACATGTCACTACTCGGTCTAACTGAGCGCCTCCAGGAGAGAGGTCCAAGCAAGAGGCGCCCCGAGGAGCGTCTTGCCACATGTCACTACTCGGTCTGACTGAGCGCCTCCAGGAGAGAGGCCCAAGCAAGACGTGCCCCGAGGAGCGTCTTGCCACATGTCAACAATGGGTCTGACTGAGGGCCTCCAGGAGAGAAGCCCAAGCAAGACGCGCCCAGAGGAGCGTCTTGCCACATGTCAACACTGGGTCTGACTGAGCGCCTCCAGGAGAGAGGCCCAAGCAAGACACGCCCCGAGGAGCGTCTTGACACATGTCAACACTGGGTCGAACTGAGGGCCTCCATGAGAGAAGCCCAAGCAAGACGCGCCCCGAGGAGAGTCTTGCCACACGTCAAGACTCGGTCTGACAGAGGGCATTCAGGAGAGAGGCCCAAGCAATACGCGCCCCCAGGAGCGTCTTGCCACATGTCACCACTGGGTCTGAATGAGCGCCTCCAGGAGAGAGGCCCAACCAAGACGCGCCCCGAGGAGCGTCTTGACACATGTCAACACTGGGTCTGACAGAGGGCCTCCACGAGAGAGGCCCAAGCAAGACGCGCCCCGAGGAGTGTCTTGCCACATGTCACCACTGGGTCTGACTGAGCGCCTCCAGGAGAGAGGCCCAAGCAAGACGTGCCCCGAGGAGTGTCAGGCCACATGTCACTACTCAGTCTGACTGAGCGCCTCCAGGAGAGAGGCCCAAGCAAGACGCGCCCCGAGGAGCGTCTTGCCACATGTCAGCACTGGGTCTGACTGAGCGCCTCCAGGAGAGAGGCCCCAGCAAGATGCACCCCGAGGAGCGTCTTGCCTTATGTCAGCACTCGGTCTGACTGAGCGCCTCCAGGAGAGAGGCCCAAGCAAGACGCGCCCCGAGGAGCATCTTGCCACATGTCAACAATGGGTCTGACTGAGGGCCACCAGGAGAGAGGCCCAAGCAAGATGCGCCCGGAGGAGCGTCTTGCCACATGTCAACACTGGGTCTGACAGAGGGCCTCCAGGAGAGAGGCCCAAGCATGACGCGCCCCGAGGAGCGTCTTGCCACATGTCACCTCTGGTTCTGACTGAGCGCCTCCAGGAGAGAGGCCCAAGCAAGACGTGCCCCGAGGAGCGTCTTGTCACATGTCAACACTGGGTCTTTCTGAGCGCCTCCAGGAGAGAAGCCCAAGCAAGACGCGCCCCGAGGAGCGTCTTGCCACATGTCAGCACTCGGTCTGACTGAGCGCCTCCAGGAGAGAGGCCCAAGCAAGACGCGCCCGAGGAGCGTCTTGCCACATGTCAACAATGGGTCTGACTGAGGGCCTCCAGGAGAGAAGCCCAAGCAACACTCGGCCCGAGGAGCGTCTTGCCACATGTCAGCACTCGGTCTGACTGAGCGCCTCCAGGAGAGAGGCCCAAGCAAGACGCGCCCCGAGGAGCGTCTTGCCACATGTCAACAATGGGTCTGACTGAGGGCCTCCAGGAGAGAAGCCCAAGCAAGACGCGCCCCGAGGAGCGTCTTGACACATGTCAACACTGGGTCTGACAGAGGGCCTCCAGGAGAGAGGCCCAAGCAAGACGCGCCCCGAGGAGTGTCTTGCCACATGTCACCAGTGGGTCTGACTGAGCGCCTCCAGGAGAGAGGCCCAAGCAAGATGCGCCCCGAGGAGCGTATTGTCACATGTTGTAATAAAAATGAACTTGTCATCTGTTGTATAATTGCTTTATATAAGTTATTGATCACTACTGTTTGTCAATCACACTTATCATGAGGATGTAATCAAGGGTAATCATGGTAGAGCCGAACATAATGTGATCATGAGGATGTAATCAAGGTAATCATGGTGGAGGTGTGCAGCTTTGCACGCACATCAGGGAATGTATAAGGAGCAGAGCAGGGCTCAGGGGGGTTAGAGCTGCTTGAAGGATTCTACCTGACGAGGTTCATGGATTACATGTGTTCAGTTCTTCACCTATCATGGATTACGTTTTCTAACTGGGGTGTTCAGCTCTCCACCCATAAGCAACGGTAAGAGAAATGTTTCGTTCATGATTGATAACTTGTATGAATGCCGGTTGAATAAAGCCTTGTTGTTCATCTGATATTCAAGTTGTGTTTCATTGTTTCTGGCGTCGACTTGACAACGATCCTGACTAAATAAATATAAAGTGTAAAAAGAGACTTTGAGTCTTTTAAGGTAATTAAAATAAAATAAAACATTTTATTTTAGAACATTTTTGGTGTCACGAACAGGATCAGTCAAGCTATTCCAGCAACAATGAAGTGTTTTTGGAGAAGCAAAAAGGAGCCGAGTGCTTCTGGGGAGGGAACGCCGATTCCCGTGCCAATTCCCGGCTGGGAAACGGAGGAGTTCCGAACCATTGGTGATATGTTAAGGCAGCGCGGTGGACGCCCTGGGCCGTGGGGAGAGTTAAATGGAGTGGTCAGCCCCGCCGTGGTGCTGGACCGTTTGACGCGGATAGAAGTTAAAGAAAAAGCGCCGCTGGCAGGAGTGAGAGATATGATGTGGCTTTTTGCAGAAGCATGGAAAAAACAGGAGTTAGAATTGAGCAGTTGTAGAGAGCGAGCGGCGCAGGAGAAAATCCATGCTGAAGAAGTTGAAAAATCATGCTCAGAGTTTGAGCAGAGAGTGTGTGTGATGGGGAAAGAGCTAAAGCATGCTCAGAATGTTTTGGATAAAACGCTGACTTTTGTGTCTCGAGCGCAAAGGAAGGAAAAGAAGCGACCTCGTAGAACAGGTCCTGCTCAGATCCGGGCGTTTATAAAGAATGTTGGTGAAGATTGGGACCCGGAGAAATGGAACGGGGATCTTTGGGGGGATGATGAGTAGGAGGAGTGGGCGATTAAACCTGGCCCACCACCTCAGCCCTTGTATCCATCATTACAGGGGATAAAGATGTCAGAACAAAGACCTATTACTAGGCGTCGGCGAGAACAGTAAATTATTCCACCAATACTGGTAGATATGGTGGATGATCAGGGACGGCCGGAACTCGATGAGGCGGGTAATATAAGAAGGATGTTACAACAGCAGCCACAACCCGCCCCTAGGCTGCTAACAACGCTAGAGGATTATTCACAAGATGAGGTAAATCACATGAATGGGAAGCTGAAACAGCGCCCAGGCGAACCAACTGACTCCTGGCTTAATCGCCTTATGGAGGATGGCGCGTGTGATATAGCCATAGATGCCGGTGATGCCATGAGATTTTCAGGATTAAGTACTGATGCACAGATAAATGCTGAATACCGGGCTACAGTCCGGGCATTGCCAGCTGATGAAGATTTCAATGTGGGGGATGCATATGCTCTGGCATGTCATGTAATCTATCCTACCACGGCGGACTGGTCTGAGATTAAAGGGCAATGGCAGACAGTGAGAGATGCCATTCAGCGGCTCACCAGACTCACTATTAGAGAGCAAGTGGCTCGAAACGGGGGAGCTGGAGTGGTGGACTGTAACATCTCTAAGGCAACTAGAGATCACCTCATCAGACATGCCCCACCACATTATAAACCCATGGTGACCAGCTTGTTGTTTGGCGCGGCAGACCAGACTTTTGCCGCGATAAAAGATCGTCTTGGCGAACTCACCACGCTGGGTGATTGGTCTGAGACGAGGAGAGAGGGAGCTAGAACTGAAAATAAACCCAGGATTGATCCACATTCAAGGGGTCGTAAAGGGGGGGCAATGGGCCCCTCTAGAACAGATCTGTGGAGGGCACTGCGACAAGCGGGAGTGCCGTTTGAGGAGATTGATGGATTGCCCACTAATGCATTGATGGAGAAATGCAGCCAAATGGGACTGAAGGTCCATTGTCAGTTCAGACATTGTCCTGAAAAGGACGACAGGATGTCTGTGTCAGAATTGGCTGGAATGTTGCAGAATGTGATCAGGGAGGTGGCGTCGAAGCCTGCTGAACCTTCCGCCCCTCCCAAGGAATCTTCAGAGGAGGAGAGTTCAGATGAGTGTTATCAGGTGGCGGCAGTGAAGCGTAGAAAGGAAAAACAGCACCGAAGGGAACATGATGATGAATAGGATGAAGGTCAAGCTCAGGTTGTTGCCAGTGCCTCAGGATGGTCAATAAATGATATCAGACCACATGTGGAATTACAGATTTATTGGAAAAAATCAGTACAGACAGTAATGGCATTGGTTGACACTGGGGCGGAGGCCTCGGTAATTCATGGCAATCCTGATAAAATAAAGGGAAACATTGTACCTTTGACTGGACTTGGGGGGCAGATGTTAGTAGGAAAGGGAGTAACTTTGCCCTTATAAATAGGAAATCAACCTATTAGAAATTACAGTGTAGTAGTGGCTCCTGCAAAGGAATGGATTATTGGAATGGATATATTGGCCGGAATGACTCTTCATCTGAAACATGGTCGATTTTGTTTTGGTATAAACAGAATCCACACCATTTTGGTAGGCAAGGTCAAAATGACACCTTTTCCCATTCCTGAAGCAACACAGGTGGTATCACAAAAACAATACCGGTTGCCTGGGGGTCAGAAAGAAATTACGGACACTATTAAAGAATATCTGGAGGCAGGAGTTTTGAAAACATGCACCACACGGTGGAATAATCCCTTATGGCCAGTGAAGAAATCAGATGGTTCATGGAGAATGACTGTGGATTATAGAGCGCTGAATAAACATACTCCTCCTTTAACGTCTGCGGTTCCGGATGTTATCACGATTGTGGAAAGGGTGCAGCATCACTCTGGTACATGGTATGCGGTGATAGATTTGGCCAATGCTTTCTTTACCATACCTATCCCTGAGGACAAGATGGAACAGTTTGCCTTTACATGGGAAGGAAGACAGTACACCTTCACCAGATTACCACAAGGGCATTTGCATTCACCCACAATCTGTCATAGGATAGTGGCTGAAAATCTGTCGACTTTAAAGATCCCATCAGGCATATTGCTATCACACTACATTGATGACATCATGATTCAGGGAAACACTAAAGAAGAGGTTGAGCAATTGCTCCCACTTCTGATAACACATATGAAGAATCATGGATGGGAGATAAATCCAGCGAAAGTGCAGGGATCTGCACAGTCAGTGAAGTTCTTGGGAATTATCTGGAATAGAGGGGAAAGAGAGATAACAACTAAAGCTAAAGAGAAAATAGCACGGTTCCCAATACCACAGAATAAGACAGATGCTCAGCGGTATATTGGGTTGTTCGGGTTCTGGAGACACCACATACCTCATTTAGGACAGATCTTGCAGCCTATGTACAGATGCACTCGGAAGAAGGAGCAGTTTGAATGGGGGCCTGATCAACAACAGTCATTTGAACTAGCTAAAGAGGCAATCCAACAAGCTGTTTCTTTGGGGAAGATGTTGTCAGGACCAGTGGAGTTACAGGTTTCTGCAGTAAATGATTATGCTAACTGGAGTTTGTGGCAAAAACAAGATAGGTGCAGAAAACCTTTGGGTTTTTGGTCTAGGAAATTGCCTGATGCAGGACAGAGATATACTCCATTTGAAAAACAGTTGTTGGCATGTTATTGGGCTTTGTTGGAAACAGAAGCCCAAACTGTGGGGCATGAAGTAATGATGAGAACACATATACCCATTCTAACTTGGGTCATGAGCAATCCTACAACTCACCGCATAGGGGTAGCTCAAGAGGCTAGCATCATAAAATGGAAGTGGTATGTTTCTGAGAGAATGAAACCAGGAGAAAAAGGAGTATCAATGCTCCACGAGCAAGTGGCAGACGTTCCAGAAATGGATGAAGTGCCTTTTGAGGTAAAACCAATCCAGGATTCTCCTGTGAAACTGGGGGTAAGATGGAGCGAACTCACCCCAGAGCAGCAGGAGCGAGCCTGGTTCACTGATGGTTCCTGTCAATATGTGGCAGGAACCAGGAAATGGAAGGCTGGGGCATTTAACCCTGGTACACAACAAGTTATGGAACTCACAGGGACAGGAAAGAGTAGTCAATGGGCGGAGTTGAAAGCAGTACACATGGTAATAATGGCGGCTGGGGTGCAGGGAGTAAGTATTTATACTGACTCCTGGTCAGTAGCCCAAGGAATGTTAACTTGGATGCCAACTTGGCATGCTACACAATGGAAGATACATTCAAAAGAGGTTTGGGGAGCTGACCTATGGAAGGACATTTGGGAGAAATGCCAAAATATTCCTGTGTCAGTATTACATGTGGATGCTCATACTAATAACAATGATCCTGAATCCCTGCATAATCAGACTGTAGATAAGATAGTGAAAATTCAGGCTGTAAGACAATCAAGTCCTGGATTAGCCAAATGGGCTCACGTTACTGCTGGACATTGGGGTGTGCAGGGAACATTGAAATGGGCGAGGGACAGAGGAATAGATCTCATCATTGATGATATTAAAACTGCCATAGAAGATTGTGAACCTTGTCAACATCAGAAAAAGAGAATCCCTCGACATATACAGGGACAGATACATCGAGGTAAACAAGCGGGACAGTGTTGGCAGATTGATTTCATTGGACCATTGCCAAAAAGTAAAAACTGTAAGTATGCATGCACAGCCGTGGATACGGTGTCAGGGGTACTGGTGGTGCATCCGTGTCATAACGCCAATCAGGAGGCTACATTGAAATGTCTGTCATTAATAGAGACCTATTATGGACTACCTTTGCAGGTTCAGACTGATAATGGTACCCATTTCACTGGAAATAAGATCAAAGAATGGGCAGAGAACAACGCGGTAGAATGGATCTATCATGTAGCATATCACCCGAAAGCTAGTGGACTCATTGAGAGAATGAATGGGTTACTGAAAGAGAAACTAAGGAAACTATCGGTTACTAATTCTTTGGACAAATGGAGAGAAAATCTGACTAGGGCAGTACATCAGTTAAATAACAGACCCGTGGGGGATGGAGTTACTCCACTGATGCTAATGGTTGCCAGGGCAGGAAGGGAAACAACTTCTACTGACCCTCCTATACGAATGTGGAAACTAACTTCTGAGGCAGAACTCCCTGTTAGAGCAACTGCGGGCTCTGTGGGATTAGATCTTAAAATCTTGGAAAGCATCACTTTAGTAACCAATAAAGTGACAGTGGTAAAAACAGGATTGGGAGTTCAATGTCCACCAGGAACTTATGCTCATGTGTGTCCAAGAAGTGGTTTAGCTTTGAGGGGTCTAACCATTTTAGCTGGGGTAATAGACTCAGACTATCAAGGGGAAATAGGTGTGGTGTGTCAGCATACAGGTAAAGAACCGTTGGTACTGGAAAAAGGAGACAAGATAGCTCAGTTAGTAATCAAACGGTGTGTAATGTCCAAAGTTGAAGAGATTACTAAACCTACCACTATCACTCAGAGGGGTGAAACTGGGTTTGGATCATCAGACTTTACTGCGGGGGCAAAAGTGTGGGTGGAGCAGCTCAATGGTCCTCCCAGAGCTGGAGAGATTATTGCACAGGGAAAAGATGCTGTGGTAAGTGTATTTTTCCCCGGAGAGGAAAAATGGATTAATATTCCGATAAACAAATGTTACAGGAGAGAAAATTAATGCTTGTCATTCTATCTGCAGTTTTGTATGTATCCCATAGGCGGGTGTCTGAGTGACGGTGGTTGA
Organism: Nothobranchius furzeri; assembly: GCF_043380555.1. Taxonomy (NCBI): domain Eukaryota; kingdom Metazoa; phylum Chordata; class Actinopteri; order Cyprinodontiformes; family Nothobranchiidae; genus Nothobranchius; species Nothobranchius furzeri. The sequence goes on along the minus strand of NC_091749.1, from coordinate 17,272,598 downwards.
CTGGGTCCCCTTCCCCTACAAAAGGATTGAACCCTTGTCGAGGCGATGGATGGGCTCCGCGGACCTGGTGGTGTCGGATGTTTGGTCATCGTCCTCCATGTCCTCGCTGTCATCGCACTGAGGGCACATTTCTGTTGGGGGCTCACGGAAGGACAAGTGTTGGAAGAAGGGGTCATGGGCCATCTGGAATTGGTTAGCAGTATGTCCAACCGCACTCAAGGCACATTCACATGCAGAGCAAATGACGCTTGCTACTTGGGAAACCTAACATCTACCGGTAAGATGTACCGGTGCAGAGGATGTCTTAAATTCCGAGGAAGGGTGATCAGCCCGGGGGTGTTGGTTCAAGGATCAACAGTAACCTTTAATTCTGCAGCGCGCATCTGTGCATACCATCAGGGGAATGGTACTTGCATACAAAATGGCACAAATTGGAGTATGAAGGTTGATCACGATTTCTGGATCAGGAATGGAACTGTAATCACAGGAGGACACGCCTATTTGTACATATTCTGGGTGCTGCCCGACACAGCTAGAGCTACGCAGACAGCTGTAGCTCCCCTGGTTCACACTTGTCAACAAATGGGACAAATAAGGGTAGCCGAATATGTGCGATGGACTGTGAAATTCCCTCCTATTCCGCCTTGCAACAGGAGGAGGCGAGCATGGTATGACACCGTGCTAGGAGGAACTGGAACTTTGTATGGTCTGGCTAATACAGCAGACAATGAGGTAACACGAACTATGCTGTCCAACACTGGAGAATACACCGCACAAGCTGTCACCAAGACTGCAAGATGGATGCCTTCGACTGTATCTAGTCAGTTAGAAGGAAGTGATGTGTGGAAAAGTGTATTTAAATGGAATCTAAAGCTTTGGAATGAAACTTATGATGCATTGCATAATTTGTCACACATAGGTAATTGGACAGTCTGTTCCTTGCAGACTATTCATGCTGAGACACAAAGAAATAGGTTTCAAATACAGGTAATGAGTAATAACTATCATGCATGGCGAACATTATGGAACATCAGTAGTTCATTATGGCTACAGCCACATGCAGAAATGACGATTTGTAATAAATCTATGTGTACTGGATACTGGGATCAGTATAATATGACATCAGTAATGACTGTGTGTAGATATCAGATACTGCCGGTGATAACCACTAAAGGGTTTTGGTATCTCCATGTTAGTGGAGAGTGGTGGGATGTTAAAACAAATCGAACATATGAAGTAAAACACTGTGATGAGACTGATAAGGGTTTAGCCTGCCCATTGGTAAAAGGACATAGCAATCCATGTTTCACTGATTCAAGGGTCGTACTCTGTGATTGGACGGTCACACCCCCAGAGGAACAGTTTTGGCAGGTGGGTCCTAACACCTTATGCGTGGCTACAATGACCAATTCCCCACAGGTACCTTTAGTTCCCTTTTCAGGTTGTCTCAAGGGTATACATATGTGGGAATGGAATAACGTGACCTATTGGTTGAGTAATTACACTGTATCTAGTCGGCTGACTAAGATACAATGGGAGGTTTTACACTCCCCTTGGACACTCTCACTGGAACGATTCAAATGCGCATTGGATGGTTCCACTGAAGTGGCAAAATTGATTGACTCTCATAGGTCCAACCTTTCCAGGCTCATGGTGTCTACTCTTGTGGCACAAGGGGAAATAAAACATGTTGCTACATTGATTGAACAGGCTTCCGCTCATCATTGGTGGGATATATTTACAGGCATGTCGAGTACCGCTAATAAAGTGCTAATTCCACCTATGATTGCAGCATTAATTATAATCAGCATTCTAACATTGTGTAATCTTATTATTTGTTGGTATGTTATTCGATTAAGAAGAGAAATAAATTGGGTAATAATGCAAAGACTACGATGAAAATTAAAGTGGAACTACAAGGTATGTTATAAATGACGTTGGTTTTGATGGGGAAATGGTGATGGATATGTTACATAAATTAGATGAAAAGTTCAAGAGTGGAATGTAATAAAAATGAACTTGTCATCTGTTGTATAATTGCTTTATATAAGTTATTGATCACTACTGTTTGTCAATCACACTTATCATGAGGATGTAATCAAGGGTAATCATGGTAGAGCCGAACATAATGTGATCATGAGGATGTAATCAAGGTAATCATGGTGGAGGTGTGCAGCTTTGCACGCACATCAGGGAATGTATAAGGAGCAGAGCAGGGCTCAGGGGGGTTAGAGCTGCTTGAAGGATTCTACCTGACGAGGTTCATGGATTACATGTGTTCAGTTCTTCACCTATCATGGATTACGTTTTCTAACTGGGGTGTTCAGCTCTCCACCCATAAGCAACGGTAAGAGAAATGTTTCGTTCATGATTGATAACTTGTATGAATGCCGGTTGAATAAAGCCTTGTTGTTCATCTGATATTCAAGTTGTGTTTCATTGTTTCTGGCGTCGACTTGACAACGATCCTGACTAAATAAATATAAAGTGTAAAAAGAGACTTTGAGTCTTTTAAGGTAATTAAAATAAAATAAAACATTTTATTTTAGAACACATGTCAACACTGGGTCTTTCTGAGCGCCTCCAGGAGAGAAGCCCAAGCAAGAAGCGCCCCGAGGAGCGTCTTTCCACATGTCAGCACTCGGTCTGACTGAGCGCCTCCAGGAGAGAGAACGAAGCAAGACGCGCCCCGAGGACCGTCTTGCGAGATGTCACTACTCGGTCTGACTGAGCGCCTCCAGGAGAGAGGCCCAAGCAAGACGTGCCCCGAGGAGCGTCTTGCCACATGTCAACAATGGGTCTGACTGAGGGCCTCCAGGAGAGAAGCCCAAGCAAGCCGCGCCCCGAGGAGCGTCTTGCCACATGTCAACACTGGGTCTGACTGAGCGCCTCCAGGAGAGAGGCCCAAGCAAGACGCGCCCCGAGGAGCGTCTTGTCACATGTCAACAATGGGTCTGTCTGAGCGCCTCCAGGAGAGAAGCCCAAGCAAGACGCGCCCCGAGGAGCGTCTTGACACATGTCACGACTGGGTCTGACAGAGGGCCTCCACGAGAGAGGCCCAAGCAAGACGCGCCCCGAGGAGCGTCTTGCCACATGTCACCACTGGGTCTGACTGAGCGCCTCCAGGAGAGAGACCCAAGCAAGACGTGCCCCGAGGAGGGTCAGGCCACATGTCACTACTCAGTCTGACTGAGCGCCTCCAGGAGAGAGGCCCAAGCAAGACGTGCCCCGAGGAGCGTCTTGCCACATGTCAAAAATGGGTCTGACTGAGGGCCTCCAGGAGAGAAGCCCAAGCAAGCCGCGCCCCGAGGAGCGTCTTGCCACATGTCAACACTGGGTCTGACTGAGGGCCTCCAGGAGAGAGGCCCAAATAAGACGCTCCCCGAGGAGCGTCTTGCCACATGTCAAAACTGGGTCTGACTGAGGGCCTCCAGGAGAGAAGCCCAAGCAAGATGAGCCCCGAGGAGCGTCTTGCCACATGTCAGCACTCGGTCTGACTGAGCGCCTCCAGGAGAGAGGCCCAAATAAGACGGTCCCCGAGGAGCGTCTTGCCACATGTCAACACTGGGTCTGACTGAGGGCCTCCAGGAGAGAGGCCCAAGCAAGACGCGCCCCTAGGAGCGTCTTGCCACATGTCAACACTGGGTCTGACTGAGCGCCTCCAGGAGAGAGGCCCAAGCAAGACGCGCCCCGAGGAGCGTCTTGCCACATGTGAAAACTGGGTCTGACATAGCGCCTCCAGGAGAGAGGCCCAAGCAAGACGCGCCCGGAGGAGCGTCTTGCAACATGTCAGCACTCGGTCTGACTGAGCGCCTCCAGGAGAGAGGCCCAAGCAAGACGCGCCCCGAGGAGGGTCTTGACACATGTCTCCTATGGGTCTGACTGAGCGCCTCCAGGAGAGAGGCCCAAGCAAGACGTGCCCCGACGAGCATCTTGCCACATGTCAACACTGGGTCTGACTGAGTGCCTCCATGAGAGAAGCCCCAGCAAGATGCGGCCCGAGGAGCGTCTTGCCACATGTCAACACTGGGTCTGACTGAGCGCCTCCAGGAGAGAGGCCCGAGGAGCGTCTTGCCACATGTCACCTCTGGGTCTTACTGAGCGCCTCCAGGAGAGAGGCGCAAGCAAGAAACGCCCGAGGAGCGTCTTGACACATGTCAGCACTCGGTCTGACTGAGCGCCTCCAGGAGAGAGGCCCAAGCAAGAAGCGCCCCGAGGAGCTTCTTGCCACATGTCAACAATGGGTCTGACTGAGGGCCTCCAGGAGAGAAGCCCAAGCAAGACGCGCCCCGAGGAGCGTCTTGCCACATGTCAACACTGGGTCTAATTGAGCGCCTCCAGGAGAGAGGTCCAAGCAACACGCGCCCCGAGGAGCGTCTTGCCACATGTCATCACTGGGTCTGACTGAGTGCCTCCATGAGAGAAGCCCCAGCAAGACACGCCCCGAGGAGCGTCTTGCCACATGTCACTACTCGGTCTGACTAAGCGCCTCCAGGAGAGAGGCCCAAGCAAGACGTGCCCCGAGGAGCGTCTTGCCACATGTCAACAATGGGTCTGACTGAGGGCCTCCAGGAGAGAAGCCCAAGCAAGAAGCGCCCCGAGGAGCATCTTGCCACATGTCAACACTGGGTCTGACTGAGCGCCTCCAGGAGAGCGGCCCAAGCAAGACACGCCCCGAGGAGCGTCTTGACACATGTCAACACTGGGTCTGACTGAGGGACTCCATGAGAGAAGCCCAAGCAAGACGCGCCCCGAGGAGAGTCTTGCCACATGTCAACACTGGGTCTGACAGAGGGCATCCAGGAGAGAGGCCCAAGCAATACGCGCCCCGAGGAGCGTCTTGCCACATGTCAACAATGGGTCTGACTGAGGGCCTCCAGGAGAGAAGCCAAAGCAAGACGCGCCCCGAGGAGCTTCTTTCCACATGTCAACAATGGGTCTTACTGAGGGCCTCCATGAGAGAAGCCCAAGCAAGACGCGCCCCGAGGAGTGTCTTGCCACATGTCAACACTGTGTCTGACTGAGCGCCTCCAGGAGAGAGGCCCAAGCAAGACGCGCCCCGAGGAGCGTCTTGCCACGTGTCAACACTGGGTCTGACTTAGCGCCTCCAGGAGAGAGGCCCAAGCAAGATGCGCCCCGAGGAGCGTCTTGCCACGTGTCACCACTGGGTCTGACTGAGCTCCTCCAGGAGAGAGGCCCAAGCAAGACGCGCCCAGAGAAGCGTCTTGCCACGTGTCACCACTTGGTCTGATTGAGCACCTCCAGGAGAGAGGCCCCAGCAAGACGCGCCCCGAGGAGCGTCTTGCCTTATGTCAGCACTCGGTCTGACTGAGCGCCTCCAGGAGAGAGACCCAAGCAAGACGCGGCCCGAGGAGCGTCTTGCCACATGTCAACAATGGGTCTGACTGAGGGCCTCCAGGAGAGAAGCCCAAGCAAGCCGCGCCCCGAGGAGCGTCTTGCCACATGTCACCACTGGGTCTGACTGAGGGCCTCCAGGAGAGAGGCCCAAATAAGACGCTCCCCGAGGAGCGTCTTGCCACATGTCAACACTGGGTCTGACTGAGGGCCTCCAGGAGAGAAGCCCAAGCAAGATGAGCCCCGAGGAGCGTCTTGCCACATGTCAGCACTCGGTCTGACTGAGCGCCTCCAGGAGAGAGGCCCAAATAAGACGCTCCCCGAGGAGCGTCTTGCCACATGTCAACACTGGGTCTGACTGAGGGCCTCCAGGAGAGAGGCCCAAGCAAGACGCGCCCCTAGGAGCGTCTTGCCACATGTGAAAACTGGGTCTGACATAGCGCCTCCAGGAGAGAGGCCCAAGCAAGACGCGCCCGGAGGAGCGTCTTGCAACATGTCAGCACTCGGTCTGACTGAGCGCCTCCAGGAGAGAGGCCCAAGCAAGACGCGCCCCGAGGAGGGTCTCGACACATGTCTCCTATGGGTCTGACTGAGCGCCTCCAGGAGAGAGGCCCAAGCAAGACGTGCCCCGACGAGCATCTTGCCACATGTCAACACTGGGTCTGACTGAGTGCCTCCATGAGAGAAGCCCCAGCAAGATGCGGCCCGAGGAGCGTCTTGCCACATGTCAACACTGGGTCTGACTGAGCGCCTCCAGGAGAGAGGCCCGAGGAGCGTCTTGCCACATGTCACCTCTGGGTCTTACTGAGCGCCTCCAGGAGAGAGGCGCAAGCAAGAAACGCCCGAGGAGCGTCTTGACACATGTCAGCACTCGGTCTGACTGAGCGCCTCCAGGAGAGAGGCCCAAGCAAGAAGCGCCCCGAGGAGCTTCTTGCCACATGTCAACAATGGGTCTGACTGAGGGCCTCCAGGAGAGAAGCCCAAGCAAGACGCGCCCCGAGGAGCGTCTTGCCACATGTCACTACTCGGTCTGACTGAGCGCCTCCAGGAGAGAGGCCCAAGCAAGACATGCCCCGAGGAGCGTCTTGCCACATGTCAACAATGGGTCTGACTGAGGGCCTCCAGGAGAGAAGCCCAAGCAAGACGCGCCCCGAGGAGCGTCTTGACACATGTCACCACTGGGTCTGACAGAGGGCCTCCACGAGAGAGGCCCAAGCAAGACGCGCCCCGAGGAGCGTCTTGCCACATGTCACCACTGGGTCTGACTGAGCGCCTCCAGGAGAGAGGCCCAAGCAAGACGTGCCCCGAGGAGCGTCAGGCCACATGTCACTACTCAGTCTGACTGAGCGCCTCCAGGAGAGAGGCCCAAGCAAGACGTGCCCCGAGGAGCGTCTTGCCACATGTCAACAATGGGTCTGACTGAGGGCCTCCAGGAGAGAAGCCCAAGCAAGCCGCGCCCCGAGGAGCGTCTTGCCACATGTCAACACTGGGTCTGACTGAGGGCCTCCAGGAGAGAGGCCCAAATAAGACGCTCCCCGAGGAGCGTCTTGCCACATGTCAACACTGGGTCTGACTGAGGGCCTCCAGGAGAGAAGCCCAAGCAAGATGAGCCCCGAGGAGCGTCTTGCCACATGTCAGCACTCGGTCTGACTGAGCGCCACCAGGAGAGAGGCCCAAATAAGACGCTCCCCGAGGAGCGTCTTGCCACATGTCAACACTGGGTCTGACTGAGGGCCTCCAGGAGAGAGGCCCAAGCAAGACGCGCCCCTAGGAGCGTCTTGCCACATGTCAACACTGGGTCTGACTGAGCGCCTCCAGGAGAGAGGCCCAAGCAAGACGCGCCCAGAGGAGCGTCTTGCCACATGTGAAAACTGGGTCTGACATAGCGCCTCCAGGAGAGAGGCCCAAGCAAGACGCGCCCGGAGGAGCGTCTTGCAACATGTCAGCACTCGGTCTGACTGAGCGCCTCCAGGAGAGAGGCCCAAGCAAGACGCGCCCCGAGGAGGGTCTTGACACATGTCTCCTATGGGTCTGACTGAGCGCCTCCAGGAGAGAGGCCCAAGCAAGACGCGCCCCGAGGAGGGTCTTGACACATGTCTCCTATGGGTCTGACTGAGCGCCTCCAGGAGAGAGGCCCAAGCAAGACGTGCCCCGACGAGCATCTTGCCACATGTCAACACTGGGTCTGACTGAGTGCCTCCATGAGAGAAGCCCCAGCAAGATGCGGCCCGAGGAGCGTCTTGCCACATGTCAACACTGGGTCTGACTGAGCGCCTCCAGGAGAGAGGCCCGAGGAGCGTCTTGCAACATGTCACCTCTGGGTCTTACTGAGCGCCTCCAGGAGAGAGGCGCAAGCAAGAAACACCCGAGGAGCGTCTTGACACATGTCAGCACTCGGTCTGACTGAGCGCCTCCAGGAGAGAGGCCCAAGCAAGAAGCGCCCCGAGGAGCTTCTTGCCACATGTCAACAATGGGTCTGACTGAGGGCCTCCAGGAGAGAAGCCCAATCAAGACGCGCCCCGAGGAGCGTCTTGCCACATGTCAACACTGGGTCTAATTGAGCGCCTCCATGAGAGAAGCCCAAGCAAGACGCTCCCCGAGGAGAGTCTTGCCACATGTCAACACTGGGTCTGACAGAGGGCATCCAGGAGAGAGGCCCAAGCAATACGCGCCCCGAGGAGCGTCTTGCCACATGTCAACAATGGGTCTGACTGAGGGCCTCCAGGAGAGAAGCCAAAGCAAGACGCGCCCCGAGGAGCTTCTTTCCACATGTCAACAATGGGTCTTACTGAGGGCCTCCATGAGAGAAGCCCAAGCAAGACGCGCCCCGAGGAGTGTCTTGCCACATGTCAACACTGTGTCTGACTGAGCGCCTCCAGGAGAGAGGCCCAAGCAAGACGCGCCCCGAGGAGCGTCTTGCCACGTGTCAACACTGGGTCTGACTTAGCGCCTCCAGGAGAGAGGCCCAAGCAAGATGCGCCCCGAGGAGCGTCTTGCCACGTGTCACCACTGGGTCTGACTGAGCTCCTCCAGGAGAGAGGCCCAAGCAAGACGCGCCCAGAGGAGCGTCTTGCCACGTGTCACCACTGGGTCTGATTGAGCACCTCCAGGAGAGAGGCCCCAGCAAGACGCGCCCCGAGGAGCGTCTTGCCTTATGTCAGCACTCGGTCTGACTGAGCGCCTCCAGGAGAGAAGCCCAAGCAAGACGCGCCCCGAGGAGTGTCTTGCCACATGTCAACAATGGGTCTGACTGAGGGCCTCCAGGAGAGAAGCCCAAGCAAGACGCGCCCCGAGGAGCGTCTTGACACATGTCAACACTGGGTCTGACAGAGGGCCTCCAGGAGAGAGGCCCAAACAAGACGCGCCCCGAGGAGTGTCTTGCCACATGTCACCACTGGGTCTGACTGAGCGCCTCCAGGAGAGAGGCCCAAGCAAGACGCGCCCCGAGGAGCGTCAGGCCACATGTCACTACTCAGTCTGACTGAGCGCCTCCAGGAGAGAGGCCCAAGCAAGACGCGCCCCGAGGAGCGTCTTGCCACATGTCAGCACTGGGTCTGACTGAGCGCCTCCAGGAGAGAGGCCCCAGCAAGACGCGCCCCGAGGAGCGTCTTGCCTTATGTCAGCACTCGGTCTGACTGAGCGCCTCCAGGAGAGAGGCCCAAGCAAGACGCACCCCGAGGAGCGTCTTGCCACATGTCAACAATGGGTCTGACTGAGGGCCTCCAGGAGAGAGGCCCAAGCAAGATTCGCCCGGAGGAGCGTCTTGCCACATGTCAACACTGGGTCTGACAGAGGGCCTCCAGGAGAGAGGCCCAAGCAAGACGCGCCCCGAGGAGCGTCTTGCCACATGTCACCTCTGGTTCTGACTGAGGGCCTCCAGGAGAGAAGCCCAAGCAAGACATGCCCCGAGGAGCGTCTTGTCACATGTCAACACTGGGTCTTTCTGAGCGACTCCAGGAGAGAAGCCAAAGCAAGACGCGCCCCGAGGAGCGTCTTGCCACATGTCAACAATGGGTCTGACTGAGGGCCTCCAGGAGAGAAGCCCAAGAAACACGCGGCCCGAGGAGCGTCTTGCCACATGTCAGCACTCGGTCTGACTGAGCGCCTCCAGGAGAGAGGCCAAAGCAAGACGCGCCCCGAGGAGCGTCTTGACACATGTCAACACTGGGTCTGACAGAGGGCCTCCATGAGAGAGGCCCAAGCAAGACGCGCCCCGAGGAGTGTCTTGCCACATGTCAACACTGGATCTGACAGAGGGCCTCCAGGAGAGAGGCCCAAGCAAGACGCGCCCCGAGAAGTGTCTTGCCACATATCACCACTTGGTCTGACTGAGCGCCTCCAGGAGAGAGGCCCAAGCAACACGTGCCCCGAGGAGCGTCAGGCCACATGTCACTACTCATTCTGACTGAGCGCCTCCAGGAGAGAGGCCCAAGCAAGACGCGCCCCGAGGAGCGTCTTGCCACGTGTCAACACTGGGTCTGATTGAGGGCCTTCTGGAGATAGGCCCAAGAAAGACGCACCCCGTGGAGCGTCTTGCCACATGTCACCACTTGGTCTGACTGAGCGCCTCCAGGAGAGAGGCCCAAGCAACACGCGCCCCGAGGAGCGTCAGGCCACATGTCACTACTCAGTCTGACTGAGCGCCTCCAGGAGAGAGGCCAAAGCAAGACGCGCCCCGAGGAGCGTCTTGACACATGTCAACACTGGGTCTGACAGAGGGCCTCCATGAGAGAGGCCCAAGCAAGACGCGCCCCGAGGAGTGTCTTGCCACATGTCAACACTGTTTCTGACAGAGAGCCTCCAGGAGAGAGGCCCAAGCAAGACGCGCCCCGAGGAGTGTCTTGCCACATGTCACCACTTGGTCTGACTGAGCGCCTCCAGGAGGGACGTCCAAGCAAGACGCGCCCTGAGGAGCGTCTTGCCACATGTCACTACTCGGTCTGACTGAGCGCCTCCAGGAGAGAGGCCCAAGCAAGACGTGCCCCGAGGAGCGTCTTGCCACATGTCAACAATGGGTCTGACTGAGGGCCTCCAGGAGAGAAGCCCAAGCAAGACGCGCCCAGAGGAGCGTCTTGCCACATGTCAACACTGGGTCTGACTGAGCGCCTCCAGGAGAGAGGCCCAAGCAAAACACGCCCCGAGGAGCGTCTTGACACATGTCAACACTGGGTCGGACTGAGGGCCTCCATGAGAGAAGCCCAAGCAAGACGCGCCCCGAGGAGAGTCTTGCCAAATGTCAACACACGGTCTGACAGAGGGCATTCAGGAGAGAGGCCCAAGCAATACGCGCCCCGAGGAGCGTCTTGCCACATGTCACCACTGGGTCTGAATGAGCGCCTCCAGGAGAGAGGCCCGACCAAGACGCGCCCCGAGGAGTGTCTTGCCACATGCCAACACTGGGTCTGACTGAGCGCCTCCAGGAGAGAGGCCCAAGCAAGACGAGCCCCGAGGAGCGTCTTGCCACGTGTCAACACTGGGTCTGACTGAGCGCCTCCAGGAGAGAGGCCCAAGCAAGACGTGCCCCGACGAGCATCTCTCCACATGTCAACACTGGGTCTGACTGAGTGCCTCCATGAGAGAAGCCCCAGCAAGATGCGGCCCGAGGAGCGTCTTGCCACATGTCAACACTGGGTCTGACTGAGCGCCTCCAGGAGAGAGGCCCGAGGAGCGTCTTGCAACATGTCACCTCTGGGTCTTACTGAGCGCCTCCAGGAGAGAGGCGCAAGCAAGAAACACCTGAGGAGCGTCTTGACACATGTCAGCACTCGGTCTGACTGAGCGCCTCCAGGAGAGAGGCCCAAGCAAGACGCGCCCCGAGGAGCGTCTTGTCACATGTCAACACTGGGTCTGTCTGAGCGCCTCCAGGAGAGAAGCCCAAGCAAGACGCGCCCCGAGGAGTGTCTTGCCACATGTCAACAATGGGTCTTACTGAGGGCCTCCAGGAGAGAAGCCCAAGCAAGACGCGCCCCGAGGAGCTTCTTGCCACATGTCAGCACTCGGTCTGACTGAGCGCCTCCAGGAGAGAGGCCAAAGCAAGACGCGCCCCGAGGAGCGTCTTGACACATGTCAACACTGGGTCTGACAGAGGGCCTCCATGAGAGAGGCCCAAGCAAGACGCGCCCCGAGGAGTGTCTTGCCACATGTCAACACTGTTTCTGACAGAGAGCCTCCAGGAGAGAGGCCCAAGCAAGACGCGCCCCGAGGAGTGTCTTGCCACATGTCACCACTTGGTCTGACTGAGCGCCTCCAGGAGAGAGGCCCAAGCAACACGCGCCCCGAGGAGCGTCAGGCCACATGTCACTACTCAGTCTGACTGAGCGCCTCCAGGAGAGAGGCCCAAGCAAGACGCGCCCCGAGGAGCGTCTTGCCACGTGTCAACACTGGGTCTGATTGGGGGCCTTCTGGAGAGAGGCCCAAGCAAGACGCGCCCCGAGGAGCGTCTTTTCCACATGTCAACACTGGGTCTGACTGAGCGCCTCCAGGAGAGAGGCCCAAGCAAGACACGCCCGAGGAGCGTCTTGACACATGTCTCCTCTGGGTCTGACTGAGCGCCTCCAGGAGAGAGGCCCAAGCAAGACGTGCCCCGACGAGCATCTTGCCACATGTCAACACTGGGTCTGACAGAGGGCATCCAGGAGAAAGGCCCAAGCAATACGCGCCCCGAGGAGCGTCTTGCCACATGTCAACAATGGGTCTGACTGAGGGCCTACAGGAGAGAAGCCAAAGCAAGACGCGCCCCGAGGAGCTTCTTTCCACATGTCAACAATGGGTCTTACTGAGGGCCTCCATGAGAGAAGCCCAAGCAAGACGCGCCCTGAGGAGTGTCTTGCCAAATGTCAACACTGTGTCTGACTGAGCGCCTCCAGGAGAGAGGCCCAAGCAAGACGCGCCCCGAGGAGCGTCTTGCCACGTGTCAACACTGGGTCTGACTTAGCGCCTCCAGGAGAGAGGCCCAAGCAAGATGCGCCCCGAGGAGCGTCTTGCCACGTGTCACCACTGGGTCTGACTGAGCTCCTCCAGGAGAGAGGCCCAAGCAAGACGCGCCCAGAGGAGCGTCTTGCCACGTGTCACCACTGGGTCTGATTGAGCACCTCCAGGAGAGAGGCCCCAGCAAGACGCGCCCCGAGGAGCGTCTTGCCTTATGTCAGCACTCGGTCTGACTGAGCGCCTCCAGGAGAGAGGCCCAAGCAAGACGCGGCCCGAGGAGCGTCTTGCCACATGTCACTACTCGGTCTAACTGAGCGCCTCCAGGAAAGAGGTCCAAGCAAGACGCGCCCCGAGGAGCGTCTTGCCAAATGTCACTACTCGGTCTGACTGAGCGCCTCCAGGAGGGAGGTCCAAGCAAGACGCGCCCTGAGGAGCGTCTTGCCACATATCACTACTCGGTCTGACTGAGCGCCTCCAGGAGAGAGGCCCAAGCAAGACGTGCCCCGAGGAGCGTCTTGCCACATGTCAACAATGGGTCCGACTGAGGGCCTCCAGGAGAGAAGCCCAAGCAAGACGCGCCCAGAGGAGTGTCTTGCCACATGTCAACACTGGGTCTGACTGAGCGCCTCCAGGAGAGAGGCCCAAGCAAGACACGCCCCGAGGAGCGTCTTGACACATGTCAACACTGGGTCGGACTGAGGGCCTCCATGAGAGAAGCCCAAGCAAGACGCGCCCCGAGGAGAGTCTTTCCACATGTCAACACTCGGTCTGACAGAGGGCATTCAGGAGAGAGGCCCAAGCAATACGCGCCCCGAGGAGCGTCTTGCCACATGTCACCACTGGGTCTGAATGAGCGCCTCCAGGAGAGGGGCCCAACCAAGACGCGCCCCGAGGAGTGTCTTGCCACATGCCAACACTGGGTCTGACTGAGCGCCTCCAGGAGAGAGGCCCAAGCAAGACGCGCCCCGAGGAGCGTCTTGCCACGTGTCAACACTGGGTCTGACTGAGCGCCTCCAGGAGAGAGGCCCAAGCAAGACGCGCCCCGAGGAGCGTCTTTCCACGTGTCACCACTGGGTCTGACTGAGCGCCTCCAGGAGAGAGACCCAAGCAAGACGCGCCTGAGGAGCGTCTTGCCACATGTCAACACTGGGACTGACTGAGCGCCTCCAGGAGAGAGGCCCAAGCAAGACGCGCCCCGAGGAGCGTCTTGTCACATGTCAACACTGGGTCTGTCTGAGCGCCTCCAGGAGAGAAGCCCAAGCAAGACGCGCCCCGAGGAGTGTCTTGCCACATGTCAACAATGGGTCTGACTGAGGGCCTCCAGGAGAGAAGCCCAAGCAAGACGCGCCCCGAGGAGCGTCTTGACACATGTCAACACTGGGTCTGACAGAGGGCCTCCAGGAGAGAGGCCCAAGCAAGACGCGCCCCGAGGAGTGTCTTGCCACATGTCACCACTGGGTCTGACTGAGCGCCTCCAGGAGAGAGGCCCAAGCAAGACGCGCCCCGAGGAGCGTCAGGCCACATGTCACTCCTCAGTCTGACTGAGCGCCTCCAGGAGAGAGGCCCAAGCAAGACGCGCCCCGAGGAGCGTTTTGCCACATGCCAGCACTGGGTCTGACTGAGCGCCTCCAGGAGAGAGGCCCCAGCAAGATGCGCCCCGAGGAGCGTCTTGCCTTATGTCAGCACTCGGTCTGACTGAGCGCCTCCAGGAGAGAGGCCCAAGCAAGACGCGCCCCGAGGAGCGTCTTGCCACATGTCAACAATGGGTCTGACTGAGGGCCTCCAGGAGAGAGGCCCAAGCAAGATGCGCCCGGAGGAGCGTCTTGCCACATGTCAACACTGGGTCTGACAGAGGGCCTCCAGGAGAAAGGCCCAAGCAAGACGCGCCCCGAGGAGCGTCTTGCCACATGTCACCTCTGGTTCTGACTGAGGGCCTCCAGGAGAGAGGCCCAAGCAAGACGTGCCTCGAGGAGCGTCTTGTCACATGTCAACACTGGGTCTTTCTGAGCGCCTCCAGGAGAGAAGCCCAAGCAAGACGCGCCCCGAGGAGCGTCTTGCCACATGTCAACACTGGGTCTTTCTGAGCGCCTCCAGGAGAGAAGCCCAAGCAAGACGCGCCCCGAGGAGCGTCTTGCCACATGTCAACAATGGGTCTGACTGAGGGCCTCCAGGAGAGAAGCCCAAGAAACACGCGGCCCGAGGAGCGTCTTGCCACATGTCAGCACTCGGTCTGACTGAGCGCCTCCAGGAGAGAGGCCAAAGCAAGACGCGCCCCGAGGAGCGTCTTGACACATGTCAACACTGGGTCTGACACAGGGCCTCCATGAGAGAGGCCCAAGCAAGACGCGCCCCGAGGAGTGTCTTGCCACATGTCAACACTGGGTCTGACAGAGGGCCTCCAGGAGAGAGGCCCAAGCAAGACGCGCCCCGAGAAGTGTCTTGCCACATGTCACCACTTGGTCTGACTGAGCGCCTCCAGGAGAGAGGCCCAAGCAACACGCGCCCCGAGGAGCATCAGGCCACATGTCACTACTCAATCTGACTGAGCGCCTCCAGGAGAGAGGCCCAAGCAAGACGCGCCCCGAGGAGCGTCTTGCCACGTGTCAACACTGGGTCTGATTGAGGGCCTTCTGGAGAGAGGCCCAAGCAAGACGTGCCCCGAGGAGCGTCTTGCCACATGTCAACACTGGGTCTGACTGAGCGCCTCCAGGAGAGAGGCCCAAGCAAGACACTCCCGAGGAGCGTCTTGACACATGTCTCCTCTGGGTCTGACTGAGCGCCTCCAAGAGAGAGGGCCAAGCAAGACGTGCCCCGACGAGCATCTTGCCACATGTCAACACTGGGTCTGACAGAGGGCATCCAGGAGAGAGGCCCAAGCAATACGCGCCCCGAGGAGCGTCTTGCCACATGTCACAACTTGGTCTGACTGAGCGCCTCCAGGAGAGAGGCCCAAGCAACACGCGCCCCGAGGAGCGTCAGGCCACATGTCACTACTCAGTCTGACTGAGCGCCTCCAGGAGAGAGGCCAAAGCAAGACGCGCCCCGAGGAGCGTCTTGACACATGTCAACACTGGGTCTGACAGAGGGCCTCCATGAGAGAGGCCCAAGCAAGACGCGCCCCGAGGAGTGTCTTGCCACATGTCAACACTGTTTCTGACAGAGAGCCTCCAGGAGAGAGGCCCAAGCAAGACGCGCCCCGAGGAGTATCTTGCCACATGTCACCACTTGGTCTGACTGAGCGCCTCCAGGAGAGAGGCCCAAGCAACACGCGCCCCGAGGAGCGTCTTGCCACGTGTCAACACTGGGTCTGATTGAGGGCCTTCTGGAGAGAGGCCCAAGCAAGACGTGCCCCGAGGAGCGTCTTGCCACATGTCAACACTGGGTCTGACTGAGCGCCTCCAGGAGAGAGGCCCAAGCAAGACACTCCCGAGGAGCGTCTTGACACATGTCTCCTCTGGGTCTGACTGAGCGCCTCCAAGAGAGAGGCCCAAGCAAGACGTGCCCCGACGAGCATCTTGCCACATGTCAACACTGGGTCTGACAGAGGGCATCCAGGAGAGAGGCCCAAGCAATACGCGCCCCGAGGAGCGTCTTGCCACATGTCAACAATGGGTCTGACTGAGGGCCTCCAGGAGAGAAGCCAAAGAAAGACCCGCCCCGAGGAGCTTCTTTCCACATGTCAACAATGGGTCTTACTGAGGGCCTCCATGAGAGAAGCCCAAGCAAGACGCGCCCCGAGGAGTGTCTAGCCACATGTCAACACTGTGTCTGACTGAGCGCCTCCAGGAGAGAGGCCCAAGCAAGACGCGCCCCGAGGAGCGTCTTGCCACGTGTCAACACTGGGTCTGACTTAGCGCCTCCAGGAGAGAGGCCCAAGAAAGATGTGCCCCGAGGAGCGTCTTGCCACGTGTCACCACTGGGTCTGACTGAGCTCCTCAAGGAGAGAGGCCCAAGCAAGACGCGCCCAGAGGAGCGTCTTGCCACGTGTCACCACTGGGTCTGATTGAGCACCTCCAGGAGAGAGGCCCCAGCAAGACGCGCCCCGAGGAGCGTCTTGCCACATGTCACTACTCGGTCTAACTGAGCGCCTCCAGGAGAGAGGTCCAAGCAAGACGCGCCCCGAGGAGCGTCTTGCCAAATGTCACTACTCGGTCTGACTGAGCGCCTCCAGGAGGGAGGTCCAAGCAAGACGCGCCCTGAGGAGCGTCTTGCCACATGTCACTACTCGGTCTGACTGAGCGCCTCCAGGAGAGAGGCCCAAGCAAGACGTGCCCCGAGGAGCGTCTTGCCACATGTCAACAATGGGTCTGACTGAGGGCCTCCAGGAGAGAAGCCCAAGCAAGACGCGCCCAGAGGAGCGTCTTGCCACATGTCAACACTGGGTCTGACTGAGCGCCTCCAGGAGAGAGGCCCAAGCAAAACATGCCCCGAGGAGCGTCTTGACACATGTCAACACTGGGTCGGACTGAGGGCCTCCATGCGAGAAGCCCAAGCAAGACGCGCCCCGAGGAGAGTCTTGCCACATGTCAACACACGGTCTGACAGAGGGCATTCAGGAGAGAGGCCCAAGCAATACGCGCCCCGAGGAGCGTCTTGCCACATGTCACCACTGGGTCTGAATGAGCGCCTCCAGGAGAGAGGCCCAACCAAGACGCGCCCCGAGGAGTGTCTTGCCACATGCCAACACTGGGTCTGACTGAGCGCCTCCAGGAGAGAGGCCCAAGCAAGACGCGCCCCGAGGAGCGTCTTGCCACGTGTCAACACTGGGTCTGACTGAGCGCCTCCAGGAGAGCGGCCCAAGCAAGATGCGCCCCGAGGAGCGTCTTTCCACGTGTCACCACTGGGTCTGACTGAGCGCCTCCAGGAGAGAGGCCCAAGCAAGACGCGCCCCGATGAGCGTCTTGCCACATGTCAACACTGGGTCTGACTGAGCGCCTCCAGGAGAGAGGCCCAAGCAAGACGCGCCCCGAGGAGCGTCTTGTCACATGTCAACACTGGGTCTGTCTGAGCGCCTCCAGGAGAGAAGCCCAAGCAAGACGCGCCCCGAGGAGTGTCTTGCCACATGTCAACAATGGGTCTTACTGAGGGCCTCCAGGAGAGAAGCCCAAGCAAGACGCGCCCCGAGGAGCTTCTTGCCACATGTCAGCACTCGGTCTGACTGAGCGCCTCCAGGAGAGAGGCCAAAGCAAGACGCGCCCCGAGGAGCGTCTTGACACATGTCAACACTGGGTCTGACAGAGGGCCTCCATGAGAGAGGCCCAAGCAAGACGCGCCCCGAGGAGTGTCTTGCCACATGTCAACACTGTTTCTGACAGAGAGCCTCCAGGAGAGAGGCCCAAGCAAGACGCGCCCCGAGGAGTGTCTTGCCACATGTCACCACTTGGTCTGACTGAGCGCCTCCAGGAGAGAGGCCCAAGCAACACGCGCCCCGAGGAGCGTCAGGCAACATGTCACTACTCAGTCTGACTGAGCGCCTCCAGGAGAGAGGCCCAAGCAAGACGCGCCCCGAGGAGCGTCTTGCCACGTGTCAACACTGGGTCTGATTGGGGGCCTTCTGGAGAGAGGCCCAAGCAAGACGCGCCCCGAGGAGCGTCTTGCCACATGTCAACACTGGGTCTGACTGAGCGCCTCCAGGAGAGAGGCCCAAGCAAGACACGCCCGAGGAGCGTCTTGACACATGTCTCCTCTGGGTCTGACTGAGCGCCTCCAGGAGAGAGGCCCAAGCAAGACGTGCCCCGACGAGCATCTTGCCACATGTCAACACTGGGTCTGACAGAGGGCATCCAGGAGAGAGGCCCAAGCAATACGCGCCCCGAGGAGCGTCTTGCCACATGTCAACAATGGGTCTGACTTAGCGCCTCCAGGAGAGAGGCCCAAGCAAGATGCGCCCCGAGGAGCGTCTTGCCACGTGTCACCACTGGGTCTGACTGAGCTCCTCCAGGAGAGAGGCCCAAGCAAGACGCGCCCAGAGGAGCGTCTTGCCACGTGTCACCACTGGGTCTGATTGAGCACCTCCAGGAGAGAGGCCCCAGCAAGACGCGCCCCGAGGAGCGTCTTGCCTTATGTCAGCACTCGGTCTGACTGAGCGCCTCCAGGAGAGAGGCCCAAGCAAGACGCGGCCCGAGGAGCGTCTTGCCACATGTCACTACTCGGTCTAACTGAGCGCCTCCAGGAGAGAGGTCCAAGCAAGACGCGCCCCGAGGAGCGTCTTGCCAAATGTCACTACTCGGTCTGACTGAGCGCCTCCAGGAGGGAGGTCCAAGCAAGACGCGCCCTGAGGAGCGTCTTGCCACATGTCACTACTCGGTCTGACTGAGCGCCTCCAGGAGAGAGGCCCAAGCAAGACGTGCCCCGAGGAGCGTCTTGCCACATGTCAACAATGGGTCCGACTGAGGGCCTCCAGGAGAGAAGCCCAAGCAAGACGCGCCCAGAGGAGCGTCTTGCCACATGTCAACACTGGGTCTGACTGAGCGCCTCCAGGAGAGAGGCCCAAGCAAGACACGCCCCGAGGACCGTCTTGACACATGTCAACACTGGGTCGGACTGAGGGCCTCCATGAGAGAAGCCCAAGCAAGACGCGCCCCGAGGAGAGTCTTTCCACATGTCAACACTCGGTCTGACAGAGGGCATTCAGGAGAGAGGCCCAAGCAATACGCGCCCCGAGGAGCGTCTTGCCACATGTCACCACTGGGTCTGAATGAGCGCCTCCAGGAGAGAGGCCCAACCAAGACCCTTCCCGAGGAGTGTCTTGCCACATGCCAACACTGGGTCTGACTGAGCGCCTCCAGGAGAGAGGCCCAAGCAAGACGCGCCCCGAGGAGCGTCTTGCCACGTGTCAACACTGGGTCTGACTGAGCGCCTCCAGGAGAGAGGCCCAAGCAAGACGCGCCCCGAGGAGCGTCTTTCCACGTGTCACCACTGGGTCTGACTGAGCGCCTCCAGGAGAGAGACCCAAGCAAGACGCGCCCCGAGGAGCGTCTTGCCACATGTCAACACTGGGACTGACTGAGCGCCTCCAGGAGAGAGGCCCAAGCAAGACGCGCCCCGAGGAGCGTCTTGTCACATGTCAACACTGGGTCTGTCTGAGCGCCTCCAGGAGAGAAGCCCAAGCAAGACGCGCCCCGAGGAGTGTCTTGCCACATATCAACAATGGGTCTGACTGAGGGCCTCCAGGAGAGAAGCCCAAGCAAGACTCGCCCCGAGGAGCGTCTTGACACATGTCAACACTGGGTCTGACAGAGGGCCTCCAGGAGAGAGGCCCAAGCAAGACGCGCCCCGAGGAGTGTCTTGCCACATGTCACCACTGGGTCTGACTGAGCGCCTCCAGGAGAGAGGCCCAAGCAAGACGCGCCCCGAGGACCGTCAGGCCACATGTCACTCCTCAGTCTGACTGAGCGCCTCCAGGAGAGAGGCCCAAGCAAGACGCGCCCCGAGGAGCGTCTTGCCACATGCCAGCACTGGGTCTGACTGAGCGCCTCCAGGAGAGAGGCCCCAGCAAGACGCGCCCCGAGGAGCGTCTTGCCTTATGTCAGCACTCGGTCTGACTGAGCGCCTCCAGGAGAGAGGCCCAAGCAAGACGCGCCCCGAGGAGCGTCTTGCCACATGTCAACAATGGGTCTGACTGAGGGCCTCCAGGAGAGAGGCCCAAGCAAGATGCGCCCGGAGGAGCGTCTTGCCACATGTCAACACTGGGTCTGACAGAGGGCCTCCAGGAGAGAGGCCCAAGCAAGACGCGCCCCGAGGAGCGTCTTGCCACATGTCACCTCTGGTTCTGACTGAGGGCCTCCAGGAGAGAGGCCCAAGCAAGACGTGCCCCGAGGAGCGTCTTGTCACATGTCAACACTGGGTCTGACTGAGCTCCTCCAGGAGAGAGGCCCAAGCAAGACGCGCCCAGAGGAGCGTCTTGCCACGTGTCACCACTGGGTCTGATTGAGCACCTCCAGGAGAGAGGCCCCAGCAAGACGCGCCCCGAGGAGCGTCTTGCCTTATGTCAGCACTCGGTCTGACTGAGCGCCTCCAGGAGAGAGGCCCAAGCAAGACGCGGCCCGAGGAGCGTCTTGCCACATGTCACTACTCGGTCTACCTGAGCGCCTCCAGGAGAGAGGTCCAAGCAAGACGCGCCCCGAGGAGCGTCTTGCCAAATGTCACTACTCGGTCTGACTGAGCGCCTCCAGGAGGGAGGTCCAAGCAAGACGTGCCCTGAGGAGCGTCTTGCCACATATCACTACTCGGTCTGACTGAGCGCCTCCAGGAGAGAGGCCCAAGCAAGACGTGCCCCGAGGAGCGTCTTGCCACATGTCAACAATGGGTCCGACTGAGGGCCTCCAGGAGAGAAGCCCGAGCAAGACGCGCCCAGAGGAGCGTCTTGCCACATGTCAACACTGGGTCTGACTGAGCGCCTCCAGGAGAGAGGCCCAAGCAAGACACGCCCCGAGGAGCGTCTTGACACATGTCAACACTGGGTCGGACTGAGGGCCTCCATGAGAGAAGCCCAAGCAAGACGCGCCCCGAGGAGCGTCTTGCCACATGTCACCACTGGGTCTGAATGAGCGCCTCCAGGAGAGGGGCCCAACCAAGACGCGCCCCGAGGAGTGTCTTGCCACATGCCAACACTGGGTCTGACTGAGCGCCTCCAGGAGAGAGGCCCAAGCAAGACGCGCCCCGAGGAGCGTCTTGCCACGTGTCAACACTGGGTCTGACTGAGCGCCTCCAGGAGAGAGGCCCAAGCAAGACGCGCCCCGAGGAGCGTCTTTCCACGTGTCACCACTGGGTCTGACTGAGCGCCTCCAGGAGAGAGACCCAAGCAAGACGCGCCTGAGGAGCGTCTTGCCACATGTCAACACTGGGACTGACTGAGCGCCTCCAGGAGAGAGGCCCAAGCAAGACGCGCCCCGAGGAGCGTCTTGTCACATGTCAACACTGGGTCTGTCTGAGCGCCTCCAGGAGAGAAGCCCAAGCAAGACGCGCCCCGAGGAGTGTCTTGCCACATGTCAACAATGGGTCTGACTGAGGGCCTCCAGGAGAGAAGCCCAAGCAAGACGCGCCCCGAGGAGCGTCTTGACACATGTCAACACTGGGTCTGACAGAGGGCCTCCAGGAGAGAGGCCCAAGCAAGACGCGCCCCGAGGAGTGTCTTGCCACATGTCACCACTGGGTCTGACTGAGCGCCTCCAGGAGAGAGGCCCAAGCAAGACGCGCCCCGAGGAGCGTCAGGCCACATGTCACTCCTCAGTCTGACTGAGCGCCTCCAGGAGAGAGGCCCAAGCAAGACGCGCCCCGAGGAGCGTCTTGCCACATGCCAGCACTGGGTCTGACTGAGCGCCTCCAGGAGAGAGGCCCCAGCAAGACGCGCCCCGAGGAGCGTCTTGCCTTATGTTAGCACTCGGTCTGACTGAGCGCCTCCAGGAGAGAGGCCCAAGCAAGACGCGCCCCGAGGAGCGTCTTGCCACATGTCAACAATGGGTCTGACTGAGGGCCTCCAGGAGAGAGGCCCAAGCAAGATGCGCCCGGAGGAGCGTCTTGCCACATGTCAACACTGGGTCTGACAGAGGGCCTCCAGGAGAGAGGCCCAAGCAAGACGCGCCCCGAGGAGCGTCTTGCCACATGTCACCTCTGGTTCTGACTGAGGGCCTCCAGGAGAGAGGCCCAAGCAAGACGTGCCCCGAGGAGCGTCTTGTCACATGTCAACACTGGGTCTTTCTGAGCGCCTCCAGGAGAGAAGCCCAAGCAAGACGCGCCCCGAGGAGCGTCTTGCCACATGTCAACACTGGGTCTTTCTGAGCGCCTCCAGGAGAGAAGCCCAAGCAAGACGCGCCCCGAGGAGCGTCTTGCCACATGTCAACAATGGGTCTGACTGAGGGCCTCCAGGAGAGAAGCCCAAGAAACACGCGGCCCGAGGAGCGTCTTGCCACATGTCACCTCTGGTTCTGACTGAGGGCCTCCAGGAGAGAGGCCCAAGCAAGACGTGCCCCGAGGAGCGTCTTGTCACATGTCAACACTGGGTCTTTCTGAGCGCCTCCAGGAGAGAAGCCCAAGCAAGACGCGCCCCGAGGAGCGTCTTGCCAAATGTCAACACTGGGTCTTTCTGAGCGCCTCCAGGAGAGAAGCCCAAGCAAGACGCGCCCCGAGAAGTGTCTTGCAACATGTCACCACTTGGTCTGACTGAGCGCCTCCAGGAGAGAGGCCCAAGCAACACGCGCCCCGAGGAGCGTCTTGCCACATGTCAGCACTCGGTCTGACTGAGCGCCTCCAGGAGAGAGGCCAAAGCAAGACGCGCCCCGAGGAGCGTCTTGACACATGTCAACACTGGGTCTGACAAAGGGCCTCCATGAGAGAGGCCCAAGCAAGACGCGCCACGAGGAGTGTCTTGCCACATGTCAACACTGGGTCTGACTGAGCGCCTCCAGGAGAGAGGCCCAAGCAACACGCGCCCCGAGGAGCGTCAGGCCACATGTCACTACTCATTCTGACTGAGCGCCTCCAGGAGAGAGGCCCAAGCAAGACGCGCCCCGAGGAGCGTCTTGCCACGTGTCAACACTGGGTCTGATTGAGGGCCTTCTGGAGAGAGGCCCAAGCAAGACGCACCCCGTGGAGCGTCTTGCCACATGTCACCACTTGGTCTGACTGAGCGCCTCCAGGAGAGAGGCCCAAGCAACACGCGCCCCGAGGAGCGTCAGGCCACATGTCACTACTCAGTCTGACTGAGCGCCTCCAGGAGAGAGGCCAAAGCAAGACGCGCCCCGAGGAGCGTCTTGACACATGTCAACACTGGGTCTGACAGAGGGCCTCCATGAGAGAGGCCCAAGCAAGACGCGCCCCGAGGAGTGTCTTGCCACATGTCAACACTGTTTCTGACAGAGAGCCTCCAGGAGAGAGGCCCAAGCAAGACGCGCCCCGAGGAGAGTCTTGCCACATGTCACCACTTGGTCTGACTGAGCGCCTCCAGGAGAGAGGCCCAAGCAACACGCGCCCCGAGGAGCGTCTTGCCACGTGTCAACACTGGGTCTGATTGAGGGCCTTCTGGAGAGAGGCCAAAGCAAGACGTGCCCCGAGGAGCGTCTTGCCACATGTCAACACTGGGTCTGACTGAGCGCCTCCAGGAGAGAGGCCCAAGCAAGACATGCCCGAGGAGTGTCTTGACACATGTCTCCTCTGGGTCTGACTGAGCGCCTCCAAGAGAGAGGCCCAAGAAAGACGTGCCCCGACGAGCATCTTGCCACATGTCAACACTGGGTCTGACAGAGGGCATCCAGGAGAGAGGCCCAAGCAAGACGCGCCCAGAGGAGCGTCTTGCCACGTGTCACCACTGGGTCTGATTGAGCACCTCCAGGAGAGAGGCCCCAGCAAGACGCGCCCCGAGGAGCGTCTTGCCTTATGTCAGCACTCGGTCTGACTGAGCGCCTCCAGGAGAGAGGCCCAAGCAAGACGCGGCCCGAGGAGCGTCTTGCCACATGTCACTACTCGGTCTACCTGAGCGCCTCCAGGAGAGAGGTCCAAGCAAGACGCGCCCCGAGGAGCGTCTTGCCAAATGTCACTACTCGGTCTGACTGAGCGCCTCCAGGAGGGAGGTCCAAGCAAGACGTGCCCTGAGGAGCGTCTTGCCACATATCACTACTCGGTCTGACTGAGCGCCTCCAGGAGAGAGGCCCAAGCAAGACGTGCCCCGAGGAGCGTCTTGCCACATGTCAACAATGGGTCCGACTGAGGGCCTCCAGGAGAGAAGCCCGAGCAAGACGCGCCCAGAGGAGCGTCTTGCCACATGTCAACACTGGGTCTGACTGAGCGCCTCCAGGAGAGAGGCCCAAGCAAGACACGCCCCGAGGAGCGTCTTGACACATGTCAACACTGGGTCGGACTGAGGGCCTCCATGAGAGAAGCCCAAGCAAGACGCGCCCCGAGGAGCGTCTTGCCACATGTCACCACTGGGTCTGAATGAGCGCCTCCAGGAGAGGGGCCCAACCAAGACGCGCCCCGAGGAGTGTCTTGCCACATGCCAACACTGGGTCTGACTGAGCGCCTCCAGGAGAGAGGCCCAAGCAAGACGCGCCCCGAGGAGCGTCTTGCCACGTGTCAACACTGGGTCTGACTGAGCGCCTCCAGGAGAGAGGCCCAAGCAAGACGCGCCCCGAGGAGCGTCTTTCCACGTGTCACCACTGGGTCTGACTGAGCGCCTCCAGGAGAGAGACCCAAGCAAGACGCGCCTGAGGAGCGTCTTGCCACATGTCAACACTGGGACTGACTGAGCGCCTCCAGGAGAGAGGCCCAAGCAAGACGCGCCCCGAGGAGCGTCTTGTCACATGTCAACACTGGGTCTGTCTGAGCGCCTCCAGGAGAGAAGCCCAAGCAAGACGCGCCCCGAGGAGTGTCTTGCCACATGTCAACAATGGGTCTGACTGAGGGCCTCCAGGAGAGAAGCCCAAGCAAGACGCGCCCCGAGGAGCGTCTTGACACATGTCAACACTGGGTCTGACAGAGGGCCTCCAGGAGAGAGGCCCAAGCAAGACGCGCCCCGAGGAGTGTCTTGCCACATGTCACCACTGGGTCTGACTGAGCGCCTCCAGGAGAGAGGCCCAAGCAAGACGCGCCCCGAGGAGCGTCAGGCCACATGTCACTCCTCAGTCTGACTGAGCGCCTCCAGGAGAGAGGCCCAAGCAAGACGTGCCCCGAGGAGCGTCTTGCCACATGCCAGCACTGGGTCTGACTGAGCGCCTCCAGGAGAGAGGCCCCAGCAAGACGCGCCCCGAGGAGCGTCTTGCCTTATGTTAGCACTCGGTCTGACTGAGCGCCTCCAGGAGAGAGGCCCAAGCAAGACGCGCCCCGAGGAGCGTCTTGCCACATGTCAACAATGGGTCTGACTGAGGGCCTCCAGGAGAGAGGCCCAAGCAAGATGCGCCCGGAGGAGCGTCTTGCCACATGTCAACACTGGGTCTGACAGAGGGCCTCCAGGAGAGAGGCCCAAGCAAGACGCGCCCCGAGGAGCGTCTTGCCACATGTCACCTCTGGTTCTGACTGAGGGCCTCCAGGAGAGAGGCCCAAGCAAGACGTGCCCCGAGGAGCGTCTTGTCACATGTCAACACTGGGTCTTTCTGAGCGCCTCCAGGAGAGAAGCCCAAGCAAGACGCGCCCCGAGGAGCGTCTTGCCACATGTCAACACTGGGTCTTTCTGAGCGCCTCCAGGAGAGAAGCCCAAGCAAGACGCGCCCAGAGGAGCGTCTTGCCACATGTCAACAATGGGTCTGACTGAGGGCCTCCAGGAGAGAAGCCCAAGAAACACGCGGCCCGAGGAGCGTCTTGCCACATGTCAACACTGGGACTGACTGAGCGCCTCCAGGAGAGAGGCCCAAGCAAGACGCGCCCCGAGGAGCGTCTTGTCACATGTCAACACTGGGTCTGTCTGAGCGCCTCCAGGAGAGAAGCCCAAGCAAGACGCGCCCCGAGGAGTGTCTTGCCACATGTCAACAATGGGTCTGACTGAGGGCCTCCAGGAGAGAAGCCCAAGCAAGACGCGCCCCGAGGAGCGTCTTGACACATGTCAACACTGGGTCTGACAGAGGGCCTCCAGGAGAGAGGCCCAAGCAAGACGCGCCCCGAGGAGTGTCTTGCCACATGTCACCACTGGGTCTGACTGAGCGCCTCCAGGAGAGAGGCCCAAGCAAGACGCGCCCCGAGGAGCGTCAGGCCACATGTCACTCCTCAGTCTGACTGAGCGCCTCCAGGAGAGAGGCCCAAGCAAGACGCGCCCCGAGGAGCGTCTTGCCACATGCCAGCACTGGGTCTGACTGAGCGCCTCCAGGAGAGAGGCCCCAGCAAGACGCGCCCCGAGGAGCGTCTTGCCTTATGTTAGCACTCGGTCTGACTGAGCGCCTCCAGGAGAGAGGCCCAAGCAAGACGCGCCCCGAGGAGCGTCTTGCCACATGTCAACAATGGGTCTGACTGAGGGCCTCCAGGAGAGAGGCCCAAGCAAGATGCGCCCGGAGGAGCGTCTTGCCACATGTCAACACTGGGTCTGACAGAGGGCCTCCAGGAGAGAGGCCCAAGCAAGACGCGCCCCGAGGAGCGTCTTGCCACATGTCACCTCTGGTTCTGACTGAGGGCCTCCAGGAGAGAGGCCCAAGCAAGACGTGCCCCGAGGAGCGTCTTGTCACATGTCAACACTGGGTCTTTCTGAGCGCCTCCAGGAGAGAAGCCCAAGCAAGACGCGCCCCGAGGAGCGTCTTGCCACATGTCAACACTGGGTCTTTCTGAGCGCCTCCAGGAGAGAAGCCCAAGCAAGACGCGCCCCGAGAAGTGTCTTGCAACATGTCACCACTTGGTCTGACTGAGCGCCTCCAGGAGAGAGGCCCAAGCAACACGTGCCCCGAGGAGCGTCTTGCCACATGTCAGCACTCGGTCTGACTGAGCGCCTCCAGGAGAGAGGCCAAAGCAAGACGCGCCCCGAGGAGCGTCTTGACACATGTCAACACTGGGTCTGACAAAGGGCCTCCATGAGAGAGGCCCAAGCAAGACGCGCCACGAGGAGTGTCTTGCCACATGTCAACACTGGGTCTGACTGAGCGCCTCCAGGAGAGAGGCCCAAGCAACACGCGCCCCGAGGAGCGTCAGGCCACATGTCACTACTCATTCTGACTGAGCGCCTCCAGGAGAGAGGCCCAAGCAAGATGCGCCCCGAGGAGCGTCTTGCCACGTGTCAACACTGGGTCTGATTGAGGGCCTTCTGGAGAGAGGCCCAAGCAAGACGCACCCCGTGGAGCGTCTTGCCACATGTCACCACTTGGTCTGACTGAGCGCCTCCAGGAGAGAGGCCCAAGCAACACGCGCCCCGAGGAGCGTCAGGCCACATGTCACTACTCAGTCTGACTGAGCGCCTCCAGGAGAGAGGCCAAAGCAAGACGCGCCCCGAGGAGCGTCTTGACACATGTCAACACTGGGTCTGACAGAGGGCCTCCATGAGAGAGGCCCAAGCAAGACGCGCCCCGAGGAGTGTCTTGCCACATGTCAACACTGTTTCTGACAGAGAGCCTCCAGGAGAGAGGCCCAAGCAAGACGCGCCCCGAGGAGAGTCTTGCCACATGTCACCACTTGGTCTGACTGAGCGCCTCCAGGAGAGAGGCCCAAGCAACACGCGCCCCGAGGAGCGTCTTGCCACGTGTCAACACTGGGTCTGATTGAGGGCCTTCTGGAGAGAGGCCAAAGCAAGACGTGCCCCGAGGAGCGTCTTGCCACATGTCAACACTGGGTCTGACTGAGCGCCTCCAGGAGAGAGGCCCAAGCAAGACATGCCCGAGGAGTGTCTTGACACATGTCTCCTCTGGGTCTGACTGAGCGCCTCCAAGAGAGAGGCCCAAGAAAGACGTGCCCCGACGAGCATCTTGCCACATGTCAACACTGGGTCTGACAGAGGGCATCCAGGAGAGAGGCCCAAGCAATACGCGCCCCGAGGAGCGTCTTGCCACATGTCAACAATGGGTCTGACTGAGGGCCTCCAGGAGAGAAGCCAAAGAAAGACGCGCCCCGAGGAGCTTCTTTCCACATGTCAACAATGGGTCTTACTGAGGGCCTCCATGAGAGAAGCCCAAGCAAGACGCGCCCCGAGGAGTGTCTAGCCACATGTCAACACTGTGTCTGACTGAGCGCCTCCAGGAGAGAGGCCCAAGCAAGACGCGCCCCGAGGAGCGTCTTGCCACTTGTCAACACTGGGTCTGACTTAGCGCCTCCAGGAGAGAGGCCCAAGAAAGATGTGCCCCGAGGAGTGTCTTGCCACGTGTCACCACTGGGTCTGACTGAGCTCCTCAAGGAGAGAGGCCCAAGCAAGACGCGCCCAGAGGAGCGTCTTGCCACGTGTCACCACTGGGTCTGATTGAGCACCTCCAGGAGAGAGGCCCCAGCAAGACGCGCCCCGAGGAGCGTCTTGCCTTATGTCAGCACTCGGTCTGACTGAGCGCCTCCAGGAGAGAGGCCCAAGCAAGACGCGGCCCGAGGAGCGTCTTGCCACATGTCACTACTCGGTCTAACTGAGCGCCTCCAGGAGAGAGGTCCAAGCAAGACGCGCCCCGTGGAGCGTCTTGCCAAATGTCACTACTCGGTCTGACTGAGCGCCTCCAGGAGGGAGGTCCAAGCAAGACGCGCCCTGAGGAGCGTCTTGCCACATGTCACTACTCAGTCTGACTGAGCGCCTCCAGGAGAGAGGCCCAAGCAAGACGTGCCCCGAGGAGCGTCTTGCCACATGTCAACAATGGGTCTGACTGAGGGCCTCCAGGAGAGAAGCCCAAGCAAGACGCGCCCAGAGGAGCGTCTTGCCACATGTCAACACTGGGTCTGACTGAGCGCCTCCAGGAGAGAGGCCCAAGCAAAACACGCCCCGAGGAGCGTCTTGACACATGTAAACACTGGGTCGGACTGAGGGCCTCCATAAGAGAAGCCCAAGCAAGACGCGCCCCGAGGAGAGTCTTGCCACATGTCAACACACGGTCTGACAGAGGGCATTCAGGAGAGAGGCCCAAGCAATACGCGCCCCGAGGAGCGTCTTGCCACATGTCACCACTGGGTCTGAATGAGCGCCTCCAGGAGAGAGGCCCAACCAAGACGCGCCCCGAGGAGTGTCTTGCCACATGCCAACACTGGGTCTGACTGAGCGCCTCCAGGAGAGAGGCCCAAGCAAGACGCGCCCCGAGGAGCGTCTTGCCACGTGTCAACACTGGGTCTGACTGAGCGCCTCCAGGAGAGAGGCCCAAGCAAGACGCGCCCCGAGGAGCGTCTTTCCACGTGTCACCACTGGGTCTGACTGAGCGCCTCCAGGAGAGAGGCCCAAGCAAGACGCGCCCCGATGAGCGTCTTGCCACATGTCAACACTGGGTCTGACTGAGCGCCTCCAGGAGAGAGGCCCAAGCAAGACGCGCCCCGAGGAGCGTCTTGTCACATGTCAACACTGGGTCTGTCTGAGCGCCTCCAGGAGAGAAGCCCAAGCAAGACGCGCCCCGAGGAGTGTCTTGCCACATGTCAACAATGGGTCTTACTGAGGGCCTCCAGGAGAGAAGCCCAAGCAAGACGCGCCCCGAGGAGCTTCTTGCCACATGTCAGCACTCGGTCTGACTGAGCGCCTCCAGGAGAGAGGCCAAAGCAAGACGCTCCCCGAGGAGCGTCTTGACACATGTCAACACTGGGTCTGACAGAGGGCCTCCATGAGAGAGGCCCAAGCAAGACGCGCCCCGAGGAGTGTCTTGCCACATGTCAACACTGTTTCTGACAGAGAGCCTCCAGGAGAGAGGCCCAAGCAAGACGCGCCCCGAGGAGTGTCTTGCCACATGTCACCACTTGGTCTGACTGAGCGCCTCCAGGAGAGAGGCCCAAGCAATACGCGCCCCGAGGAGCGTCAGGCCTCATGTCACTACTCAGTCTGACTGAGCGCCTCCAGGAGAGAGGCCCAAGCAAGACGCGCCCCGAGGAGCGTCTTGCCACGTGTCAACACTGGGTCTGATTGGGGGCCTTCTGGAGAGAGGCCCAAGCAAGACGCGCCCCGAGGAGCGTCTTGCCACATGTCAACACTGGGTCTGACTGAGCGCCTCCAGGAGAGAGTCCCAAGCAAGACACGCCCGAGGAGCGTCTTGACACATGTCTCCTCTGGGTCTGACTGAGCGCCTCCAGGAGAGAGGCCCAAGCAAGACGTGCCCCGACGAGCATCTTGCCACATGTCAACACTGGGTCTGACAGAGGGCATCCAGGAGAGAGGCCCAAGCAATACGCGCCCCGAGGAGCGTCTTGCCACATGTCAACAATGGGTCTGACTTAGCGCCTCCAGGAGAGAGGCCCAAGCAAGATGCGCCCCGAGGAGCGTCTTGCCACGTGTCACCACTGGGTCTGACTGAGCTCCTCCAGGAGAGAGGCCCAAGCAAGACGCGCCCAGAGGAGCGTCTTGCCACGTGTCACCACTGGGTCTGATTGAGCACCTCCAGGAGAGAGGCCCCAGCAAGACGCGCCCCGAGGAGCGTCTTGCCTTATGTCAGCACTCGGTCTGACTAAGCGCCTCCAGGAGAGAGGCCCAAGCAAGACGCGGCCCGAGGAGCGTCTTGCCACATGTCACTACTCGGTCTAACTGAGCGCCTCCAGGAGAGAGGTCCAAGCAAGACGCGCCCCGAGGAGCGTCTTGCCAAATGTCACTACTCGGTCTGACTGAGCGCCTCCAGGAGGGAGTTTCAAGCAAGACGCGCCCTGAGGAGCGTCTTGCCACATGTCACTACTCGGTCTGACTGAGCGCCTCCAGGAGAGAGGCCCAAGCAAGACGTGCCCCGAGGAGCGTCTTGCCACATGTCAACAATGGGTCCGACTGAGGGCCTCCAGGAGAGAAGCCCAAGCAAGATGCGCCCAGAGGAGCGTCTTGCCACATGTCAACACTGGGTCTGACTGAGCGCCTCCAGGAGAGAGGCCCAAGCAAGACACGCCCCGAGGAGCGTCTTGACACATGTCAACACTGGGTCGGACTGAGGGCCTCCATGAGAGAAGCCCAAGCAAGACGCGCCCCGAGGAGAGTCTTTCCACATGTCAACACTCAGTCTGACAGAGGGCATTCAGGAGAGAGGCCCAAGCAATACGCGCCCCGAGGAGCGTCTTGCCACATGTCACCACTGGGTCTGAATGAGCGCCTCCAGGAGAGAGGCCCAACCAAGACGCGCCCCGAGGAGTGTCTTGCCACATGCCAACACTGGGTCTGACTGAGCGCCTCCAGGAGAGAGGCCCAAGCAAGACGCGCCCCGAGGAGCGTCTTGCCACGTGTCAACACTGGGTCTGACTGAGCGCCTCCAGGAGAGAGGCCCAAGCAAGACGCGCCCCGAGGAGCGTCTTTCCACGTGTCACCACTGGGTCTGACTGAGCGCCTCCAGGAGAGAGACCCAAGCAAGACGCGCCCCGAGGAGCGTCTTGCCACATGTCAACACTGGGTCTGTCTGAGCGCCTCCAGGAGAGAAGCCCAAGCAAGACGCGCCCCGAGGAGTGTCTTGCCACATGTCAACAATGGGTCAGACTGAGGGCCTCCAGGAGAGAAGCCCAAGCAAGACGCGCCCCGAGGAGCGTCTTGACACATGTCAACACTGGGTCTGACAGAGGGCCTCCAGGAGAGAGGCCCAAGCAAGACGCGCCCCGAGGAGTGTCTTGCCACATGTCACCACTGGGTCTGACTGAGCGCCTCCAGGAGAGAGGCCCAAGCAAGACGCGCCCCGAGGAGCGTCAGGCCACATGTCACTCCTCAGTCTGACTGAGCGCCTCCAGGAGAGAGGCCCAAGCAAGACGCGCCCCGAGGAGCGTCTTGCCACATGCCAGCACTGGGTCTGACTGAGCGCCTCCAGGAGAGAGGCCCCAGCAAGACGCGCCCCGAGGAGCGTCTTGCCTTATGTCAGCACTCGGTCTGACTGAGCGCCTCCAGGAGAGAGGCCCAAGCAAGACGCGCCCCGAGGAGCGTCTTGCCACATGTCAACAATGGGTCTGACTGAGGGCCTCCAGGAGAGAGGCCCAAGCAAGATGCGCCCAGAGGAGCGTCTTGCCACATGTCAACACTGGGTCTGACAGAGGGCCTCCAGGAGAGAGGCCCAAGCAAGACGCGCCCCGAGGAGCGTCTTGCCACATGTCACCTCTGGTTCTGACTGAGGGCCTCCAGGACAGAGGCCCAAGCAAGACGTGCCCCGAGGAGCGTCTTGTCACATGTCAACACTGGGTCTTTCTGAGCGCCTCCAGGAGAGAAGCCCAAGCAAGACGCGCCCCGAGGAGCGTCTTGCCACTTGTCAACACTGGGTCTTTCTGAGCACCTCCAGGAGAGAAGCCCAAGCAAGACGCGCCCCGTGGAGCGTCTTGCCACATGTCAACAATGGGTCTGACTGAGGGCCTCCAGGAGAGAAGCCCAAGCAACACGCAGCCCGAGGAGCGTCTTGCCACATGTCAGCACTCGGTCTGACTGAGCGCCTCCAGGAGAGAGGCCAAAGCAAGACGCGCCCCGAGGAGCGTCTTGACACATGTCAACACTGGGTCTGACAAAGGGCCTCCATGAGAGAGGCCCAAGCAAGACGCGCCACGAGGAGTGTCTTGCCACATGTCAACACTGGGTCTGACTGAGCGCCTCCAGGAGAGAGGCCCAAGCAACACGCGCCCCGAGGAGCGTCAGGCCACATGTCACTACTCATTCTGACTGAGCGCCTCCAGGAGAGAGGCCCAAGCAAGACGCGCCCCGAGGAGCGTCTTGCCACGTGTCAACACTGGGTCTGATTGAGGGCCTTCTGGAGAGAGGCCCAAGCAAGACGCACCCCGTGGAGCGTCTTGCCACATGTCACCACTTGGTCTGACTGAGCGCCTCCAGGAGAGAGGCCCAAGCAACACGCGCCCCGAGGAGCGTCAGGCCACATGTCACTACTCAGTCTGACTGAGCGCCTCCAGGAGAGAGGCCCAAGCAAGACGCGCCCCGAGGAGCGTCTTGCCACGTGTCAACACTGGGTCTGATTGAGGGCCTTCTGGAGAGAGGCCCAAGCAAGACGCACCCCGTGGAGCGTCTTGCCACATGTCACCACTTGGTCTGACTGAGCGCCTCCAGGAGAGAGGCCCAAGCAACACGTGCCCCGAGGAGCGTCAGGCCACATGTCACTACTCAGTCTGACTGAGCGCCTCCAGGAGAGAGGCCCAAGCAAGACGCGCCCCGAGGAGCGTCTTGCCACGTGTCAACACTGGGTCTGACTGAGCGCCTCCAGGAGAGAGGCCCAAGCAAGACGCGCCCCGAGGAGCGTCTTTCCACGTGTCACCACTGGGTCTGACTGAGCGCCTCCAGGAGAGAGGCCCAAGCAAGACGCGCCCCGATGAGCGTCTTGCCACATGTCAACACTGGGTCTGACTGAGCGCCTCCAGGAGAGAGGCCCAAGCAAGACGCGCCCCGAGGAGCGTCTTGTCACATGTCAACACTGGGTCTGTCTGAGCGCCTCCAGGAGAGAAGCCCAAGCAAGACGCGCCCCGAGGAGTGTCTTGCCACATGTCAACAATGGGTCTTACTGAGGGCCTCCAGGAGAGAAGCCCAAGCAAGACGCGCCCCGAGGAGCTTCTTGCCACATGTCAGCACTCGGTCTGACTGAGCGCCTCCAGGAGAGAGGCCAAAGCAAGACGCTCCCCGAGGAGCGTCTTGACACATGTCAACACTGGGTCTGACAGAGGGCCTCCATGAGAGAGGCCCAAGCAAGACGCGCCCCGAGGAGTGTCTTGCCACATGTCAACACTGTTTCTGACAGAGAGCCTCCAGGAGAGAGGCCCAAGCAAGACGCGCCCCGAGGAGTGTCTTGCCACATGTCACCACTTGGTCTGACTGAGCGCCTCCAGGAGAGAGGCCCAAGCAATACGCGCCCCGAGGAGCGTCAGGCCACATGTCACTACTCAGTCTGACTGAGCGCCTCCAGGAGAGAGGCCCAAGCAAGACGCGCCCCGAGGAGCGTCTTGCCACATGTCAACAATGGGTCTGACTGAGGGCCTCCAGGAGAGAGGCCCAAGCAAGATGCGCCCAGAGGAGCGTCTTGCCACATGTCAACACTGGGTCTGACAGAGGGCCTCCAGGAGAGAGGCCCAAGCAAGACGCGCCCCGAGGAGCGTCTTGCCACATGTCACCTCTGGTTCTGACTGAGGGCCTCCAGGACAGAGGCCCAAGCAAGACGTGCCCCGAGGAGCGTCTTGTCACATGTCAACACTGGGTCTTTCTGAGCGCCTCCAGGAGAGAAGCCCAAGCAAGACGCGCCCCGAGGAGCGTCTTGCCACTTGTCAACACTGGGTCTTTCTGAGCACCTCCAGGAGAGAAGCCCAAGCAAGACGCGCCCCGTGGAGCGTCTTGCCACATGTCAACAATGGGTCTGACTGAGGGCCTCCAGGAGAGAAGCCCAAGCAACACGCAGCCCGAGGAGCGTCTTGCCACATGTCAGCACTCGGTCTGACTGAGCGCCTCCAGGAGAGAGGCCAAAGCAAGACGCGCCCCGAGGAGCGTCTTGACACATGTCAACACTGGGTCTGACAAAGGGCCTCCATGAGAGAGGCCCAAGCAAGACGCGCCACGAGGAGTGTCTTGCCACATGTCAACACTGGGTCTGACTGAGCGCCTCCAGGAGAGAGGCCCAAGCAACACGCGCCCCGAGGAGCGTCAGGCCACATGTCACTACTCATTCTGACTGAGCGCCTCCAGGAGAGAGGCCCAAGCAAGACGCGCCCCGAGGAGCGTCTTGCCACGTGTCAACACTGGGTCTGATTGAGGGCCTTCTGGAGAGAGGCCCAAGCAAGACGCACCCCGTGGAGCGTCTTGCCACATGTCACCACTTGGTCTGACTGAGCGCCTCCAGGAGAGAGGCCCAAGCAACACGCGCCCCGAGGAGCGTCAGGCCACATGTCACTACTCAGTCTGACTGAGCGCCTCCAGGAGAGAGGCCCAAGCAAGACGCGCCCCGAGGAGCGTCTTGCCACGTGTCAACACTGGGTCTGATTGAGGGCCTTCTGGAGAGAGGCCCAAGCAAGACGCACCCCGTGGAGCGTCTTGCCACATGTCACCACTTGGTCTGACTGAGCGCCTCCAGGAGAGAGGCCCAAGCAACACGTGCCCCGAGGAGCGTCAGGCCACATGTCACTACTCAGTCTGACTGAGCGCCTCCAGGAGAGAGGCCCAAGCAAGACGCGCCCCGAGGAGCGTCTTGCCACGTGTCAACACTGGGTCTGACTGAGCGC
The DNA here is from genome assembly GCF_043380555.1 of Nothobranchius furzeri. Taxonomy (NCBI): domain Eukaryota; kingdom Metazoa; phylum Chordata; class Actinopteri; order Cyprinodontiformes; family Nothobranchiidae; genus Nothobranchius; species Nothobranchius furzeri. Next base: position 17,237,600 of record NC_091749.1, on the reverse strand, counting down.
CTCCAGGAGAGAGGCCCAAGCAAGACGCGCCCCGAGGAGCGTCTTTCCACGTGTCACCACTGGGTCTGACTGAGCGCCTCCAGGAGAGAGGCCCAAGCAAGACGCGCCCCGATGAGCGTCTTGCCACATGTCAACACTGGGTCTGACTGAGCGCCTCCAGGAGAGAGGCCCAAGCAAGACGCGCCCCGAGGAGCGTCTTGTCACATGTCAACACTGGGTCTGTCTGAGCGCCTCCAGGAGAGAAGCCCAAGCAAGACGCGCCCCGAGGAGTGTCTTGCCACATGTCAACAATGGGTCTTACTGAGGGCCTCCAGGAGAGAAGCCCAAGCAAGACGCGCCCCGAGGAGCTTCTTGCCACATGTCAGCACTCGGTCTGACTGAGCGCCTCCAGGAGAGAGGCCAAAGCAAGACGCTCCCCGAGGAGCGTCTTGACACATGTCAACACTGGGTCTGACAGAGGGCCTCCATGAGAGAGGCCCAAGCAAGACGCGCCCCGAGGAGTGTCTTGCCACATGTCAACACTGTTTCTGACAGAGAGCCTCCAGGAGAGAGGCCCAAGCAAGACGCGCCCCGAGGAGTGTCTTGCCACATGTCACCACTTGGTCTGACTGAGCGCCTCCAGGAGAGAGGCCCAAGCAATACGCGCCCCGAGGAGCGTCAGGCCACATGTCACTACTCAGTCTGACTGAGCGCCTCCAGGAGAGAGGCCCAAGCAAGACGCGCCCCGAGGAGCGTCTTGCCACGTGTCAACACTGGGTCTGATTGGGGGCCTTCTGGAGAGAGGCCCAAGCAAGACGCGCCCCGAGGAGCGTCTTGCCACATGTCAACACTGGGTCTGACTGAGCGCCTCCAGGAGAGAGTCCCAAGCAAGACACGCCCGAGGAGCGTCTTGACACATGTCTCCTCTGGGTCTGACTGAGCGCCTCCAGGAGAGAGGCCCAAGCAAGACGTGCCCCGACGAGCATCTTGCCACATGTCAACACTGGGTCTGACAGAGGGCATCCAGGAGAGAGGCCCAAGCAATACGCGCCCCGAGGAGCGTCTTGCCACATGTCAACAATGGGTCTGACTTAGCGCCTCCAGGAGAGAGGCCCAAGCAAGATGCGCCCCGAGGAGCGTCTTGCCACGTGTCACCACTGGGTCTGACTGAGCTCCTCCAGGAGAGAGGCCCAAGCAAGACGCGCCCAGAGGAGCGTCTTGCCACGTGTCACCACTGGGTCTGATTGAGCACCTCCAGGAGAGAGGCCCCAGCAAGACGCGCCCCGAGGAGCGTCTTGCCTTATGTCAGCACTCGGTCTGACTGAGCGCCTCCAGGAGAGAGGCCCAAGCAAGACGCGGCCCGAGGAGCGTCTTGCCACATGTCACTACTCGGTCTAACTGAGCGCCTCCAGGAGAGAGGTCCAAGCAAGACGCGCCCCGAGGAGCGTCTTGCCAAATGTCACTACTCGGTCTGACTGAGCGCCTCCAGGAGGGAGTTTCAAGCAAGACGCGCCCTGAGGAGCGTCTTGCCACATGTCACTACTCGGTCTGACTGAGCGCCTCCAGGAGAGAGGCCCAAGCAAGACGTGCCCCGAGGAGCGTCTTGCCACATGTCAACAATGGGTCCGACTGAGGGCCTCCAGGAGAGAAGCCCAAGCAAGATGCGCCCAGAGGAGCGTCTTGCCACATGTCAACACTGGGTCTGACTGAGCGCCTCCAGGAGAGAGGCCCAAGCAAGACACGCCCCGAGGAGCGTCTTGACACATGTCAACACTGGGTCGGACTGAGGGCCTCCATGAGAGAAGCCCAAGCAAGACGCGCCCCGAGGAGAGTCTTTCCACATGTCAACACTCAGTCTGACAGAGGGCATTCAGGAGAGAGGCCCAAGCAATACGCGCCCCGAGGAGCGTCTTGCCACATGTCACCACTGGGTCTGAATGAGCGCCTCCAGGACAGAGGCCCAAGCAAGACGTGCCCCGAGGAGCGTCTTGTCACATGTCAACACTGGGTCTTTCTGAGCGCCTCCAGGAGAGAAGCCCAAGCAAGACGCGCCCCGAGGAGCGTCTTGCCACTTGTCAACACTGGGTCTTTCTGAGCACCTCCAGGAGAGAAGCCCAAGCAAGACGCGCCCCGTGGAGCGTCTTGCCACATGTCAACAATGGGTCTGACTGAGGGCCTCCAGGAGAGAAGCCCAAGCAACACGCAGCCCGAGGAGCGTCTTGCCACATGTCAGCACTCGGTCTGACTGAGCGCCTCCAGGAGAGAGGCCAAAGCAAGACGCGCCCCGAGGAGCGTCTTGACACATGTCAACACTGGGTCTGACAAAGGGCCTCCATGAGAGAGGCCCAAGCAAGACGCGCCACGAGGAGTGTCTTGCCACATGTCAACACTGGGTCTGACTGAGCGCCTCCAGGAGAGAGGCCCAAGCAACACGCGCCCCGAGGAGCGTCAGGCCACATGTCACTACTCATTCTGACTGAGCGCCTCCAGGAGAGAGGCCCAAGCAAGACGCGCCCCGAGGAGCGTCTTGCCACGTGTCAACACTGGGTCTGATTGAGGGCCTTCTGGAGAGAGGCCCAAGCAAGACGCACCCCGTGGAGCGTCTTGCCACATGTCACCACTTGGTCTGACTGAGCGCCTCCAGGAGAGAGGCCCAAGCAACACGCGCCCCGAGGAGCGTCAGGCCACATGTCACTACTCAGTCTGACTGAGCGCCTCCAGGAGAGAGGCCCAAGCAAGACGCGCCCCGAGGAGCGTCTTGCCACGTGTCAACACTGGGTCTGATTGAGGGCCTTCTGGAGAGAGGCCCAAGCAAGACGCACCCCGTGGAGCGTCTTGCCACATGTCACCACTTGGTCTGACTGAGCGCCTCCAGGAGAGAGGCCCAAGCAACACGCGCCCCGAGGAGCGTCAGGCCACATGTCACTACTCAGTCTGACTGAGCGCCTCCAGGAGAGAGGCCCAAGCAAGACGCGCCCCGAGGAGCGTCTTGCCACGTGTCAACACTGGGTCTGACTGAGCGCCTCCAGGAGAGAGGCCCAAGCAAGACGCGCCCCGAGGAGCGTCTTTCCACGTGTCACCACTGGGTCTGACTGAGCGCCTCCAGGAGAGAGGCCCAAGCAAGACGCGCCCCGATGAGCGTCTTGCCACATGTCAACACTGGGTCTGACTGAGCGCCTCCAGGAGAGAGGCCCAAGCAAGACGCGCCCCGAGGAGCGTCTTGTCACATGTCAACACTGGGTCTGTCTGAGCGCCTCCAGGAGAGAAGCCCAAGCAAGACGCGCCCCGAGGAGTGTCTTGCCACATGTCAACAATGGGTCTTACTGAGGGCCTCCAGGAGAGAAGCCCAAGCAAGACGCGCCCCGAGGAGCTTCTTGCCACATGTCAGCACTCGGTCTGACTGAGCGCCTCCAGGAGAGAGGCCAAAGCAAGACGCTCCCCGAGGAGCGTCTTGACACATGTCAACACTGGGTCTGACAGAGGGCCTCCATGAGAGAGGCCCAAGCAAGACGCGCCCCGAGGAGTGTATTGCCACATGTCAACACTGTTTCTGACAGAGAGCCTCCAGGAGAGAGGCCCAAGCAAGACGCGCCCCGAGGAGTGTCTTGCCACATGTCACCACTTGGTCTGACTGAGCGCCTCCAGGAGAGAGGCCCAAGCAATACGCGCCCCGAGGAGCGTCAGGCCACATGTCACTACTCAGTCTGACTGAGCGCCTCCAGGAGAGAGGCCCAAGCAAGACGCGCCCCGAGGAGCGTCTTGCCACGTGTCAACACTGGGTCTGATTGGGGGCCTTCTGGAGAGAGGCCCAAGCAAGACGCGCCCCGAGGAGCGTCTTGCCACATGTCAACACTGGGTCTGACTGAGCGCCTCCAGGAGAGAGTCCCAAGCAAGACACGCCCGAGGAGCGTCTTGACACATGTCTCCTCTGGGTCTGACTGAGCGCCTCCAGGAGAGAGGCCCAAGCAAGACGTGCCCCGACGAGCATCTTGCCACATGTCAACACTGGGTCTGACAGAGGGCATCCAGGAGAGAGGCCCAAGCAATACGCGCCCCGAGGAGCGTCTTGCCACATGTCAACAATGGGTCTGACTTAGCGCCTCCAGGAGAGAGGCCCAAGCAAGATGCGCCCCGAGGAGCGTCTTGCCACGTGTCACCACTGGGTCTGACTGAGCTCCTCCAGGAGAGAGGCCCAAGCAAGACGCGCCCAGAGGAGCGTCTTGCCACGTGTCACCACTGGGTCTGATTGAGCACCTCCAGGAGAGAGGCCCCAGCAAGACGCGCCCCGAGGAGCGTCTTGCCTTATGTCAGCACTCGGTCTGACTGAGCGCCTCCAGGAGAGAGGCCCAAGCAAGACGCGGCCCGAGGAGCGTCTTGCCACATGTCACTACTCGGTCTAACTGAGCGCCTCCAGGAGAGAGGTCCAAGCAAGACGCGCCCCGAGGAGCGTCTTGCCAAATGTCACTACTCGGTCTGACTGAGCGCCTCCAGGAGGGAGTTTCAAGCAAGACGCGCCCTGAGGAGCGTCTTGCCACATGTCACTACTCGGTCTGACTGAGCGCCTCCAGGAGAGAGGCCCAAGCAAGACGTGCCCCGAGGAGCGTCTTGCCACATGTCAACAATGGGTCCGACTGAGGGCCTCCAGGAGAGAAGCCCAAGCAAGATGCGCCCAGAGGAGCGTCTTGCCACATGTCAACACTGGGTCTGACTGAGCGCCTCCAGGAGAGAGGCCCAAGCAAGACACGCCCCGAGGAGCGTCTTGACACATGTCAACACTGGGTCGGACTGAGGGCCTCCATGAGAGAAGCCCAAGCAAGACGCGCCCCGAGGAGAGTCTTTCCACATGTCAACACTCAGTCTGACAGAGGGCATTCAGGAGAGAGGCCCAAGCAATACGCGCCCCGAGGAGCGTCTTGCCACATGTCACCACTGGGTCTGAATGAGCGCCTCCAGGAGAGAGGCCCAACCAAGACGCGCCCCGAGGAGTGTCTTGCCACATGCCAACACTGGGTCTGACTGAGCGCCTCCAGGAGAGAGGCCCAAGCAAGACGCGCCCCGAGGAGCGTCTTGCCACGTGTCAACACTGGGTCTGACTGAGCGCCTCCAGGAGAGAGGCCCAAGCAAGACGCGCCCCGAGGAGCGTCTTTCCACGTGTCACCACTGGGTCTGACTGAGCGCCTCCAGGAGAGAGACCCAAGCAAGACGCGCCCCGAGGAGCGTCTTGCCACATGTCAACACTGGGTCTGTCTGAGCGCCTCCAGGAGAGAAGCCCAAGCAAGACGCGCCCCGAGGAGTGTCTTGCCACATGTCAACAATGGGTCTGACTGAGGGCCTCCAGGAGAGAAGCCCAAGCAAGACGCGCCCCGAGGAGCGTCTTGACACATGTCAACACTGGGTCTGACAGAGGGCCTCCAGGAGAGAGGCCCAAGCAAGACGCGCCCCGAGGAGTGTCTTGCCACATGTCACCACTGGGTCTGACTGAGCGCCTCCAGGAGAGAGGCCCAAGCAAGACGCGCCCCGAGGAGTGTCTTGCCACATGTCACCACTGGGTCTGACTGAGCGCCTCCAGGAGAGAGGCCCAAGCAAGACGCGCCCCGAGGAGCGTCAGGCCACATGTCACTCCTCAGTCTGACTGAGCGCCTCCAGGAGAGAGGCCCAAGCAAGACGCGCCCCGAGGAGCGTCTTGCCACATGCCAGCACTGGGTCTGACTGAGCGCCTCCAGGAGAGAGGCCCCAGCAAGACGCGCCCCGAGGAGCGTCTTGCCTTATGTCAGCACTCGGTCTGACTGAGCGCCTCCAGGAGAGAGGCCCAAGCAAGACGCGCCCCGAGGAGCGTCTTGCCACATGTCAACAATGGGTCTGACTGAGGGCCTCCAGGAGAGAGGCCCAAGCAAGATGCGCCCAGAGGAGCGTCTTGCCACATGTCAACACTGGGTCTGACAGAGGGCCTCCAGGAGAGAGGCCCAAGCAAGACGCGCCCCGAGGAGCGTCTTGCCACATGTCACCTCTGGTTCTGACTGAGGGCCTCCAGGACAGAGGCCCAAGCAAGACGTGCCCCGAGGAGCGTCTTGTCACATGTCAACACTGGGTCTTTCTGAGCGCCTCCAGGAGAGAAGCCCAAGCAAGACGCGCCCCGAGGAGCGTCTTGCCACTTGTCAACACTGGGTCTTTCTGAGCACCTCCAGGAGAGAAGCCCAAGCAAGACGCGCCCCGTGGAGCGTCTTGCCACATGTCAACAATGGGTCTGACTGAGGGCCTCCAGGAGAGAAGCCCAAGCAACACGCAGCCCGAGGAGCGTCTTGCCACATGTCAGCACTCGGTCTGACTGAGCGCCTCCAGGAGAGAGGCCAAAGCAAGACGCGCCCCGAGGAGCGTCTTGACACATGTCAACACTGGGTCTGACAAAGGGCCTCCATGAGAGAGGCCCAAGCAAGACGCGCCACGAGGAGTGTCTTGCCACATGTCAACACTGGGTCTGACTGAGCGCCTCCAGGAGAGAGGCCCAAGCAACACACGCCCCGAGGAGCGTCAGGCCACATGTCACTACTCATTCTGACTGAGCGCCTCCAGGAGAGAGGCCCAAGCAAGACGCGCCCCGAGGAGCGTCTTGCCACGTGTCAACACTGGGTCTGATTGAGGGCCTTCTGGAGAGAGGCCCACGCAAGACGCACCCCGTGGAGCGTCTTGCCACATGTCACCACTTGGTCTGACTGAGCGCCTCCAGGAGAGAGGCCCAAGCAACACGCGCCCCGAGGAGCGTCAGGCCACATGTCACTACTCAGTCTGACTGAGCGCCTCCAGGAGAGAGGCCCAAGCAAGACGCGCCCCGAGGAGCGTCTTGCCACGTGTCAACACTGGGTCTGATTGAGGGCCTTCTGGAGAGAGGCCCAAGCAAGACGCGCCCCGAGGAGCGTCTTGCCACATGTCAACACTGGGTCTGACTGAGCGCCTCCAGGAGAGAGGCCAAGCAAGACACGCCCGAGGAGCGTCTTGACACATGTCTCCTCTGGGTCTGACTGAGCGCCTCCAAGAGAGAGGCCCAAGCAAGACGTGCCCCGACGAGCATCTTGCCACATGTCAACACTGGGTCTGACAGAGGGCATCCAGGAGAGAGGCCCAAGCAATACGCGCCCCGAGGAGCGTCTTGCCACATGTCAACAATGGTTCTGACTGAGGGAAACCAGGAGAGAAGCAAAAGAAAGACGCGCCCCGAGGAGCTTCTTTCCACATGTCAACAATGGGTCTTACTGAGGGCCTCCATTAGAGAAGCCCAAGCAAGACGCGCCCTGAGGAGTGTCTAGCCACATGTCAACACTGTGTCTGACTGAGCGCCTCCAGGAGAGAGGCCCAAATAAGACGCGCCCCGAGGAGCGTCTTGCCACGTGTCAACACTGGGTCTGACTTAGCGCCTCCAGGAGAGAGGCCCAAGAAAGATGTGCCCCGAGGAGCGTCTTGCCACGTTTCACCACTGGGTCTGACTGAGCTCCTCCAGGAGAGAGGCCCAAGCAAGACGCGCCCAGAGGAGCGTCTTGCCACGTGTCACCACTGGGTCTGATTGAGCACCTCCAGGAGAGAGGCCCCAGCAAGACGCGCCCCGAGGAGCGTCTTGCCTTATGTCAGCACTCGGTCTGACTGAGCGCCTCCAGGAGAGAGGCCCAAGCAAGACGCGGCCCGAGGAGCGTCTTGCCACATGTCACTACTCGGTCTAACTGAGCGCCTCCAGGAGAGAGGTCCAAGCAAGACGCGCCCCGAGGAGCGTCTTGCCACATGTCACTACTCGGTCTGACTGAGCGCCTCCAGGAGAGAGGCCCAAGCAAGACGTGCCCCGAGGAGCGTCTTGCCACATGTCAACACTGGGTCTGACTGAGGGCCCCCAGGAGAGAGGCCCAAATAAGACGCGCCCCGAGGAGCGTCTTGCCACATGTCAACACTGGGTCTGACTGAGGGCCTCCAGGAGAGAAGCCCAAGCAAGATGCTTCCCGAGGAGCGTCTTGCCACATGTCAGCACTCAGTCTGACTGAGCGCCTCCAGGAGAGAGGCCCAAGCAAGACGCACCCCGAGGAGCGTCTTGCCACATGTCAACACTGGGTCTGACTGAGCGCCTCCAGGAGAGAGGCCCAAGCAAGACGCGCCCCGAGGAGCGTCTTGCCACTTGTGAACACTGGGTCTGACTGAGCGCCTCCAGGAGAGAGGCCCAAGCAAGACGCGCCCCGAGGAGCGTCTTGACACATGTCTCCTCTGGGTCTGACTGAGCGCCTCCAGGAGAGAGGCCCAAGCAAGACGTGCCCCGAGGAGCATCTTGCCACATGTCAACACTGGGTCTGACTGAGTGCCTCCATGAGAGAAGCCCCAGCAAGACGCGCCCCGAGGAGCGTCTTGCCACATGTCAACACTGGGTCTGACTGAGCACCTCCAGGAGAGAGGCCCAAGCAAGACGCGCCCCGAGGAGTGTCTAGCCACATGTCAACACTGTGTCTGACTGAGCGCATCCAGGAGAGAGGCCCAAATAAGACGCGCCCCGAGGAGCGTCTTGCCACGTGTCAACACTGGGTCTGACTTAGCGCCTCCAGGAGAGAGGCCCAAGCAAGACGCGCCCCGAGGAGCGTCTTGCCACATGTGAACACTGGGTCTGACTGAGCGCCTCCAGGAGAGAGGCCCAAGCAAGACGCGCCCCGAGGAGCGTCTTGACACATGTCTCCTCTGGGTCTGACTGAGCGCCTCCAGGAGAGAGGCCCAAGCAAGACGTGCCCCGAGGAGCATCTTGCCACATGTCAACACTGGGTCTGACTGAGTGCCTCCATGAGAGAAGCCCCAGCAAGACGCGCCCCGAGGAGCGTCTTGCCACATGTCAACACTGGGTCTGACTGAGCACCTCCAGGAGAGAGGCCCAAGCAAGACGCGCCCCGAGGAGCGTCTTGCCACATGTCAACACTGGGTCTGACTGAGTGCCTCCAGGAGAGAGGCCCGAGGAGCGTCTTGCCACATGTCACCTCTGGGTCTGACTGAGCGCCTCCAGGAGAGAGGCGCAAGCAAGAAACGCCCGAGGAGCGTCTTGACACATGTCAACACTGGGTCTGACTGAGCGCCTCCAGGAGAGAGGCCCCAGCAAGACGCGCCCCGAGGAGCGTCTTGCCACATGTCAGCACTCGGTCTGACTGAGCGCCTCCAGGAGAGAGGCCCAAGCAAGAAGCGCCCCGAGGAGCGTCTTGCCACATGTCAACACTGGGTCTAATTGAGCGCCTCCAGGAGAGAGGCCCAAGCAAGACGCGCCACGAGGAGCGTCTTGCCACATGTCACTACTCGGTCTGACTGAGCGCCTCCAGGAGAGAGGCCCAAGCAAGACGTGCCCCGAGGAGCGTCTTGCCACATGTCAACAATGGGTCTGACTGAGGGCCTCCAGGAGAGAAGCCCAAGCAAGAAGCGCCCCGAGGAGCGTCTTGCTAAATGTCACTACTCGGTCTGACTGAGCGCCTCCAGGAGAGAGGCCCAAGCAAGACGCGCCCCGAGGAGCGTCTTGCCACATGTGAACACTGGGTCTGACTGAGCGCCTCCAGGAGAGAGGCCCAAGCAAGACGCGCCCGGAGGAGCGTCTTGCCACATGTCAGCACTCGGTCTGACTGAGCGCCTCCAGGAGAGAGGCCCAAGCAAGACGCGCCCCGAGGAGCGTCTTGACACATGTCTCCTCTGGGTCTGACTGAGCACCTCCAGGAGAGAGGCCCAAGCAAGACGCGCCCCGAGGAGCGTCTTGCCACATGTCAACACTGGGTCTGACTGAGCACCTCCAGGAGAGAGGCCCCAGGAAGACGCGCCGCGAGGAGCATCTTGCCTTATGTCAGCACTCGGTCTGACTGAGCGCCTCCAGGAGAGAGGCCCAAGCAAGACCCGCCCCGCGGAGCGTCTTGCCACATGTCACTACTCGGTCTAACTGAGCGCCTCCAGGAGAGAGGTCCAAGCAAGACACGCCCCGAGGAGCGTCTTGCCGCATGTCACTACTCGGTCTGACTGAGCCCCTCCAGGAGGGAGGTCCAAGCAAGACGCGCCCCGAGGAGCGTCTTGCCACATGTCACTACTCGGTCTGACTGAGCGCCTCCAGGAGAGAGGTGCAAGCAACACGCGCCCCGAGGAGCGTCTTGCCACATGTCAACACTGGGTCTGACTGAGTGCCTCCATGAGAGAAGCCCTAGCAAGACGCGCCCCGAGGAGCGTCTTGCCACATGTCACTACTCGGTCTGACTGAGCGCCTCCAGGAGAGAGGCCCAAGCAAGACGCGCCCCGAGGAGCGTCTTGCCACATGTGAACACTGGGTCTGACTGAGCGCCTCCAGGAGAGAGGCCCAAGCAAGACGCGCCCGGAGGAGCGTCTTGCCACATGTCAGCACTCGGTCTGACTGAGCGCCTCCAGGAGATAGGCCCAAGCAAGACGCGCCCCGAGGAGCGTCTTGACACATGTCTCCTCTGGGTCTGACTGAGCGCCTCCAGGAGAGAGGCCCAAGCAAGACGTGCCCCGAGGAGCAACTTGCCACATGTCAACACTGGGTCTGACTGAGTGCCTCCATGAGAGAAGCCCCCAGCAAGACGCGCCCCGAGGAGCGTCTTGCCAACTGTCAACACTGGGTCTGACTGAGCACCTCCAGGAGAGAGGCCCAAGCAAGACGCGCCCCGAGGAGCGTCTTGCCACATGTCAACACTGGGTCTGACTGAGCGCCTCCAGGAGAGAGGCCCGAGGAGCGTCTTGCCACATGTCACCTCTGGGTCTGACTGAGCGCCTCCAGGAGAGAAGCGCAAGCAAGAAACGCCCGAGGAGCGTCTTGACACATGTCAACACTGGGTCTGACTGAGCGCCTCCAGGAGAGAGGCCCCAGCAAGACGCGCCCCGAGGAGCGTCTTGCCACATGTCAGCACTCGGTCTGACGGAGCGCCTCCAGGAGAGAGGCCCAAGCAAGAAGCGCCCCGAGGAGCATCTTGCCACATGTCAACACTGGGCCTAATTGAGCGCCTCCAGGAGAGAGGCCCAAGAAAGACGCGCCCCGAGGAGCGTCTTGCCACATGTCACTACTCGGTCTGACTGAGCGCCTCCAGGAGAGAGGTCCAAGCAACACGCGCCCCGAGGAGCGTCTTGCCACATGTCAACACTGGGTCTGACTGAGTGCCTCCATGAGAGAAGCCCCAGCAAGACACGCCCCGAGGAGCGTCTTGCCACATGTCACTACTCGGTCTGACTGAGCGCCTCCAGGAGAGTAGCCCAAGCAAGACGTGCCCCGAGGAGCGTCTTGCCACATGTCAACAATGGGTCTGACTGAGGGCCTCCAGGAGAGAAGCCCAAGCAAGAAGCGCCCAGAGGAGCGTCTTGCCACATGTCAACACTGGGTCTGACATAGCGCCTCCAGGAGAGAGGCCCAAGCAAGACACGCCCCGAGGAGCGTCTTGACACATGTCAACACTGGATCTGACTGAGGGCCTCCATGAGAGAAGCCCAAGCAAGACGCGCCCCGAGGAGAGTCTTGCCACATGTCAACAATGGGTCTGACTTAGGGCCTCCAGGAGAGAAGCCAAAGCAAGATGCGCCCCAAGGAGTGTCTTGCCACATGTCAACACTGTGTCTGACTTAGCGCCTCCAGGAGAGACGCCCAAGCAAGATGCGCCCCGAGGAGCGTCTTGCCCCGTGTCAGCACTGGGTCTGACTGAGCTCCTCCAGGAGAGAGGCCCAAGCAAGACGCGCCCAGAGGAGCGTCTTGCCACGTGTCACCACTGGGTCCGATTGAGCACCTCCAGGAGAGAGGCCCCAGCAAGACGCAACCCGAGGAGCGTCTTGCCTTATGTCAGCACTCGGTCTGACTGAGCGTCTCCAGGAGAGAGGCCCAGGCAAGACGCGCCCCGAGGAGCGTCTTGCCACATGTCACTACTCGGTCTAACTGAACGCCTCCAGGAGAGAGGTCCAAGCAAGAGGCGCCCCGAGGAGCGTCTTGCCAAATGTCACTACTCGGTCTGACTGAGCGCCTCCAGGAGGGAGGTCCATGCAAGACGCGCCCCGAGGAGCGTCTTGCCACATGTCACTACTCGGTCTGACTGAGCGCCTCCAGGAGAGAGGCCCAAGCAAGACGTGCCCCGAGGAGCGTCTTGCCACATGTCAACAATGGGTCTGACTGAGGGCCTCCAGGAGAGAAGCCCAAGCAAGACGCGCCCAGAGGAGCGTCTTGCCACATGTCAACACTGGGTCTGACTGAGCGCCTCCAGGAGAGAGGCCCAAGCAAGACGCGCCCCGAGGAGCGTCTTGCCACATGTCAACAATGGGTCTGACTGAGGGCCTCCAGGAGAGAGGCCCAAGCAAGATGCGCCCGGAGGAGCGTCTTGCCACATGTCAACACTGGGTCTGACAGAGGGCCTCCAGGAGAGATGCCCAAGCAAGACGCGCCCCGAGGAGCGTCTTGCCACATGTCACCTCTGGTTCTGACTGAGCGCCTCCAGGAGAGAGGCCCAAGCAAGACGCGCCCCGAGGAGCGTCTTGTCACATGTCAACACTGGGTCTGTCTGAGCGCCTCCAGGAGAGAAGCCCAAGCAAGACGCGCCCCGAGGAGCGTCTTGCCACATGTCAACAATGGGTCTGACTGAGGGCCTCCAGGAGAGAAGCCCAAGCAAGACGCGCCCCGAGGAGCGTCTTGACACTTGTCAACACTGGGTCTAACAGAGGGCCTCCACGAGAGAGGCCCAAGCAAGACGCGCCCCGAGGAGTGTCTTGCCACATGTCAACAATGGGTCTGACTGAGGGCCTCCAGGAGAGAAGCCCAAGCAAGACGCGCCCCGAGCAGCGTCTTGCCACATGTCAACACTGGGTCTGACTGAGGGCCCCCAGGAGAGAGGCCCAAATAAGACGCGCCCCGAGGAGCGTCTTGCCACATGTCAACACTGGGTCTGACTGAGGGCCTCCAGGAGAGAAGCCCAAGCAAGATGCTTCCCGAGGAGCGTATTGCCACATGTCAGCACTCAGTCTGACTGAGCGCCTCCAGGAGAGAGGCCCAAGCAAGACGCGCCCCGAGGAGCGTCTTGCCACATGTCAACACTGGGTCTGACTGAGCGCCTCCAGGAGAGAGGCCCAAGCAAGACGCGCCCCGAGGAGCGTCTTGCCACATGTGAACACTGGGTCTGACTGAGCGCCTCCAGGAGAGAGGCCCAAGCAAGACGCGCCCCGAGGAGCGTCTTGCCACATGTCAACACTGGGTCTGACTGAGCACCTCCAGGAGATAGGCCCAAGCAAGACGCGCCCCGAGGAGCGTCTTGCCACATGTCAACACTGGGTCTGACTGAGTGCCTCCAGGAGAGAGGCCCGAGGAGCGTCTTGCCACATGTCACCTCTGGGTCTGACTGAGCGCCTCCAGGAGAGAGGCGCAAGCAAGAAACGCCCGAGGAGCGTCTTGACACATGTCAACACTGGGTCTGACTGAGCGCCTCCAGGAGAGAGGCCCCAGCAAGACGCGCCCCGAGGAGCGTCTTGCCACATGTCAGCACTCGGTCTGACTGAGCGCCTCCAGGAGAGAGGCCCAAGCAAGAAGCGCCCCGAGTAGCGTCTTGCCACATGTCAACACTGGGTCTAATTGAGCGCCTCCAGGAGAGAGGCCCAAGCAAGACGCGCCCCGAGGAGCGTCTTGCCACATGTCACTACTCGGTCTGACTGAGCGCCTCCAGGAGAGAGGCCCAAGCAAGACGTGCCCCGAGGAGCGTCTTGCCACATGTCAACAATGGGTCTGACTGAGGGCCTCCAGGAGAGAAGCCCAAGCAAGAAGCGCCCCGAGGAGCGTCTTGCTAAATGTCACTACTCGGTCTGACTGAGCGCCTCCAGGAGAGAGGCCCAAGCAAGACGCGCCCCGAGGAGCGTCTTGCCACATGTGAACACTGGGTCTGACTTAGCGCCTCCAGGAGAGAGGCCCAAGCAAGACGCGCCCGGAGGAGCGTCTTGCCACATGTCAGCACTCGGTCTGACTGAGCGCCTCCAGGAGAGAGGCCCAAGCAAGACGCGCCCCGAGGAGCGTCTTGACACATGTCTCCTCTGGGTCTGACTGAGCACCTCCAGGAGAGAGGCCCAAGCAAGACGCGCCCCGAGGAGCGTCTTGCCACATGTCAACACTGGGTCTGACTGAGCACCTCCAGGAGAGAGGCCCCAGGAAGACGCGCCGCGAGGAGCATCTTGCCTTATGTCAGCACTCGGTCTGACTGAGCGCCTCCAGGAGAGAGGCCCAAGCAAGACCCGCCCCGAGGAGCGTCTTGCCACATGTCACTACTCGGTCTAACTGAGCGCCTCCAGGAGAGAGGTCCAAGCAAGACACGCCCCGAGGAGCGTCTTGCCGCATGTCACTACTCGGTCTGACTGAGCGGCTCCAGGAGGGAGGTCCAAGCAAGACGCGCCCCGAGGAGCGTCTTGCCACATGTAACTACTCGGTCTGACTGAGCGCCTCCAGGAGAGAGGTGCAAGCAACACGCGCCCCGAGGAGCGTCTTGCCACATGTCAACAATGGGTCTGACTGAGTGCCTCCATGAGAGAAGCCCCAGCAAGACGCGCCCCGAGGAGCGTCTTGCCACATGTCACTACTCGGTCTGACTGAGCGCCTCCAGGAGAGAGGCCCAAGCAAGACGTGCCCCGAGGAGCGTCTTGCCACATGTCAACAATGGGTCTGACTGAGGGCCTCCAGGAGAGAAGCCCAAGCAAGAAGCGCCCCGAGGAGCGTCTTGCCAAATGTCACTACTCGGTCTGACTGAGCGCCTCCAGGAGAGAGGCCCAAGCAAGACGCGCCCCGAGGAGCGTCTTGCCACATGTGAACACTGGGTCTGACTGAGCGCCTCCAGGAGAGAGGCCCAAGCAAGACGCGCCCGGAGGAGCGTCTTGCCACATGTCAGCACTCGGTCTGACTGAGCGCCTCCAGGAGAGAGGCCCAAGCAAGACGTACCCCGAGGAGCAACTTGCCACATGTCAACACTGGGTCTGACTGAGTGCCTCCATGAGAGAAGCCCCAGCAAGACGCGCCCCGAGGAGCGTCTTGCCACATGTCAACACTGGGTCTGACTGAGCACCTCCAGGAGAGAGGCCCAAGCAAGACGCGCCCCGAGGAGCGTCTTGCCACATGTCAACACTGGGTCTGACTGAGCGCCTCCAGGAGAGAGGCCCGAGGAGCGTCTTGCCACATGTCACCTCTGGGTCTGACTGAGCGCCTCCAGGAGAGAAGCGCAAGCAAGAAACGCCCGAGGAGCGTCTTGACACATGTCAACACTGGGTCTGACTGAGCGCCTCCAGGAGAGAGGCCCCAGCAAGACGCGCCCCGAGGAGCGTCTTGCCACATGTCAGCACTCGGTCTGACGGAGCGCCTCCAGGAGAGAGGCCCAAGCAAGAAGCGCCCCGAGGAGCATCTTGCCACATGTCAACACTGGGCCTAATTGAGCGCCTCCAGGAGAGAGGCCCAAGAAAGACGCGCCCCGAGGAGCGTCTTGCCACATGTCACTACTCGGTCTGACTGAGCGCCTCCAGGAGAGAGGTCCAAGCAACACGCGCCCCGAGGAGCGTCTTGCCACATGTCAACACTGGGTCTGACTGAGTGCCTCCATGAGAGAAGCCCCAGCAAGACACGCCCCGAGGAGCGTCTTGCCACATGTCACTACTCGGTCTGACTGAGCGCCTCCAGGAGAGTGGCCCAAGCAAGACGTGCCCCGAGGAGCGTCTTGCCACATGTCAACAATGGGTCTGACTGAGGGCCTCCAGGAGAGAAGCCCAAGCAAGAAGCGCCCCGAGGAGCGTCTTGCCACATGTCAACACTGGGTCTGACATAGCGCCTCCAGGAGAGAGGCCCAAGCAAGACACGCCCCGAGGAGCGTCTTGACACATGTCAACACTGGATCTGACTGAGGGCCTCCATGAGAGAAGCCCAAGCAAGACGCGCCCCGAGGAGAGTCTTGCCACATGTCAACAATGGGTCTGACTTAGGGCCTCCAGGAGAGAAGCCAAAGCAAGATGCGCCCCGAGGAGTGTCTTGCCACATGTCAACACTGTGTCTGACTTAGCGCCTCCAGGAGAGACGCCCAAGCAAGATGCGCCTCGAGGAGCGTCTTGCCCCGTGTCACCACTGGGTCTGACTGAGCTCCTCCAGGAGAGAGGCCCAAGCAAGACGCGCCCAGAGGAGCGTCTTGCCACGTGTCACCACTGTGTCTGATTGAGCACCTCCAGGAGAGAGGCCCCAGCAAGACGCAACCCGAGGAGCGTCTTGCCTTATGTCAGCACTCGGTCTGACTGAGCGTCTCCAGGAGAGAGGCCCAGGCAAGACGCGCCCGGAGGAGCGTCTTGCCACATGTCACTACTCGGTCTAACTGAACGCCTCCAGCAGAGAGGTCCAAGCAAGAGGCGCCCCGAGGAGCGTCTTGCCAAATGTCACTACTCGGTCTGACTGAGCGCCTCCAGGAGGGAGGTCCAAGCAAGACGCGCCCCGAGGAGCGTCTTGCCACATGTCACTACTCGGTCTGACTGAGCGCCTCCAGGAGAGAGGCCCAAGCAAGACGTGCCCCGAGGAGCGTCTTGCCACATGTCAACAATGGGTCTGACTGAGGTCCTCCAGGAGAGAAGCCCAAGCAAGACGCGCCCAGAGGAGCGTCTTGCCACATGTCAACACTGGGTCTGACTGAGCGCCTCCAGGAGAGAGGCCCAAGCAAGACACGTCCCGAGGAGCGTCTTGACACATGTCAACACTGGGTCGGACTGAGGGCCTCCATGAGAGAAGCCCAAGCAAGACGCGCCCCGAGGAGAGTCTTGCCACACGTCAACACTCGGTCTGACAGAGGGCATTCAGGAGAGAGGCCCAAGCAATACGTGCCCCGAGGAGCGTCTTGCCACATGTCACCACTGGGTCTGAATGAGCGCCTCCAGGAGAGAGGCCCAACCAAGACGCGCCCCGAGGAGCTTCTTTCCACGTGTCACCACTGGGTCTGACTGAGCGCCTCCAGGAGAGAGGCCCAAGCAAGACGCGCCCCGAGGAGCGTCTTGCCACATGTCAACACTGGGTCTGACTGAGCGCCTCCCGGAGAGAAGCCCAAGCAAGACGCGCCCCGAGGAGCGTCTTGCCACATGTCAACACTGGGTCTGACTGAGCGCCTCCAGGAGAGAGGCCCAAGCAAGACGTGCCCCGAGGAGCGTCTTGCCACATGTCAACAATGGGTCTGACTGAGGGAATCCAGGAGAGAGGCCCAAGCAAGATTCGCCCGGAGGAGCGTCTTGCCACATGTCAACACTGGGTGTGACAGAGGGCCTCCAGGAGAGATGCCCAAGCAAGACGCGCCCCGAGGAGCGTCTTGCCACATGTCACCTCTGGTTCTGACTGAGCGCCTCCAGGAGAGAGGCCCAAGCAAGACGCTTCCCGAGGAGCGTCTTGTCACATGTCAACACTGGGTCTGTCTGAGCGCCTCCAGGAGAGAAGCCCAAGCAAGACGCGCCCCGAGGAGCGTCTTGCCACATGTCAACAATGGGTCTGACTGAGGGCCTCCAGGAGAGAAGCCCAAGCAAGACGCGCCCCGAGGAGCGTCTTGACACTTGTCAACACTGGGTCTAACAGAGGGCCTCCACGAGAGAGGCCCAAGCAAGACGCGCCCCGAGGAGTGTCTTGCCACATGTCACCACTGGGTCTGACTGAGCGCCTCCAGGAGAGAGGCCCAAGCAAGACGTGCCCCGAGGAGCGTCAGGCCACATGTCACTACTCAGTCTGACTGAGCGCCTCCAGGAGAGAGGCCCAAGCAAGACGCGCCCCGAGGAGCGTCTTGCCACATGTCAGCACTGGGTCTGACTGAGCGCCTCCAGGAGAGAGGCCCCAGCAAGACGCGCCCCGAGGAGCGTCTTGCCTTATGTCAGCACTCGGTCTGACTGAGCGCCTCCAGGAGAGAGGCCCAAGCAAGACGCGCCCCGATGAGCATCTTGCCACATGTCAACAATAGGTCTGACTGAGGGCCTCCAGGAGAGAGGCCCAAGCATGACGCACCCCGAGGAGCGTCTTGCCACATGTCACCTCTGGTTCTGACTGAGCGCCTCCAGGAGAGAGGCCCAAGGAAGACGTGCCCCGAGGAGCGTCTTGTCACATGTCAACACTGGGTCTTTCTGAGCGCCTCCAGGAGAGAAGCCCAAGCAAGACGCGCCCCGAGGAGCATCTTGCCACATGTCAGCACTCGGTCTGACTGAGCGCCTCCAGGAGAGAGGCCCAAGCAAGACGCGCCCCGAGGAGCGTCTTGCCACATGTCAACAATGGGTCTGACTGAGGGCCTCCAGGAGAGAAGCCCAAGCAACACGCGGCCCGAGGAGCGTCTTGCCACATGTCAGCACTCGGTCTGACTGAGCGCCTCCAGGAGAGAGGCCCAAGCAAGACGCGCCCCGAGGAGCGTCTTGCCACATGTCAACAATGGGTCTGACTGAGGTTCTCCAGGAGAGAAGCCCCAGCAAGACGCGCCCCGAGGAGCGTCTTGCCACATGTCAACACTGGGTCTGACTGAGCACCTCCAGGAGAGAGGCCCAAGCAAGACGTGCCCCGAGGAGCGTCTTGCCACATGTCACCTCTGGGTCTGACTGAGCGCCTCCAGGAGAGAAGCGCAAGCAAGAAACGCCCGAGGAGCGTCTTGACACATGTCAACACTGAGTCTGACTGAGCGCCTCCAGGAGAGAGGCCCCAGCAAGACGCGCCCCGACGAGTGTCTTGCCACATGTCAGCACTCGGTCTGACTGAGCGCCTCCAGGAGAGAGGCCCAAGCAAGAAGCGCCCCGAGGAGCGTCTTGCCACATGTCAACACTGGGCCTAATTGAGCGCCTCCAGGAGAGAGGCCCAAGCAAGACGCGCCCCGAGGAGCGTCTTGCCACATGTCACTACTCGGTCTGACTGAGCGCCTCCAGGAGAGAGGTCCAAGCAACACGCGCCCCGAGGAGCGTCTTGCCACATGTCAACACTGGGTCTGACTGAGTGCCTCCATGAGAGAAGCCCCAGCAAGACGCGCCCCGAGGAGCGTCTTGCCACATGTCACTACTCGGTCTGACTGAGCGCCTCCAGGAGAGAGGCCCAAGCAAGAAGCGCCCCGAGGAGCGTCTTGCCACATGTCAACACTGGGCCTAATTGAGCGCCTCCAGGAGAGAGGCCCAAGCAAGACGCGCCCCGAGGAGCGTCTTGCCACATGTCACTACTCGGTCTGACTGAGCGCCTCCAGGAGAGAGGTCCAAGCAACACGCGCCCCGAGGAGCGTCTTGCCACATGTCAACACTGGGTCTGACTGAGTGCCTCCATGAGAGAAGCCC
Organism: Nothobranchius furzeri; assembly: GCF_043380555.1. Lineage (NCBI taxonomy): Eukaryota > Metazoa > Chordata > Actinopteri > Cyprinodontiformes > Nothobranchiidae > Nothobranchius > Nothobranchius furzeri. The sequence goes on along the minus strand of NC_091749.1, from coordinate 17,218,328 downwards.
CAGCAAGACGCGCCCCGAGGAGCGTCTTGCCACATGTCACTACTCGGTCTGACTGAGCGCCTCCAGGAGAGAGGCCCAAGCAAGACGTGCCCCGAGGAGCGTCTTGCCACATGTCAACAATGGGTCTGACTGAGGGCCTCCAGGAGAGAAGCCCAAGCAAGAAGCGCCCCGAGGAGCGTCTTGCCACATGTCAACACTGGGTCTGACATAGCGCCTCCAGGAGAGAGGCCCAAGCAAGACACGCCCCGATGAGCGTCTTGACACATGTCAACACTGGGTCTGACTGAGGGCCTCCATGAGAGAAGCCCAAGCAAGACGCGCCCCGAGGAGAGCCTTGCCACATGTCAACACTGGGTCTGACAGAGGGCATCCAGGAGAGAGGCCCAAGCAATACGCGCCCCGAGGAGCGTCTTGCCACATGTCAACAATGGGTCTGACTGAGGGGCCTCCAGGAGAGAAGCCAAAGCAAGACGCGCCCCGAGGAGCTTCTTTCCACATGTCAACAATGGGTCTGACTGAGGGCCTCCAGGAGAGAAGCCAAAGCAAGACGCGCCCCGAGGAGCGTCTTGCCACGTGTCAACACTGGGTCTGACTTAGCGCCTCCAGGAGAGAGGCCCAAGCAAGATGCGCCCCGAGGAGCGTCTTGCCACGTGCCACCACTGGGTCTGACTGAGCTCCTCCAGGAACGAGGCCCAAGCAAGATGCGCCCAGAGGAGCGTCTTGCCACGTGTCACCACTGGGTCTGATTGAGCACCTCCAGGAGAGAGGCCCCAGCAAGACGCGCCCCGAGGAGCGTCTTGCCTTATGTCAGCACTGGGTCTGACTGAGCGCCTCCAGGAGAGAGGCCCCAGCAAGATGCACCCCGAGGAGCGTCTTGCTTTATGTCAGCACTCGGTCTGACTGAGCGCCTCCAGGAGAGAGGCCCAAGCAAGACGCGCCCCGAGGAGCATCTTGCCACATGTCAACAATGGGTCTGACTGAGGGCCTCCAGGAGGGAGGCCCAAGCAAGATGCGCCCGGAGGAGCGTCTTGCCACATGTCAACACTGGGTCTGACAGAGGGCCTCCAGGAGAGAGGCCCAAGCATGACGCGCCCCGAGGAGCGTCTTGCCACATGTCACCTCTGGTTCTGACTGAGCGCCTCCAGGAGAGAGGCCCAAGCAAGACGTGCCCCGAGGAGCGTCTTGTCACATGTCAACACTGGGTCTTTCTGAGCGCCTCCAGGAGAGAAGCCCAAGCAAGACGCGCCCCGAGGAGCGTCTTGCCACATGTCAGCACTCGGTCTGACTGAGCGCCTCCAGGAGAGAGGCCCAAGCAAGACGCGCCCCGAGGAGCATCTTGCCACATGTCAACAATGGGTCTGACTGAGGGCCTCCAGGAGAGAAGCCCAAGCAACACGCGGCCCGAGGAGCGTCTTGCCACATGTCAGCACTCGGTCTGACTGAGCGCCTCCAGGAGAGAGGCCCAAGCAAGACGCGCCCCGAGGAGCGTCTTGCCACATGTCAACAATGGGTCTGACTGAGGGCCTCCAGGAGAGAAGCCCAAGCAAGACGCGCCCCGAGGAGCGTCTTGACACATGTCAACACTGGGTCTGACAGAGGGCCTCCAGGAGAGAGGCCCAAGCAAGACGCGCCCCGAGGAGTGTCTTGCCACATGTCACCAGTGGGTCTGACTGAGCGCCTCCAGGAGAGAGGCCCAAGCAAGATGCGCCCCGAGGAGCGTATTGTCACATGTCAACACTGGGTCTTTCAGAGCGCCTCCAGGAGAGAAGCCCAAGCAAGAAGCGCCCCGAGGAGCATCTTTCCACATGTCAGCACTCGGTCTGACTGAGCGCCTCCAGGAGAGAGAACGAAGCAAGACGCGCCCCGAGGAGCGTCTTGCGAGATGTCACTACTCGGTCTGACTGAGGGCCTCCAGGAGAGAAGCCCAAGCAAGCCGCCCCCCGAGGAGCGTCTTGCCACATGTCAACACTGGGTCTGACTGAGCGCCTCCAGGAGAGAGGCCCAAGCAAGACGCGCCCCGAGGAGCGTCTTGCCACATGTCAACACTGGGTCTGACTGAGCGCCTCCAGGAGAGAGGCCCAAGCAAGACGCGCCCCGAGGAGCGTCTTGCCACATGTCAACAATGGGTCTGACTGAGGGCCTCCAGGAGAGAGGCCCAAGCAAGATGCGCCCGGAGGAGCGTCTTGCCACATGTCAACACTGGGTCTGACAGAGGGCCTCCAGGAGAGAGGCCCAAGCAAGACGCGCCCCGAGGAGCGTCTTGCCACATGTCACCTCTGGTTCTGACTGAGCGCCTCCAGGAGAGAGGCCCAAGCAAGACGCGCCCCGAGGAGCGTCTTGTCACATGTCAACAATGGGTCTGTCTGAGCGCCTCCAGGAGAGAAGCCCAAGCAAGACGCGCCCCGAGGAGCGTCTTGCCACATGTCAACAATGGGTCTGACTGAGGGCCTCCAGGAGAGAAGCCCAAGCAAGACGCGCCCCGAGGAGCGTCTTGACACATGTCACCACTGGGTCTGACAGAGGGCCTCCACGAGAGAGGCCCAAGCAAGACGCGCCCCGAGGTGCGTCTTGCCACATGTCACCACTGGGTCTGACTGAGCGCCTCCAGGAGAGAGGCCCAAGCAAGACGTGCCCCGAGGAGCGTCAGGCCACATGTCACTACTCAGTCTGACTGAGCGCCTCCAGGAGAGAGGCCCAAGCAAGACGTGCCCCGAGGAGCGTCTTGCCACATGTCAACAATGGGTCTGACTGAGGGCCTCCAGGAGAGAAGCCCAAGCAAGCCCCGCCCCGAGGAGCGTCTTGCCACATGTCAACACTGGGTCTGACTGAGGGCCTCCAGGAGAGAGGCCCAAATAAGACGCTCCCCGAGGAGCGTCTTGCCACATGTCAACACTGGGTCTGACTGAGGGCCTCCAGGAGAGAAGCCCAAGCAAGATGAGCCCCGAGGAGCGTCTTGCCACATGTCAGCACTCGGTCTGACTGAGCGCCTCCAGGAGATAGGCCCAAGCAAGACGCGCCCCTAGGAGCGTCTTGCCACATGTCAACACTGGGTCTGACTGAGCGCCTCCAGGAGAGAGGCCCAAGCAAGACGCGCCCCGAGGAGCGTCTTGCCACATGTGAAAACTGGGTCTGATATAGCGCCTCCAGGAGAGAGGCCCAAGCAAGACGCGCCCGGAGGAGCTTCTTGCAACATGTCTCCTATGGGTCTGACTGAGCGCCTCCAGGAGAGAGGCCCAAGCAAGACGCGCCCCGAGGAGGGTCTTGACACATGTCTCCTATGGGTCTGACTGAGCGCCTCCAGGAGAGAGGCCCAAGCAAGACGTGCCCCGACGAGCATCTTGCCACATGTCAACACTGGGTCTGACTGAGTGCCTCCATGAGAGAAGCCCCAGCAAGATGCGGCCCGAGGAGCGTCTTGCCACATGTCAACACTGGGTCTGACTGAGCGCCTCCAGGAGAGAGGCCCGAGGAGCGTCTTGCCACATGTCACCTCTGGGTCTTACTGAGCGCCTCCAGGAGAGAGGCGCAAGCAAGAAACTCCCGAGGAGCGTCTTGACACATGTCAGCACTCGGTCTGACTGAGCGCCTCCAAGAGAGAGGCCCAAGCAAGAAGCGCCCCGAGGAGCTTCTTGCCACATGTCAACAATGGGTCTGACTGAGGGCCTCCAGGAGAGAAGCCCAAGCAAGACGCGCCCCGAGGAGCGTCTTGCCACATGTCAACACTGGGTCTAATTGAGCGCCTCCAGGAGAGAGGTCCAAGCAACACGCGCCCCGAGGAGCGTCTTGCCACATGTCAACACTGGGTCTGACTGAGTGCCTCCATGAGAGAAGCCCCAGCAAGACGCGCCCCGAGGAGCGTCTTGCCACATGTCACTACTCGGTCTGACTGAGCGCCTCCAGGAGAGAGGCCCAAGCAAGACGTGCCCCGAGGAGCGTCTTGCCACATGTCAACAATGGGTCTGACTGAGGGCCTCCAGAAGAGAAGCCCAAGCAAGAAGCGCCCCGAGGAGCATCTTGCCACATGTCAACACTGGGTCAGACTGAGCGCCTCCAGGAGAGCGGCCCAAGCAAGACACGCCCCGAGGAGAGTCTTGCCACATGTCAACACTGGGACTGACAGAGGGCATCCAGGAGAGAGGCCCAAGCAATACGCGCCCCGAGGAGCGTCTTGCCACATGTCAACAATGGGTCTGACTGAGGGCCTCCAGGAGAGAAGCCAAAGCATGACGCGCCCCGAGGAGCTTCTTTCCACATGTCAACAATTGGTCTTACTGAGGGCCTCCATGAGAGAAGCCCAAGCAAGACGCGCCCCGAGGAGTGTCTTGCCACGTGTCAACACTGTGTCTGACTGAGCGCCTCCAGGAGAGAGGCCCAAGCAAGATGCGCCCCGAGGAGCGTCTTGCCACGTGTCAACACTGGGTCTGACTTAGCGCCTCCAGGAGAGAGGCCCAAGCAAGATGCGCCCCGAGGAGCGTCTTGCCACGTGTCACCACTGGGTCTGACTGAGCTCCTCCAGGAGAGAGGCCCAAGCAAGACGCGCCCAGAGGAGCGTCTTGCCACGTGTCACCACTGGGTCTGATTGAGCACCTCCAGGAGAGAGGCCCCAGCAAGACGCGCCCCGAGGAGCGTCTTGCCACATGTCACTACTCGGTCTAACTGAGCGCCTCCAGGAGAGAGGCCCAACCAAGACGCGCCCCGAGGAGTGTCTTGCCACATGCCAACACTGGGTCTGACTGAGCGCCTCCAGGAGAGAGGCCCAAGCAAGACGCGCCCCGAGGAGCGTCTTGCCACGTGTCAACACTGGGTCTGACTGAGCGCCTCCAGGAGAGAGGCCCAAGCAAGACGCGCCCCGAGGAGCATCTTTCCACGTGTCACCACTGGGTCTGACTGAGCGCCTCCAGGAGAGAGGCCCAAGCAAGACGCGCCCCGAGGAGCGTCTTGCCACATGTCAACACTGGGTCTGACTGAGCGCCTCCAGGAGAGAGGCCCAAGCAAGACGCGCCCCGAGGAGCGTCTTGTCACATGTCAACACTGGGTCTGTCTGAGCGCCTCCAGGAGAGAAGCCCAAGCAAGACGCGCCCCGAGGAGTGTCTTGCCACATGTCAACAATGGGTCTGACTGAGGGCCTCCAGGACAGAAGCCCAAGCAAGACGCGCCCCGAGGAGCGTCTTGCCACATGTCAACAATGGGTCTGACTGAGGGCCTCCAGGAGAGAAGCCCAAGCAAGACGCGCCCCGAGGAGCGTCTTGACACATGTCACCACTGGGTCTGACAGAGGGCCTCCACGAGAGAGGCCCAAGCAAGACGCGCCCCGAGGTGCGTCTTACCACATGTCACCACTGGGTCTGACTGAGCGCCTCCAGGAGAGAGGCCCAAGCAAGACGTGCCCCGAGGAGCGTCAGGCCACATGTCACTACTCAGTCTGACTGAGCGCCTCCAGGAGAGAGGCCCAAGCAAGACGTGCCCCGAGGAGCGTCTTGCCACATGTCAACAATGGGTCTGACTGAGGGCCTCCAGGAGAGAAGCCCAAGCAAGCCGTGCCCCGAGGAGCGTCTTGCCACATGTCAACACTGGGATTGACTGAGGGCCTCCAGGAGAGAGGCCCAAATAAGACGCTCCCCGAGGAGCGTCTTGCCACATGTCAACACTGGGTCTGACTGAGGGCCTCCAGGAGAGAAGCCCAAGCAAGATGAGCCCCGAGGAGCGTCTTGCCACATGTCAGCACTCGGTCTGACTGAGCGCCTCCAGGAGAGAGGCCCAAGCAAGACGCGCCCCGAGGAGCGTCTTGCCACATGTGAAAACTGGGTCTGATATAGCGCCTCCAGGAGAGAGGCCCAAGCAAGACGCGCCAGGAGGAGCGTCTTGCAACATGTCTCCTATGGGTCTGACTGAGCGCCTCCAGGAGAGAGGCCCAAGCAAGACGCGCCCCGAGGAGGGTCTTGACACATGTCTCCTATGGGTCTGACTGAGCGCCTCCAGGAGAGAGGCCCAAGCAAGACGTGCCCCGACGAGCATCTTTCCACATGTCAACACTGGGTCTGACTGAGTGCCTCCATGAGAGAAGCCCCAGCAAGATGCGGCCCGAGGAGCGTCTTGCCACATGTCAACACTGGGTCTGACTGAGCGCCTCCAGGAGAGAGGCCCGAGGAGCGTCTTGCCACATGTCACCTCTGGGTCTTACTGAGCGCCTCCAGGAGAGAGGCGCAAGCAAGAAACTCCCGAGGAGCGTCTTGACACATGTCAGCACTCGGTCTGACTGAGCGCCTCCAGGAGAGAGGCCCAAGCAAGAAGCGCCCCAAGGAGCTTCTTGCCACATGTCAACAATGGGTCTGACTGAGGGCCTCCAGGAGAGAAGCCCAAGCAAGATGCGCCCCGAGGAGCGTCTTGCCACATGTCAACACTGGGTCTAAATGAGCGCCTCCAGGAGAGAGGTCCAAGCAACACGCGCCCCGAGGAGCGTCTTGCCACATGTCAACACTGGGTCTGACTGAGTGCCTCCATGAGAGAAGCCCCAGCAAGACGCGCCCCGAGGAGCGTCTTGCCACATGTCACTACTCGGTCTGACTGAGCGCCTCCAGGAGAGAGGCCCAAGCAAGACGTGCCCCGAGGAGCGTCTTGCCACATGTCAACAATGGGTCTGACTGAGGGCCTCCAGAAGAGAAGCCCAAGCAAGAAGCGCCCCGAGGAGCATCTTGCCACATGTCAACACTGGGTCTGACTGAGCGCCTCCAGGAGAGCGGCCCAAGCAAGACACGCCCCGAGGAGCGTCTTGACACATGTCAACACTGGGTCTGACTGAGGGCCTCCATGAGAGAAGCCCAAGCAAGACGCGCCCCGAGGAGAGTCTTGCCACATGTCAACACTGGGTCTGACAGAGGGCATCCAGGAGAGAGGCCCAAGCAATACGCGCCCCGAGGAGCGTCTTGCCACATGTCAACAATGGGTCTGACTGAGGGCCTCCAGGAGAGAAGCCAAAGCAAGACGCGCCCCGAGGAGCTTCTTTCCACATGTCAACAATGGGTCTTACTGAGGGCCTCCATGAGAGAAGCCCAAGCAAGACGCGCCCCGAGGAGTGTCTTGCCACGTGTCAACACTGTGTCTGACTGAGCGCCTCCAGGAGAGAGGCCCAAGCAAGACGCGCCCCGAGGAGCGTCTTGCCACGTGTCAACACTGGGTCTGACTTAGCGCCTCCAGGAGAGAGGCCCAAGCAAGATGCGCCCCGAGGAGCGTCTTGCCACGTGTCACCACTGGGTCTGACTGAGCTCCTCCAGGAGAGAGGCCCAAGCAAGACGCGCCCAGAGGAGCGTCTTGCCACGTGTCACCACTGGGTCTGATTGAGCACCTCCAGGAGAGAGGCCCCAGCAAGACGTGCCCCGAGGAGCGTCTTGCCTTATGTCAGCACTCGGTCTGACTGAGCGCCTCCAGGAGAGAGGCCCAAGCAAGACGCGGCCCAAGGAGCGTCTTGCCACATGTCACTACTCGGTCTAACTGAGCGCCTCCAGGAGAGAGGCCCAACCAAGACGCGCCCCGAGGAGTGTCTTGCCACATGCCAACACTGGGTCTGACTGAGCGCCTCCAGGAGAGAGGCCCAAGCAAGACGCGCCCCGAGGAGCGTCTTGCCACGTGTCAACACTG